>NC_089587.1:123096788-123716788 GCF_019320115.1 Miscanthus floridulus
TTGTTGATAGCTTCAGTAGAGGCTTCAAGGTCACAGATCAAGTCTCCTTCTTGGTAGGGTAGAGCTGTTGTTGTTGCATTGTTGACTAGTTGGGTGCCGCTATCCTCAGGAACGGAACCTGGCCAGTGGACGCTGTAGTCTTGAGATGTTATAGTTAAGATGAGACCTTCTTGGGCTCCTTTCAGTGGCATTCTAAGCACAGGATTGGTGGATCCTTCGGGCCATGTCTGATAAGATGTTGCCATGTTGTGGAGTCCGAACGGAAGAGGACCCGACTTCTTTAAAGTGCTCTGAGTGTACTCCGAGTTGTATCCTTGATAGGTTGACATCGTGCCTCGGAGCCTTGTTGGAAAAGAACTCGGTTTCCCGAAAGAACTTGGATAAGACTCCGTCTTGGAAGCGGAACCTACATTTGAATTAGATGCATGAAGTCGCGAAATCTGAGTTGGATTGGACATCATGAGCTGCATGAATCTTCCGGCAAGCTGATCTGTCATTGTCGCCGAAATGGAAAAGTCCTGATGATGATCTGAATCTTTGAGGAGATGACCTTAGAGCTTGCCATCATTGCTTGCCTCGTAGATCCACAAACCAAAGATGAAGGTTGATCCCCTTGAGAAGATCATGTTGTCGAGGTCCATCGAGCTCTCGGATGCAAACTCACCGAAAGCCCCTACCTGGCGTGCCAGCTGTCGATGTTTGACCACCGATAGCCTGCCACGGGGGTACCCGGGGCAGTATGTTCGAGCTTTAGCGTATGCGGAACTCGATGGCTAACGCAAGAGATAGTCGATTTATCCTGGTTTGGACCCTCGATCTTTGATCGAGTAATAGCCCTACATCCAGTCGGCGTTAGCCTTTGCGTTGGATTGATTGTCAAGTGTTGTGTTGTACAATTGTTCTCTGAACTCCCAATCCAAGGAGCCCTGCCCTCCTTTATATAGTTAGGAGGCTAGAGTCCTAGTCGGTTTACAATGAGAGTTCCTAGTAGGATTACAGAATAATACTGCTACTAAGATTACAGGGAAAGAATCGTAGTTAGACTAGATCGTCTCCCTTCCTTGTGGGGTATCCCATGGGTCTTGCACCGACACATACTCTTCATATACGTCAGAAAATGTGGAAGAAACACCAGGAAGCATCATGGTAGTTTGAGACTTACTAGTCAAGGACGCCCTAGCAAGACTACCCCTAGCCTCCACAGTTGCAGGGAGATCATCAAGGGGAATTGGATCAGCGAAATTACGCCCCAATACCTATAAAAGAGTAAAACAACAAGATAAGAAAGATTAAGCAAAAGTGGATACAACGAAAGAGAATCAAAAGTACTCGCATAAAGAAAAGAACAACTCACAGCAGGGGCGGGTTCTTAGCGCTATACTCAAGGACAGCAAGCGGAACGGCGCTTACTCCTTTCAGCATCTTCTGGAGACGCTCGAGCACCTCCGTGTCGGTCAACTCAAGGGCAGAGACCATACGAGAAGGGTCCTCCACCCTAGAGTACTCGAAACCGTAATGTTCATGCTCCTTCAAAGGTTGAACTTGGCGACAAAGAAAACTTAAAATAATACCGAAGCCGTCAAGCCTTGCTGTTTCAGAGTGCAAATCCTCTCAAGAAAAGGCTTGATCTGGAGCTCAGCAGTCATCACATGTTTCTTTTCCCATCGGTCATTAACCAAGGGACCAGATCCGGAGTGAACAGAAAGAGGAGGAATCAAGTTGGCAGCATAGAACCAGTCAGCACGCCAATCCCTTATAGAATCAACCAGGTCATAGTCAAAAAATTTGCTCTTAAGACCCTGGCAAAACTGGATCCCACAGCCACCAAGAACATTGGTGTCATCGCGGTGGGGTTATGGCTTCAGGCAAAAAAAGTAGCGAAAGAGGGAAAGAGGAGGAATTCCAAGGAAGGTTTCACAAAGATGAACAAAAATGGAAAGATGAAGGACAGCATTGGGAGCAAGGTGATTCAGGCTAATCCCAAAATAGCCGAGAAACTGATGAAGAAAAGTAGAAGCCAGGAGGCAAAGTCTAGCACGGATAAAGGAAACGAAGAGAATGATCTCACCAGGGCCTAGAGCAGGGACCCGATGCTCGCCCGGAGCCCTCCATTCAGCAATGTCCTTGCTCTAGATCAGACCATCGCCAACAAGCTCGCGAAGCTAGTCTTCAGTCATTGTTAGAGCCGGCCAAACCTTCTGGGCAGCCCTCATGGCCATGAACTCTTGGTTCTCGCTCATGGAAAGTGATGATTCCTCGTCCACAAAGGCTGCCTAGGACTTGCTCGTGGCTTTCTTCCTACCCTGTACTAGCAGAAGCAAAAAGGCACTAGGGAAAGAGAAGGCTCGGATGGCAGCGCTCAGATGATGGCGGCAATGGCTACGGCGGAGTTGCGAAGGCTAGGGTTTCAAGACAAAGGCAGGGTACCAAAGAAAAGGAGAAGAAAGGCCTTTAAATAGATTTTACACCGGTAAAAACGTGGCCCACTAGGCCCGTTTTAACACAGCATGAGGACGCAATGGTCCATTTACCGACGCAGCTAAAATGACGGACGGCTCAAATCCACACAACGGTACAGTTCAACGGGCAAATTTCAGACTTATCCATCTAGCACCACGGCGGAGTTATCATATTACCACAAAAAGAACTCATCAACAATAAAGCAAAGAAGGGTTATCTCACAAGGAGCACAACAACCCGGTACTTACAGAAGGAACTCGGAAATCTCATCAACAACCGGGACATCAGGAAAATAAAGAATTATGACTCAGAAGACAAGATTCTTTCCATTATAACTGGTTTCAAGAATAGAAGATTACACATCTTACAAGACCCAATGAACTCGGTACCATGAAAAGCAAAGTAGCAAAGAGGAACCCGGACACGGCTAGGCCCTAGAACGACTACGTGTTCCAAATTGCTACTCGAAAGGACAAACCGCCCTCGGCTACACTGTTTTCTTCAAAGGATGAACGTAGTGCATCAAAGGCGGAAATTAGCAGCACGGTGGGACAACATGGAGCAGAGAAGGCCGGCAGGCATCTGTCTACCCAAGTCCGATGTGATGCAAGATATGATGCTGATCTGCACCGGACAGTCTCAGGGCAGGCGACGAGGATCAACCCAGAACTCCCAAATGAAGGATCGCATCCCACATCACAAGACTCCCTCCAACTACTGCCATGCACTTCTAAGTACAATGCTGCTGCGGGATTAGCCTACCTCTAATCCCTATAACAAGACTCCCTCCAGCTATGGCAAGACACACAAGAACTGCAAAATACGCCCAGGGGCTGCTCTACTTCATAAACTACCATATTCATGACTACAGAGACTTCAGAACAAGCAACAAAACGCTCAATGAATCAAAACAGCACTCCAGGAGGGTATTTATAGACCGAAGGAGCGGTGCACATGGACCAGGAGCACCAATGAAACAAGTCTAACAAAGGACACAGTGAAAAGACATAATTCAATGAAAGAGGACTAAGGCGTGAAGGAACAGTACTCAAGGACAAGCATATTCAAAAGGATATACCAACACTGTACAACTCATGAACAAACAGCATTTACACTCAACCACCACCATACAACTACATCTGACAATAGCAGACTACCAGAGAATATGCCGAGACCCTACATCCGAGTTCTTCCTGAACAAAACAACCCGGATATATGCTAGAGGGCTGCAACAGCAGAGATTTTCAGTTCTTTTGAACAACTAAGATTCAAGACCCTCCAACTCTTTGTTCCAAATAGCAAGAGGCTCGGGGGCTACACTCAGTGAGTGCACTTTTTCCTTCAAAAAAGCGCACGTCACAAAGAGGACTACTTCAAGACAATAGTTTTTCAAACGATATAAAGATTCAAGACCCTCCAACTTTTTGTTCCAAATAGCAAGAGGCTTGAGGGCTACACTCAGTGAGTGCACTTTTTCCTTCAAAAAGCACACATCACTAAGAAGACTTCTTCGAGACAGACGACTTCAAGGCAACACGACAAAAAGAACCCGGGTATATGCTCAGAAGCCCTTCAATGAAGAATCAGGGCGATTTCAAGAATAGATCCTCAAGCTCCTTGTGCCAAACAGCAAGAGGCTCAGGGGCTACATCCAAATGGGAGTACTTTTTTCTTCAAAAAAGATACACACCACGCGAAGTTTCATGAAGCGCTACACGTTTTCGCTCAAGAAAGCACTCGGACGATGCTTGTTCCTACTCGACAAAACTTGAAGGAACAAGACAAGGCTTCTAGAACTCAACCATGAAGTGCTCGGGGGCTTGTCGGTGCGGGACCCACAGGATACCCCACAAGGAAGGGAGAAGATCTAGTCTAACTAGGTTTCTTCCCCTATAATCTTAGTAGCAGTATTATTCTGTAATCCTACTAGGAACCCTTATTGTAAACTGACTAGGACTCTGGCCTCCTGACTATATAAAGGAGGGTAGGGCTCCTTAGATCGGGAGTTCAGAGAACAATTGTACAACACAACACTTTACAATCAATCCAACGCAAAGGCTAACGCCGACTGGATGTAGGGCTATTACTCGATCACAATCGAGGGTCCAAACCAGGATAAATCGACTGTCTCTTGTGTTTACCGTTGAGTTCTGCATACGCTAAAGCTCGAACATACTGCCCTGGGGACCCCCGTGGTAGGCTATCGGTGGTCAAACATCGACACTAACCTCATCTATGCATCCGCGGGTGGGATTAGGACCTATCCTCACCTATTAGACAGCAGGAACACCATGTAGATGCAATTGATGGTTACATTACTCACTAATACATATGTTAGAGGATGGATGACCATCAGTGGATGTACACGGGCTAGAGAAGTCAGAGTGATTACACCATGGAATGGATGAACAAGACCGATGCTTTCTTGAACAGTGCATTTGGCAAGGCTGCTAAAGAACATTGCCTAGTTTTGTGTCCCTACAGCAAATGTGGAAACAGGAGAAGGGTAAGTAAGGTGGAAATGGGTAAACATCTTGTGAAGAATGGATTTACGCTAGACTACACCCGGTGGGTCCACCATGGTGAAGCCCATCGTATGAGAGAGGAGGTGGTGAGACCACGGGTGGAGGCTTTTGATGCTGATGCCGGGGTAGCGGACATGTTAGATTACTTTCACCAAGGACAGTTCGATGAGGGACGTGAGAAGGAGGAGATGGAGGCAGCCGCATAGGCATTCTACGACGTGATGGACTCGGCACAGGAACCCCTTCACGATCGGTCAACGGTGTCTCAACTGGATGCCATTGGATGCTTAATGGGGTTGAAGTCCGAGTTAAACTTGAGTCAACCTGGCTTCGATAAGATGTTGGCCATGATTGGCACCCTACTTCCGGAGGGCCACATTCTGCCAAAGAGCATGTACAAGTCATAGAAACTCCTTCGTGCACTTAAGATGCCTTATGAGCAGATACATGCTTGTCCGAAGGGGTGCGTCCTATTTAGTAAAGAACATGAGCATGCAAAGTTCTGTCCAAAGTGTAAATCCTCCAGGTACCTAGAGGTAGACTCTGATGATGGCTAGAAGAGACAACTTACAATCCCTGTGAAAATCCTACGGTACCTTCCGTTCCTATCGAGGATCCAACGGCTATACATGACCGAGGAATCCGCGAAACAGATGACATGACACAAAAATGGCAAACGGTACAATCCTGACAAGATGGTACATCCATCCGATGGTGAAGCTTGGATCCACTTTAATGACAAACATCGTGACAAAGCAGATGAGGCTCATAATGTACGTGTCGCACTGGCAACAGATGGGTTCAATCCTTATGGAATGATGGCTGCCCCATACACATGTTGGCTCGTCTTCATTATCCCCCTTAATCTCCCCCTCGATGTCTCCTTTCAATGACATAACGTATTCTTGTCGTTGATAATTCCTAGACACCCAGGGATATGGGTGTGTTCATGGAGCCCGTGTTTGATGAGTTGGTCCGTGCTTGGGATGAAGGGGTATGGACAAACGATCAAGCTACAAAGACAACCTTCAAAATGCACGTTTGGTACCACTACTCCCTACATGACTTCTTAGCGTATGGGATATTCTGCGCCTGTTGTGTTCATGGGAAGTTCCCATGCCTAATATGCAAGGAAGGTGTGAGGTTCATTTGGTTGTAGAAGGGTGGCGAGTATTCATCATTCGACAGACATCATCAATTCCTACCTCTTGCCCATCCATTTAGACAAGACATCAAGAACTTTACGAAAGGTGTCAAAGTGACAAACCCTGCACCACGGATGATGGCTGGTGCCAAGGTTCATGCTCAGATAGATGCTCTTGTGCCCAATGAAGAAGGTGGTTTTGTGGGATATGGCGAGCAACATATGTGGACTCATATCTCGGGCATGACGAGGCTCCCCTATTTTGATGACCTTCTTCTACCACATAACATTAATATAATGCACACTGAAAAGAATGTCGCCGAGGCACTTTGGGCAATACTCATGGACACTGAAAAGTCTAAGGACAACCCCAAGGCTAGAGTGGACCTGGCAACGTTGTGCGATAGACCAAATCAAGAGATGTAGCCTCCTAGTCGTGGCAAGACCTGGAGAAGGCCTAAGGCTGATTTCATCTTGAAAAAGGACCAAAGGAGGGAAGTACTTGAATGGATCAAGACTCTAATGTTCCCTGATGGGTATGCAGTGAATCTAAAGAGGGGAGTGAACTTAGGCACTCTGTGAGTAAATGGGATGAAGAGTCATGACTACCACATATGGATTGAGCGGCTTCTTCCGGCGATGGTTCGAGGCTATCTCCTAGAGCATGTCTGGCAAGTGCTGGCAGAGTTGAGCTACTTATTTCGCTAGCTTTATGCCAAGGAGCTCTCTCAGATCGTCATTGATGACTTAGAAAAAGCGGCACCCATGTTGCTCTATAAGTTAGAGAAGATCTTTCCACCCGGCTTCTTCTTGCCGATGCAGCATTTGATTGTGCACCTCCCGTATGAGGCATGGATGGGGGGCCCATGCAGAACTGTTGGTGCTATCCAATCGAGAGATGTCTGAAGACTCTTCGCAAAAAATGTAGAAATAAAGCCAAAATTGAGGCTTCCATTGCAGAGGCTTACATTCTAGAGGAGGTGTCGAACTTCACAGAGAAATACTACACTGAGAAACTTCCTAGCGTTTATAATCCACCCCCTCATTACAATGCTGGTGAAAATTAATCGAACCTCAGCCTTTTCCAAGGGTGTGGGTGTATTAACCCCTATACCCTTACGGCTAGGCTTGGGCCAGCCCAGATCAGAGGGTCCGGTCCACCAAAAGACGACGCGCGGCCCGGCTAACCTGTTCGGAGTCCCGCGCAAGGAGTCAAGACAGATTTGGCGATCAAGCAAGATCCTAGTCGGTTAGAACAGAAATCCTTATCCGGCCACCTATGGCAATTGTAACTGGCTAGGATTAGTTTCCAGATCTGTAACCCTACCCCCCAGACTATATAAGGCGGGCAGGGGACCCCTCTAAAAAGATCTCTCATTGACATACAGCAATACACTCAGACGTAGGACGTAGGTATTACGCCTTCTTGGCGGCCAAACCTGGATAAAACCTCATGTCTGTCTTGCATCACCATCTTGTTTGTGGCTTGCGCATCTGTCTGCCGACAATCTACTACCTTGGGCATACCCCTGGGTAGACTACCGACCATATTTCGTCGATAGTGGTGTGCCAGGTAGGGGGTGTGCGTACTGCTCTCCAAGCGAACAAGATGGTCATCATCCCCGGCTTCATGGCTACACCGAACGGCCTCACGTTCACCATCGGTCAGATCACCTGGACCACTGGCTCCAACGACTTCATCGCCATGATCATGGAGGAGGCGCGGATTTAATCTACGTCGACCGCTGCTTCACCTGCATCGGCTATGGCTCCGACCATGGTGGATACGGCTCCGACCATGGGGGATCTGGCTCCGACCACGGTGGCTCTGGCTTCGACCACGGTGGATCTGGCTTTGACCACGGTGGATCTAGCTCCGACCACACCTGCATCACCTTTAGCCATGTCGACAACCCGTCGTCCGCTTCCCCGCTACAAAGGGAAGCAGATCGACAACACCAACCTGCTCGACTCCATCGATCGGGTCGGCACCAAACTTGCTGAAACCCTAGCTCTAGTAAGTTCAATTCAAAGTGGACCTAATGAACAAGTAACTATTTCCCACAATAGATCTACCCGACCAGCTTGGGCCAGTCGTCCTGCACGACTTGGTACAGATCTCGTGGTCATATCTACTCCTGAAGGGCGCTCCGCTCGTCGCCGGCCAGACTCCACGACGGGTCTCCGGCTCTCCGAGTATGAAGCCTCGATAGAGAACTACCAGGCCTAGCCCTATGGCCTCCGAAACGTTGCCTCCAACTACGCGTATAATGTACAACGCCTCTCGGATCTGTGTTTCATACATCGACCTCGGCCAAAGCCACGCAACTTCGTCAACATGATCCGGATTGAGGATTATCAAGAAGGATCCGTCCACACAGTCCAAGAGGGTGACTCTAGCTCCTCGTCTGGTATCGCATCTGATGCCTCCATCCACACTGAGCTCCAGCATCACAATGATGAAGGCATCGAATACGATCTGGATATCCCAGACCACGCCCCGGGGTTCCCACAATTCCCGTCTTTTCCACCAAGATGAGGGGATTTGATCAATGTTGTCAGTAATGATGAACCACCAGCAGTCGGCGAAACAGAATAGGAAAGGATTGCACACAAAGCATGCAATATTGACCGGTTTAATCGCCGGCAAATCGAAGCCGAAGCAGAAGAGGAGGCACGACGCATAAGGGTCCAGCCATGCGACCTCAACAATGCCTTTGATAGGGTGGGGGACAAACAGGTTTTCAGGACTTCAAGTGCCAACGTAGCCGTTGCTATGGCGACAATGCAACGGCTACCCAATACCCTGGAAACTCTGGCAGTTCGCAATGAAATACAAGCCTATCTGACGGCTACTATGGCCTAGACCGTAGAAATTGTAAATCAAGCCCGGGCTCCATCCGTCTCAGTCGAGTCAAGCCACAGCCGCCAGTACTCAAGTCGCTCACAGCCACCCAACCAATGTGGCTCGCGCAACAATGACCCATCAGACAACCGTCAAGGTGGAAACGGTGGCCATGATGGTGGTCGAGATGACAACCGCCGTCGGGAGGACAACCGCCGCAACGTCCGGGACGACAACCACTGAGACAACCGCGATAATCGCCGCGATAACCACGGTCGCAGGGCTAATCTAGATGGCAACCGAGATCGCCGCGATGGCAATAACGATCTCCGCCATTACCTCAGAGGACGTGATATGCGCGATCGCATCAATCAAAGAGCCAACGATCGTGCATCCCACGAAAGCTATCACCGTATGGAATATGATACTGCCCACGGCCCGCCGGGTTTGAAGCAGTTTACTCTGCACCTTCGCCAAGTCATATGGCCCAAGAACTTCAAGCTCAAAAAACTTTAGAAGTATGACGGCAAGGAGAACCCCGAATTATGGGTTATGCTCTATGAAACCACGTGCAGATCAGCCATGGCTGACGAGCACGTCATGTCTAACTACTTTCCAGTCGCTGTTGGTCATGCAGGTCACTAATGGCTGGTCAGCTTGACGGCAAACTACTTCGATTCCTGGCAAGAACTCAAGCAAGCTTTCATCGACAACTTCATTGCCACTTGCGAGCAACCCGGCAACAAATATGATCTGCAGCAGATTCGAGATCGGAAAGATGAGCTACTGCGCGAGTATGTCTGGCATTTCTTGGAGATGCGCATCAAGGTCCCGTCAATCTCCGACAGCGAGGCAATCGAGGCTTTCATCATTGGCCTCCGCTTCCATGACGCTCTAAGGGACAAGCTCCTTCGCAAGAGGCCTGAATCAGTCATAGCGCTCCTGGCCACCGCTAAGAAGTATGCGGATGCCGACGACGCTAAAAACATAATTATCGAAGAAGCAGCAAGGGTTCCATGCTCCGACCACCCCCCACACCGCGACGACTACCACGGCAACCATGGTCAGAACGACAATTTTGACCGCCGCAACCAGCGCAATGACTCCTGCGACCACCGCAACCAACGTAATCAGCGGCATAACCACCACGACGATTACAGGGGCAAGCGTGCTCGGGAAGACGACGGCGAGGTCAACACCATCAAAAAAGAGGGCGGACATCATAACTACGAAGAAGACTACGCCAAAGCATTGAAAGGGCCCTGCCAGCTCCATCCCAAGTCAAACCACACCATGGAGAACTGTCACATTCTCAAGTCTATCTACACGCGTCAATAGGCTCCGGATACGTCCGACAAGCCTAACGATGCAGGGGAATGGCGCAATGAGGACAACGACGATGAAGACATAGATCCCCGTCACAAGTATGTCAAGCCAACCGATCGCATGCACACCATCATTGGAGGCAAAGTGTCCATCGAGACCAAACAAGAACGCAAGCTGCTCGCCCGTCCTTGCTTGAACGTGGCCAACACCGACAACCTCATCGCCGATCCATGGCTCCCTCCTTGGTCTCACCGCGAGATCTCCTTCAGTAGAAAAGACCAATGGGCCACAATACCTGAACCAGGACATTTTCCCCTGGTCCTCGATTCTTGTATCAACAAAGTTCAATTCGATAGAGTGTTGATTGACGGCGGTAGCTCCATCGATATACTGTTCGAGAACAGTCTGCCGGCCTTGAAGATAACCTAGGCGGATCTCAAGCCATATGAGGCACAGTTCTGGGGTGTTCTCCCCAGACAGAGCTCTACACCTCTCGGGCAGATCATGTTACCTGTGCAGTTTGAGACCCCAGACCACTTCCGCACTGACTACATCAACTTCGTGGTCGCTGACTTCGACGGCACCTACCATGCTATCCTGGGTCGACCATCGCTCACCAAGTTCATGGCCATACCTCATTACAGGTATCTGGTGTTGAAGATGCCTACCGAGAAAGGAGTTCTAACTCTCAGGGGCAACGTATACGCAGCTTATACCTGCGAGGACGACAGCTTCAAAGTAGCAGAGGCTCACGACCTCTCTATTCGCATGGTCGAGACCATGCTCGACGCTAAGAAGACCTCGGCCGACCACCTAGAGATCCCAGAGCTCCAGGCTCCACGCAAGAACACCAAGTCCAAGGAGCACAAGGTGATCCAGCTAGTCGACGGCAATCCCAGCAAAATGACCCTTATCGGGGCCAACCTGGATCCCAAATAGGAAGACGCACTCGTTAGGTTCTTGAGGAGCAACATGGATGTGTTCACATGGAAACCTGCTTACATGCCAGGTGTACCTCGGAACTTGATCGAGCACTCCTTGAATGTCAACGGCAAGGCCAAACCTATCAAGCAGAAGCTACGATGGTTTGCTCGCGACAAGAAGGAGGTGATTAGGGTAGAAGTTACACGGCTTTTGGCAGCCGGATTTATCAAAGAAGTGTATCATCCAGAGTGGTTAGCCAACCCGGTTCTTGTACGCAAAAAGAATAATAAATGGAGAATGTGTGTTGATTACACTGATCTCAACAAACACTGCCCTAAGGACCCCTTCGGCTTACCTCGCATAGACGAGGTCGTAGATTCAACCGCCGGTTGCGAGCTACTTTCCTTTCTCGATTGCTACTCTGGTTATCACCAGATCGCTCTCAAAAAGGACGACCAGATCAAGACATCTTTTATCACGCCTTTCGGCGCCTACTGCTACACAACCATGTAGTTTGGGCTCAAGAATGTCAGGGCTACCTACCAACGTGCTATATAGGCCTACCTCAAAGACGAGATAAAAGACAACCTCATCGAGGCTTATGTTGATGATGTAGTTGTCAAAACCAAGGAAGCGCATACCCTTGTCGACAACCTAGAACGCACCTTTGCAGCCCTTAACACATTCCAATGGAAATTAAACCCAAAGAAGTGTATCTTTGGTGTTCCTTCTGGCATACTACTTGGCAACGTCGTCAGTCACGACGGCATACACCCTAACCCGGAGAAAGTCAAAGCTGTCTTGGACATGAAGCCACCCAAAAAGGTGAAGGATGTTCAGAAGCTTACTGGATGCATGGCCGCTCTCAGCCGCTTCATATCAAGATTAGGCGAAAAGGGATTACTGTTCTTTAAACTACTCAAAGCATCCGAGAAGTTTGAGTGGTGAGAGGAAGCAGACGCTGCCTTCACACAGCTGAAACAATACCTTATGTCACCTCCGGTCCTCACTACTCCTAAAGAAGACGAAACACTCCTGCTTTACATTGCGGCGACTAATCGAGTGGTCTCCACTGCCATGGTGGTCGAGCGCGACGAGCCCGGCCACGTCTACAAGGTACAGCGACCAATCTATTTTATCAGTGAGGTGCTCAATGAATCCAAGACCAGGTACCCACAGATCTAGAAATTGATCTACGCCACACTGATAACATCCCGAAAGTTGAAACATTACTTCGACGAATATCATGTGGTGGTCATGACTGAGTACCCTCTGCGAGACATCATTAGCAACAAGGATGCGAACGGGTGCATCATCAAGTGGGCAATGGAGCTATGCCCCTTCTCCTTGGAATTCGCAAGCCGTACTACAATCAAGTCTCAGGCACTCGTCGATTTCATCGTCGAGTGGATAGACTTAAGCATGCCTACCTCTCAGGGGCCCGACGAGTATTGGAAGATGTACTTCGATGGTTCTCTCAACATCAATGGCGCAGGAGCAGGAGTCCTTTTCGTGTCACCATCCAAGGAGCAGCTCCGGTACGTCCTCAGGATTTATTTCCCAGCATCTAATAATGCCGCCGAATACGAAGCATGCCTACATGGTTTGCGCATTGCAGTCGAGCTCGGTGTTAAACGTCTCTACGTCTACGGAGACTCGGCTCTGGTCATCAACCAACTCAACAAGGACTAGGACATGACCAGTGAAAGGATGGATGCATACTGCAAATCGATCAGAAAGCTGGAAGGCAGGTTTTATGCAATCAAGTACATACACGTGGTCCGGGACAAAAATCAAGCAGCAGATGCGCTGTCAAAGTTAGGATCATCCCAAGCCAAAGTCCCACATGGCGTATTCGTCCAAGACCTGCCCACGCCTTCCATCGAGGAGGAAGATCCCACGGTCAACAAGCCTCTAGACAAGCAGTTGGTGGCTACGGTTCCGGCGTCGAGCACCACTGGGCCACCTCCGACCACGCATGAGCCCGACTGGAGAGAACCTTTCATCAAGTACCTGATAGATGGCAGCGGTTACACTGATCGGATAGAAAACGAGCGCCTGATGCATCGCAGTAAGCAGTTGCTGCTCGTCGATGGCAAGTTATGGTGCAAGAACGCAAAGGAGGAAATCTTGATGAAGTGTATAACCCGGGAGGATCGCGAACATCTCCTGGACCAAATCCACTTCGGCTCCTGTGGCAACCACGTAGCCTCAAGAACGTTGGTCGGCAAGGCTTTTCGAGCAGTGTTCTATTGGCCACCAGCGGTAGCTGATGCAGAGAAGCTAGTCCGGCACCGTGAGGGTTATCAGTTCTTCGCCAAGAGAATCCATGTACCAGCACATGAGATCCAGACAATACCAGCCTCTAGGCCCTTCGTATGCTAGGGACTGGATATGATCGGGCCCTTCAAACCGACTCCTGGGAAATTTACATGTGTCTTTGTGCTGATCGACAAATTCTCTAAGTAGATAGAGTACATGCCTCTGGTATAGGCATCCTCAGAAAAGGCTGTTACGTTCCTCGACCAGGTCATCCACCGCTTCGGCATACCCAACAGCATCATCACTGATCTGGGTACTCAGTTCACCCGGAACGCTTTTTGGGACTTCTGTGATGAAAGGAGCATAGTAGTAAAATACGTCTCGGTGGCGCACCCTAGAGCTAATGGACAGGTCGAGCAGGCAAACGGTATGATTTTGGACGCATTGAAGAAGAGGATGTATAGAGAAAATGACAAAGCTCCTGGAAGATGGCTCAAAGAGTTACCAGTCGTGGTCTGGGGCCTCAAAACTCAGCCCAATCGTAACACCGGCATCTCACCATACTTTATGGTTTACGGCGCTAAGGCAGTCCTCCCAGCAGATATAGCTTTCAGATCAGCACGGGTAGAGAACTTCAACGAAGGCAAGGTTAATGAAGTACGGGAGCTAGAAGTGAATAGTGCAAAAGAAAAGCGGCTCGATTCTTGTGTACGTACAGCCAAATACCTTGCTGTTTTGCGCAGGTACTACAACAAGAACATTAAAGAGCGGTTCTTCGTGGTCGGGGATCTGCTCCTGAAGTGGATGATGAATCAGGCTGGTGTCCATAAACTCGCAACTCCATGGGAGGGGCCCTTCATGATCAAGGAAGCACACGACCAATGTCTTATAGGTTAGCTCACCTGGACGGTACGGACATACCAAATTCATGGCACATCGACAAGCTTAGGCGTTTCTATGCTTAACTACTGAGATATGTACTTTTCTTGTACTTTCAATTTAATTCAATAAAGCTATTATGATTTCTCAGACCACTGTGATTATGTCACTTCAAATTTTACGGTTATTCTAACTTAGCCAGTCAAAGCCGACCACCATTCCTTCACGGGTTTTCGGAGTAGGCCCTATCTCCGGTTCCTCTCAACGCGTGCATGGGATCCGTTCTCTACGCTATGGGTGATCGGCAGGTCCCCCTTGGTTTGACTTGTTCGCGTCTACGTGTGCACAGGTCACGCACCTCACACTTTGACCACATGCCAAATCAGGGCCATACAAACTTTTCAGGATGACATGTCGAGTAAACTGGTACAACTAAACAGAACACTAACGTGTTCTCACTTAGTTACGCCAACACGAGTTTTAAGCTTAAATACGTTTTATACAAAACAAACAAGCTTATAATGATATACAGTTACATTATTATAAGCTTGCCTGAAGAGGTACAAGTTTACAATAACATAACTACATCCTTCTTCTACAGCTCTAGCCTATCCTGTTAGCTGGTCGGGGCACGCGGCACCTGCTGCTCGCTACTTCCGACATCCTGCTCGAGTCTCGAGGACTCTTATACTGGTCGAGCTGAAGAGGATGGCCCCGCCAATGCCTGACTGGTCGAGACCACAGGCTTCGTCGGTTGGCTCACAACTGATGGCGTTTCTAGCTGGCTTGTTGATGGCGTACCCTGTACAGGTGCTGTCCCACCTCCACACAGGTTAATATCGCTAATTATCTTTGAAGACAGGTCCAGCTAGGTCATCCGAAGCTCCTCAGCCTTGGCTGGATTTACCTCCTTCGGGTACCCAGCCTCCAGGCGCTTGAGATCGATCAGGGGGTAGTGGGCACGCACCATGCTTAGCACATGTGCGCCTGTGTACTCACCCGGCTCCTTCACGAACTCTTGGAACCATTCCCATGCCTTTCGGCATCTCTCGACCAGTCCGAGCTGCGGTGTCCTTGGTGCTTCCTCTATAAGCGCTGGGTTGATAAGGTTGAGGATGGGCAAAATGCCAGTTGCCACTTCCTGGCACCGATTCTTCCATGTGTCCTGATCCTCGGTGATCTCTAGGCATCGCGCCTTCCAGCCATCACGATCTTTTATCACGGTTTCCATATGCTTCTTGGCATTGACTTTCAAAACTGCAAACCGCACAAGATATTAACATGTCACGCCACGACAAGATAACGTGGGCAACAGAATGAGCAAGGTGGTCTAGAACACTTACATTTTAGTTCCTCCTTCATCTTGGTTGTGCGGTCCCGGAGTTGTGACTGGTCGTGCACCAGCTTCTTGTTGTCCTCCTTCAGGCGACCATACTCTATGGCCACACGACTATTCTCCTCTTGGAGACGGACTACTTCGGCTTCTAAGCCTGCACTACAGCTGTTACTACCAACAATGCAACAACATGTGTCATGCACTTGCTGTGATAAAGTGACAACTTACTTGTTTTTTCCTGCTCTTTGTTACTGAGCTGGACGACTAGGTTCTAGTTCTATGCCTCTTGCTCCGTCCTCTCCTAGTTGGCGGCTTCAAGTTGGTGGCACAAGCATTCCACCTCGGCCGCTAGTTCTCTATTGCTTGCTGTGATCCCCTCAATCTGGTCGAAGCACTTCTTTCGGTACCTTGCGGTCTTCATCAAGTCCTGCATGTAAAAAAAGCTAAGTCAGATAGTTTGACTGGATAGGATGATCAAGTGGTCGAGCCAAACATACCTGGACTTCTGTCACCAGATGTTTTGCCGCTCGTTCAACTTTCATGGTCTCTTCGACCTCTGGGATTTCCTCATGCATAACCCATTGGTCGTTCCGCCAGCACGACACATATACATGTTGTCGCTTGTCCTAGGGACAGCCTAGGACCTCTTCTACTTCGTCCTCTTTGGCCTCTTGTTCGTGTAGCAGCGCTGGTCTAGAGTTTATAGACTCTGTGATCACTATGACTTTCCCACGAACCGTAGCATCGGCAAACGTGCTCTGTGCCACCTCCAGCTATTGCTCCTCGGTTTGGTCTGATACCCTTGGTGCTGAAGTATTCCCCTCAGTAGGGTTAGTGCTCGGAGCACTTGTACTTGGCTCGGCTCTCCCCTCGACCAACTGCTCGGGGACTGTCGTTTGGCCGCTCGTCTACTGAGGCTCCGGCGGACTTTCTACTACAGGTTCCTCCATAGCCGGCTGCTGGGCAGTTTTCTCTGCCATTGCTGGCGGAGCCATGCCACACCCGGCTAGTTGGTCAGGATTTTCGGTGGATGCCGACCTAATATATTAGAGATAAGTTCAGAAGACAACAATATTCAATATAAATTGTAAGCTTACATCAAGGTTACAAATACTTACAGCTTGGAAGCATGGAATGATGTGGCGAAGGTGCGTCTCTTCATTCGTGCTTGCTCCACGTGCTCTGCGGGTGCCACCGGGTCTCTTTCCACGACCAGTACTAGCGTCAGGGCTTGATGATCGACCCCTTTGCCGTTTGTCCTCTGCATTGCAGTGGTCGGTGATGCGAGTTCCACTGGCACGGAGGTGCCACCCTGCTCCATCAACTCCTGTTGTCTCCTCTTTCGAGGGATGAGTCAAAAGATGTCTGCATCCTCTGTTTCATCATCTAACAGTGTAAAGATGGCCTGACGACGCTTGCTAGCCGCCGGCCGCTTACCAGTAGCCCTAGCCGTTGCCTCCTCCCCAACCCCAAGTACGGCCCAGTCGACGTCTTCGATCCTAGCGCTGGTCTAGGCGGTTGGGCTGGCAACTTGTGGCCAATCCACACCAGGGGGTGGAGACACGAACACTGCTGCTCTATCACGACCATTACTCTGCGAAACATAAAGGCGACAACACAGTAAGTTTCTGTTACAACATAACTCTACAGGTACAAGGCAGCATAATTTACCTTTGGGGGAGGTCGGGCTAGCTTGAAAGCGTGCTCGATGTCGCTCAACCTGACATAATTTGGATCAGCTAAGTTGAATAGCTCTCCAATCTTGGCCTTGATTTCTATCTTGTCAAGCGCCTCTTGCCTGGTCCTAGTTGGGTTTGCGCTACCTTGGTACTCATAGCCGGGATGTATCCTCCTCTGGCAAGGCTGGATCCTTTGGCTGATGAAGTTTCCGACCACGCTTGGACTGTCCAATTTCCTCCACGGGATCAACCCAATTAGTTCTTGGATCTGCTCCAGGTGCTCGGGCTTTTCTGACCAGCTGTTCTTCTTCTCTGGAATGAACCCCACGTCGCACAATGTGATTGTGTTTGGCTCCTCGTGGATGTAGAACCACTTCTTGTACCAGTCCTCCAGCGATGTGTTCCAAGGGCAGTGCAAGTATTGGGCCTTCATCCCGTCACGCAGATTGAGGTACACACCTTCGGCTATCTTCAAGCCGCCGCTTCCTTTCTTCCGTAGACAGAAAAGATGGCGAAAGAAGTCGAAATGGGGCTGGAAGCCACCATATGCTTCACAAAGATGAATGAAGGTGGAGACAAGAAGAATCGAGTTGGGATGCAGATTGCAAATCCCAATCTCGTAATACAAGCAGAGCCCCTAAAGGAAAGGGTGCACTGGAACCCCAAAACCCCGCTTGAAGAAATCTTCGAAAACCACAATCTCACCTGGTTGTGGATCGGGGTACCCTTCTCCTTCCGACGCGCGCCATCCTGCGAGTTCCTTGTTGTGAAGTACTCCCATGGTGACGAGGTCTTTGATGGTCTGCTCGTTGCTTCTTGACTTCCACCACTCCTTCGCCATGACTCCGGCTTTCTTCAGGGGGTAACTCCTCGCCATGAATCCGCCCTTGCTGATGGAGGTGGATGCAGTGGAGGGGTGATTGGCGATGATTTCGGAGGTATTAGGGTTGGCAAGAGGAAGAAGAAGGTTGCGGTGGCGAATGGTAATGGGGATCGGTAAAAAGTAACTTACTAGTTCTATATTATAAATAACCAAGAGTTCCACCATTTCGTCTGCCTAAGATTCTTGGGAGATGTGTGCACGCGCCGCAGATGGTTGTTTTCACAACCTCGAGATCTATGCCAATATATGCGCCCCTTCGTTACCAGTGTATGTGTCTCTTCGTTGCTAGTGTGAGAGAGCCCACACTGGCGCACCTCCTTACAGGTGCCAAGCGACTATTTGCTTGAAAGGACAAGAAGGCAGTATGACGTGCTATACCCGTCTGCTTTTTTGACCAGACGTGTCAGACTGGACTTGATAGAGTAAGAAGATAAATAAATACACCAAATAATAGTACAAGCGGCATTCATTTCTTCGTTGCATGTCTCGTGCTCAGGGATGGTCCAAACCACTACCGTGCTCAGGGACTGCTCCGACCACTACCGTGCTCAAGGACTGCTCCCACCACTACTGCGCTCGGGGACTGCCCAGATCACTACCGTGCTCGGGGACTGCTCCGACCACTACCATGCTCGGGGACTGCTCCGACCACTACCGTGCTCGGGGACTGCTGCGACCGCTACTGTGCTCGGGGACTGTTACGAAGAATGCTCGGCGATTGCTCTCCTTGGCTACATGTAATTTGTACTCACATACAGTTGAGAGACATTTATTTAGACGTTGCTACAAGGCTTATACTTTGCCTTCCAGCAAGCTCGGGGACTACATCGGTATGATGCACCTGCCAGTGCATCTCGTATTGATTGTACGACGATTGGATTCTTAACTCCAGTAGAAATTCTTTTTAGACCCAGGCACCACGTGCCTACGTCACCTACTACTAGGCTCGGGGACTAAGTGGGCACACTTCACCTTGCGGTGAATGTGTTTATTTAATCGACCCCTATGCTTTGACTGATTTTTAGGATTACTATCGTGCTCGGGAACTGTCCCGACCACTGCTCGGAGACCGCTCTCCTCGGCTACATGTGATTTGTACTCATATACAGTTGAGATACATTTATTTAGACCTTGCTACAAGGCTTATACTTTGCCTTCCAGCAAGCTCGTGGACTACATCGGTACGATGCACCTGCCGGTGCATCTCGTATGGCTTATATTATAATTGGATTTTCGACTTGACTGGGAATTCTTTTTAGACCCTGGCACCACGTGCCTGCGTCACCTACTACCAAGCTTGGGGACTAAGTGGGCACACTTCACCTTGCGGTGAATGTGTTTGTTTTTCGACCCCTATGCCTCTGGTGATCAAGGACGCTACGCTTCAAGACGCACTTACATTTCTTTTCAGAAATACAAGTGGGCACACTTCCCAGGACAGAAATCTTTTTCTTTTTTCTTAAAAGCACCATACATTCTTCGGACAGCCTACTTTTCCAGTGACAACGGTGGTCAGAGATGTCAAGAACTCAAGCCTCACTGTTCGGAGAAGGTTAAAATGGCGTGTCGCAGCATAATACATGGTGCTCGGGGACTAGCTATGGGGGTATTAACCCCTATACCCTTACGGCTAGGCTTGGGCCGGCCCAAATCAGAGGGTCCGGTCCACCAAAAGACGATGTGCGGCCCAGCTAACTTGTTCGGAGTCCCGCGCAAGGAGTCAAGACAGATTTGGCGATCAAGCAAGATCCTGGTCGGTTAGAATAGGAATCCTTATCCGGCCACCTATGGCAATTGTAACTGGCTAGGATTAGTTTCCAGATCTGTAACCCTGCCCCCTGGACTATATAAGGCGGGTAGGGGACCAGTCTAAAAAAGATCTCTCATTGACATACAGCAATACACTCAGACGCAGGACGTAGGTATTACGCCTTCTTGGCGGCCAAACCTGGATAAAACCTCATGTCTGTCTTGCGTCACCGTCTTGTTTGTGGCCTGCGCATCTGTCTGTCGACAATCTACTACCTTGGGCATACCCATGGGTAGACTGCCGACCATATCTCATCGACAAAGGGCAACTCGGAAGCGCAAGTGCATCGACCACTAAGCAATTGAAAAATGAAGAGTGGCGTAGTATCATGCTATATGTGTTGACCAACCTTGTCGAGGTGCAGTCATTCATTGGGTAAGTTCTGAACGAACTTGTTTCATTTCACCGTATGTCCTTGTTTCTTCGTTGAACCCCCTTGTTTCTTGCTGGTACAGAGAATTTCTTCGTCAATCCTGGCATGGATCAAGGCAACCTACCCTGCAAGAAAATGATACCCTTCTTTAATGGGGTGCGAGACCAGGGAGCCTCGATTTCATTTGTTGGTTCAAACAAAAAGCCCAAACTGATGCGTCTATAAGTGACGAGCTGAGACAGGTTGCAAACGGCTGTGCCATTAGGGTCAAGTCATTTACCGGTTATGACGTGAATGGATATCATTTTCACACAGCAAGCTACAAGTAGAGTCGGCCCAATCGAAAAACCACAAACAGCGGAGTTGTTACACCTGGCCCTGATGGACTCGACTATTATGGAAGAATTAAAGAAATCTACGAACTATCATTCTATGGTTCCAAACCTCTTACTCCTATCGTATTCAAATGCCACTGGTTTCATCCTAGAGTAACGAGACGGACCCCTAAGCTTGGGTTAGTCGAAATTCGATAGGATTCCGTCTATCTAGAAAAAGATGTCTACATTATGGCTCAACAGGCCGTCTAGGTTTATTATACGTCATACGCATGCAAAGACGCCGAGCATCTTAAGGGTTGGTCTATTGTGCACAAGGTATCGCCACACGGTAAACTATCTGTCCCAAACGATGAAGATTACAACTTCAACCCAAACACATATGATGGAGAGTTCTATCAAGAAGAGGGACTACAAGGGAGGTTTGACATAGACTTAACCGAAGAGATAGGAATAGAAGTAGACAATGAAAGGGATGATGACGAGGACGCTAGAGACGAGGTGCGAAATCTGAAGGACATACAAATGCTTGAGCGATTACGTTTAGGCAATGACAATGAAGACAACATTCCTCCTTCGGATAGTGTTGATGAGTTGGACAATGTTGATAGTGATGATGAGACCTATGATCCAGCTAATCTCAATCATGAAGATTATTTCTAATACATGTAATACTATGTTTTTTGTAATTATGTTTTGTTTATTTTTGCACCTGTTTCTAATTATGTCTTGTTTTTCTTTTTTGTTGCAGGTGATTGAACAAAGATGGCGGGCGACCGTCATAGGTCCGTGAACTCGATTTACCAAAGACCACGCTGGCTGTAGGAGGATGGGGCGGTAGAGGGATCGGACAGGAGGAGGAGGAGGACCACCGAACGCAGGAGGGGGCCGTCTCCTCCCACGCTGCGTGAGGAGGAGCCAGAGGAGGAGGTGGCGCCTGTGGATGAGTCGGACGATGAGCTAGTTCGGCAGACGGACGAGGAGGAGGGGCCGCACGAGGACGACGAGTTGGAGGCGGCAGGCACGGGTTCCGCTTCCTCCGACTCCTCTTCGAGTATCTACTTGCGAGGTCCCGCGAGCCTCCCACATGTTCTACTTCCTCACCAACGCCAAGTGATTCGCTCCGAAGGGCAAAATTAAGTAACTTTATATGTCATCACCACTACTTAATATGATATGATGAAAAAAACTAATAATTTTTCTTAATCACTTGTGTAGGAACTGGGTGGTTGTGTCGGGTGGTAACACACGGCTAGTCAACGGCATCCTGGGTCTTCTGTGCAGGCAACACTTCCCCGGCATTGTCACGTACGCATCGAAGACAGAGCCGGCCTACTCGTTTGACCACTACGCCGTCGCCACCGATGTGGAGTACCCCAACAAGGCGGCGCGGGTGAAGGCAGAGCTTTGGGTAAGTCTCCCTCTCACAATATTGCTCAATACGTCGCATTCATTGAACTTTTCTTGAAATAATGAATGGATACATCACTTTTGTATGCAGACTTATTACAGATGCGAGGAGGGATTTGATGCCAGGGCGGAGCAGGTGACTACCAAAGCCTGTAAAAAACTTGTCTCCGACATGCATCATGAGGTGCGCATCTAGGCCATCGTAACCTACTATGGGTCAAAGCTTGGAGAGAGGAAAACCAAGAAAGACGCAAGAGAGATGCAGCTGACCCGGGAGCAGTACCTTGAGGTAAATAAAGAACATCAATATTGATTCGTTTTGAGATTAAGTTGGTTTAATTTGATCTTCTTATATGTCCAATACTTGATGACATGTAGATGATTTCCTGGTGGTGCCAAGCGTATCTCGAGTGCTGGGCGATGATGGTGGAGAGGTGGTTCATGAAGGAGTACATCAAGATGCACAAGGATGCCCGGGACCGTCGTTTGCAGATGCAAGGTCCAACACACCATCAAGGAAGCCGCAACCTCGCCGGATACAAACAAGCATGGGTACGCGAATTCATTTATCTATTGTGACACTCAGTTCTGCCTGATTTCTAATCATCGTGCTGTCTTTCTCGCAGTTGGCGTCACATAGTGGTTAGGCTTGCTCGGACTTCTAGGCATGGTGTATGGCCCACAAGGGCAAGGCGACGTCTCCTTCAACCTAGAGGACCCGCCCGAGGCATACACGAACCCGAGCGTCCACTCCCGCATTAGTGAGTACACTGAGGTGGCGAGGTCGCTCCATGGGTCAGACCACGATCCGAGCACCTAGGACTTCGATGGAGAGGCCATCATGAGGGTGGGGCAAGGCAAGAAGCATGGGTGGTTCTGGCTTGGTGACGGCGTCATCGACACGGCCTCTACTCCCTCTCTCTCCCAGATCCGAGCACGGAGCACGAGCGAGAGCCCAGCCATTCGCACACGGCCGACCGCTGCACAGCACCGAGTCGACACACTTGAGGTTATTCCTGTTTTACTCGTCATGCATTGATCTTTACACACCTTAATTAGCTTTGCATTACTGAAACATTGGAGTGAAATATTGTAGGCCTGGCTAGAACAAGAAATAAGGCAATGTCAGGAGCTGGCAGCCTAGCTGGACACCGAGCGGACCGAGTGGCAAGCCCAGACGCAGAGGCTGGCGGACATTACGGAGTTCCTACAAAGGCTTGGGCAACATGTGGGCTTCTCTCTACCAGCTGGGCTGTTGGTTCCACCTCCGTCTCCACGTCCTGCAGCTGCAGCTACTCCTGTGAGTATGAAAGTTTTTTACTTTCGCTTGTGCTTTGCTTGTATGGCCTCTACTTTCCTAGATTAGCTATCTAAATAATCTTGTCTCACATGCAATCTTTACTCCTTTGTGCAGTCTCCATCTGACGGCGGTTCGAATAATCCACCTCATGCACCTCCGAATGATGGAGCTGGGCCTTCACCACAGTCGTAGTGGCCGAGATGAGTGCATGTTGTGTTTTTTCATTTGTTGTTCACTTGGTGATGGACTTTTGATATACTTGTGATGCACTTGTGGACTTTGATGGACTTGTGGATTTATTTAGATGGACTTGAGCACTTATTATTATATATGTGATATATATTGTGATGGATGTGATATGTGCGGATGGATGTGTGGATGGATGAGATATATATGTGATGGATGAGATATATATGTGATGAATGAGATATATATGTGATGGATGAGATATATGATTATATGAATTTATTTGTCATGATGGAATATAAAAAAAATTAAAAATGGCCATTTTGGGTCACTTAAGGACCCCTTTGCCGAGTGCCATGGTCACAATACTCGGTAAAACTGAAAAAATGGGCTGTCGGAAAACCATTTTTCCAGTTTTGTCGAGTGCCATGACCATGGCACTCGGCAAAGAATTTTTTTAAAAAAATTCAAACTTTATCGAGTGCCGGCCAGAGTACACACTCGGTAAAGAATTTAAAAAAAATCAAACTTTGCCGAGTGCCAGCAAGAGGGCACTCGGCAAAGAATTTTTTTAAAAAAAAATTTAAACTTTGCCGAGTGACGACCAGAGAGCACTCGGCAAAGAATTAAAAAAAATTCAAACTTTGCCGAGTGCCGGCAAGAGGGCACTCGGCAAAGAATTTTTTTTTAAAAAAATTCAAACTTTGCCGAGTGCCGGCAATAGGGCACTCGGCAAAGAAATTTTTTTAAAAAATTAAAAAAAAATCTTTGCCGAGTGCCTGCAGGGTTAACACTCGGCAAAGAAATTTTTAAAAAAATAAAAAAATCTTTGCCGAGTGCCTACAGGGTTGGCACTCAGGCACTCGGCAAAGCCACCGTCAACGGAGCTGGCGCCGTGACTGGTCGCTTTTCTTTGCCGAGTGCCCGATAAAAGACACTCGGCAAAGAGGGCTTTGCCGATCAATTTTTTGCCGTGTGTTCTTTGTCGAGTGCCGCACTCGGCAAAGGCTTGGCCGAGTGCAATTTGGCCTTTGCCGAGTGCCTCAGACACTCGGCAAATAACCTGAATCCAGTAGTGTAACTTACCTATTTACATGTATGGAGCAGACATGTACATTTTTGCGTAGCTGTTTATTAAATACTTTGCAAATGTTTGCCATGAATTGTTTTGTAGCTGAAAGCCAGATATGGCGGCACCTATGTACTGACAATGACAACGTCTTCGGAGAATGAGCAGGAGGTTGAACAGCTTGTTCAGCGCTTATCACCAAATGCGAGCAGGATATATCATATTTCAGGAACCCAGAAATTTGAGCTGCCAAAGCAGGAGTTGAAGATTGCAGATGTATTCCATGCCGTCGAGAGTGCAAAACGGCGGTTCAGGATATATGCTTGGGGCCTGGTTGACACCACCTTGGAGGATGTCTTTGTTAAGGTTGCCAAGGGAACACAAGCATTCAGTGTTGTTCCATAAATAGCTGGCGTTTCAAACTGAGTTGCGTGTTACTGGAGGAGTAGCGAACTTGAGTGCACCTTTGTTGGCAGTGCTTTGGTGGGAGTTTCTTGGGGTTGACCACAGCCAGGTGACTACCACTACCGGACTAAGTGGTTTTGCCGAGTGTTAGGGGCACTCGGCAAAGCCCAATTTATACTCGGCAAAAGCTTTACCAAGTGCTGTACTCGGTAAAAACCACTCGGCAAAAAATGGACCGGCAAAGGCGTCTTTGCCGAGTGTCTTTTTGTCAGGCACTCGGCAAAGCCGACACTCGGTAAAGTTGGAACCGAAAAAAACCTGGAAAAAATGAGAATTTTTTTTTTAATCGGTGGAGGCCCCCACCCGCCAGCGCCCGCCCATCTCCGGCATTTTTCTGGCCCATCTCCGTCATTTTTCGCGTAAAATTCACAGCTACGAGGCCGGCGGGATTCGAACCGGTGACCTCTCCCTTGCGCGTCCCCTCCTCTAACCACCGCACCACAATGCCACTTATGTCTAGATTCCGTTTTGGTTCCCCACATATTATACTAAACCGAGTGTAAATTGCTTGTTTGAGGCCCTAAACGAATTCAAATAAAAAAGTTGTAAACTATAAAGTTTCATAACTTTTCGAGATCTACACTTTTAGTTTAGGAAGTTTTTCCATCCGATGTCGTTTACAAAATTTGAATTTCAAAATTTTGAAATTCAAACGCAGTTTTGCAAGACAAGATGATTTCAAATCAAAAAGTTGCCAACTACAATATTTCATAACTTTTCAAGATCTACAGATTTTATTTTGGTTGTTTTCCCATCCAAGGTCGTTTGAAAAGTTCGAATTTTAAATTTTTGAAATTCAAACTCAGTTTTGCATGACAAGATGATTTCAAATCAAAAAGTTGCCAATTACAAAGTTTCATAACTTTTCGAGATCTACAAAGTTTATTTTGGTTGTTTGATCATCTATTCATCCGACAAGGTCGTTCTAACATTGTTCACAAATCTTATATATCTCTATTGTAGTTTCATAAACTACAAGAGAGATATGTTAGATTTGTGAACAAATTTACTTTCACTTTGTCATATAAAGAAAAGACCAAAACAAACATTGTACATCTTGATGAGTTATACAACTTTGTAGTCGAAATTTTTTTTATTTGAATTAATTTATTGCTTCAAAATATGCTTTGAAATTTTCTTTGCCTAGTGTAAAAAAACACTCGGCAAAGAGCTTCTTTGTCGAGTGTCAAAAAAAACACTCGACAAAGAAGCTTCTTTTCCAAGTGTCAAAAAAACACTCGGCAAAGAGCTTCTTTGCCGAGTGTCAAAAAAAAACACTCGACAAAGAGCTTCTTCGCCGAGTGTTTTTTTTTTTTTTTGCCGAGTGTTTTTTTCGCACTCAGCAAAGAAGCTCTTTGCCGAGTGCCCGAAAAAAAACACTCGGCAATCCACTTAGCACTCGGCAAAGAGCCGGTCTCCGATAGTGTACTGAAAAATAATTTTCTAATTTTCCTATCAGTATTTCCTATTTTCCTGTCGGTTTTACCCTGACAGGACAATTCGCATCTCCAATAGTGACACCACCCACGAAGGCGCTTGAGAAATGAGAAATGTCAACTGCATCTCAGCACGGGGGACAACATCATCCCCACATGCGAACGCACGCTCTCTTTGAATAGAGATTGTTACTAGTGACTTGCTTTGTTCGTTAGAATAAATGACACTATACATATAAACAACAACAACGTACGTTATTGAAAGATCACCTATGTTAATCACATGCTACAGGGGTGGACGATTACACCCACCTTTATAAATCAGGGGGAAAATGACAATCGTTCCGAGCAAAACATTCAGATGTGGTTCGAAGATTTGAGCCAGCCGCCGGCCACCCTCCAGTGCCGGCGACCATCACCTCTACGCTAATAATGCATGCTTCCACGAGCAGGCATGAGGACGTCGGCAGCCCTCTAGGCATCTTCGTCTAAATATCAATACTAAATAAGATGATAATTTAAATGTTAACCATGAATAGGGTAGTTAAGGCCCTGTTTGGATCTTATAATTGAAAGTTTTTTTTGCTTGAACACGAAGAGGAGCTGCATATCATTATAATCTAAAGATCACTTTAGCTCTTGAGGCTCCATACAAAAGGTGTTTAAACCATCTCACAAAACTTTAGACCATATAAGTGAGCTAAAGTGGTTTAAAGTTTTAGTCCTCTCAACTTTAGTCAACTACTCGCTCCGTCCTTTTTTTATCTGTCGTTCTCACTTCTTCAGAAGTCAAAACGTCTTCAACTTTAACCAAATATATATTTAAAAAATATTAATATTCATAGTACATTAGATAGATCCTTAATTTATTTCTATAATAAATTTATTTGAAGATATAAATATTGCTAATGTTTTTTTATAAATCTTATCAAAGCTAAAAAAATTTGCCCGCACGTATCACGGCTACATTTAATAAGGGATATAGTGAGTAAACTTTAGACATGAGAATCAAACATGCCCCGGTTAAGATAAGTTCTAACAAATGTGCCACTCCCCCAAGCTGAATCTGTACAGATACATTTGCATGTGGTGTGGGACGCAGTTTATTTTGCGGTCAACCATCAGGCTAATGTGTGGTATATGTTGAACATTTGGTCAATGTACGACTTATATTAATCCATAAAAACGACTTAAACAATAGTAACAGTACCACTAACCATACTGTAACACCACCACTACTGTAGATAGTATTTAACAGTGCAGCAACCAAGTACGCTAAAAACACTAACAGAATAGCATATGAACAATAGCGCACAGTGGGATTAGATTTATACCCTAGGGTGGGACTGCCGGTACCCGCGGACAGTGAGCCACCATCTTCTCCGTCGTTGGTGTTGGTGCGGCCACCAGTCCTCCTCGTGTCCACCATGTTGCAGAGGAGGTCGCGCCGGGAGACTCCTGCAGGTGCGGTGTCGGAGCAGTGGCACAAGAAGCTCCTACAGGTGCGGTGTCGGAGCAGTAGAATGAGACTTTCCCGTCAGGAAGCAGAAGCCCCCGAACAGGAAACTGCAGACGGGGCAGCAGTCGCACCGGGAAGCCGGCGCTCCCCAAAAACTTGATTCTCCGCCTACCCGTGCAGGTACGCTTGACGGGGGAAGTTCCGGAGGCCTGCTACCGAAGCTCCCTGTGCGCGCAGGGAACTCCGGTCGGAGACGCAGACGAACAGCTCAGCGCTCAGATGTTGCGGAGAGGAGGAAGAGAAAGAGTCGGGTCTCGTCCTGCCGGACAGGGGCACCCCCCCTTATAGCCACGCAGTTCCCCATCTATTCGTTAGGCCCTGTCGGGGGAATGAACCTGGACAGGGTGGTTGGGCATTGGGAGTTGGCTGCGGCGGCTAGGGTTTCGGTTGGGACAAGCGACAAAACCAGACCAAACCAAGCCAGCCCACGGCCTCGGCCCGGCCCGGCCTGGCCCGTCGCGTCGCGCGCGGGCGGGCGGGCGGCGCGGCTCGGCTCGGCGGCGGCGGTGGCGCGCGCGTGTGGCCTCCCAGTTCTCCCTTTCAACTTATCTATGTGAGAGTCCTAAGACTCACTATTTAAGTTGAGAACCTTTTTAGTGAATTTCCCATATGGTACTAATCACTTTTCCACTTAACAATAATTGTAGGCCTTTGAAGTTTATTTGATTAATTAGAATAAATAATGGGCCTAGCCCGAATTAATCTAACAATCCCCACCAAACTTCAGAAGTCCACAGTTAGTGTCTTCAGTTCTGAGCTTGTTTGATATACCAGTGTTTCGATGGAGACTATTAAGTTGAACATCCATCTAGAAAAGGAGTTTACACTCATTTACAACTGACCAATGGACTATGCCTTGAATTGACAGTTTTGTGCAAAGTGAGGCTCACTCAATTTCTTTACTGATACTAGGCTGCCTGTAGCATCCCCTCTGGTTGGAGCATATAAGTCATACTCCTAGCCTATTCATGAGTATCTAGAGATCACCCAAATCTCATAGATTGCGACTAGCAATCGAACTCACATAGGTGTGTTCCTTTAAGATGCCCTGTAGGCCGACATCTTTGCTTCTCATTAAGCCACTCGGATCACATTGAGGTATTTACCAACCTGCCATACAGATAGGAAGAGAAGTGCATTACTTAAGAGATTGACCTTTATTAAAAGGGGTCTCTTCCCTCAGTCTACCCATAGCTTGTTTTACCATCCTAATTCACGGGATCTCCGATCACATAGGACAGGTTGCCACCACGATAGAACTTCATGTGGGTCTCAGTCCCATCTCACTCGATGCACTATCTATCACATTACGCGATAGTCCCTTAGTAAATTGATCTGCCAGATTTTTAGACGTATGGACATAGTCCAACGCTATTACTCCGGAGTTTCTCAATTTTCTGATAGATTTTAACCGCCGCTTTACATGCCTAGTGGTCTTCATGTTGTCCTTTGAACTATTTATCTTGATAATTACTGTTTGGTTATCACAGTTCATAGAAATTGCGGGCACAGGTTTTTCAACCACCGGCAAATCCATAAGGAGCTCACGGAGCCATTCAGCCTCAACAGTAGCGGTATCAAGTGCTACAAGTTCTGCTTCCATTGTTGACCTCGTTAAGATGGTCTGCTTGCAAGACTTCTAGGAAACATCGCCACCTCCAAGTGTGAATGTATATCCACTTGTGGCTTTTAACTCATCAGCATCAGATATCCAATTTGCATCACAATAGCCCTCGAGTACCTTCGGGTACCCAGTATAGTGAATGCCAAAGCTCGATGTTCCCTTTAGATAGCGCAATACTCTTTCAAGAGCACGCTAGTGATCATCTCCCGGATTTGAAACAAACCGGCTTAATTTGCTCACAGCAAATGAGATGTCAGGCCTTGTTGCACTAGCCAAGTACATTAGCGAGCCGATGATTTGGGAGTATCTCAACTGATCCCACATTATTCTTTGGTTCTTTCTCAGGATCACGCTTGGATCATAGGGAGTGGACACAGGCTTGCAGTCACTATAACCAAAGCGACTCAGTACCTTTTCCACATAGTGAGTTTGTACAAGTGTTACCCCACCATTTTCTCCCCTTAGTAGTTTGATGTTTAGTATCACATCAGCCACTCCCAAATCCTTCATGTCAAAGCTCTTTGACAGAAAGTCCTTGACTTCCTCAATCACATTGAGGCTTGTCCCAAAGATTAGTATGTCATCCACATACAAGCACAGGATTACTCCTTCTCCCCCACCATAGCGGTAGTACACACATTTGTCGGCTTCATTCGTAACAAAACCAGCAGATGTCATAGTTTTATCAAACTTTTCATGCCATTGATTAGGTGCTTGTTTTAGGCTATACAAAGACTTCAATAATTTACACACCTTTCCTTCTTGACCTTCTACTACGAAACCATCGGGCTGATCCATGTAGATCTCCTCATCTAGCTCTCCATTTAGGAAAGCCGTCTTAACATCCATCTAATGAACAAAAAGACCATGAGATGCAGCCAGGGCAAGCAGTACTCAGATTGTGGTCAATCGGGCCACTGGTGAATAAGTATCAAAGAAGTCGTCGCCTTCTTTCTGGGTATAACCCTTAGCCACAAGCCTTGCCTTGTACTTTTCAATCGTACCATCAGGCCTGAGCTTTTTCTTAAACACCCATTTACATCCTACAGGCTTGCACCCATAAGGACGATCAACAATCTCCCAAGTTCCATTGGTCATAATTGAATCCATCTCACTTCGCACTGCTTCCTTCCAGTAGTCAGCGTCGGGAGAGGAATATGCCTCAACAATGGTGCTTGGAGTGTCATCCATGAGGTATATAGTGAAATCGTCACCAAAAGACTTTACAGTCCTCTGTCTCTTACTCTTTCGAGTAGCTCCACTATTATCCTCCTCAGGATTCTCAACACATGTTTGTTCAAGATGTTCTGTTGGCGCCACGGGGGAATCAACAGGTTTTTGACTAGATGTGCTAGGTTCATTTCCTCTCATAGGAAATTCATTCTCAAAGAATGTAGCATCTCTAGACTCAATCACTGCACCAACACGCATGTCAGGTACTCCAGAGCTTACAACTAGGAATCTATAGCCGACGCTGTGTAAAGCGTAACCGAGGAACACACAATCTACAGTTTTTGGTCCAAGTTTGCGCTTTTTGATGATTGGCACATTCACCTTGGCCAAGCATCCCCAAGTGCGTAGGTATGAGAGAGTCAACCTTTTCTTTTCCCATTCCTCGAATGGTGTTACTTCTTTATTCTTTGTAGGAACTCTATTCAGGACATGACATGCCATCAATATAGCCTCACCCCACCATTCGTTGGAAAGTCCTGCAGTGTCTAACATGGCGTTAACCAAATCAGTTAGAGTGCGATTCTTTCGTTCGGCAATCCCATTGGATTGGGGGGAGTATGGAGGCGTCCTCTCATGAATAATTCCATGTTCCTCGCAGAATGAATCAAACTCATGTGAAAAGTATTCTCCCCCACGATCAGACCTCAACCATTTGATTTTTCTTTCCAATTGGTTCTCTACTTCAGCTTTATAGATTTTAAAATAATGCATTGCTTCATCCTTTGTTTTTAGCAAGTACACATAGCAAAATCTAGTGCTATCATCAATAAGAGTCATAAAATATTTCTTTCCTCCTTTGGTCAATACACCATTCATCTCGCACAGATCAGAATGAATGAGATCTAGCGGTGCCAAATTTCTCGCCTCTTTCACAGCCTTGTGAGGCTTGCGAGGTTGCTTCGCTTGAACATAAGTATGGCACTTAGACCCTTTGACCAGATCGATTTTAGGGATTAATTTTAAACTAGCTAAGCGCGTCATACAACCAACATTGATGTGACAGAGTCAGGAATGCCAAACATTAGACTCATCATCATTTCTCACATGGTTCACAATTTTATCACAAGAATCCATCAAAGAGAAGCGGAACAAGCCTCCGCTTTCATAGCCTTTTCCAACAAAGGTTCCATACTTGGATACAACACATTTATTGGACTCAAATACAAGTCTAAAGCCATCTCTACACAATAGAGATCCACTAACGAGATTCTTCTTGATGGAGGGGACATGTTGCACGTTCTTTAGCTGCACGATCTTTCCCGAAGTAAACTTCAGATTGATCGTACCAACACCAAGTACAGCAGCATGCATACCGTTTCCCATCAGCAAGGAGCAACCTCTTTGTTTCTGATAAGAAGAAAACAAAGAAACATCAGAACAAACATGAATGTTAGCACCCGTGTCAACCCACCACTCAGGCGAGAGACAAACTAAAAAAACTGTAGGTAGATGATTACCGTACCCAGATCCTCCAGATTCGCTAACAACCATGTTTGCGGACTTCTTCTGCTTGTCCTTGCGGTCAGGGCACTCTTTTGCCCAACGGTCAGATGCACCACAGACAAAGCAAAGGCCCTTTTCCTTTTCCTTGCCCTTCTTCTTAAAAGTTGCAGCTTTAGGCTTGACTGCAGGCTTGTTTTTCTTCTTCCTCTGTGCGGCATGAAAGTTCCTCTTTTGCACCAGATTGGCGCTAGAACCTTCCTCATGCGCTTTCTTGCCATGAGTGTCCTTTGCCCTAGCATTCTCCTCCACACCAAGAGTAGCAATGAGATCAGTCACACTGAACACTTGCCTCCTGTGCTTTAGAGTAGTGGCAAAGCTCGACCAAGTAGGTGGTAGCTTAGCGATGATACCGCCAGCCACAAACTTGTCAGGCAACTCACACTCATTGTTCTGGAGTTCCTTTGCCATCATCTGTATCTCATGAGCCTGCTCTACTACAGATCGGTCATCGACCATCTTGTAGTCATAGAACTTCTCCATGATGTACTGCTCAGTGCTAGCATCGGCAACACCGAACTTGACCTCAAGTGCATCCCACATGTCCTTGCCAGTATCCATATCCATGTACACTTGCACCATGCTTTCAGCTAATATGCTGATGAGAGCTCCCTTGAACAAGTTATCTGCCTCATTGAACTTAATCTCCTCCTTGTGAGAGAAAGGAGGTTCAATGCGCTTTCCCTTGATCACGTGCTCACAACGCATACTAGTGAACCACAGCTTCAAACGAACATGCCACACTTTATAGTTGGATCCATCATCTTTCAATGGTGGTGGTTTTAGTGACGCAGCAAAACTAGCAGTCGAAAAAGACCTATCAAGTTTTTGGATTGTTGAACATTTGGTCAATGTACGACTTATATTAATCCATAAAAACGACTTAAATAATAGTAACAGTACCACTAACCATACTGTAACACCACCACTACTGCAGATAGTATTTAACAGTGCAGCAACCAAGTATGCTAAAAACGCTAACAGAATAGCATATGAACAATAGCGCATAGTGGGATTAGATTTATACCCTAGGGTGGGACTGCCGGTACCCGCGGACAGTGAGCCACCATCTTCTCCGTCGTTGGTGTTGGTGCGGCCACCAGTCCTCCTCGTGTCCACCATGTTGCAGAGGAGGTCGCGCCGGGAGACTCCTACAGGTGCGGTGTCGGAGCAGTGGCACGGAAAGCTCCTACAGGTGCGGTGTCGGAGCAGTAGAACGAGACTTTCCCGTCAGGAAGCAGAAGCCCCCGAACAGGAAACTGCAGGCGGGGCAGCAGTCGCACCGGGAAGCCGGCGCTCCCCAAAAACTTGATTCCCCGCCTACCCGTGCAGGTACGCTTGACGGGGGAAGTTCTAGAGGCCTGCTACCGAAGCTCCCTGTGCGCGCAGGGAACTCCGGTCGGAGACGCAGACGAACAGCTCAGCGCTCAGATGTTGCGGGGAGGAGGAAGAGGAAGAGTCGGGTCTCGCCCTGCCGGACAGGGGCGCCCCCCCTTATAGCCGCGCCCCATCTATCCGTTAGGCCCTGTCGGAGGAATGAACCTGGACAGGGTGGTTGGGCGTTGAGAGTTGGCTGCGGCGGCTAGGGTTTCGGTTGGGCCAAGCGACAAAACCAGACCAAACCACGCCTCGGCCTCGGCGCGGCGCGTCGCGCGCGGGCGGCGCGGCTCGGCGGCGGCGGTGCGCGCGTGTGGCCTCCCGGTTCTCCCTCTCAACTTGTCTATGTGAGAATCCTAAGACTCACTATTTAAGTGGAGAACATTTTTAGTGAATTTCTCATATGGTACTAATCAATTTTCCACTTAACAATAATTGTGGGCCTTTGAAGTTTATTTGATTAATTAGAATAAATAATGGGCCTAGCCCGAATTAATCTAACAGTATATATACGTATATGTAGTCCTGCAGTCAAGCTCTCAAGCAGCGTTGGCAGGAAACGGCAGAGGATACTTTCGATTAAAGCCCTCGGATGTTGAGGTATTCGCATAAATATACCATCAGCAAATATTGCATAATTTAATTTACCCCACAAAAAAACATATTTTCCACAATTCATCAGCGCACAATATATAGATCTTACTGCATGCCGTAACGGGACCCGTTAGTCCACGCGCTCGTCTTTTCATCGACGCGCGGCTGAGGAAGGACATCTCTGTGTACAAGTACAAAGCATACATATGCAGCTGTCCTGAGGAGGACACCTGCATTTACATTCAGATTCATGCATGATGGCTATTTTTACACATGTGACTGAGGCCTTGTTTAGATCGTAAATTTTTGCAATCTGGACACTGTAGCACGTTTCGTTTGTATTTGACAAACTTTGTCCAATCATAGACTAACTAGGCTCAAAAGATTCGTCTCGTGATTTACAACCAAACTGTGCAATTAGTTATTTTTTTTACCTACATTTAATGCTCCATGCATGTATCCAAAAATTGATGTGATGGAGAGAGTGAAAAAATTTGGAATTTAGAGGTAATCTAAACAAGGCCTGAGATCAACTGATGACGACGACGTGATTAACTAACTTTATGGCTGATGTGCTTGTCACGATCGGATGTACGTAAACTGCTTGTCTTGTCGCACACTGGAGCTGCTACAAGTTGCACACATGTACGTAGTGTAGTTTGACCTAACGTTTTTTTTATATATGCTGCCGCTTCTTCTTCCAAAAGGAAAATGGGCAGATTTGTTCAACTGTGTAGCCGTGTTAGAAAATTGGATGCTTGGAGATGAAGCTAGCTAGCTATAGCTCGGCATGGTTAATAAATTAGATGAAAGTACGTGATGTTGTGCTCAAACAAAACACAGTGCTCGCTCGTTTCCAATAAGGCCACGTTTAGTTTGCCCGTTTCGGCGTCGCCAAAGCTACTGTAGCTACACTGTAGTTACAGTAGCTTTTGTTTTTATTTGTTAATAATTTTTAGTTGTTGACTAATTAGACTCAAAACGTTCGTCTCGCAAAGTACAATTAAACTGTGCAATTAGTTTTTGATTTCGTCAACATTTAGTACTCCATGCATATACCGTAAGTTTATGTAACGGGAAATCTTATTTTTACATAGTGTCAAAGTTTGGAATTGAGGTGAACTAAACACCCCTAATAATATAACCCGTCTGCTGGTTGACGCAGGCATCGTTACTTCACCAATCACCAGTGCATGCATCGCTGTCAAACGCATGCCAATGCAATCTTTAATTTTTACCAGCCACCACCAACTTGCTGTACGTGTCGAAGCATGCGAATTTGCATCACGCCACACTGCATATACTAGTACGTACTAGCATGGAGTATATGTCATGCTACTTGGAGTAGTAGTACATTATTAATCTTAAATACTGACAAAAATAAACAGACGCAAATGTACGTTGTAATCAATAACCAAATTAATTAATCTAGTTTATTTTTGGCCATTCTTCCAGTTCATGACCGACCGCCGCCCTACGGAAAAAATCAGAGTGTGTGTGCGAGCAGATGACGCGATACCACTGGCAGTTTCGGCACTGTACGTCGTAATGCTTAATTACTGGTAGCGCTGATGACATACTCCTATGTTCTATTGCATTATTGCTTATACAGAGTGAGCATATATATATATATATATATATATATATATATATATATATATATATATATATATATATATATATAGATCAAATCAACGGAACTTGCTCCGAAATTGACATTGTGTGATGTTTGGTTACACGGACTAAACTTTAGTCATGTAGTATCGGATGTTTGACACTAATTCGGAGTATTAATATAGATTGATTACAAAACTAATTGTATAGTTTGAGACTAATTTGTGAGACGAATCTATTAAGCCTAATTCGTCCATGATTTGATAATGTGGTGCTACAGTAAACATGTGCTGGTGATGGGTTAATTAGGTTTAATAGATTCGTCTCGCTAATTAGCCACGGCTTCTATAATTAGTTTTATAATTAACTCATGTTTAGTCTTCCTAATTAGTATCCGAACATCTGATGTGACATGAGCTAAACTGTACCCCCTAAACACCCTTGCAGCAGCAGGTAGCCGGCCGGAGGCTTGCTAAATTTTACCGATGTTTAATTCCACGCATGAGCATGACATGGCATGCCGCGAATTGCATGCAATGGCTGCATCTCCGACCACCAAACATGTTTAAGTATAATATAGTACCTACTAGGGTCTAGTAGTGGTAGTATATATTTGTGCAATTGCACTGCAAGGAGACATGAAATACTATATATAGCTTAGTGTCCGAGAAACGACGACGTGTGGACTTTGGACAACGAATCAATTCAATCATCAATTAATATACTAATACGGAGTTAACTAAAATCAATCCCAAACTATTGACATGGACAACTTAACTCACCCGCTACGCATGAACACCGAAGCCTAGTAGTCGATGACGAGACAGTCGTCATGCCAGCTACTAGAGTACTAGTAGTAGCTGATAGACCTAAAACAGGATCACTATCCATAGATCTAGCATATTTATTTGTTTTTGAAATAAACAGTGAGTCCTAGAACATCTACTAGTACGTGATTAATAGATAGAGAGAGAGGGGGTGAAGGGGGATGCAAACCATCGGCTGTCTTCGAGGAAGACGGGCTCGCCATCGCGGTGCTTGGTGAAGACCTGGTGGCGGTGCTGTGTTGAAGGGCGGCGTTGGCCGGTGGCGGTGCTTCCTGTCACTAGCTGCGCACCCTCTCTTAGATCGGATTAGGGTTATGTCGGTGGGCGACTGTAGCTCAAGTGAACTTCGTGATCTAAGCTGTCGGCCCCCACCTTTCTTTTATAGCGTAGTTTGACGGGGGCTCACCAACCATGTAGGGTTGGACGTCCCCGATCAGGGCACGGATCCAAGGTTGGATAGAGATCATCTAACATTCTGTCTCTTGATCTCACCTTATTACTTAAACTCAACTTACTTACTTTATCTTGTTCACATTCCACTACAGATCAGTGCATAGAGCGTGCCTCATCGTCACGGTCAGTTGCCATTAGATTAAACAGCTACAATGCGCATCTCTGTTTTGAAACAGATTCTTAATTAGGCCCTTATTGTTTAGGAATCATAGGCTTTCTCTTAAACCCATGTCGGCTAAGTGTTCTCTGAACACGCTGGGTGGTAAGCCTTTTATAAGTGGGTCCATGAGCATCTTTTATGTTCTTATGTGCTCAAGACTAATTATATGATCCTGAACTTTATCTTTCACAACATAATACTTTATGTCAATGTGTTTGGCAGCACCACTTGATTTATTGTTGTGAGCATGACATACTATTGGATTATTATCGCAGTATAACTTAAGTGGTTTATGTATATCGTCACCACTTTCAACCCGGGCATGAATTTCTTTAGCCAATTCACCTGCCATGTGGCCTCATAACATGCTACAAACTCGGCATACATTGTGGATGATGTAGTGACGGTTTGCTTTGAGCTTTTCCACGATATAGCTCCTCCTGCGAGAGTGAATAGGTATCCTGACGTGGACTTTCTTTCATCTCCCGCATAATTAGAATCTGTATACCCCTTTATGTGCAGAGAATTAAATTTTCTATACGTTAGCATGAGACCCTTCGTACCTTACAGGTAACGTAAAATTTTCTTTACTAATTTCTAGTGTTCTATTCCTATATTACTCTGATATCTGCCAAGCAACCCGGTAACAAATGCTAAGTCAGGGCGAGTACAGACCTGAGCATACTGTAAACTTCCGACAGCTGAGCTACATAAAACCACTTTCATTTGATCGATCTCATATTGGTTCCTGGGATATTAAAATTCCCCATATCTGTCGTCCTTGACTATGGGAGCAGGTGATGACTTATAATTTTGCATATTGTATTTCTTTAGAACTTTTTCTAAGTATGTCTTTTGTGATAATCCTAAAACCTTATTTTCTCTATCTCGGTGAATCTCTATTCCAAGGACGAACGAAGCTTCACCGAGATCCTTTATATCAAACTTTGAGGACAAGAACTTCTTTGTTTCTCGTAGTAGATTAACATCACTGCTATCGAGCAAGATGTCATCCACATACAAGACTAGGAAAATGTATTTCCCATTCTTGAACTTTGCATAAATACAATTGTCCTCTACATTTTCTTGAAACCTAAACTTTCTTATTGTACTATCAAACTTCAAATACCACTGTCTTGAAGCTTGTTTTAATCTGTAAATGGATTTCTTTAGGCGGCATCTCATATGTTCTTTTCCTTCGATAACAAAACCTTTTGGTTGTGCCATGTAAACATTTTCCTCTAGATCCATGTTTAGGAACGTTGTCTTTACATCTATCTGATGTAATTCTAAGTCGTAATGTGCTACAAACGCCATTATGATTCTAAAAGAATCCTTGCATGAGACTGGAGAAAATGTCTCATTGTAATCTATGCCTTCTCTTTGCGTGAAACCTTTTGCCACAAGTCGCGTTTTAAACCTTTCTATATTCCTTTTAGAGTTATGTTTAGTTTTATAGACCCATTTACAGTCTACTGTCTTAGCTCCTTTAGGAATTGTTTCTAAGTTCTAAATACCATTGGTCTTCATTGATTTCATTTCATCTTCCATGGCTTCAAGCCATTTGAATGAGTGAGCGTTTCTCATGGCTTCTTCAAATGAGGTGGGATCACCCTCCATTTGAAATTCCTCACATTTATAAACTTCGTAGTCATCAGGAATGGTTGATCTCCTAACTCTTTGAGACCTTCTAGGGGCCTCGTTAGATGATGCTTGTTCTATATGAGACTGTTGTTGCTCTCCCTCATGTGTGACAACGGGTTCTTGGGGATCCTGAAGGACAGGTTTCTCATGTTCATTTATTGTTGCCATAGGAGAACTAACAATAGGTGCTGTTACTATAGTATCTTGCACTGTTGGTACAGCAACAACAGGTAGCATGAAGAATGGCTCCTGAACTATGGGAGTGGGCATGTATACCTACTTCTCTTCAAAACTAATTTCTCGTGCTACCATGCCTCCCTGATCATATCTTCCTCTAAGAAGACAGCATGTCTTGTTTCTACAAACTTTGTTTGTCTGTCAGGACAATAGAAGTGATAACCTTTTGACTTTTCTGGATAGCCAATAAAATAGCAGCTGACTATCTTGGAGTCCAGCTTCTCTATGTTTGGGTTAAATACTTTTGCCTCAGTTGGACAACCCCACATGCGTAAATAGTTTAGTGAGAGTTCCTTTCCTGTCCATAACTCATACGGTGTTTTGGGCACTGACTTATTTGACACTCGATTAAGAATATGAATGGCGGTTTTTAACGCCTCCATCCATAAACTTATCGGTAAGATAGAGTAACTTATCATGCTTCTCACCATATCCATTAAGGTACGGTTGCGTCTTTCAGCTACTCCATTCTACTGAGGCTCGCCCGGTGTAGAATACTGGGCTACTATGCCATTTTTCTATAAGAACCTTGCAAAGGGTCCAGAAACTTGGCCATATGGGGTGTGTCGACCATAGTACTCTCCCCCACGGTCGGACCTTACTATCTTAATCTTTAAGTTGTGCTGATTTTTTACTTCAGCCTTGAATATTATAAATTTATCCAATGCTTCTGATATTTCCTTAATTAGATAAATATAGCTAAAATGAGAATAGTCATCTGTGAATATTATAAATGAATCATAACCATCCACGCTCTTCACAGGAAAAGGACCACAGATGTCTATGTAAACTATTTCCAAAATTCCTACGCTTCATTTGGCGTCTTTCTTTATTTTTTTAACGTATTTTCCTTTTATACAATCTATGCATTGTTCTAAATCTAAAAATTTTAATGGCAGAAGAATTGATTTCTTAATCAATCGCTCTATTCTCCCCCTCGAAATATGGCTTAAACGACAGTACCATAATTTCGAAGATACATCATGCACTCTCTTCCGCTTATTTGTGTCATTTATAGACAAAGAGGCATTCTCATTCTCAGTACTTACATCATTCACATTCTCAAAAAGTGATAATAAATAAAGCTTGTCTTGTCGGAAGGCAAGACCAACACATTTATTATTATAAACAATATAACATTTGCCATTACCAAAATGACAATCATATCAATCGTCATCTAAACGTGAAACACTTATTAAGTTTCTTCGCAAAGAGGGTACAAATAGAACATCTAAAAGCTTAAGTAGAAAAACATCAACTAATTCTAGAGAAAGATCTTCAATGGCTTAAACTTCAGCTTCAACTCCATTTCCTACTTTAATTCTTCTTTCTCCTCTTTGTAGGATCCTCCTCGTACGGAATTCCTATAATGAATTTACAACATCAATAGTTGCATATGAATCAATCCACTAAGTAGATTTTACATAACTTAAATACAATGATTCATCTATGAATGTAATGAAATCATCATCTCTCTTCAGCAGACTCTTCAGAAAGTCTAGACAATCTCTCTGATAGTGTCCATGCTTCTTGCACCATTTGCACTGATCTTTCTCAACTTGAGCATTGTTGTTCTTCTGATGATGCTCAGTCTGAGGGGCTTTCCCTTGAGGTTTGGCATTTTTATTGAAGTTCTTTTTCTTATCCTTCACAAGGTTAGCAGAGTCACCCTGTAAGGATTTCAGCCTATCCTCTTCTTGAACACACATTGCGGTGAGCTTCTCTATGTCCCACTTGTCGGGCTGTATGTTGTAATTAACAATAAATGTTTCATATTTTCTTTGGCAAGGAAGCAAAAAACAAATGAATCAGGAATTTATCCTTGAGCCCTAAATCCATTGGCTTTCGCTTCGAAGCTGTGTTGCTCATCTTCAATATATGCTCTCTGATACCACCACCAGTATATTTCTCATTGAACGATTTCTTAATCAATGTATTGGTAGAAGTCTTTGAAGAACTAGTGAACTGACTCTCCACTTTCTTAAGATACTCCGTGGCGGTATCACAGTCTAGGATAGACCCCCTTATAGCATCTGAAATTGTGGACTTAGCCACCATCAAGCACTTGCGGTTTGAAATGTCCCATTTCTTGCGTTCGACATCATACTTCATCCGCACTTTTGCATAATCTCGCTGTCGAGCAGTGAAATCAGCATCAGACTTATTTTCTTCCCTCACCAGGTCCACGGGCTCAGTAGGACACAGGGAGGTAAGCGCTAGGTTATTTTCAGACAGCGCAAGTGCTAGTTCATACTTCTCTCGCCATAACCTATAGTTGCCCCCTTCAAGAGGTGGTATGTGCGAGATGAATGCTATTGGGTTAAGTCCTGAAAAACACCGTCAGAGATAGTGAGAAAATATGATATTATAATTGCATGCTTTAATTTAACTTTGGTCAAAATTAAAACATACAATATTCTTATACACTAATTCTACATCACCGTTGGACAGAAATAGAATTAATGCATGAAAAACTTATGATTAAACATTATAATATAGTTATTATCAACGTTGGTCAGAAAAATAATAATATTATAATTTACTGATTAAAATTGACTACACTTAGAAATTAAATTCTTCCGTTGGTTCGAATTTAATTAGAAGATTATAAACTTTAATATTGCAGCAGAAACATGAATAAATAATAATTATCTACTTTTCAGAAGCATTTTCTTATTCATATCTACTTTCTGGAAAAAAGTAACACGTTGGTGTTATTTTATTAGAAATTTTAAACCTTCGAAAATCATCAAAATTCATTCAAATCTGCTTCTGAAAATTAAATAAACTTCAAATCATTTCTTGCTGTTCATTTTGGCCTGGCCTGCAGCAGCAGTAAACGGCCCAGCAACAACAGTGCGTGGCCCGGCCTGCAGCAACAGCTCACGTGCGCTCACGGCACCTCCCTCGCGCCCAGGCCGCAACATAGGCCTGGACCGGCAAAGTAGCTCGCCGCGCTCACCCGCCAGGGCCGAATGTAGTCCTGTTCGCTGTCAATCGTTCATCCAGATCCAATGGCCAGGCGTCATCTTCAGGGCGATGACAGCGCCGTTGCCAGCCCCGCGATGACACTGAGTGAGGCGAGGCGATGACAGCGCCGTTGCCAGCCCCCTCGTCAGCGCGCGCGCTCCCCAGTGGATGAGCGCGCCGCCGTCGAGCGGCCTGGGCACGGCGCCCTTGGCCAGAGCACACGCCCGCTCAACGTGCAGCGGCGGCTCAACCCTTCTTCTCGCGCGATGACGAGGCGGCTGCACGGTGCAGCGGCGAAGTAGGCCTCTGCCCCTTCCCCTTTTCTTCTCTGATTGGATTTTTCTTTCTTTTTTTCTCGAATCTATCCGATTTAGGGTTAGGGATGGGGTTAGGATCGAGATTAGGGTTAGGGTTTCCTTTATTGTTCATCTTCCCCTAGTGGTTTCTTCTTGGGTTAGGGCTCGGTTCGAGTTCTCTTGAAGCCGGGACTCCGTTCTTACTTCTTTCCTTTATCGATTAGGATTAGGGTTCGGTGACCCTCTTCTCTTCTTAGATCCGAACGAATCTAATCTGTTTCTTACCCCAGACATGATCTACATCTAGAGAGTTGGTTCTGATAGGCTAGATCTACGTCTAGTTAGGCGACTGATGCCATTGATAGACATAACACAGGATCACTAGCCATAGATCTAACATGTTTACTTGCTTTTGAAATAAACAGTGAATCCTAGAACATCTACTAGTATGGGATCAATAGATAGAGTGAGAGGGAGAGGGGTGGAAGACGTGCAAACCATTGGCCGCCTTCGAGGAAGATGGGCTAGCCATGGCAGCGCTCGGTGAAGACTCGGTGGAGGCGCTGTGTCAAAGGGCGGCGGTGCAGTGGCAGCATTGGCTGGTGGCGGTGCTTCCCGTCACTGGCTGCGCACCCTCTCTTAGATCGGATTAGGGTTGTGTCGGTGGGGCGACTGTAGCTCAGGTGAACTTCGTGATCTGAGCCGTCGGCCCCCACCTTTATTTTATAGCGCAGTATGATGGGGCCCACCAACCATGTAGGGTTGGACGCCCCCGATCAGGGTGCGGATCCAAGGACCCAATTGGCCCAATTGGATAGAGATCATCTAACAGTAGCAGTACTAAGCTATCTCCAACAGGATACCTATTAGGAGATTCAAATCCAAAATGGGTCTCCAACGCAATACTTATAGCCTCCAATAGAGTACCTATATGGAAAACCCACTTGGGTGTCAGGAGAGATATAACCTAAATCTTATGATCCTTTTTCCTGGAAACCTATTTGCAGAAATGGTTTTCTTTTGGATTTTGTTGTTGGAGAAGACAAAAAATGGGTATTAAGCCATTTGCCTGTAGCGCTTACCAAACGTGAAATGGGTCCTGTATTTTAGGTAACGGTTGTTAAAGACAGTTTAATGCGAGGCGCGCACACAGGAGACTTGTCTTAATTTGACGACTAATCGTTTTGATCGATCGAGGAACTTTAATTTGGCCTTGCATTGTTTGCCGTACAGAGATGTACCAAGGCCTGTATGTAGAAAGTGGTGAATTGAACGGCCGGGGACGCGGCTCCGATCCATCGAGCGGGGTTCTTCGAATTCGGAGTGAAGAGAATTCAACTGCGTGCGTTGTCTGTGGCATGCTGTTTGACCAAAACCAAAGGGTCCACCATATATAACGCCAAACTCAGAAATATATGTATATGTCAGCTTGCACGCGCATGCACGCCCACATCAGACAAGATTTTTCTTTTTTGAGGGAACCACACATCAGACAAGATTTGTTCGCACATGCATCCTAACACACCACGGCTATATGTAAAGTTTTCAACGGATTAATATTATTAGTCAACACTCAACAGGTCGTCGATGTACATCGGAACACGATGATTTAATTTGGGGCGATGCATGGTACGTATGGATCAGAAGCCGAGTCTGCTGAGAATTTTCGCAAGTAAACAGCTTCATTATCAGTCCGACTATTAACAAGTGTACATGTAATCACCGCCTGAGGATGATGGGAATAATTGAAAGCCTAGGAAATCTCCCCAACTTTCAACTGACGCAATCTACCTATCTTTTTCTTTTCTTTTTTTTACGACTGACGCAATCTAGCTATCTTGAGGTCGTTTAATTACGCTAGCTATAAGTGATTGCCATTGTCTGAAGAATATGTCGTCGGTTTTTTGTGACCAGCTACCATATGTGAGAGAGAGAGAGTGCTGCCAAATGCCAACCCCAACTTTTGTAAGAGTCTCTAGAAATTTGGATTATGCTAAAGCTTATGTTGATTTGTTGTGAGAGAAAATACTATTCGTTCGTACGGCTGAAGTAGTGTTGAATAACAGGGCTTCTAGAGCCTCCTACAAAAGTTAGAAACATTTGGTCATCGATATGGTTGACTTAACTTTTAGCAATAGTCATATGTTCTAATTTGTTTTCTAAAACCTTTACACAACACTACTATAGGAAAGCATTTTCAGAAACCGTCATTTTTCATTAACAGAAGCCGGCTGCCCAATTAACTGATCAATCTGTTAATCATTTCCATTAAACAAAAAATTAGATACATCTCAAAACTCAAACCCAAGACCTTTAGTTGACATAATAGCTCTCAATCGCCAACAGTTGCTAGACCGGCTGGTCAAGCACTCCGAGTAGCACCCTCGCGGCCTGAGTTCAGTCCCCCACAGGGAGCGAATTGCAATGCCAGAGGTAAAAAAAACCACTCCTCTACTCCGCTTTACCCAAAGCATAGGTTTATAGGATCGGCCAGCAACAGGATAACGATCCCCTTTGAGTGGACGGAGTACGAGGTTTGAGGGTTTTCTCGGATTAGGTGAGGAGTCATCTATCTTAATGTGAATGCTGGGGGAGCGCATGCTATCCTGCAGCAGTCAGAGTATTTTTTATAATAGCTCTCTATCACTTCCTAAGAAGTCAAACGTACTCAACTTTAACAAAATATATATTAAAAATATTAATATTTATAGTATATAATTAGTATTATTGGTATCTTTGAATTTTTTTTAGATATAAATGTTGCTAATATTTTCTATAAATTTAGTCAAAGCTAAAAAAATTGACCGGCACGCATCTCAAGATGACACTTAATAAGGGATAGAGGGTCTAAACTCTAAACTTTAGACCTAAGAACCAAACATGCTGGATTAAGGCTCTGTCACCTGATTTTGGCCCCTTTTAGTCACTAAATTACCAAACAGGGTGAAAAGTGACTAAACTGGTTTAGTTCTCTAACCTCCTGGGGTGGCTAAAGGGGAGTAAACCATCCAAAAGACACCCTCTGCCCCCTCATTAATGCACAGTAGGAGAGATGATATTTTGGTCTTTGTACAGTAGCTTTAATGGATTTTAATTCCTGAATCCAAATAGATAGAGACTAAAGTTTAGGCTGCGTTTAGTTCGCGAAATGAAAATTTTTGGATGTCACGTCGGATGTTTCGGGAAATGTCGGAAGGGGTTTTCGGATACTAATAAAAAAACTAATTACATAGCTCACCTGGAAATTACTAGATGAATTTATTAAGCCTAATTAATCCGTCATTAACGCATGTTAGTACTGTAGCACTTATGGCTAATCATGGACTAATTAGTCTTAAAACATTCGTCTCGCGATTTCCAACCAAACTGTGCAATTAGTTTTTTTTTGTCTATATTTAATACTCTATGCATGTGCCGCAAAATTCGATGTAATAGTTTGGGGTGAAAATTTTTAGGAACTAAACCAGGCCTTAGTTCGAGGACTAAATAGAACCAAACAAGCCATAAGATAAATTCTGACCAAGTGTCAATAACTTATCCACAATGTAAAATAGGGAGCCCCAAGCTGAATCTGTACAGATACATTTGCGTGTGGTGTGGGACGACGCCGCGACGTAGTTTATTTTGCGGTCAACCATCAGGCTAGTGTGTGGATGTATACGTCCAGTTCGTTTTGGCTTATTTGGTTTATAAGTCGTATTTTTTTAGAATAATATTTTTCTCTCATATCAAATCAGCTAACCAATGGTGTTCGGCTGCTGCATGTAATCATGGATTTTAGATGGTTTTGGATGATTCAATAGTGTTCTGTGAGAGAGAATAAGCTGAAACAAGCTGAAATAATCCAAGACCTAAACAGCCGAACGCGGGTATTTTCAGCCATGGCTTATCAGCCAAGCAAGCGCAAACCAAAAGGGCGATAGTCCTGCAGTCAAGCTCTCAAGCAGCGTTGGCAGGAAACGGCAAAGGATACTTTCGATTAAGAGAAATACTATCTAAGACTGTCTCTAATGGCGTAGGTAAACGCAGACCCAAACGCAAAATGCCTATGGCACAGTGTTTTGGATTCCGAAATCACGCTCCAACGAAGAAGGCAAACACGACAGCCATTTTGCGTAGCATCCGACTTGCAAGGCAAAAAAACGTCTTCGTTCTCGACAACGCAAAACGAGAGAGAGAGGGGGAGCAGGTGCGGGGCCCGGCACAGGGACGGGGGCAGCAGGTGCGCCACCGCAGCAGGGGCAGCCCTCCCCCTGCGCCACGCCCGCGCCCTCGCTGTGGCCCACCTCCCCGCCAGCGCGCGCCCTGCTCCGGTGCGCCGCCACGCCGAGGGCCGCCTGCGCCCGGGCCCACCAGCGCCTCTGCGGCACCACGCCGAGAGGCGCCACCACGAGTCGAGCAAGACAGAGAGAAAAGAGAGGAAGGGAGAGAAAGAGAAGAGAGGGGAAAAGGGCAGGGAGGCAGAGCGGAGGCTCCTGGTCGCCGGCGGCTGGCCGGTGTTCCAGCGCGAACTGGCCGGGGCAGCTGGGCGGCGACGGTCCTCGGGAGGAGCTGAGCAGGACGGGGAAGAGAAGGCAGAGGGGGAAAACGAAGAGCAGAGCAGGAGAGAGGAGAGGGCAGCGGGATTTGGGGCTTCCTGCTCGGTCATCCGTTGGAGGGTCAAGGAATGGGTGTCGTAGCTTTCGTTACTGTGCGTTACCTAAACGGTGAAATGGTTATTCGATTTGGGTCACGTTGTTGGAGTTAGTCTAACACCCGGTTGTTTTGGGTCCTGTGAGCACGTGGTTTTTGGGCCCTTGAATCTGACTCCCTATCGGTCGGATGCGCAGATGCCTGAGGACGTGCTTCTGCTGATGATGCGCCGCCGCCGCTGACGATGCGCCGACGCCGACGGACGCACCACCGGTCGCAGTCGCGAAGTAGCCCCGCCGTCGCCGGGGCTCGGACGCATCTGCAGGGCCGCCCCGCCGCCGTGCCGCACTGGGGTTGACGAAGGAGTGTGCAGGTCTGGGGTTGACGAAGGGAAATGGTGGGTATGGATGCCTGTGCGGCTAGGGAAGAGAAGGGATAAGTTGGGAAGGGTGGGTCCCACCTAAATTTGTTTGCAATTTGAATTTTTCTGCAATTTGTGAACAATTTGCGAACAATTTGACGTATCTCTCTCTGATATCTGTAATTCATAGATATAATTTGTAAATTTTTTCTGAAAATTTTGACATATATTTCCTTGAGATTATCAATAAATTATATTGAAAGATCATTGTAAATATAGTAATAAGACAGTGTAAATATAGTTAAAAGACAGTGTAATTGTATGGACAAAAATCTGGTGTCAGGAGCTTCTAAAACACTCAGTTGTTGTTGGATAGATGCATCGTTCGTTACTTCACCAATAAAACACTCAGTTGTTGATGCATCGTTCGTTACTTCACCAATAATCACCGGTGCATGCATCACTGTCAAACGTATGCCAATGCAATAGCACTGGCAGTTTTGGCACGGTACACAGTACACGTCCAATGCTTAATTACTGCTGTGCTAACACTGATGGACATACTAGTCCTATGTGCTATTGAATTATTGCATATATATATAAAAGTATATATATTTATATATATATATATATATATATATATAAAAGTATATATATTTATATAAATCCGATCAAATCAACGGAAGAACTTGCTCCGAAACTGACATACTCCTAAGCAAGCGGTTGCCATTGCCATTGTGTCTAAGGCCATGTTTAGATTGTAAAAAATTTCAATCCGATGAATAGTAGCACTTTCGTCTTATTTGGTAAATATTATCCAATCGTGGACCAACTAAGCTCAAAAGATTCATCTCGTGATTTCCAACTAAACTGTGCAATTAGTTATTTTTTTACCTACATTTAATACTCCATGCAAACGGCTAAAAATTGATGTGATGAAGAGAAAGTGAAAAAACTTAGAATTTAGAGGTGATCTAAACAAGGCCTAAGCAGCAGCAGGTAGCCGGCGGCCGGCCTGCTAAATTTTACCGATGGATGTTTCCAGTCTTTCCACGCGTGAGAGCGTGAGCATGACATGGCATGCCGCGAATTGCATGTCATGGTTGCATCTCCAAACCACCAAACATGTTGTATTATAATACTCCCTCCTTCTAGAGAAGAACACAACTATGTGTTGCGTATTAACAAAAGTAGTTTATTAGATCAAATTTTTAGTAAATATTATTCACATTTACAGCTCCAAAATAATTTATTATAAAAATATATTTCGTAATTAATCTAATGATATTTATTTAATTTCATAAATATTGATATTTTTATCTATAATTAATCGAACTTAAGATATAAAATCATAATATTATTTTAGAATTATATTCTTTTATGGACGGATGGATAGTACTCAGCAGTATAAATTTGTGCAATTGAAGTGCAAGGACGTGATGTACTATATATAGTATAGCTTAGTGTCGAAGAAACGACGACGTCAAATTGACTATATGTGCGGACTTTGGACAACGAATCATCAATTAATATAATACGAAGTTAATTAAACTCAAACCCAAATTGCGAACACGGACAACTCAACTCATCCACTCCACGTGGACACTGAAGGCTAGTAGTAGTCGATGAAGATCGAGACCTTTGTTTTTAGTTTAACTCGGTAGCGTGTCCGTGCATTACTATGGGATAACTAAATTTTTTTATACTAAAAATACACGGATCGTACGATAAGATAACAATATTGTTAAATTAAATACCGACGTTAAAGTGGCATTTAATTCAAAAAGCAAAGTTCGTAAAATTAACACAGTCATGGAGAGCGCCGCGTCACAGGCTCACAAACTCTACTGTATAGACTTTTTCGTGATATGGCTAAGATAATATTTTATATCGGCAGAAAGAATTCTCTGATATCCATTTCTTTCATACGCCAATAAATCCATGAATAAATTCCGCTGCATCTCCATATAATCCTGTATACACAGGTTCGAGTATATATGTAAATATTAGTGCCTGTCACATGGATAATACTGCGTGTCTTAAAAAATCTCTCATAAAAATTTAAAACAAAGTATGTTATACTCACCGTATAAATATGTGTGGCTTTAGGACTATTTCACATAGACATATATTGTAGAATAATGTATCCACTTGAGTGTCTGTTCCAAGATGTTGAATTAGGTGTTGTAATTTTTAATTTCGACATATTTTTCAGGCACTTTTCTTAGTGGTGCATAATTTTATGGTGCACCTCTTGACTATCTGAGTAAGGACAAGTTAGCACTGTAAAGGCTCAAAAAAGCTGCTGAGAAGGCCATAAATGAGTTTTCCTCCATTATGCATACTAAAACCTATGTCCCCGTTTATCATTGTCGATGCTTTTGATGCAAAGCAATTCAACATTACCATGATCAGATATAAGTTTGAGTCTCTTGTGAGCAATCTCATAGAGGGACTTTCATTCTTTATGTGATCTGCCTCAAGGATATTGGCAGGACAATGGACCCATGTTGAAATGTCGCACTAAAAAGTGTCCACGTTTTGTCCACGATTTATTTCCTATGAATATATGCGGGTACTATGATAACACTAACTACACCAAATGAAAGATTAGAGAGAATTTGCATTGCATCCAAAAGGATTTATTTATTAAGTTCTTTGAACTCTACAGGTAGTTTTGAAATATCTGTTTACATGTCTTATCTCGTATCCTAATTCAAAATTTTGTAATTTAATTAGAATATTTAGGTGATTGTATATATATAATATTCAATACAAGAATAATCTATGCATGATCTTCTTGAAAGATTTCTGCAGTGTAAAAACATCTTCGTTTTTCATGCATGCCCGTGCTAACGCTACGATAAAAACAAAAGGATAATATATCAATTAAAAAATAAAAATAAAACTCATGCTCAAAGTCTAAGAGATAAATTATGGATGCTTGAATTTTGTCATCCATTATCTATCGACGTACCTATAAAATAGACTGAATAAACAATTAAACATAGATAGAAAACTAAATTAATGAAAGAATCATTGCAAGATATCAATCATCTCATAGCTTCGGACAATATCGCAAAGCTAATAAAAACTGTAATCGTGCCCTCACATCAAACATTGTCCAGATAAATAGATTACAATGAAAGAAATGGATATCAGAGATTTCTTTCTGCCAATATAAAACATTATCTTAGCCGCATCACGGAAAGGTCTATAAAGTAGAGTTTGTGAGCCTGCGACGCCGCGCACTCCGTGACTATGTTAAATTCATAAACTTTGCTTTTTGGATTAAATGTTACTTTAACGTTGCCTGCAGTTTGACAAAAACCAAATAATTAGGACGACATATCAGAAGCAGAGAATTCAGTGCTTATTTAGTTCCCAAAAAGTTTCCTAAAAAGTGCTACAGTAGCCATCACATCGAATCTTGCGATACGTGCATGGAGCATTAAATGTAGACGAAAAAAACTAATTGCACAGTTTGGTTGGAAATTGCGAGACGAACATTTTGAGCCTAATTAGTTTATGATTGAACACTAATTGTCAAATAAAAACGAAAGTACTACAGTAGCCAAATTTCTAAAATTCTCGAACTAAACACGCAGTCAGCGGTTATGCATGCGCGCGACCATATATATAATAACGCCAAGCTCAGAAATGTCAGCTTACACACGCACATGCATGCCACCACATCAGACAAGATTTGTTCGCACATGCATGCCAACGCAACACACCACGCTAGCTATATAGCTTTGAACGGCCGGATTAGCTAGTCAACACTCAACAGGTCGTCGTTGTACATCGGAACACGATGATTTTGGATACATGGATCCACAGATGGCGATGCATGGTATGGATCGGAAGCCCAGTCTGCCGAGAATTTTCGCTAGTAAACAGCTTCATCATATATCGATCCAACTAACTAAACAAATGTACATGTCATCACCGCGTGAGGATGCGCGCTGGGAATTGAAAGCCTAGGAAATCTCCCCAACTTTCAACCGACGCAATCTAGCTATCTTGTGGTCGCTATAAGTGGTTGCCATTGTCTGAAGAATATGTCGTCAGTTTTTTTTTTTGACCACCTAGCATTTTATGAATTAGAATCCAGACTACAAACTAAACAATCTCACGAAGTGATTCTAATTCATCATCTAAAACATTTCTTTAGAACCTGAATCCGAAACGTTTTTACGAGAATCTAGATCTCTAGCAAACGCACGCTAATTTGTGCATGCATCGTCCAACCCGCACGTTGAGCTAGCCCAAGGTCTGGAGCACACCCTCGGCAGCCGCCTGACATCAAGCTAAACTATGTGATCAAGAACAAAAATAAGCTTGTCCCTATAAGGACATCAGACCACGGGTTCGTTATCAATTTGGTGACGACTGGTTAAGCTGCTGCTACAAGAATGTCCTGCATTATCACTCGTTATTATTTATACATATGTGCATATGTGAGCAAATTAAATGATGTCATTGACTAGATGCATGTTCTGGATCGATCACTGCTTCTTGTCGCACATCGCGAGGTAGATTTGATAGGACAGAGCCCTTCCAAGTTGCTCTTAGTCTGAATGAGGGTTTGTATCATCAAGGTCAAATCTTGCCATCTTGGTAGTGTACATACAGTTGCATCCCAAAACCGGATGCTTCTTGGAGATGAAACCACGGGTGGTTAGATGCGGAACGTCATTCTTTTGGCTCTTAAACAAACAAAGTGAGGAATTCCAATGCGAAGGTTCCTCACATTGCTCGAACATGAATACTCTACCCAACAACTTGCATTGCTGTGCCTAATATTAGCTTTCTGCAGGATTTGTTTTTTTTTTTTAGAATTACACAGTACAATGTATAGGCCCACAACACGTATGCGCACTCACCCCTATGACACACGTACGTAAACCCTACCTAAGCACCTCCGAAGGACTGAGTTGGCATATCTTGAAATGAATGAAGTCACCACTGGCGTCTCGCTGTCGACGGGAACGTCGCCTACCACTAAAAGCATAACGTCATTAATTTTCTGGAATAAATCCAAAAAAATGCGAAGACCCGTGCTGAGCCGAGGACTTAAACCCGTATTTTTTTAGAGTACATTAAGTGTGCTAACTGCTACAAGAGTGACGGTAGATCACCTCGGCCGCTCCGGTAAACGGAGGCTTTTATTTTCGTCGAACTCCATTTCATCCCATGTCATTACCTAATAATAGTAGTTTGCATTGCAGACGACACACTGTAAGGAAAAGTCCAGATTGACTTATTGACAACAACACGTATACGCACGCAATATGTTACCAGCTGAACCTCCCCAGAAAGATCATCACTTACGCGCGCTCTGACCATACGCATGAATCCAAACAAGTGATAACAGTGAAATCCCACAGGTTTGCAAACAGTTCGAGGTCAGGTACGTATACGCACGCAATATGTTACCAGCTGAACCTCCCCAGAAATTCATTCACGGCAGTGCAGAGAGCGTCGCAGGCAGCTTCTTCCAGGCCTTCAGCGGGCGCATAACGTCTGCATCCTGTGTTTGACTATTAATCAATCATTATCGTATCGTTTAACTTCATCCATGGGAAGCAAATACGACTGCTGTATATTGTACATGTTTTATATTAGGACCGCTGCTTACATGTTTGGAGCTCGTAAACGGTCAACCTTACCTTATGGACCAAGAAATGATGTATAGAGGATTGACTAATCCACCAATACGTGTGGACTTTCATTCCAGTGTTTATAGTACTCCATGAAGAGCCAGAGAGATCAGTTGGCAAACTATAAACCAGGCACCTAATGCGACGCAGCATGCCTCTTTATGTGTTACAGATGATTTGACTCTGATCAATTTCCTTTGGTTAATTGGATTTGATCACTTTATCTATATTTTGTTCTCATTTTCTTCATGCAAATCAAAGATTCCACGACTAAATTGCATGGTTCAATTCTGAAGGAGCAACTAGGGAAATTCATTATTCTGGTAAAATATATTTACTGATAACATTATTGTGCTTGTATTTAGTTATACATATTATACATGTGGTAACTAACAAATTGTATCGAAGTTTTCGCATACTCTTTTCTGATCATAACAGGCAAGACATATTTTTATACATGAGAAAAAAAAAACAAAGAACTTCCTTGTGATTAATGAAACATATAGTCTTAATTATAATAAGTAGGATATTTATAATACAAGTTGCTTTTTTAACCATCATATTGCAAAAGGAAGGGGGAGGGGGGCTCATACCCTAAGTGAGTGCTCCAATGAATTTAACAAATTTTCATTTGCAACCATTAATCTAGATTACAAATCTAGGCAAGCCCTTTAAGTTGGGAGACACACCTATCGAATCTGACCTAATGATCACATAATGTTTAGCTCATAAACAATATCTCCTTTGGCCTTGAACATGTTATCACTAACACTGATTAAATGCGAAAAACTTAGTGCATTACCAACTAGAGATTGCAGGTCCCATTAGTGCCGTAGATGTTGATGTAGATGTAGTGGATGAACTAACCTAAACCAATCAGAGAGCTAGGGATCTTGTCCCTTTGTGGAGTTGTCCTCAAGGGCGTCTCCTTTTGCCCTAGATGAGAAATCATGCTTCCAATCCACTAGAGCACTACTGATTGGTTATAGCTACATTCCATGGAGTCTTTTTTAGAGGGAGTCTTGAACGCTTTTAGAGGTAATCCCCTCTTATTTATTGCCTCTATGGGACGACGCCGATTCCTAGGTTAACTTATGGTTTACTGCTGATCATGCAAACTTAATAACATATTGTGCATTCGTTAGTGGACCTAAACATTTCAGTAACAATGTGCATGAACACACCACATTCCAACATTTATGCTTTAAATTCAGGCGACCAGACATGTAAACGAAGAGGGAAATGGTATATATGGCACGAGGTAGTCGGAGGGTTTGGTTATTTTTGGGCAATTGTGATCTCAAACTCTAAATCCTCTAGAGATATGGTAATATGGACAAGACAAAATTGTTTAAAGCACGCATAGAACCGGAAGCACCCCTTGTTTCGAAGATAGGATGACGGGTTATTCACATTAAATTTGATGGTCAGAGGCAAATTGAAAGCTAAGCAGTAGTAATATTAAGACGTCAGGGCCAAACGTTAATGCTACAGAACATACGTCCGGAATCTTAAAAAAATCGAAAGCTCTACTCTGCGCTCGCTCCAGCACACCAACTGGCCCAACAGGCCAATCTATGCTTTGTCCTCTATCTACTCCATCTACACTGCAACAGCCGACATAAATGCACAACTCCTCGCTTCGCTCGTCGCGGCTCAACACGCCATCCGCCCGCCCAAGCCGCCTCACGGCGGCGCCCCCATCGCGCATCGAGCCACGCCACGTCTGTCGCCGCACCGTGCTCCATCCCTTGCCACGCCCACTCCACCTCGTCGCGCCGTGCCCGGTCCCCGCGCCCTACGTGCCATGCCCCATCCCTCGCCGCGCCGAGGTGCTAGCGACGCCGTCGTTCCCCACTAGGAGGTCGTGGCCGCTGTCGATGCCGGCATCGGCACGACGCTGGACCTCAGCTCGCAACATCACGAGATCCGGAGTGGCCAGACCCAGAGTGGGCTTCTTCGGCTACACCTCGTGCTCCCTTCCTTGATTCCTTCGATGTTGCAAGCGCGTGTTGCAAGCGTATGTTTCAAGTGTTTTAGATGTTTCAAATGCATGTTGCGATTGTTTCATGTGGATGTTGCAAAAGTAGATTAGGATGTTGCATATGCTGCAATGCTATACACGTATGTTGCAAGTGTCTATTCCAAGTGTTTCAGCTGTTTTGGACGGATGTTGCACGTGTTCTATCAGGGTGTTGCAAGTGTTTCATCCCGATGTTGCATATGATTTCACACATATGTTGTAAGTGTTTTTATCTAGATGTTGTATATGTTTTGCAACGGCTACACACTTGTTTCCCTCGTGTTTTAGAAGTATGTTGCAAGTGTTTCAACCATTTCGGACGTATGTTGCAAATATTTCCTCTAGATGTTGCAAAAAAATAGATCTAGTGTTGCACATGTTATAGTGGACCCCATCTACAGCAGCTGCTTGCTGGGCCCGCCTGCATGCGCGTGGGTGTGGATGGGGCGTGAGCGACACGCAGGAAACCGTGCGGGTGCAGATCGAGACGGAGCGTGCGTGTGACACGGAACGCAGGGACGAAGCTAAGAAAAAAATTAGGAGGGGCTAAACAACGACAATTAGCAAAAAAAGAGGTTCAACAAATCTCAGTCCCTTCTACCTGTACATCTACAGCTGAAATTTCAGACGGCGGCTCTACGGAGCTTCACTTGTTCGCGAGCGGTAGGGGGGCTGGAGCCCCCCTAGCCCCACCGCTGGCTCCGTGCCTGACGGAACGAGCACGTGATATGGAGCGATGCGGGACCCCATGTGAAGTAGGCGTGCGCCGCGGGCGTCCAGCCGCTAGCCCGTCTGGACGTCCGGACGCTAGCCGTATGAATCATCATGGAATTGAAACCGTGTCACATAAGCTAACCTAACCAATCGTAGTATCTGATAGTTCTTTGTAAGAGGTAAGTTGACATTTCAATCTCCATGGAAGTACATGTACGGACGACATGGACAGCCAAGCCTATCTGTTGGGTGGGCCCACGTGGCCTCTGACCAGTCTTCACGGGTGCCGTTTCAGTTACCCTGAAGTCAACCGGACGAACAAAGAAACTGCATTGAGGCGAGAGCGAGAGAGAGGCAAAGTAGCAAACACGAACCTTTTGCCATTTAACCCTGCCAAGATGGTTTAATCGCATCTGTTTCAGGTTTCAGTTAAGCCCTCCCAGTCCTCGTTATTTGAGGACTCCCATCAGAAACGGCCACGGACCCACGGTGACGGACGGACGGCGTGTGGCGGAATTGGCGGGAGCCAACGGCTCCAGAGTACGCTATAAAATCGGAACACACAAGGTTCACCATTCCTGCTCGCTGAATTGACTCGTCTTCTCCACCGAACCAACCCGGCCAGCAGGCGGCAGCCACAGCTCCTCTGCCTGCTCGCTCGCCGATGGACGCCCCGGCCCCCACGAGGGGCCCCGCGAGCTTCCTCACACAGGCCAACGCCCTACTCCGCAAGAACCTCTGCTTCCAGGTCCGCCTCCCTCCCCTGTTTCCTCTTGCTCTGTGCTGTCTCCCGATGAAGTTAGATTGTTTATGCCTTTGCTGCAATGCAAGAATCCAAAGAGCACCCGATGATCGTCTTCTTCTTGGCTGTGCGATGTGTTTAGAAGCGGAACCTGAAGACCAACATAGGCATCACGCTCTTCCCGGTGCTCCTCTGCGTCATCCTCGTGGTGCTCCAGGGTGTCATCGACCGTGAGCTCGACAAGCCCAAGTACCGCTGCGGCGGCTGCGCCTGCGTCGACCCGGGCCCGGCCGCGGTCGGGGACGCGTGCCGCCGGACGGAGTGCGGCGTCCAGTTCTCCACCCTGGACCAGGTCGGCAGCTGCCCGATCCCCAGCCCGACCCCGTGGCCGGCGCTGGTGCAGGTGCCGCGGCCCGAGTCACGCGCCGTCAGGACCGCGGGCCAGCCGTTCGACGGGTTGCCTGACCCGACCTGCCGGGACACCGGCTCCTGCCCCGCGGCCGTCCTCATCACCGGCAACAACCGCTCGCTAGCTCAAAGTATATTTTCTACCCCTTCCATCCCATGTCAATGTCATGGTAGCAAGAGCTTCCATGCTATACAAGTCAGTTACGTGACGATTTGTTGTTCGTAATACGCGTGCTGTTGCTGTGTTCGTGTTTCAACTGACAGGCCTTTCGGGTGGACTGTTTCCTGCTTCGACTTCCTCCTTGAATTTGACGGATTATCTGGATGCATTCTCCAAAATCGTTGCAGTGAGTTCCTGCCAGCATAACTGCAGGCCTTGAAGGCTTGAATATGTAGTTTGATCTTTGTTGTATTATATATGTTCATTTTCCTCTTGTTGGTAATGGATGGAGTTCTTTGTTGGATTGGTTCTCTTTAGGGATCGGACACGTGGCCGTGGACAACAGAGTTAATAGAGTCAGCGTTTATCCCAGGGAATAACTTGTATCTGCTGCAATCTCGGTGTTTGTCCAATCTAACGCAGACAGTTTCAACCAATGCCGCGGCCATACCCCTTCAGCTCAGTAAGTAGCATTTCCTACCTTGGTCACTCCTCGCTAAGGATGTATGGATAAGAATATAGGAAAGACACAACTGAGGACTTCGTCAAGATTGTCTACAGGACAATAGTAGGAAATAAAGTTTGTGCCTCACTTGTGTAACCTCATGAATTCACTTCCTGAGAACATTGTACCATGACTATACAGTTTGCCCTGGCAATTTCGACTCTTTATATATCTATTTGTAATTTGTTGGTTCTGGTTCTGTTCTCACTATTCACAAAAGGACCAACTGATCAGTTGTCCAAGTGTCATCAAATGCTGCAATGTACTAACCCTCTATGACTGGGTAGATATTAAATTTTGTTTTCCTAGACAGGTTTTTTTCTATTATTGTTGAACTCTTTTGCTATATACAAGGATATCAACTTTTTTTTTGTACCTATTGCTTTCTAGACTTGATATAGTTTATATTTCTGATTATTTTTCTCTTTCAAATGTTTAGACATAGACTGTGTTCAGGGTTTGCCACTATGGCGTGAAAGTGCATCAGTTGTAAATGATGAACTCTTTAAGGGTTACAGACAAAATGGTGGAGGTAGTGGAGGCGGAAAGACGAATGAATTTGTTGCAGGTGATCTCCTCTTCTGATCAGACTTCAACGAAATGTTTCTCTTTATTGCTTTCAATTTTCTTATGTGTATAACTTGCTTCTGTCCAGGTTTTGATTTTCTGAACACAAATATGAATGGTCTTGAAATGAATATTTGGTACAACTCTACCTATAACAACAACACCGCTTACGTACCTATTTCATTACTACGAGTTCCACGCTTGGTTAATGCGGTGAGTTTGTACTACAGCACAGCTTCATGTTACTGATATTCATCTGTATGCAACTACCTCTAACACTTGCTATCTTACCTATAGGCATCAAACGAGTACATTAAATTTCTCAGAGGAAGTGGAGTGGAAATGTTGCTTCAATATGTTAAAGAGATGCCCAAAGTAGGAACAAAGCTGAAATTTGACCTCTCTTCTCTTCTTGGTGCACTGTTCTTCACATGGATCATTGAACTACTATTTCCAGTGAGTGCAAGATATGATCTTTTCTTAAGGAAAGAGGTAAAAATGGATCAAATATTAAGTCAATTTGCAGGTCATATTAACATATCTCGTGTACGAGAAGCAACAGAAGCTGAAAATTATGATGAAAATGCATGGTCTGAAGGATGGTCCTTACTGGCTAATCTCCTATGTTTACTTCTTTGCCCTGTCGGCTATCTACATGATACTGTTTGTGATTTTTGGCTCCTTGATCGGTAATTAACTCGAAATTTATTCAAAGTTAATGCTGCAAATGAAGTATGTAAATTGAATTCAACTTTCCTCTATGCAGGTCTAGATTTCTTTAGGAAAAATGACTATAGCCTTCAATTTGTCTTCTACTTCATCTACATAAACCTGCAGATTTCACTTGCATTTTTTGTAGCTTCCTTCTTTTCTGCTGTCAAAATAGCCACAGGTTTGTGCTGGGCATATTTATCTTCTGAAGAAATCCTATGGTGCTTAAAACCAATGATCTGATTGACTCTTTTGAAAATCATTGTGCTGCAGTGGTTGGTTACATCTATGTATTTGGCTCTGGCTTACTAGGGGAATTTCTTCTTCGCTTTTTTGTTGAGGATACTGGTTTTCCAAGTAAGGTTCTATCATTTATTACTACTATTTGAGTATTGGACAACTCTCTTTAGGTTTTATGCATGACGATATCTTTGTTTATGTACAAAGAGGGTTGGATAGTTGTAATGGAGATCATCCCTGGATTTTCATTGTTCCGAGGATTATACGAGTTTGGTCAATACGCATCTGCTGGAAACTCAATGGGGACCACTGGTATGAAATGGAGTAATCTAGATGACTCTCTTAATGGAATGCGTGGTGTCTTGATTATTATGGTTGTGGAGTGGGCAATACTTCTCCCCTTGGCATTCTATGCGGATCAAGTCTCGTCGCTGGGTGGTGGATTCAGGAAAAATCCCTTTTTCTTCTTGAGCTGCTTTAAGAAGCGTGCTCTTTCATTGCGGAGATATAGCCTTGGGAGACAAGGATCTAAAGTAGTCGTTGAAATGGACAATCCTGATGCTGTTCAAGAAGTAAGTTACTCTCTTACATTATCTCTCAATGATACTTTCTGTATTTCTTATTTTCTAAATTATGTTCAGAGAGAGGTGGTTGAGCAACTTCTGCTGGAACCCATTGCAAACCAAGCAATCCTCTCTGATAACCTCAAAAAGGTTTACCATGGAAAAGATGGAAACCCTGACAAACTTGCTGTCCGAGGGTTGTCTCTTGCCATACCAAAAGGCCAGTGTTTTGGAATGCTTGGCCCGAATGGAGCTGGGAAAACATCCTTCATCAGTATGGTACATCAACTAGCCTATTACTTTGATTTTTTTGACAAACTTTAGGTGATATTATGCACTCCTCAGCGATATATTTTCCCTGCAGATGATTGGGCTTATTCCACCAACATCTGGCACTGCCTATGTACATGGACTGGATATAAAGACTGACATGGATGCAATCTATTCTAACATGGGTGTATGCCCACAGCATGAGTATGGCCTTGCTCTAAAATTTATATGTTCTATCTGAAACCCATTTCTGCCGATTACCGTTGCATTCTAGTGCCATCAGATCTCATTCCCTATCACTTTGATGCAGCTTACTTTGGGAAACATTAACAGGAAGAGAGCATCTATTGTTTTATGGGAGACTGAAGAATCTTAAAGGCACTGAATTATTGAAGGTATAGTTCTGTAATTGGCATGTTTTAATATTAGTTCCTATTTACCTTCACTGAGAAATAGTCTGAGGTGACTTATGCTATGTTTGTTGATTCTATGTTGCAGCAGAAATCCACATGTCAATAAGACATGTATACATCTATACTGAGCTTACAATATTCTGTACTGCAGGCTGTTGATGACTCTCTGAAGAGTGTTAATCTGTTTCATGGTGGCGTTGGTGATAAGCAAGTGGGAAAGTACAGTGGGGGCATGAAACGAAGGCTTAGTGTTGCGATTTCATTAATTGGGGATCCCAAAGTACCCCTCACTTCTGTTTATGTGTTTTAGTGCAGAATACACATTGGCGTGTGCATCTCATAATTTGATACCTTTAGGTGGTTTTCATGGACGAGCCCAGCACCGGACTAGATCCAGCATCAAGAAACAATCTGTGGAGTGTTGTGAAGGAGGCAAAGAGAAACCGTGCTATCATTCTTACGAGTACTGAGCTCTCCTTATACTCTGTTTATTGCTTCTGTAGACACAATAATGCCAACTGATGAAGTAATTTTTGACAGCGCACTCAATGGAGGAGGCAGAAGTACTATGTGATAGACTTGGCATTTTTGTCGATGGTGGATTCCAGTGCCTTGGTAACCCAAAAGAGGTAACTTACCTATTTATCACTATGTAGCAGACATGTACATTTTTGCGTAGCTGTTTATTGAACACCTTGCAAATGTTTGCCATGAATTGTTTTGTAGCTGAAAGCTAGATATGGCGGCACCTATGTACTGACAATGACAACATCTTCGGAGAATGAGCAGGAGGTTGAACAGATTGTTCACCGCTTATCACCAAATGCGAGCAGGATATACCATATTTCAGGAACCCAGAAATTTGAGCTGCCAAAGCAGGACTTGAAGATTGCAGATGTATTCCATGCAGTTGAGAGTGCAAAACGCCGGTTCAGCATATATGCTTGGGGCCTGGTTGACACCACCTTGGAGGATGTCTTTATTAAGGTTGCCAAGGGAGCACAAGCATTCAGTGTTGTTGCGTAAGTAGTATAATGGATTTATAGATGTCACTCTCTTTTTTGTTGTGGAATATGTGGTGTTTATGCTTGTCTGAACTTTGGTTATAGTCTTCATAGGATTGAGGTCGTGGTGTATATTTTAGTATAGTTAAGTTGTATATATTCTGTAATTTGAATGTCATGTTGTCCCTTAACAAATATTGATATACTTTGTTCATAGTGTCAAATCTTTACAATGTTCGTAAAAGAATTCTGGTCGAATAAAAAAGGATCCACGCCACCATCGCAGCGCTGATGCGATATCTCCGATAGGAGAAAAATAAGGTCAGTAGAGAGTTTCGTGACATTTTTACCAAGATTGCCACGTCACATTTTGTGTTGGTAATTGTGACAACGGGTTTGATCCCGATAAAACTCTATAAAACTCTCTCTCTCTCTTCATAATTAACGAACCAAGTCATCAAATCTACTGCTGATGTGTTAAAATATTAAATGCAAATGAAAATTTCCATTGAGACTAGCCTTGGCAAGCAGCTAAGCTCCAGAAATTAAGGTGATCAATGTTTTATGGTTGTAAGTTGGTGGATGTTTGGGATTTTAAGGTTGCGGATGGTGAAGGGTCTGCAATTTTTGGAGGTCGAGACTCTACGCTTGTGTCCGCTTCATTAAGTATTACAGGATTTTTACATTGTTGGTGTGAAACGGGGCAGCGGTCCTCCGGGGTGTTAAATGATACTTCAACACCTTGGCTGTTTTATCTCGCACACCTCCATGTTCCTAGTAACACAATAGCTCTTAAATTCAATAATTAAGTTCAAAACTTATATACAAATAGTACAAACACTATTCTTTTTGTCGAGCCTACGTTTTCTAAAAGAAATGAAACTCTAGTTTATACCATCTTTATCCACTTCGAAAAAGATATCCTGCTCATTGAATTTGGCTCGTACACAATAGCTTAGTTTTCTTTTCTTTTGCGGAGGGAACTTAGTTTTGACTAAAGTCATCGCAAAAAAATGAACTTGTTGTCACTTTTGTTTGCATTGTTTAAACGGATTAAAACGGTTTTACACAACATTACCAAAATATGCATATTTATTGATGTAAAACCATTTATTCTAGCATTTATACATATTTATTATGCAAGTATAAAAATCAATTATTTTAGTATATCTATATTTATGCATGTAAAAATAATCAAATATACATATTTATGCATGTAACAAATCAAGTATACATATTTATGAGTATAACAAACTTAAGTATACAAATCTATGCATGTAAAACTCAACTGGATTTACCTCCGTGTAAAATTTGTCAAGAAAATTATATGCTTGTCAAGAATTAATTTAGTAAAGCACCAATAACAAGCGGTAAGACAATAATCTTGCATTGAAATCCATGTTGTGGCAAATGATAAGTTATTAGCAAATAGTAAGTAATAACAGCCAGCAAGCTCTTTATTCAAAATCTCGAACATAAAGTAGCTATATCACAAAATATTCTCAACTAACAAGTTTTTTCAATTATGAATTCCTCTTGGTTTTAGTCTAAAAGTAAATGAGAAGGAGAGTTAGAGGGAGAGAGATGGGGTATCATTATAAGAATCCATCAAAGTATTCTCTAGAGGCAAAACATATACATGGGGAACTTCGTATCATCCTATGATGGCATAGAATTTTATTTCAAATTTCAATGACTGTGTATAGAATTCTCATAGTACATGGAATAGATTATCTTCACTGGAATATGAGGTTTCCAACCATGCCACCATGCCTCGAGAACTTCCATCGAGATTTGGCCAAGACCACGTTCATGGGCCTTGGTGTGAAACACTAGGCATGTGTTTGGTTCTGCGACTATGTGGGTTGAGTTGACTCTATTTCAGTTTTTTTGGTTGGATTCATTCCATTTTGTGTTTGGTTACTGGGTTGGGGTTGCCCCTCATTTTCTATTTAGTTGGAGGAGAACAAAAGGTGGGTTTAGGTCAATGGCACGCGGAGCCGACACGTCAGCCTCTCTTTCACTCATCTCGTGTGCTTTTTTCCTCCTGGAGCCGGGTGCGCCTGTCCTGAGCTTGGCGGGAGCAAGCCGGTGCTCACCGATGCTTTCTTCCTCTTGCTCGCCGGTGCGCCAGCCCAGAGCTCACTGGGAGCCCGCCCAGAGCTCGCCGATGCGCCCGCCTAGATCTTGTCGGGCTCCTGGAGCCAGGCTTCTGCTCGCCGGTGCCGCTGCCTCCGCCTAAAGCTGTGCCCGCTGTCGCTGCTTGCCCCTCCCACTCCTACGCCGGCCGCAGCAGGTCGCCCTTGCCCCACCTGCGCGGCTGTTGCTGATCGCCTATGGCCCCCATGGCACGAACGAAATCAGATGCGCCGAGTGGGTCGACCCCCTCCGTTCGTTTCCATGGAATCGGATGAACCCGGGTCTGAGCAAAATATTCCCACTATGAGATGAACCCAACCCCACCTCTCCCAACCAAATATTCTTAAAAACGGGGTCAACCAAACCTAAACCTAGTTGGACCCTTCAACCAAACACATGTTAGCATGGTCGTCATATAGGACACGGTATGGTCGTCGTATAGGACACGGTTACTCACAGCATACGTTCCTGTCTTAGATGGTTTGCATTACTTGGAAAGCAAACTTAAATATGTTCATGTGATTTCAATCGAGAACAATGCATCTTTGAATTTTGACTATGCATCATACATTAATTAAGCAACTAATAGATCTATGGATTGATAATATTTATTGGTTTTGTCTATATTCATTGTAAGGTCCAACTTGTTATTTGTCCGCTGCATATGAATTTTTTTTCTAGACATGTGTATGCCGTACGTACATATCCACTGGTACCTTTTTTTTTTTGAAACGTATCCACTGGTACTTGCAAACGAGAAAAGAAGAGATATTTTACTTTCTGAGCTGATTCTAGGATAGCGATCTTCCGTGGCAGGCAGCCTAGGTAGTAGGTACGGGAACTAAAATCCCCCAAACACTGTTGCTTCACAGAAGTTCTATTATAAATACTCGCTCCATTTCAAAATGACTGTGCATCTTATTTTTTAATAAGTATTTTTCTAAATTTAATTAATTATGTATAAAATATTAATAAGTATTATTGGATTAATTATATGATATTTTTATAATAAACATAGTAACAATATAAATGTTGATAATATTTTATAAATTTAATTAAACTCAAAATAGTTTAACTTTTAAAAAATAAGATGTGCAGTTTTTTTGATAGACGAAATACTACCTAGTTTTTGTACACATCTTTGGATCTTTGTCTTAGACTCTTTGGACTTAGAGATCTTGTGGACTCGTTTGGCAGAGCTCTACCAACTTCAAATCCATGAAAAACCAGATTTAAATTCACTTTTCCATAGGTTTGGTGGAGCACCTTAAGGGGTGCTTCACCAACTCAAGTTTGGTGGAGTTAAAAAAGATTACTCACCATACCACTAATTACACAGAAAAACGGTTCATCCTCGTCGCTCGCAGCCATGCACCTTGCCCGCCCTCGATTGGCCGTCGCGCTGCCCCTTGGCCAGCCGCATGGCCACCCCTTTGCCACGCCTGGCCATGGGTGTGGGCTCTGGCCGGAGGAAGAAGCAGAAGCCCATGTTTTATTTTGCATTTTTTATTATGGGACTTGTGGACCTAGGTGGTAGTGAGATAGAGAGAAGTAAAGTGAGTCAGTAAAGCTCTACCAAATATGGCCTATATGTTAGAATTCGGTTACTAGGTTACCGAAGGAGACCTAAATTTGAGTTGTGGAGCACTAATAAGATTTTAATTTAATTTAATTTCAGGGTCTGCAAGATATGAAACCTCTCTCCACGACTTAGCACCGTCCGATTCAAACCGGCAACTTTTGCCGAGACAAAAACAAGGTCAAACACCATCACTATCTCCAAGTAGACGAAAGAAACGAAAAAGAGGGAAAGGATATTCATCACGATTTCCATTTTCCAATCCAAATAAACGAAATGAAATTAAAGAAAGCGATTTTTTTTTTGCGTCCGGTCATCTGGACCCGATTCCAGCGTGGAGAGCGATGGGTGCTATGTTCACTCGGCTAATAAGCCATAACTAATTTGTTACGAGGAAAAAAATACTATTCGTTCAAAAAAAAAAAAGTGCTCAAGCCAACGGGACGAGCGTCCAAGGCCGGTTATCTCGTCTCGATCCATCGGCACTTGACAGAGTACCCTCGCGGGGACAGACAAATCCCTTGGCCCCAGGGATCTGCCCACTGCCCAGTGCCCACCCACCCGGTTTCTTGCGCAGCAGCAGCGACCTGCCACGCAAGACGCAACGCAAGCCTGCCCTGCTGCCCAGGGACGGGCAGGGGTTGCTAGCTAGCTAGCTCTACTGCTTATCCTCGTCATCTTCCAATCTGCAGGCCGGTCACCTATCTATCACTCTATCTGATCTGATCGCTGCCTGGGATCCGAAGGCACCGAGCACTAGAGCAGGACATCCGGCAGGCGGCAGCCCACGGGTCCCGCCTCGATTCCCTTGCCATCTCTAGCAAATCCTCCTCCGGTCGCCCTCCCTCCCAGACGCGCAGCAATTCCGCCATAAATACCGGCGATCGAGGGCCTCGGACAACCCAATCGACGGAGCAGCGCGGCGGCAGGACGAGAGCAAACCCTTCTCTTCTCAATACTCTGCTAGCCTGCGCCTGGATCCCCTCCGGAGGAAGGTAACTGTACGCCGCCGCCCTCGTCCCCCTAGCGTTCTTGCGGGGGAATGATTTCTTCCCTTTTTCGTGCTTGCTTTCTTGGGGATTTCTCCCCCTCCCCCAAGATTGTTCTCTACATTCGCGACGACTCGGGGCTGGTATGTTGCTTCCTCGGTTTCGACCGCAGCGCTTGTCCTGCGCCAACTAAATGTTAGGCTTTATTCTGTGTACCGTGGGCCACGGCTTGCAACCAACCCTTGGTATCTCCATGGTGGCCTCGTGCCCTCGTCGATGTGAACGAACAAATCTGGCGTGCGTTGCTTGTCCTGGCCAATCTCATTGAAATTTCCAGGTGTTCAAGTCAAGCACACATTTTTTGAAATTTCTTTCGTGCTGCTTATTAAGGTCCCGTTTAACAGGGTTTCTCCACCGGCTTCAGGAGCCGTTTGGCCGTTTTCTACCAAATGAGGTAAAATAAAATAGCTTCACCTGTGAAACCTCTAAAAACATGCTCTCATAGTGATTTTGGGTGGGATGAAGCCAAAAAAAAAAGTGGCTCCTCTCGGCTCCTCCTTCAGGTCTCTAAAAACATGCTGTAACAGGAAAGTTATTTTGCCAAACGGTTTACCAAAACCGCTTCAGCTCTACCGGTGGAACTGTTCATGGAGCTGAAAAAAAAAATAGCTTCAATAATAAAGTGAAGCCCTGCTAAACGGGGCCTAATTGCTTAATTGATGGCTGGGCACCGTTGGGAAATTTCGACCTGCGTAGAATACCGGATGGTAAGATAATGTTTAATTGTCTTCGGGGGCCAGATTAGATGATTGTGACGTGCTTGATTATCACTAGGTGCTGGATAAAGCCTGTGATGTGGTCTGTGCATGGACTTGTCGCCAAATGAATCATTAGCTGCATCTTGCTGTTTTCGTCGGTTGTGCTGCGGTCAGCTTCCAGCATTGGATTTCTTGGCTTTCGCTGGCCCTGTGTATGATTTATCGACCTCCCACGTTCTCTTGCGTGTCCACTTGTCTTTACAAATCGACTATATATGTACTGTGCCTCTACTCCAATAACACCAAGAAAGCCCTGAACCTGATAAACCTTGCCTCTGCTCACTAAGCTTGTTGATCACGCTTGTAGGTACATATTCATCTTTTTTATCTCTCTATATAGTTCATACTGCAACTGGCTGTGCTAATTTGTTATTGTTCTTTCGGTGGCTATCTATTTTGTGGAATTGATTTTTAGAAAAGTGTGATTCTATGGGCTGTACCATGGTGATGTCGAGAATTCAATAGATTTAGGGGTTGTTTGGAGCGCTCCATGGAGCAGATTCTCGAAGAGAATCACTCCCTGGCTACCAAACGCAAAAAAAACGACCTAACTTCCTCAGGGAATCCAAGTGAATCACTCCTCCATTTTGTATACAAGCGAGGGAGCTGAAAAAAAATTTTGCTTCCCCAGATTCTCCCCAGCTCCCTATTATATTTTGGTGGGGATCAACAAAGAATCAACCCTGTTCCCTCCTGGGAATCCAGTGGAATCACTCCATTGGAGAATCAAGGAGCACTCGTCATTCTCTGCCCTTCGGTTCAGAGTCCGTCCGGGCCTTTAACACCGCCCTTTTCATTCCTACTCATTTGTAATCCTCATAGCAAACTTTGAGCATCTGGGCTCAGGAATAAAGTCACTGACTGAAATTGGACGTAGGGCATGGTGCCTGAACTAGTATAAATCCTGTGTCATTGAGTGCTAGGCCATATCCGATCGCAACGCACCGCAAAACTACAAATATTTACTTGGTGGTCACTTTTCGCACCGACAGTTGGCGCCGTCCGTGGGGAGGATGCCGTGCGTTCACGCTTTTGGCCATCGGATGGCCCACCTTTCCACCATCTTTGGCATGGCGGGCTCGAACGATACGATTCGTTTTGGCTCACTGGAGTTTCCTGCGCTCCCACCTATTGGGATGTGGGTTCCTTCCATCTTCCAGCCGCTCTTGACTTTCCTCTTCGGGAGTCTGGACTTCGTCGACTACCGGCTCAGCGTACTGCGTCTCCGCGAAGAGGCGCTCGTCCTAGCATCCACTGGAGGAGCACCCTTCGTCGGTCGCGGGCCACTCGACAACCTCAACGTCGAGACACCTGCGCTTCGCCTCGAGCTCATGCTAGGCTCAAACTCCATGGTGAGTAACGTACATTTTGTTCTTTACTCGTTGTTTAATACCTTTTGCCGACTCTCTGGAGGGACCTCGCTGTCCCCACCACGACCGTCGTGCGATCGGTTCTCCTACCGCTTTGCGTCCCCCACGAACTCGCATGCGCGGGGGCTCCGAAGGATGCTGACGCCGCCCCCTCTCACATCTGAATTCGTTGGGATGGCGGGCTACGCTCCCGCCTCCTTTCACGACCTCGTGGATGACGAGGTCGAAAGCGACGGCTCCAGCATCGGCGACGTCGTGGCACCTAGCCACCCTCTGTCCTAGGAGTGCACTATGGCGAATGCTCCGGGCCAGCCACCAATGGTAGTAGAGTCTCTACAGACTCACACCCATCGGGACCCTCGTGCGGAGGCCCTCGCGCGTGCGCAGAAGCACGGCGAGGAATTACGATAAAGGCGACAGAGCCAGCCGCCACCTGCGCTAGCGTGCTCGGCGCAGCACGCTGCGCCATGCGCGCGTAACCCGATGAGCGGTGCCTGGGGTCACGCCCGTCAGGTCCAACGCAACATCCTGGACGGAGGGAATGACTCCCCTCAGTTCGCTTGAGCTGGCCAGAACATCGCTGCTGCGGTGATGCTTCTGCATGGCCTTCCCCAGCCGCCCAACCCCCAGGAACAAGCAAACCACCGAAACCTCCGGGCGCTGGTGGAGACCACCACCGTTCAACAGGCGGAGAGCTTCGCGTCGTGACACCAGCTCACGGCCTCTTGCCCAACTAGAGGACTAGAGCCGCACCGGTCGAATCGCTCCGTTAACTTACCACTGCTGTTGCTGGGGGTGGGGCAGGAGGCCACGGCTGCAACACTGCCCGACCTGGCGCCCGCTCCACACCAACCACTTGTGCGTGAATGCCTCAGGCCGAACCATGATGCTCGCAGCAGCATCAACAATCGACGCCATGCCCGGCACGATGATGACGCCTATCGAGTGGTGGCGAGGGCAGTCCCCACCACAACCGTCGTGCGACCGGTTCCCCTACTGCTTCACGTCCCCCATGAACACGTATGTGTGGGGGCTTCGAAGGATGCTGACGTCGCCCCTCTCACATATGAATTCATTGGGATGGTGGGCTATGCTCCCGCCTCCTTTCATGACCTCATGGATGACGAGGTCAAAAGCGACGGCTCCAACATCGGCAACGTTGTGGCACCTGACCACCCTCTGTCCTAGGAGTGCGCTATGGCGGACGCTCCGGGACAGCCACCGTGTGGTAGCGGAGTCTCTATAGACTCACACCCATCCGAACCCTCGTGCGGAGGCCCTCGCACGTGCATAGAAGCACGACGAGGAATTATGACAAAGGTGGCAGGGCCAGTCGCCACCTGCGCTAGCGCGATCGGCGCAGCACGCTGCGCCATGCACGCGTAACCCAGAGAGCGGTGCTCGAGGTCGTGCTTGTCAGGTCCAACGCAACATCCTGGATGGAGGGAACGACCCCCCTCAGTTCGCTTGAGCTGGCCAGAACATCGCTGCTGCGGTGAGGCTTCTGCGCGGCCTCCCCGAGCCAGCCGACCCCTAGGAACAAGCAATCCACCGGAACCTCCGGGCGCTGGTGGAGACCACCACCGTTCAATAGGCGGAGAGCTCTGCGTCGTGACACTGGCTCGTGGCCTCTTGCCCAACCAGAGGACTAGGGCTGCACTGGTCAAATCACTCCGTTCACTTACAACTGATGTTGCCGGGGGTGGGGCAAGAGGCCATGGCTGCAACACTGCCTGACCCAACGCCCGCTCCATGCCAACCACTTGTGCGCGAACGCCTCGGGCCGAAACGTGACGCTCGTAGCGTCATCAACAATCGACGCCATGCCCGGCACGATGATGACACCTATCGAGTGGCGGCGAGAGCAGGCAATACATGCCTTGGCCTGACCATCGAGGAGTGCAGGGACACGCACTCTAGGCATGGTGTCCGACCAAACGACCGGGGTCCTAGCCCAGACAGCCCATGATGACGGGCATTTTTTCGTCGCATCTAGAAAGCGTCGTTCCCATAGCGCTTTCGACCACCCACCAACATCGCCAAATACACCGGGGAAACGAACCCCGGTATATGGCTCAAAGACTTCTAGCTCGTCTGTCGTGCTGGAGGAGTGGATGATGACCATTTTATCATCTAGTATCTCCCCATCTGCGTGGGGGAGCATGTTCGAGCATGGCTCGAATTCCTTTCGCCCGATAGCATCCACGACTAGGTAGATCTCAAGAGGGTCTTTATTGGGAATTTCCAGGGGACATATGTCCATCCTGGGAATTCTTGGGACCTCAAGAGCTGCCAGCAGGAGCCCAGCGAGTCCCTATGAGATTACATCCGCAGGTTCTAAAGCGGTGCAACTGCCTTCTTGATGTCGTTGACGCAGACGTCATCGGTGCGTTCCTCTCTGGGACAACCTGTGAGTCCTTGATCCACAAGCTTGGCTGTGTGAAGCTTCGTACCACCCGCGACCTGCTCGACATCGCCACGAACCATGCCTCTATCGAGGAGGCGGTCGGAGCGGTCTTTAGCGACGGTCGGGACAGGGGCAAGGCCAAGCGCGAGGACCAAGGTGAAGGCCCCTCCACACAAAGGGGCAAGAAGAACAAGAAGGATCAGCGACGACCGGCCAACCCAGCCTTGGTTGTCGTGACCGATCGTGAGGGCAAGTAGCCCTAGCAGGGCCAGCCCGACCACTTCGACAAGCTCATGGAGAGTCCTTGCAACAACCATGCCTACCCCATCAAGCACCTCTACAAGGACTGTGAGCTCCTCAAGCGCTTTCTGCGGCATGCTGACAAGCCGAAGGAAAGGAAAGGCAAGGAGGAGGCCAAGAAAGGAGGCGCGACGGGCAAGGATGATGACGGCTTCCCCGACCCCGAGGAATTCCTCATGATCTTTGGGGGATCCGACGCCATCCACTCCAAGCGCCAGCACAAGGTACGCTGTAGAGAGGCATGCACCGCCGAGTTGGCCATCCCCTCTTTCCTTAGCTGGTCGGACTCCTCGATCACTTTTGATCGGAGAGACCACCCTTCCCATGTCGCCCGATCGAATCGCTACCCACTTGTCGTCAACCCCATCGTCCGTAAGAAGAGCCTCACCAAGGTGCTGATGGATAGAGGCAGCGGCCTCAACATTCTCTACGTCGACACCCTCGACACCATGCGCATCCCCCGGTTGGAGCTCCGCCGAGTGAGCTCTCCCTTCCACAGCATGATCCTGGGGATGCAAGCGTACCCACTAGGGCAGATTGACCTGCCCGTCACGTTTGGTGACCGAGCTAACTTCCGCTTGAAGGTCCTCACCTTCGAGGTGGACTTTCTAGGGTCCTACCACGCCATCTTGGGGCAGCCATGCTACGCCAAGTTCATGGTGATCCCCAACTACACCTACCTCAAGTTGAAGATGCCAGGACCAAACGGTCTCATCACCATGGGTAGCACCTTTTCGCACGCCTACGCGTGCCACCGCGAGCATTACGAGCTCGCCACTGCCGTCATCAACTCCACCGAGCTCCCGGAGCTTGGGAATTCGTCGACTCCAGCAGTCCCAGACTGCAACGAGCCGACCTCATCGAGTGCCTTCCACTCGATCGAGGAAACTAAGGCGATGGAGATCGACCCGACCAAGACGGTGCGGATTGGCACCAAGCTCCCAGCCAAATAGGAGAGCAAGCTCGTCGACTTCCTACGTGCCAATTGCGATGTCTTCACGTGGAAACCTTCTGACATGCCAGGCATACCAAGGGTGGTTGCCGAGCACGCATTACGCCTTGTCCCGGGCTCAAAGCCCGCCAAGCAACACCTGCATCACTTTGATGATGAGAGGCGCATGGCCATTGGTGAGGAGATCGTCAAACTCCTGACAGTCGGATTCATCAAAGAGGTATACCACTCCAACTAGCTAGCTAATCCTGTTCTTGTGAAAAAGAAGACTGGGAAATGGAGAATGTGTGTTGATTATACTGGCCTCAACAAGGCGTGTCCAAATGACCATTTTCCTTTGCCACGCATAGACCAGATAGTTGACTCCACCTCAGGATGCGACATCCTCTCTTTTCTAGATGCCTACTCAGGCTATCACCATATCACAATGAAAGAGTCCGACCAGCTCGCGACTTCATTCAACACCCCCATATGGTTCGTACTGCTGCGTAACCATGCCTTTCGGTCTGAAGAACGCTGGCGCCACCTATCAACGATGCATGCAGCGATGCTTCGCCGACCAAATCGACCCATCCAACCAGCCTGACCAAGTCGAGCGGCCGAAACCAACAATCATCGTCTATGTAGATGACATAGTGGTGAAAACGGCTCAAGCTAGCGACTTGATCGCAAACTTGGCCGCAACATTTGCAAACCTTCAAAGGTTCAGCGTCAAATTGAATCCCTGAAAAATATGTTTTTCGAGGGTTCCGAAGGGTAAGCTGCTCGGATACATCGTATCCGAACTGCGACATCGAAGCCAACCCTGAAAAAGTCATGGTCCATCTCCAACATGGGCCCTATACGCAACGTCAAGGGCGTACAGAGGCTCACCGGCTGTTTGGCCGCCCTGAGTCGGTTCATCTCCTAACTAGGCGAACAAGGGATGCCTCTCTATAAACTTCTCAAGAAGGCAGACACATTCGTCTAGACAGAAGAGGCACAACAGGCCTTGGAAAACCTCAAAGCAACACTGACGTCGGCCCCAGTCCTCGTCGCTCCCGAACAGGAAGAACCCCTTCTCCTCTACATCGCGGCAAACAACCATGTTGTGAGCGCCGCCCTAGTCGTCGAAAGGGAGGAGCCGGGACACCCCTTGAAGGTCCAACGATCAGTGTACTTCGTCGGTGAGGTACTCATCGACGCCAAGGTTCGATACCCCTAGGTTTAGAAGCTTCTATACACCGTGCTGATGGCGACCTAGAAGCTCCTGCACTACTTCACCGACCACGAAGTCATGGTCGTCCCTTCATACCCGTTGGGAGACATCGTCCGCAACCACGACACCACAGGACGGATCTCCAAGTGGGCTCTCGAGCTCATGAGTCACGACATCAGGTATATCCCCCGCACTGCTATTAAGTCTCAGGCTCTCACTGACTTCATCGTCGAATGGGCGAAAGTCTAGCTCTAAAAGGTCCTAATGGCTAGAGGGGGGGGTGAATAGCCTTATTAAAAATTTCTACAACAACACTTAGTAAACCAGTTAGACAATTATGAGGCGAAGCAAGTGTTGTGCTAGCCTACTAAAATTGCAAGCCACCTACCACAATTCTAGTTTATATAGTTTCTATCCACACAATGGCTATGTCACTACACTAAGTTAGTGTGCTCTCAAAGGCTAACTAAAGAGCCACACTAATCAATCTAACAAGCTCCCATGACTGGCTACACTAAAGAGCTTGACAACTGGTTTGCGGTAATGTAAAGAGAGTGAGCAAGATGGTTATACCACCGAGTTGAGGAATGAATCAATCAATCACAAGAATGAATACCAATGTAAACTAATTACCTCGGAATTAAATGATGACACAATGATTTTTTACCGAGGTTCACTTGCTTGCCGACAAGCTAGTCTTCGTTGTGGCGATTCACTCACTTGGAGGTTCATGCACTAATTGGCATCACACGCCAAACCCTCAATAGGGTGCCGCACAACCAACACAAGATGAGGATCACACAAGCCACGAGCAATTTACTAGAGTACCTTTTGACTCTCCACCAGGGAAAGGTCAAGAACCCCTCATAATTACCACGATCGGAGCTAGAGACAATCTCCAACCTCCGCTCGATGATCCTTACTGCTCCAACCATCTAGGTGGTGGCAATCACCAAGAGTAACAAGCGAATGTCGCAGCAAAACACGAACATCAAGTGCCTCTAGATGCAAACACTCAAGCAATGCACTTGGATTCTCTCCCAATCTCACAAAGATGATAAATCAATGATAGAGATGAGTGGGAGGGCTTTGGCTAAGCTGACAAAGTTGCTATGTCAATGCAAATGGCCAAGAGAGTGAGCTTGAGCCGGCAATGGGGCTTAAATAGAAGCCCCCACGAAATAGAGCTATTGTACTTCTTCACTGGGCACTGCTCGGGGTGACCGAACGCTCTGGTTAGATTGACCAGATGCAGGACCCCAACGTCTGGTCATGCGATGCACGCCACGTGGTCCCTGCTTCAAATGCTGATCGTCCAATCTCAATGGTCATCAGTGCACTTAAGTTGTGATCGAACGCTCTATAGTGTAGGATCAGATACAGGACCCTAGCGTTCGGTCACTTTCAGTAAGGTTCCCCTCGTGATCAGACGTGTTCGGTCATGCTCGACCGGACATAGGACGCCAGAGTCTGGTCACTTCCAGTAAGCTTCTAGAGGAGGAAATTTATGACCGAACATCCGATCAAGCCCGACCAGACTCGCACAGCGTCCGGTCACTCATGGTCTTCTTTGTGCTGCCACGTCAGCGAGACCGGACGTACCCATCATGTGTCCGGTCACGAAGTGACCCAGCGTCCAGTCAAAGACTGACGCCAACGTCTTCACTACTTCCACTGATCGGACGTAGACCCCAGCGTCCGGTCACTTCGTGACTAGCGTCCGGTGCACACTATGAAACCTTATCTTTTTTGTACAGGGTGCCAGTGGCACCGTCGGACTATCTGCACTCCGCCGGTGAAGTTTCGAACCCTTGCTCAAATGTGCCAACCACCAAGTGTATCACCTTGTGCACATGTGTTAGCATATTTTCACAAATATTTTCAAGGGTGTTAGCACTCCACTAGATCCTAAATGCATATGCAATGAGTTAGAGCATCTAGTGGCACTTTGATAACCGCATTTCGATATGAGTTTCACCCCTTATAATAGTACGACTATCGATCCTAAAAGTGATCACACTCACTAAGTGTCTCGATCACTAAACCGAAAAGCTCCTATCAATTTCATCTTTGCCTTGAGCTTTTGTTTTTCTCTTACTTCTTTTCAAGTTCAAGCACTTGATCATCACCATGGCATCACCATTATCATGTCATGATCTTCATTTGCTTCATCACTTGAAGTAGTGCTACCTATCTCATAATCACTTTGATAAACTAGGTTAGCACTAAGGGTTTAATCAATTCACCAAAACTAAACTAGAGCTTTCAAGCTCTCAACCCTAGACGTCACCCATGAGTACTGGATGATGTACTTCGACGGGTCGGTCATGGCGCCTGGCTAGGGGGCTAGAGTGGTTCTGATCTCCCTAGATGGGAGCAGGCTCTGCTACGCTATCCGTCTCTATTTTTAGCCTCAAACAATGCCGCGGAATATGAGGCCCTCATCAACGGACTGCACATCGCTGTCGAGCTTGGCGCCATGCGGCTGTATGTCCGCGGCGACTCAGAGTTGGTCATCGACCAAGTCATGGAGGAGTCCTCCTACAAGAGCCCTCTCATGGCAGCATATTGCCAGGAGGTACACAAACTCGAGGATAAATTCTGAGGGATCGAACTGCATCATGTCCCCCGATAGGACAATGATGCCGCTGATTTTCTCACAAAATTGGCTGCCAGACTGGTGTTGTCTCGTGATATGGTCTTCATCAACGATCTCCACGAGCCTTCTGCCCGTGTTCTGGAGGATCTGATCCAAACACACTCCGACATCAATCTGGCACCCAGGGGCTCCAACCTCCCGACGTGCCCCGACCCCGACCAAGTGCTCAGGGGCTCTGACCTTGGTGCCTCCATGATGATGTCGCCCGCCGCCGTCGCCATGGTGGCACTTGATCTGGTCGACTGGAGAGAACCACTGCTCGCCTACCTCCTCGAGGAGGTTCTCCCACTGGAAAGGACTGAAGCACGACGAATCACTCGACGTGCCAAGACGTTCGTCGCCATTGGTGACGAACTTTACAAGCGGAGCCCATCGGGAGTACTCATGAAGTGCATCCCGACTGACCAAGGGAAACAACTTCTCCTCAAAGTCCGTGCTAGAATCTACAGACATCACGCGGCCCCGAGGTCACTGGTCGGGAAAGCCTTTTGCCAAGGTTTTTATTGGTCCACCGCGCTACGAGATGCAGAGGAGGTTATTCGCAGGTGTGAAGGCTGCCAGTTCTATGCTCAGCAAACTCATTTGTCGGCACAGGAGCTTCAGACCATCCCCATCACCTAGCCATTCATGGTTTGGGGCCTCGACATGGTCGGACCCCTCAAAAAGGCCCCGGGCGGCTTCACTCACCTACTCGTAGTGGTGGACAAATTTACCAAGTGGATAGAGGCAAAGCCCATCACCAACATTCGCTCGGAAGAGGCGGTCAAGTTCTTCCTTAACATCATCTATCGTTTTGGTGTTCCTAACTGTATCATCACCGACCATGGAACGAACTTCACCGGGAAGAAGTTCCTAGACTTCTGTGATGGATACGGCATCAGGATCGATTGGGCCTCGGTCGGACATCCGCGTACTAACGGTTAGGTCGAGCGGGCCAATGGCATGGTCCTCCTAGGACTCAAGCCCCGCATCTTCTATCGACTCAAGAAGTATGTCGGCCGATAGGTTGTAGAGGTTCCAGCGATCCTCTGGAGCCTGAGAATGACCCCGAACCGATCCATGGGGTTCACACCTTTCTTCATGGCTTACGAAGCTAAAGCAGTGTTGCCCTCCAACCTCGATCACGACGCCCCAAGAGTGAAGGCCTTCGATCGAGACCGAGCCACGAAGGCTCAGCAGGACGCGATCAACCTACCCGAGGAGGCTCATGAGACGACCGTCATCCGCTCCGCTCGCTATCAGCAAACTCTCCGCAGGAAACATAAAAGAAAAATCAAGGGGAGGATCCTTGAGGTCGGTGATCTCGTACTCAGGAGGACCCAGTCCACCAAGGACAAACATAAGCTCTCTCCACCATGGGAAGGACCCTACATGGTGACTGAGGTGATCCGACCAAGCGCCTACTGGCTAAAGGACGACAATGGCAACGTTCTCACCAACACATGGAACATCGAACAGTTATGTCATTTCTTTCCCTAAAGCTTGGTCTTTTCATTTCTTTCCATTCAACGTTTGCTCCTACAGCACCCTAGCCCGAGCACTCTCGGCCTGGGTCGCTCGGGGGCTCCACAGGGTACGACACCACCCTCCTTTTTACTATCATAATAGTAATACTTTTCGCCCAAATGAAAGGGTATCGCCCAAACGAAAGGGCATTCTATTCCTTTGATTACCCTACGTAACTTGTGTTTTGAACTCCCAACCAATCACACCCCGCCACGACCTACAGTTACGAGCAGCTAAGCCTCGCGGGCCATGCCTGTGTTCTTAAGGTTGTAGCTTATGGGTCAATGGGCAGATGCGAAAACAAAAGGACAAAAAAACAAAACTACGCTTGGGTAAAAACAAGCTTCCCCTCACAAGTGATTTCATCACAAAACGAAATCTAAATATTCACGAATGTAAAACTGTTCACATGGGGCTTCCCCACGAACTTGTCTTTTACATATACAGGCTATTTCTACTCTAAACTCTACTATACCCCCCCGGCAGCATCGCCCGATGGTACGATCGATGCGGACGTAGGCAGCTCGCTTCCGGTCGGGATGACATTCGGCTCGGTCGGGGGTGGGACGACGCTTGCCTCCAACCTGGTCTCCACTCCCTCAACAGGCTGGATGACATCTTCCCGGTGCATGTCTTCAGCCATGGTTGAACGACGAGCCTCCATCACCCACTACGCGGTGACCTGCTCGGCGACCATCTATGCATATGGCACCAAACTCTCCCCCAGCGCATGGATTTCATCTACGCTCCTCCAGTCAGCGTACCCTTTGTAGATGGTCATGAAGTCCAGATTGGGGTGATGGGTCACCACCGAGGTCAGCACCCCCAACGTCCATAGAACATGCCATCGGAGATGAGAGCCCGAACTTCGTTCGGGGCCTCCACCAGCTGGACAGCGGGTGTACTGGTGCTCGGTCCTGACCCGAACACCTCAAAGACGACCACTTGAGTGACATTGCGAATCTGGTCGAGCTCTCCCTCGAGAACACGTCGCTCCTCAAGGGACTGGGCTAGCGCCTCTATGCCCTGACCAACCGTCGCTTTGACTATTTCCAGTTCTTGCTCTAGAGAGCCGATCTTTCCACCAGTTCTAGAAAAAGACAACAAATTCAGACACAAAGGAAAGGAGAAATCAAGGCATCAACCGAGGGCAGAATAGATACATACCAAGGTGGGTGCTTTTGAGAATGGAGAGCCCTTCCTCTTACCGGGTCACCTTCTCGACTAGTCGATCATTCGACTCCTTTGCCCCGAGCATCTACCCCCAGAGCACAACTAGTTATTGTTCAGCGTCCGACCGGGCCTTCCGCTCTGTCTCCAGAGCCTCCAAGGACTTCTAAAGCACCGCCTCGGCCTTCGCCAAGTGGACCTTCGCCGCGTCAAGTTCCTGCTCTGCAGCAGTCGCCCGCTCGACTACACGTAATTCCACCGCCCGCGCTCCTATCGCCTTGGCCACCCGGTCTTGGGACTCATGGCGGGCAGACTCCAGTTGGTGCCTAAGCTTGTCGACCCGCCGCAATGTCGTTGCTTCCTGCTCCATCCGACCATGTTCCTCCCAAAGAAATCAGGACGTACGGATTGACATCATCTCTAGATCCTGTGAGACAAGAAGTAGGCATGCTAAGACAACCATTGCAAGGCCAAAGAGTCAAGGACAACACCAACACAGAGAGCTTACCTCTGCAATGCGTGGTATGTCGACCGTCATGGCCTGATGGATGACCTCAACCCTCCCCAAAGCCTCCTTGAGCCTCACCTTGGTAAGGGCGACATCGGACTCCATCGATAGTCCTCTCTCCCCGAGCAGGTGCCATAGCTTCACCTCCTCCTTGTCATGAAGGACGAACCGAGCCTTTCCTAGCTCTCTAGGGTAAGGCCACACTAGCTCGCAGCTTTCACCTGAGCCACTAGAAGATCCGGACACCACAGTATCTTGCGATGACCCGATCATCACCAGCTCCTGGGATGGCGGGATGGCCAGCGGCTCCATCTCGGTGTCTTCCTCGTCGGAGAGGGGGATCTCCACCGCTAGGGCTCCATAGCCCGCCGGCGAGTGCACTACCTCCGGTTTGGCCGCGGTTCCTCTAGACCCCTCCAGCTCCGACCAGGTGGGCGAACGGTGTGCTCCTCCGCCAGGTGAGGCAGGGAGCCCGGTTTCCCTCCTCTCCTCTACAGCCGTTGGGGGAGGGACTGTGAGAGTCACCTTCGACTCAACCTCCACCATCATCACGGGGATCGCCACTGAAAGCATCTAGGCCCCTAGTTGGGTTTCGGTGATTAATGACAATACAAGATTACTATGACTAACGTGTGTTTTGCAAAGGCAATTAAGTTAGGTCATGGTAATGGAGATCGATTAGGCAATCGAGGTGGTCATGCCCCTACGATGGAAATCGTTTCGATTTTCAAAGGATGGACGACAATGTTAAGAATGACTAGTTCTAAGTGTCGATTGGAGTTGGAGAGACACTTAGAGTAGTTTAGAACTTTGTTTTTCCTTTGGCCATACTATTAAGGGGGGTATGGACGGGTAGCTTGACCTAGGTGAGTCTAGTGAGTTAGGTGTGGTGCACACTTATTAAAACTAGCTCTAGGTAGCTCCTATGAATGCCTAAGATTCATTGGAGCAAACTTCATTCACATATGATTGAGAGTTGGAAGTGAATGGAGGGTCAAATGCTGACCGGACGCTGGCTCTGGTGCGACCGGACGCTGGCCGTAGGGTCTGGTCAGTTCATTTGATCAACAGATTGCGTTCGGTGCGATCAGACGCTGGAGAGGTCAAGTGACCGGACGCTAAGATGCAGCGTCTAGTCGACTCCACTAAGGTTCTAGAGAAGGGAATCTGTGACCAGACGCGTCCGGTCAGTACTGACCGGACCCTGGGGGTTCAGCGTCTGGTCGAGCACAGTAAGGTTCCAGTAAGGGTTTAATGCGACCGGACACGTCCGGTCAGTGGTGGTCGGACCCTACCAGCGTCCGGTCAACACATTTTCAATGGAATGCGGGTTGAACTGACCGGAGCGTTCGGTCAACACGACCGGAGCATCCGGTCACCCCGCAGAAGCTCATAACGGTTCGTTTTTCAGGCTGCCTTATAAATAGAAGCTCCACTCGTGTGTGGAGTCACTTTTGCTCATTCCAACAGCTAAGAAACACGTTTGTGAGTGCCAAAAAGAGCAAGGTCCTAGTGAGGTGATTGAGATTTGAGAATCTAAGAGAGTAGCCTTATTATTGAATCAAGAGTAGCCAAGTGTGCATCCATCTTCTCATTAGGCTTCACGTGGTCAAGTGAGAGTTCGTGCTTGTTACTCTTGGTGATCGCCATCACCTAGATGACTTGGTGGTGATTGGGAGCTTGGTGATCACCCGGCGGTGCTTGTGGGTGAGCCAACTCAAGTTGTGAGCGGCTTTAGGTGATTCGCCGCGATGGAGTGTCGAAGAATCAACCCGTAGAGAGCACTTGATCCTTGCGCGGATCAAGGGGGAGCTACACCCTTGCATGGGTGCTCCAACGAGGACTAGTAGGGAGTGGTGACTCTTCGATACCTCGACAAAATATCGCCGCGTTCCTCTCTATCCATTTACTTTAAGCAATTCAATACTTGTTTTTACATTCATAGAATTGCCATGCTAGAGTAAGTTTGGAACATAGGTTGCAAGTCCGTTGTGCGTTAGATCAATAGAAACACTTTTCTAGGCACAAGGGGTTAATTGGGCTAACCGTAGGATTTGATTATTGCAAGAAAATTTAGAATTAGCCTAATTCACCCCCCCTCTTGGACATCTTGATCTTTTCAATTGGTATTGGAGCCTCGTGCTCATGTTTTTAAGCTTAACCACTTAGAGCAAGATGTCTCACGGGGATGGACCTCCTCCTATCTTTGAGGAAGATGACTTTCTATATTGGAAAATTCGCATGGAGGCGTACTTAGAAGCTCTAGATGTTGGTATTCTTAGAGCCACCTCACAAGGCTTCCCAAAACCTTGGGATGCTACTAACCTACAAGGCGATGAGGTTAATTATGAAAAATGGAATGCAAAGGCTCGCAACACCATCTTTAGAGGCATTTGCAAAGTTGTGTTCAACCACGTAAGGAACCACAAAGACACCCATGCACTATGGTCGGACGTTTGTGCGCTCCATGAGGGAACCAAGAGTGAGCGTGAGTAATGCTATCATCTTGTGATTAAAAAGCTAAATTCATTTGAGATGCTTCCCAAAGAATGTGCTAATGAGATATATTCACGTTTGATTGTTCTTGTAGAGGAAGTCAATGGGCTTGGACTTACTCAAATGTCACCATCCGACGTTGTAAGAAAGATCTTGAGTGTCCTTCCCATTAACAAATATGGGCATATTATGACCGTGCTACACCAAAGTGATCTTTCCACCGCTACACCGACACAAATCTTGGGAAAGATCAATGCTCATGAGATGTACATGCACATCACGCCACAAGATGGCTCATCCTCTACCAAGAAAAAAGAGAAGGACTTAGCATTCAAAGCTAGTCAAGACAAGGGCAAAGCAAGACTTAAGTATGAGAGCTCAAGTGATGATGAAGATGAAGATGAAAACCTTGCTCTCATGGTGAAGAAAGCCGCCAAGATGCTAAAGAAGCTAAACAAGAGTGGCATCAAGTTCGACGGCAAGAAGAAGAAGTTCTTCACAAGCTCTAAAAGAAAGCCAATCTCTGAAATGGATTGCTTCAATTGTGGTGAACTTGGTCATCTAGCACATCAATGCCCCAAGCCCAAGAAAGACAAGTTCAAGAACAAGAACAAGGGTAAGAAAGATGACTCAAGCAATGAAGATGAAGATAAGAAGAAAAAGAACAAGCCATACAAGAAGAGAGATGGCAAAAAGAGGGACTTCTACGAGAAGAAGAAGAGTGGCAAGGCCTACATCGTCGGTGATTGGCTCACGGACATTGATTCATCTAGTGGATCATCCGATGATGATAGTGACAATGAGAAGGTGGCCGCCATTGCTATTGACCTTCCATCTTCACCGCCACCATCGCCATCATCCTCTACACACCTATGCCTTATGGCCAAGGGTGAATGCAATGTAACTAAGAATGATGATAGTAGTGATGATGAGCAAGCTAGTGATGATGATAGCGATAGCGATGATGATGATTCACCTTCATATGATGATCTTATCAAAATACTAAGAAAATATACTAAGATCATTAGAAAGAGTAGAGCTACAAATGAAAAGCTTGATGCTAAAAATGATTCACTCTTAGCAAAGTGCGACACATTAGAAAAGGCTAATGATGAGCTTAGAGAAACTAATGATGCTATATCATCCAAACTCAAGGAGCTCAAATCTTCTAAGAAAGAGCTTAAAGATAAACATGATAAACTTAAGTGGGTGCACAATGAGCTCATCACTAGCCACAACAAGCTAAAAGATGAATATACAACTCTTAAGATCAATCATGATACTCTTGTTATTGCTCAAGAATTTTTACCAAATGAGTCACATGATGCTACTAACCATGTTGTTAAGATTGATATAGCTATATCATGTGATGATTTGATTGATGAGAGCATTGAGCAAGGATCTAGTGGCAAAGGCAAGCAAGTGGTTGATTGCAATGACTATAATAAATATGTCAAGCTCAAGAACACAAATGAGAAGCTCATGAAAGATCTTGAAGAAATGAAAAGCCACAACACCATTGTGCTAGAAACTCTTGATCATGATAAAGAGTTGATTCTTGAGAATGAGAAACTCAAAGAAGAAAACAAGAAGCTCAAGGAAGAGAAGAAAGATGATGCTCTAAAGGAAGAAAATAAGAAGCTCAAGTTGGAGAAAGAGCATCTCAAGATTGGGTTGAGCAAGTTTGCTAGAGGCACGCACCTCCAAAATGAGCTACTCATGAACACCGTCATAAAGATGGATAGAAGTGGCATTGGATATGTGGCAAGTGTAGAGAAGAAGAAGACTCAAGTTCAACAACAATAATCAAAGCCAAAGCTAAAGCCAAAGAGATGTTTTGAGTGTGGACAAGAAGGCCACTTTGCTCATGAGTGTCAAACTCCACCGCCACAACCCTTGCCCAAGCATGCTAGACCCTTTGCCTTCAATGCTCACTACATGCTTAGAAAGGACTCTAGTGGAAAGATGAAAGTCATGTTCTTAGGTCCCCCTAACAAGAATAGGCCTAAGAAGATTTAGGGTGGCTAAGTCACTTGTTGAGAAGGTGAAGGGCCCTCAACAAGTTTGGATTCCTAAAGCTTGAATCTCTTTTGTGTAGGTGAACTACAAGACCGGTGGAAGTTATTGGGTTATTGATAGTGGTTGCACTCAACATATGACCGATGATCCTCGCATGTTCACCTCACTAGATGAAGAGGTAGATAGACAAGAGAAAATAACATTTGGAGATAACTCAAAGGGCAAGGTTAAAGGATTGGGTAAAGTGGCAATATCAAATGATCATTCCATCTCCAATGTGCTCTATGTTGCTTCATTGAGCTTCAACTTACTCTCCGTTGGACAATTGTGTGATCTTGGCTTCCAATGCTTGTTCACCGAGAAGGAGGTTGTTGTATCCAAGGTAGATGACAATCAAGTGATATTCAATGAATTTAGATACAACAACCTATATCTAGTGGACTTCACCTTCGAAGATGCAAATTTGAAGACTTGCCTATTCACCAAAACAACACTTGGGTGGCTAGGGCATAGAAGACATGCTCATGTTGGGATGAGCTCACTCAAGAAGTTTATGAAGAATGATTTGGTAAGAGGGTTGAAGGATGTGAAGTTTGAGAAGGACAAGCTTTGTAGTGCATGTCAAAGCCGGCAAGCAAGTTGCAAATACTCATCCAACCAAAGCTTTTATGTCAACCACAAGAGTGCTAGAACTCCTACACATGGATTTATTTGGACCAACAACATACAAGAGTTTGGGAGGGAATCTCTATTGTCTTGTGATTGTTGATGACTATTCAAGGTATACATGGGTATTCTTCCTTCATGACAAATCCGAAGTTGCATCTTGCTTCAAGAAGTTTGCCAAGAGAGCTCAAAATGAATTTGAAGTGAAGCTCAAGAAGATTAGAAGTGACAATGGGAAAGAATTTGACAACACAAACATTGAAGCTTATTGTGATGAAGTTGGGATCAAGCATGAAGTCTCCGCAACTTATACTCCTCAACAAAATGGTGTAGTTGAGAGAAAGAACCGGACCTTGATCACTCTTGCAAGGACAATGCTAGATGAGTACAACACCCCCGAAGCTCTATGGGCGGAAGCAATCAACACCGCATGCTATGCATCCAACCGCCTATTCCTTCAAAAGTTCCTTGGCAAAACACCTTATGAGTTGCTCAATGGGAAGAAGCCGGACGCCTTCTTCTTTAGGGTGTTTGGTTGCAAATGCTACATCTACAAGAAGCGGCAACACCTAGGGAAGTTCCAAAGACGTGGTGATATTGGTTTTCTTGTTGGTTACTCGTCAAAGTCCAAAGCATATAGAGTATTTAATCATGCAATCGGCTTGGTTGAAAAAACATATGATGTGGAATTTGATGAATCTAACGGCTCCCAAGGAGCACATGAGAATCTTGATGATGTAGGTGATGAACCATTGAGGGAGGCTATGAAGAATATTCTGGTTGGAGACATCAAGCCAAAAGATGATGAAGATGATGTACAAATCATTGATGAACCTTCTTCATCAAGTGTGCCATAAGATGGTGAAAAAGATAGGAGAGTAGAAAATGAAGATACTCATATCTCCCATGAGCAAATGGTGGTACAAGCACAAGATGTTGATGCTCCACAACCTCCTCCTTAAGTAGTCAATAGAAGAAATACACCTCTCCTACAAGATCATCCACAAGATCTCATTATAGGAGTCCTTCAAAGGGTGTAATGACTCGATCTCAAAAACTTGCTTTCATTTATTGCTTATCACTCTTTTGTCTCTTGCTATGAGCCTACCAAGGTAGAAGAAGCTCTCAAAGATCCGGATTGGATCAATGCCATGCATGAAGAGTTGAACAACTTCACATCGCAATGAAGTTTGGACTCTTGAAGAGCGATCAAAAGGTGAAAGAGTCATTAGAACAAAGTGGGATATTCCGAAACAAGCAAGATGATCAAGGTGTTGTTGTGAGGAACAAGGCAAGACTAGTTGCAAAGGGGTTCTCTCAAGTTGAAGGTTTGGATTTTGGGAGAGACCTTTGCATCGGTTGCAAGATTAGAAGCCATCCGTATCCTACTTGCATATGCATCACATCATGAAATGAAACTATATCAAATGGATGTGAAAAATGCATTTTTAAATGGCTTTATTAATGAACTAGTCTATGTTGATCAACCTCCAGGGTTTGAAGACCCTAGATATCCTAATCATGTTTATAGGTTGTCCAAGGCAGTTATATGGGCTTAAGCAAGCCCAAGAGCTTGGTATGAGCGCCTTTGGGACTTCCTCATTGAGAAGGGCTTCACCATTGGGAAGGTCGACACCACACTATTCATCAAGAAGCTTGATGGGCATATCTTCATTTGTCAAGTATATGTTGATGATATCATCTTTGGATCATCAAATGAAGACTCATGCAAAGAATTTGGTGAATTGATGTCGAAGGAGTTCGAGATGTCCATGATTGGTGAGCTTACATTCTTTCTTGGTTTTCAAGTCAAGCAAATGAAAGAAGGCATCTTCATCTCTCAAGAGAAATACACAAAAAGATCTTCTCAAGAGATTCAAGATGGATGAATGTAAGCCAATCAAGACACCAATGCCTACCAATGGACATCTCGACCTAGATGAGGGAGGTAACCCGGTTGATCAAACTCTCTACCATTCTATGATTGGTAGCTTATTATATTTAACCGCATCTAGGCCCGACATCATGTTTAGTGTGTGTATGTGTGCTAGATTTCAAGCTAATCCTAAGGAAACACATTTAATGGCCGTAAAAAGAATCCTTAGGTATCTTAAGCACACACCAAGCATTGGCCTTTGGTATCCCAAAGGAGCTATATTTGAATTGGTTGGCTATTCTGACTCGGATTATGCCGGTTGCAAAGTTGATAGAAAAAGCACATCCGGAGGGTGCCATTTGCTTGGTAGATCACTTGTGTCTTGGTCCTCCAAGAAACAAAATAGTGTGGCTTTATCCACCGCCGAAGCGAAATACATTACCGCGGATGCTTGTTGTGCACAAATTTTATACATGAAACAAACTTTGCTAGACTATGGTGTAGTTCTAGAAAAGGTACCTCTTTTGTGCGACAATGAAAGTGCGGTAAAACTTGCAAATAATCCGGTTCAACACTCTCGCACCAAGCACATAGATATCTGTCATCACTTTCTAAGAGATTATGTTGCTAAAAATGATATATCACTAGAAGGTATAAGAACCGAAGATCAATTAGCGGATATCTTCACTAAACCGCTAGATGAGGCTACATTTTGTAGATTGCAGAATGAGCTTAATGTACTTGATTTTAGTAACTTCACTAAAAATTGAGCTTATGTTGTCCCTTGCATTCATTGTAATATACAACATGTTTAATTTTTAGTAATGCATATAGGGCTTGTCTAACATGGTTAAGATAACCGCCAAATAGCGTGTGAAGAAGCTTAACCTTGGATCAAACTTGACAAGCAACTAGATTTACTTACAAAGTATTGCATATGCATGGATGTTGTTTTGTCGTTTTGTTCAAATTTGCCCTCTTATTGCTTATTTTCTTAAAAAGAATTATAGCCTAAGGCAAAATATTTTGAAAAATATGAGGGTTTGAGAGAGGTCACTCATATCAGTCCCAATTGGTGTTTATTTGGATCTTATTCAAGTTGGGACTTATTGGAAATAGGCAGCGCGAAGGAACATTGAAGATTTGCTGAAAAAGGGTGACCGGACGCTGCACCGGACGCTGTTGTCCAGCGTCCTGTCAGTTCACAGGAGGTGAACTGCTGCTGAAGGAGTGACCGGTCGCTGCATTTGTGCGTCCGGTCAGGAAGGGATTCTACGTCCGGTCGTTTGAAGAAGAAACAGGTTGTACTGATCGGACCCTGCCTGCGTCTGGTCATGGACCACCGGACGTGTCCGGTCGCGATTCCAGAGAAATTGGACCTCTCTGGAATTGACTGGACGCTGGGTGGTAGCGTCCGGTCGCTACCACCAGAGCGTCCGGTCAGTGGATCTCGTGCGGCATCAGGTCTCTTATCTCTATTTCCATTTCTATCACGAAGGGACCCTCATATAACCGGATTCAATCTCGCTGTTTGACTTAACCCTAGCCACCGCTAATCCCAAATCCCCGAAGAACTTGCTACACTCGTCCCTGCCCACGTCGTCGTCTTCACGCCGCCGCAGCTCCTCCGTGCCTCCCGCGACCGCGCGCCACCGCTGTTTGCCTGCGCTCGCCCCTGCTCCGCGCCACCGCAACCACGCCGCCACTGTCCCGCGCTGAACCACCGTCTCCACCTGCGCCCTTGATTCCGCGCGCCTCCCGCGACCCAGCGCCACCTTGCCACGCCATGCACGCTGTCGTCGGCTCCCTAGCCACCGAGCGCCATCCAAGCCCGTTGTTCCTGTGCCCTAGCCCTGTCTTCTCGTTGGTAAGGCCATAGCATCCTCCTTGCGTGATTTTGATCCGTTCAAATCTCAATGCATTGACCTAAATCATCTAGGGCCATCGATTCATCGCGAACCCTAACCCTAGCCGGTTCCAAGGCTTCCCCCGCGTGACACGTCTCTTCTTCTCTCGGATCGCAGGTTCGTTAGGTAGAAAGCCCGTCGTCTCAATTTCGTACCTATATTGCTTGCTTCTTAGGGTTTTCGCATCTATTAGATATATTGTATTTATTTATATATCCATCTATTCCATCGTGCAGCGAGTCGGTGCCGTTGAGGTTCTTGTGGCAGTTGTCAGTTAACTCAGAGCCAAGCTCGCGAGTACGGATCGAGGCCAAGCCTCGGGAGTGTCAGTTTGATAGTTGGTCTTTGTCAGCGGCAGTTCATCTTCTTGTCAGATCAGATGGCTCGCACGAAGAATGTTGGGGGTGGTCCAGGAGATGACGATCGGAGGCCCCCGCCTCACCAGCCTGTAGGACCGAAAGGCAAGGCGACGAAGCAGGTCACATCTAAGAAGCGAAAGTACCCTAACGCAGAGACAGCGAGAGCAGCTGTAGTTGCTAAGGCCGCAGAGCGTGCCGAGAGAGGAGTTGCCCGCAGTGGAGTTGTCATAGCGGATCATCTGGCACCAAACGCGTAGGGCAGACTGAGGGAGATTGAGCGACTTCATGGTAGTCCACCTAGGACTATCATGATGGCAGGACGTCGTCTGGCTATTGAGGAGCCTCAGCATCAGGGGAAGTCTCAGCAGGAGCCACAGCAGCAGCCCCCACCAGCAGAGCCTTAGCCAGCTCAAGAGACTCAGGAGGGCCAGCAGGCCGAGGAGACCGAGCCGGCACCCTAGCTACGTCGCTCCGGTCGTACCAGTGCTATAGTTCCACCGAGGCCAGCTACACAGCGCAGGGGTTCACGCCCACCGCCTAGACCATAGGGTCCGCCTCCAGTGGTACATCTTGACTTGAGGGCCGCCACAGCTAGACAGGTTCACCAGCTAAGGTTTGTTGAGTTTGACGTGTGGTTCCCTCCGAGGAGGGATGAGAGAGCAGCAGAGGGTTTCTATACACTGCTCCAGGAGGATTTCTATAATGCTTATCTCAACAGTGGGGCAGTGTTCAGATCTCAGCGGGTATGCAGTATAGAGTCTATTGTGGTAGCAGCCGAAGAGCATATCCGCCCCTACTTGTCGTATTTACCGAGGCTGACAGATCTGATTGTCCGGACAGGAGTATATGTACCATCTTGGGTTCGGCAGTTTTATGCTTCGCTCTACGTTGATCCGCATCATAACTTCATACACTTTGCATTCAACGGTAGAGACTACAGGGTGATGAGTTTCAGGGCCTGGGAGATACTGAGGCTATAGGATCAGCCTGTCAGATTGCATGAGGTATGTTATGGACAGCAGGAGCCTCCCAGGCGTCCTCATGGAGGGTTGGTGCCCCCTACTGATCTTATGCGCCATTGCTTCAAGGAGCCCTTTGGTGAGGAGTCGAGGAGGAACCCCAGCGACCTTACTCCTACAGCTCGTGTGCTAGAGGCTATCATTAGGAGGACACTACTTCCTAGGTTGGGATACAGAGAGGGTCTCACTTGCTTATAGCTCTGGCTCCTCAACGCCCTGATGCAGTAGACCGTGTTCGACATTTGGGACCTCCTTCTATCAGAGATGGAGGATACTATAGCTAAGGGCTTCAAGGGTCGCAGACAGCTTCCATATGCACATTGGATTACATTCCTAATGCTCCAGTCTGTGCAGGTTAGGACCCTAGATTGCCGAGTATAGAGGTGCCACCATAGAGTTTTCGGCTTATAACATGGCATAGAGGATCCAGCATAGCACACCACAGGCACCCGCTCAGCTCAGCCGTCGTCTAGATGTTCTAGAGTCAGCAGCTCAGCAAGACGAGATCATCAGAGGCATAGGCGCTACTAAGGAGGAGTAGCTTGAGGCACAGCAGGAGATGACCGAGTCCAGTGATAGTTTGGATGATGACTATCAGCCGATTCCTCAGATGCCTCAGAAAGGATCAAGATGCCCAAGAGGGGGGTGAATTGGGCTAATTCTAAATTTTCTTGCAATAATCAAATCCTACGGATAGCCCAATTAACCCCTTGTGCCTAGAAAAGTGTTTCTATCAAATCAATGCACAAAAGACTTGCAACCTATGTTCCAAACTTACTCTAGCATAGCAATTCTATGAATGTAAAGACAAGTATTGAATTGCTCAAAGTAAATACTTAAAGTAAATGCTCAAAGTAAATGGAGAGAGGAACGCGGCGATGTTTTGCCGAGGTATCGGAGAGTCGCCACTGTCCACTAGTCCTCGTTGGAGCACCCGCGCAAGGGTGTAGGTCCCCCTTGATCCGCGCAAGGATCAAGTGCTCTCTACGGGTTGATTCTTCGACACTCCGTCGCGGCGAATCACCCAAAACCGCTCACAACTTGAGTTGTGTCACCCACAAGCTCCGCCGGGTGATCACCAAGCTCCCAATCACCACCAAGCCGTCTAGGTGATGGTGATCACCAAGAGTAACAAGCATGAACTCTCACTTGACCACGCGAAGCCTAATGAGAAGATGGATGCACACTTGTCTACTCTTGATTCACTAATGAGGTTTCACTCTTGGATGCTCAAATCACAAACACTTCACTAGGACCTTGCTCTTCTTGGCACTCACAAACGTGTTTCTCAGCTGTTGGAATGAGCAAAAGTGACTCCACTCACGAGTGGAGCTTCTATTTATAAGGCAGCCTGAAAAACGAACTGTTATGAGCTTCTGCGGGGTGACCGGACGCTCCGATCGTTTTGACCGGATGCTCCGGTCAGTTCAACCCGCGCAACAGTTTTCACGTGATGACCGGACGCTGTCAGGGTCCGGTCAGTACTGACCAGACGCGTCCGGTCGCTTTTGGATGCTTACTGTAATCGACCGGACGCTGGATACTCAGGGTCCAGTCACTACTGACCAGACGCGTCTGGTCACACTTTCTCAAGTCTGGACCCTTACTGGAGTCGACCGGACGCTGGCCCTCAGCGTCCGGTCACATTGACCTTCCAGTGTCCGGTCACTCCAGACTTGTTCTCCTCAGTCAAATGAACTGACCGGACCCTGCGGCCAGCGTCCGGTCGCACCGGAGCCAGCGTCCGGTCAGTATTTGACCCTCCATTCACTTCCAACTCTCGATCATATGTGAATGAAGTTTGCTCCAAAGGATCTTAGGCATTCATAGGAGCTACCTAGAGCTAGTTTTAACAAGTGTGCACCACACCTAACTCACTAGACTCAACTAGGTCAAGCTACCCGTTCATACCCCCCTTCATAGTACGGCCTAAAGGAAAAACAAAGTCCTAAACTACTCTAAGTGTCTCTCCAACTTCAATTGACACTTAGAACTAGTTATCCTTAACCTTGTCGTCCATCCTTTGAAAACCGAAACGATTTCCATCGTAGGGGCATGACAACCTCAATTGCCCAATCGATCTCCATTACCATGACCTAACTTTATTGCCTCTGCAAAACACATGTTAGTCACAGTAATCTTGTATTGTCATTAATCACCGAAATCCAACTAGGGGCCTAGATGCTTTCAATCTCCCCCTTTTTGGTGATTGATGACAATACCACCTCGAGTATGTTAAAGAGTGAGGTTTTTGAAGGGCTTGGTTCATATAAGCTTTTGTCGATAAGAACAACAGTGTTAGGCAAGCTTATATGACCCAAGCCAACATAATGTACTCAAAGAATATGAATTAAGCATGAGTACGAGTAACAAAGCTCATTTGCTTCGAAGGATAAATGCGGAAGCAAAAGCAAATGAGCATCACAAATGATATGACATATAGATAATGCAAAGTAGAAATCACACATGTCAAATATCACAATCACGTAGATAGCACTATCACATATATATAAAAGTATGCATGAAAGTAAACACACGAATGCATAAGTAATAGTGTATCACACAAATTAAACTCCAAATGTATATAATAAGCTAATATTATATAACTAGCTTCCCCTAAATGTAGCTCCCCCTGAGACTACATACTCGAACTCCCTCTCCCCCTTTAGCGTCAAACACCAAAACCTAGGGGTCGGTCGGCGGGGCTACAGCAGACGAGCCGAGCGCTAAGAACGTGGGGCAAGCTAGAACTGGGCACCATCATCATCTGACCCTGAGCTCTGAACTGACTGACCCTCTGTGGCAGGAAGTGTCGCTGAAGCGGTCTGGGTCTGAGCTGGGGCTGGTGCTACCTGTGAAGCTGCAAGTATGTCTGTTGTAGGATCGGACGAGGCAACAGATGAGGGGAGCCTCTGAGTAGTCACTGCGACTGGAGCTGCTGTAGACGGATCGACGATATGCATATGAGGCGGAGTAGGCATGCCGGTCAACTCGCTGAAGGATGCTCCAAGACTCCTAGAGACTGACGTCTTAGGCATGAATAGCGAGGAAGACTGCTCTGGTGTGAAGCCCGTCTGAAATGGAGTGAACTACGGGGCTACCACGAGTGAGGCTAACCACTGGGACACCTGTACAAGAGGTGAAGCAAACTGAGCTAGAGGCTGTCCCTGACTCTGGAGCCCATTGGGCTGTACTACTGGAGTCGTCGAAGTGGTAGGAGGCTGTGCAAGCTGGGGCGAAGGCTGTGGCAGTGGGACCCCAATGGCTGTCACTACATGCTGCATGAATCCCATGAGCTGCTGCTGCATAAGTAACTGCTGGTGCTGAAGGAGCTGCTGCTGCCGCTAGAACTCGTCCTGACGAGCCTGAAACTGTGCGAAGTTGGCAGCTATCTCCTGTGCCTGTCGTGTCTGATCCTGCTGCATCCGCTCAAGAATAGCAATGAGAGCGGGGTCTGTCTACGGAGCAGGTGGAGCAGAACTAGAGCTACCGGCCTCTGCATCTTGTCTGCGTGGCGGCATCTGAGGTATAGGCTGGTAGTCGTCGTCAGAGCTGTCACTGTACTCGCTCACCTCCTGCTGTGCCTCTAGCTCCTCCTCCTCAATGGCTGCAATCCCTCTGATGATCTCATCCTGCTGAGTTGCGGACTCTGGCACGTCGGGACGATGGCTAGGCTGTTTGGGTGCCTGAGGAGTGGTGTGTCTGATCCTCTGTGATAGGTTGTAAGCAGGGAACTCTGTGGTGGCACCTGTATACTCGTCCATCATGCCAGGGGGCTTATCAAGCACTACTCTACGGATGAGGAACGTGATCCAGTGAGCATAGGGAAGCTGCCTGCGACCCTTGAATCCCTCAGCTATTGTGTCCTCCATCTCTGAAAGCAGGAGATCCCAGATATCAAATACTGTTTGCTGCATGATGGCATTGAGAAGCCAGAGCTATAAGCGAGTCAGGCCCTCCCTGTATCCCAACCTGGGAAGCAGTGTCCTCCTGATGATGGCCTCTAGAACTCTCGCTGTAGGAGTCAAGTCACTGGGGTTCCTGCTCGACCCCTCACCAAAAGGCTCCTTGAAGCAATGGCACACTAAATCTATAGGGGGCACCAGCCCTCCATGAGGACGCCTGGGAGGTCCCTGCTATCCATAACAAACCTCATGCATCTTGATAGACTGCTCCTGTAGCCTTAGTATCTCTCTGGCCCTGCCACTCGTCACTCTGTAGTCTTTGCCTCTGAAAGCAAAGTGAATAAACCTATGATGTGGATCGATGAAGAGTGAAGCATAAAACTAACGAACCCAAGATGGTACATATATCCCCGTCCGTCCAATCAAATCTGTCAGTCCTGGCAAATATGACAAGTATGGCCGAATGCTCTCTCCGGCTGTTGCCACAATAGACTCTATCTGACAGACCCTCTGAGATCTGAACACTGCCCCACTGTTGAGATAAGCATTGTAGAAATCCTCCTGCAGTGGCATGTAGAAACCCTCAGCTGCTCTCTCATCCCTCCTCGGAGGAAACCAAACCTCAAACTCAACAAAACGTAGCTGCTGAACCTGCCTGGCGGTAGCGGCCCTCAAGTCGAGGTGTACCACTGGAGGTGGACCCTATGGTCTAGGTGGAGTACGTGATCCCCTCCGCTGTGTCGGCGGCCTCAGCGAGACTGGTACACGAGTCCGTCTAGAGCGGCGAAGCTGGGGTGCCGGCTCTGTCTCCTCGGCCTCCTGGGTCTGCTGAGGCTCTGCTGGTGAGGGCTGCTGCTGTGCTGACGGACCCTCCTCAATGGCAACCCGTCGTCCTGCAAACGTGGCAGTCCCAGCTGGACTACCGTGACGACGCTCAACCTCCTCAATCGCAGCTCTGACTGCTGGTGAAACTGGCTGATCTATAATGACAACTCCACTGCGGGCACCACCTCTCTCGGCACGCTCTGCGCCCTCTGCAACAGCTGCTGCTCTCGCTGTCTCTACATCGGGGTACTTCCGCTTCTTAGATGTCACCTGCTTGGTTGACTTGCCCTTAGATCCGGCTGGCTGGCGAGGTGGGGGCCTCCGATCATCATCACCTAGGCCACCACCAATGTTCTTGGTGCGAGTCATCTGAATTGACAAGATGATGAACTGCCGCTGATGAAGATCAACTGTCAAACTGCCGCTTTCGAGGCTTGGCCTCGATCCTTACTCGCGAGCTTGGCTCCGAGTTGACTGCCAACTACCAGAAGAACCACAATGGAACCGACTCGCTGCACGATAGAATAAATGGATATACAAATAAATACCATATGTCTAATAGATGTGAAACCCTAATAGAGAAAGCAATGTAGATGCGAACTTGAATCGAATGGCTTTCTACCTAACGATCAGCGATCCGAGAAAAGAAAAGGCGACACATGGGGGAATCCTTGGAACCGGCAGGGGCTAGGGTTACAAGGAGCAATGATGAACTAGTGGCCCTAGTATGTGTGAAATCGGTGCATAGGATTGCAAATTGATCTACGCAATTTGAAATTGAAACAAGGGGCTAGCCTTACCGAGAGGAGATGGGGCTAGGGCACACGACACTTCACGGTGAAGAGAGGGCCGGTCGCACGGTGGCACGCGGGGAGGCACGGCGACGCTGCGAGTTGTGCTGGCGTGGTGGCGCTGCGGGAAGGCTCGGGCGCAGTGGCGCGGCGAGGCTAGAGCATGGTGGCGTGGGCGCGAGGTGGCCGGCGCAGGGTCACGGTGGCGCGTGGCTGACGAGGGGGCCGGGCGAGCATAGGCAAAGGAGGCGCGGGCTAGGCTGAGGCGGCGAGTTGGCGGGGCTAAGGCGGCGCGACTTGGCGGTGGCTCGGGCTAGGGCACGGCGGGATGAGGGCGAACAAGGGTACGGCTTGCGGTTAAATAGTTCCCCACACGCGATAGAAAAGGAATCGGAGAAAGGAGTCCTGAAGCCGCACGAGATCCACTGACCGGACGCTCCGGTGGTAGCGACCGGACGCTACCACCCAGCGTCCGGTCGATTCCAGAGAGGTCCAAATCCTCTGGAATCGGGACCGGACGCGTCCGGTGGGCCATGACCGGACGCAGGCAGGGTTCGGTCAGTACAACTTGTCCTTCCTTCGATCGACCGGACGCTGAACCCTTCCTGACCGGACGCACAGACACAGCGTCTAGTCACTCCTTCACCAGCAGTTCACCTCCTGTGAACTGACCGGACGCTGGACAGCAGCGTCCGGTGCAGCGTCTGGTGCACCTTTTCCAGCAAATCTTCAAACTTCCTTCATGCTGCCTATTCCTAATCAAGTCCCAACTTGAATAAGATCCAAATAAACACCAATTGGGACTGATGTGAGTGACCTCTCTCAAACCCTCATATTTTTCAAAATATTTTGCCTTAGGCTATAATTCTTTTTAAGAAAATAGGCAACAAGAGGGCAAATGGAACAAAACGACAAAACAACATTCATGCATATGCACTACTTATAAGTAAATCTAGTTGCTTGTCAAGTTTGATCCAAGGTTAAGCTTCTTCACACGCTTTTGGGCGGTTATCTTAACCATGTTAGACAAGCCCTATATGCATTGCCACAAATTAAACATGTTGTATATTACAATGAATGCAAGGGACAACACACGCTCAATTTTTAGTGAAGTTACTAAAATCAAGTACATTGAGCTCATTCCGCAATCTACAAAATATAGCCTCATCTAGCGGTTTAGTGAAGATATCCGCTAATTGATCTTCGGATCTTACACCTTCTAGTGATATATCATTTTTAGCCACATGATCTCTTAGAAAGTGATGGCGGATATCTATATGCTTGGTGCGAGAGTGTTGAACTGGATTATTTGCAAGTTTGACCGCACTTTCATTGTCGTACAAAAGAGGTACTTTCTCTAGAACTACTCCATAGTCTAGCAAAGTTTGTTTCATGTGTAATATTTGTGCACAATAAGCACCCGCGACAATGTATTCCGCTTCAGCGGTGGACAAAGCCACACTATTTTGTTTCTTGGAGGACCAAGACACAAGTGATCTACCAAGCAAATGGCACCCTCCGGATGTGCTCTTTCTATCAACTTTGCATCCGGCATAATCCTGAATCGGAATAGCCAATTAATTCAAATAAAGCTCCTTTGGGATACCAAAGACCAATGCTTGGTGTGTGCTTAAGATACCTAAGGATTCTTTTTACGGCAATTAAATGTGTTTCCTTAGAACTAGCTTGAAATCTAGCACACATACACACACTGAACATGATGTCAGGGCCTAGATGCGGTTAAATATAACAAGCTACCAATCATAGAACGGTAGAGAGTTTGATCAACCGGGTTACCTCCCTCATCTAGGTCAAGATGTCCATTTGTAGGCATTGGTGTCTTGATTGGCTTACATTCATCCATCTTGAATCTCTTGAGAAGATCTTTTGTGTATTTCTCTTGAGAGATGAAGATGCCTTCTTTCATTTGCTTGACTTGAAAACCAAGAAAGAATGTAAGCTCACCAATCATTGACATCTCGAACTCCTTCGACATCAATTCACCAAATTCTTTGCATGAGTCTTCATTTGATGATCCAAAGATGATATCATCAACATATACTTGACAAATGAAGATATGCCCATCAAGCTTCTTGGTGAATAGTGTGGTGTCGACCTTCCCAATGGTGAAGCCCTTCTCAATGAGGAAGTCCCGAAGGCGCTCATACCAAGCTCTTGGGGCTTGCTTAAGCCCATATAGTGCCTTGGACAACCTATAAACATGATTAGGATATCTAGGGTCTTCAAACCCGAGAGGTTGATCAACATAGACTAGTTCATTTATAAAGCCATTTAAAAAAGCACTTTTCACATCCATTTGATATAGTTTCATTTCATAATGTGATGCATATGCAAGAAGGATACGGATGGCTTCTAATCTTGCAACCGGTGCAAAGGTCTCTCCAAAATCCAAACCTTCAACTTGAGAGAACCCCTTTGCAACTAGTCTTGCCTTGTTCCTCACAACAACACCTTGATCATCTTGCTTGTTGCGGAACACCCACTTCGTTCCAATGACTCTTGCACCTTTTGGTCGCTCTTCAAGAGTCCAAACTTCATTGCGAGTGAAGTTGTTCAACTCTTCATGCATGGCATTGATCCAATCCGGATTCTTTAAGAGCTTCTTCTACCTTGGTAGGCTCATAGCAAGAGACAAAAGAGTGAATGAGCAATAAATGAAGTAAGTTTTTGAGATCGAGTCATCACACCATTTGATGGACTCCCTATGATGAGATCTTATGGATGATCTTGTAGGAGAGGTGTGTTTCTTCTATTGACCACTTGAGGAGGAGGTTATGGAGCATCAACATCTTGTGCTTGTACCACCATTTGCTCATGAGAGATATGAGTATCTTCATTTTCCACTCTCCCATCTTTTTCACCATCTTGTGGTACATTTGATGAAGAAGGTTGGTTAATGACTTGTACATCATCTTCATCATCTTTTGGCTTGATGTCTCCCACCGGAATATTCTTCATAGCCTCCCTCAATGGTTCATCACCTACATCATCAAGATTCTCATGTGCTCCTTGGGAGCCGTTAGATTCATCAAATTCCACATCATATGTTTCTTCAACCAAGCCGGTGGCATGATTAAATACTCTATATGCTTTGGGCTTCAATGAGTAACCAACAAGAAAACCTATATCACAACGTCTTTGAAACTTCCCTAGGTGTTACCGCTTCTTGTAGATGTAGCACTTGCAACCAAACACCCTAAAGAAGGAGATGTCCGGCTTCTTCCCATTGAGCAACTCATACGGTGTCTTGACAAGGAACTTTTGAAGAAATAGGCGGTTGGATGCATAACATGCGGTGTTGATTGCTTCCGCCCATAGAGCTTCGGGGGTGTTGTACTCATCTAGCATTGTCCTTGCAAGGGTGATCAAAGTCCGATTCTTCCTCTCAACTACACCATTTTGTTGAGGAGTATAGGTTGCGGAGACTTCATGTTTGATTCCAACTTCATCATAATAGGATTCAATATTTGTGTTGTCAAACTCTTTGCCATTGTCACTTCTTATCTTCTTGAGCTTCACTTCAAATTCATTTTGAGCTCTCTTGGCAAACTTCTTGAAACAAGATGCAACTTCGGATTTGTCATGAAGGAAGAACACCCATGTATACCTTGAATAGTCATCCACAATCACAAGACAATAGAGATTTCCTCCCAAACTCTTATATGTTGTTGGTCCAAATAAATCCATGTGTAGGAGTTCTAGCACTCTTGTGGTTGACATGAAAGCTTTGGTTGGATGAGTGTTTGCAACTTGCTTGCCGGCTTGACATGCACTACAAAGCTTGTCCTTCTCAAACTTCACATCCTTCAACCCTCTCACCAAATCATTCTTCATAAGCTTCTTGAGTGAGCTCATCCCAACATGAGCAAGTCTTCTATGCCATAGCCACCCAAGTATTGTTTTGGTGAATAGGCAAGTCTTTAAGTTTGCATCTTCGGAGGTGAAGTCAACTAGATATAAGTTGTTGTATCTAAATCCATTGAATATCACTTGTTTGTCATCTACTTTGGATACAACAACCTCCTTCTCGGTGAATAAGCATTGGAAACTAAGATCACACAATTGCCCAACGGATAGCAAGTTGAAACTCAATGAGGCAACATAGAGCACATTGGAGATGGAATGATCATTTGATATTACCACTTTGCCCAATCCTTTAACCTTGCCCTTTAAATTATCTCCAAATATTATTTTCTCTTGTCCATCTACCTCTTCATCTAGTGAGGTGAACATACAAGGATCACCGGTCATATGTTGAGTGCAACCACTATCAATAACCCAATGACTTCCACCGGTCTTGTAGTTCACCTATACACAAGAGATTCAAGCTTTAGGGATCCAAACTTGTTGAGGGCCCTTCACCTTCTCAACAAGTGACTTAGCCACCCAAATCTTCTTAGGCCTACTCTTATTGGGGAGTCCTAAGAACATGGCTTTCATCTTTCCACTAGAATCTTTTCTAAGCATGTAGTGAGCATTGAAAGCAAATGGTCTAGCATGCTTGGGCAAGGGTTGTGGTGGTGGAGTTTGACACTCATGAGCAAAGTGGCCTTGTCCACACTCAAAACATCTCTTTGGCTTTAGCTTTGGCTTTGATTGTTGGTGTTGAGCTTGAGCCTTCTTCTTCTCTACACTTGCCATATATCCAGTGCCACTTCTATCCATCTTCATGACGGTATTCATGAGTAGCTCACTTTGGAGATGCTTGCCTCTAGCAAACTTGCTCAATCCCACCTTGAGATGCTCTTTCTCCATCTTGAGCTTCTTGTTCTCTTCCTTGAGAATATCATTATTCTTCTCTTCCTTGAGTTTCTTGTTTTCTTCTTTGAGCTTCTCATTCTCAAGGATCAACTCTTTGTCATGATCAAGAGTTTCTAGCACAATGGTGTTGTGACTTTTCATCTCTTCAAGATCTTTCATGAGCTTCTCATGGTCACTCTTGAGCTTGACATACTCATCATAGTCATTGCACTCAACCACTTGCTTGCCTTTGCTACTAGATCCATGCTCAATGCTCTCATCAATTAAATCATCACATGAGGTAGCTATATCAATCTTAACAACATGGTTAGTAGCAACATGTGGCTTATTTGGTAAGAATTCTTGTGCAATAACAAGGGTATCATAATTGATCTTTAGAGTTGTATATTCATCTTTTAGCTTGTTGTGACTAATGATAAGCTCATTGTGCACCCACTCAAGTTTATCATGTTTATCTTTAAGCTCTTTCTTAGAAGATTTGAGCTCCTTGAGTTTGGATGATATAGAGTCATTTGTTTCTTTGAGCTCATCATTAGCCTTTTCCAATGTATCACACTTAACTAAGAGTGAATCATTTTTAGCATTAAGTTTTTCATTTGTAGCTCTACTCTTTCTAATGATCTTAGTGTATTTTCTTAATATTTTGATAAGATCATCATATGTGGGTGAATCATCATCGCTATCACTATCATCATCACTAGCTTGCTCATCATCACTACTATCATCACTCTTAGTTACCTTGCGTTCACCCTTGGCCATAAGGCATAGGTGTGTAGAGGATGATGGCGATGGTGGCGGTAAGGATGCAAGATCAATAGCAATGGCGGCCACCTTCCATTGTCACTCTCATCATCGGATGATCCACTTGATGAATCAATGTTCATGAGCCAATCACCGACAATATAGGCCTTGCCACTCTTCTTCTTGTAGAAGTCTCTCTTTTTGCCATCTCTCTTTTTGTATGGCTTGTTCTTTTTCTTTTCATCTTTATCACTTGAATCATCTTTCTTGCCCTTGTTCTTGAACTTGTATTTCTTGGGCTTTGTGCATTGATGAGCTAGGTGGCCAAGTTCGCCACAATTGTAGCAATCCATCTCGGAGATTGGCTTTCTTCTTGAGCTAGTGAAGAACTTCTTCTTGCCGTCAAACTTGATGCCACTCTTGTTTAGCTTCTTTAGCATCTTGGCGGTCTTCTTCACCATGAGAGCAAGACTTTCTTCATCATCTTTATCACTTGAGCTCTCATACTCAAGTCTTGCCTTGCCCTTATCTTGGCTAGCTTTGAATGCTAAGTCCTTCTCTTTCTTCTTTATAGAGGATGAGCCATCTTGTGGCGTGATGTGCATGTACATCTCATGAGCATTGATCTTTCCCAATATTTGTGTCGGTGTAGCGGCGGAAAGATCACCTTGATGTAGCACGGTCACAATGTGCCCATATTTGTCAATGGGGAGAACACTCAAGATCTTTCTCACAACATCGGATGGTGACATTTGAGTAAGTCCAAGCCCATTGACTTCCTCTACAAGAACATTTAAACGAGAATACATTTCATTAGCACTTTCTTTGGGAAGCATCTCAAAAGAGTTTAGCTTTTTAATCACAAGATGATAGCATTCCTCATGCTCACTCTTGGTTCCCTCATGGAGCACATAAACGCCCGACCATAGTGCATGGGCGTCTTTGTGGTTCCTTACACGATTGAACACATCTTTGCAAAGGCCTCTAAAGATGGTGTTGCGAGCCTTTGCATTCCATTTTTCATAGTTTACTTCATCGCCTTGAAGTTGTGCGGCATTCTTAGGTGTTGAGAACCCTTGAGAGGCGGCTCTAAGAATTCCAACATCTAGAGCTTCTAGGTAAGCCACCATGCGAATTTTCCAATATGGAAAATCATCCCCCTCGAAGATAGGAGGAGGTCCATCCCCGTAAGACATCTTGCTCTAAGCGGTTACGCTTAAAAACATGAGTACGAGGCTCTGATACCAATTGAAAGGATCAAGATGCCCAAGAGGGGGGGTGAATTGGGCTAATTCTAAATTTTCTTGCAATAATCAAATCCTACGGATAGCCCAATTAACCCCTTATGCCTAGAAAAGTGTTTCTATCAAATCAACGCACAAAAGACTTGCAACCTATGTTCCAAACTTACTCTAGCATAGCAATTCTATGAATGTAAAGACAAGTATTGAATTGCTCAAAGTAAATACTTAAAGTAAATGCTCAAAGTAAATGGAGAGAGGAACGCGGCGATGTTTTGCCGAGGTATCGGAGAGTCGCCACTCTCCACTAGTCCTCGTTGGAGCACCCGCGCAAGGGTGTAGGTCCCCCTTGATCCGCGCAAGGATCAAGTGCTCTCTACGGGTTGATTCTTCGACACTCCGTCGCGGCGAATCACCCAAAACCGCTCACAACTTGAGTTGTGTCACCCACAAGCTCCGCCGGGTGATCACCAAGCTCCCAATCACCACCAAGCCGTCTAGGTGATGGCGATCACCAAGAGTAACAAGCACGAACTCTCACTTGACCACGCGAAGCCTAATGAGAAGATGGATGCACACTTGTCTACTCTTGATTCACTAATGAGGTTTCACTCTTGGATTCTCAAATCACAAACACTTCACTAGGACCTTGCTCTTCTTGGCACTCACAAACGTGTTTCTCAGCTGTTGGAATGAGCAAAAGTGACTCCACTCACGAGTGGAGCTTCTATTTATAAGGTAGCCTGAAAAACGAACCGTTATGAGCTTCTGCTGGGTGACCGGACGCTCCGATCGTTTTGACCGGACGCTCCGGTCAGTTCAACCCACGCAACAGTTTTCACGTGATGATTGGACGCTCTCAGGGTCCGGTCAGTACTGACCGGACGCGTCCGGTCGCTCTTGGATGCTTACTGTAATCGACCGGACGCTGGATACTCAGGGTCCGGTCACTACTGACCGGACGCGTCCGGTCACACTTTCTCAAGTCTGGACCCTTACTGGAGTCGACCGGACGTTGGCCCTCAGCGTCCGGTCACATTGACCTTCCAGTGTCCGATCACTCCAGACTTGTTCTCCTCAGTCAAATGAACTGACCGGACCCTGCGGCCAGCGTCCGGTCGCTCCGGAGCCAGTGTCCGGTCAGTATTTGACCCTCCATTCACTTCCAACTCTCGATCATATGTGAATGAAGTTTGCTCCAAAGGATCTTAGGCATTCATAGGAGCTACCTAGAGCTAGTTTTAACAAGTGTGCACCACACCTAACTTACTAGACTCAACTAGGTCAAGCTACCCGTTCATACCCCCCTTCATAGTATGGCCAAAGGAAAAACAAAGTCCTAAACTACTCTAAGTGTCTCTCCAACTTCAATTGACACTTAGAACTAGTTATCCTTAACCTTGGCGTCCATCCTTTGAAAACCGAAACGATTTCCATCGTAGGGGCATGACAACCTCAATTGCCAAATCGATCTCCATTACCATGACCTAACTTTATTGCCTCTGCAAAACACACGTTAGTCACAGTAATCTTGTATTTTCATTAATCACCGAAATCCAACTAGGGGCCTAGATGCTTTCAGCCTCCACCGAGACATGATGCAGAGGCCGGTAGTTTCAGCTCAGCTCCACCTGCACCGTAGACAGACCCCGCTTTGATTGCCATTCTTGAGCGGATGCAGCAGGATCAGGCACGACAGGCATAGGAGACCGCTGCCAACTTCACACAGTTTCAGGCTTATCAGGACGAGTTCTAGCGGCAGCAGCAGATCCTCCAGCAGTAGCAACAGCAGATGCATCATCAGCAGTTACTCATGCAGCAGCAGCTTATGAGATTTATGCAGCATATAGTAACAGCACTTGGGGCCCCACAGCCTTCGCCCCAGCTTGCTTAGCCTGCCACCACTACGACGACTCCAGTAGTACAGCCCAGTGGGCATCAGAGTCAGGGACAGCCTCCAGCTCCATTTGCTTCACCCATAGTTTAGGTGTCCCAGTGGTTGTCCTCACAAGTGGTAGCCCCGTAGTTCACTCCATATCATACGGGCTTCTCACCGGATTAGTCTTCCTCGCTATTTGTGCCTGACACGTCAGTCTCCAGGAGTCTTGGGGCATCCTTCAACGAGTTGACCGGCATGCCTACACCAGCACATATGCATACCGCCGGTCCTTCTACAGCAGCCCCTATCGCCGTGACTACTTAGAGGCTCCCTTCGTCTGTCGCCTTGTCAGATCCTACGATAGACGTCCTAGCAGCATCATAGGCAGCATCTGCCCCAGCTCAGACCTAGACCGCTTTAGCGATACTTCCTACCATAGAGGGTCAGTCTATACAGAGCTCCGGGTCAGATGATGATGGCGCCTAGTTCCAGCTTGCCCCTCGTACCTCAGCACCCGGCTCGTTCGCTGCAGCCCGGCCGACCGACCCTTAGATTTTGGTGTTTGACGCCAAAAGGGGAGAGGGTTTGAGTATGTAGACTCAGGGGGAGCGACATTTAGGGGGAGCTAGTTATCTAGTATTAGCTTATTATATACATTTGGAGTCTTATTTGTGTGATACACTGTTACTATTATGCATGACATTTAGGGGGAGCTAGTTATCTAGTATTAGTTTATTATATACATTTGGAGTCTTATTTGTGTGATACACTATTACTATTATGCATTCGTGTGTTACTTTCATGCATATTATTATATCTATGCGATAGTGATATCTACGTGATTGTGATATATGACATGTGTGCTCTCTACTTTACATTATTTATATGTCATATCACTTGTGTTATGCTCATTTGCCTTTGCTTCCGCGTTTATACTCCGATGCAAATGAGCTTTGTTACTTGTACTCTTGCTTAATTCATATCCTTTGAGTACATTGTGTTGGCTTGGGTCATATAAGCTTGACTAACACTTTTGTTCTTATCGACAAAAGCTTATATGAACCAAGCCCGTCAAAAACCTCACTCTTTCACATACTCAAGGTGGTATTGTCATCAATCACCAAAAAGGGGGAGATTGAAAGCATCTAGGCCCCTAGTTGGGTTTCGGTGATTAATGACAATACAAGATTACTATGACTAACGTGTGTTTTGCAGAGGCAATTAAGTTAGGTTATGGTAATGGAGATCGATTAGGCAATCGAGGTGGTCATGCCCCTACGATGGAAATCATTTCGGTTTTCAAAGGATGGATGACAAGGTTAAGGATGACTAGTTCTAAGTGTCGATTGGAGTTGGAGAGACACTTAGAGTAGTTTAGGACTTTGTTTTTCCTTTAGCCGTACTATTAAGGGGGGTATGGACAGGTAGCTTGACCTAGGTGAGTCTAGTGAGTTAGGTGTGGTGCACACTTATTAAAACTAGCTCTAGGTAGCTCCTACGAATGCCTAAGATCCATTAGAGCAAACGTCATTCACATATGATCGAGAGTTAGAAGTGAATGGAGGGTCAAATGCTGACCTGACGCTGGCTCCGGTGCGACCGGACACTGGCCGCAGGGTCCGGTTAGTTCATTTGATCAACAGACTGCATTCGGTGCGACCGGACGCTAGAGAGGTCAAGTGACCAAACGATGAGAGGCAGCGTCCGGTCAACTCCAGTAATGTTCTAGAGAAGGGAATCTGTGACCGGACGTATCCGGTCAGTACTGACCGGACCCTGGGGGTTCAGCGTCCGGTCGAGTACAGTAAGGTTCCAGTAAGGGTTTAATGCGATCGGACGCGTCTGGTCAGTGGTGATCGGACCCTGCCAGCGTCCGGTCAACACATTTTCACTGGAATATGGGTTGAACTGACCAGAGCATCCGGTCAACACGACCGGAGCGTCCGGTCACCCCACAAAAGCTCATAACGGTTCGTTTTTCAGGCTACCTTATAAATAGAAGCTCCACTCGTGTGTGGAGTCACTTTTGCTCATTCCAACAGCTGAGAAACACATTTGTGAGTGGCAAGAAGAGCAAGGTCCTAGTGAGGTGATTGAGATTTGAGAATCCAAGAGAGTAGCCTCATTAGTGAATCAAGAGTAGCCAAGTGTGCATCCATCTTCTCATTAGGCTTCACGTGGTCAAGTGAGAGTTCGTGCTTGTTACTCTTGGTGATCGCCATCACCTAGACGGCTTGGTGGTGATTGGGAGCTTGGTGATCACCTGGCGATGCTTGTGGGTGACCCAACTCAAGTTGTGAGCGGCTTTGGGTGATTCGCTGCGATGGAGTATCGAAGAATCAACCCGTAGAGAGCACTTGATCCTTGCGCAGATCAAGGGGGAGTTACACCCTTGCGCGGGTGCTCCAACGAGGACTAGTGGGGAGTGGCGACTCTCTGATACCTCGGTAAAACATCGCCGCGTTCCTCTCTCTCCATTTACTTTGAGCATTTACTTTGAGCAATTCAATACTTGTTTTTACATTAATAGAATTGCCATACTAGAGTAAGTTTGGAACATAGGTTGCAAGTCCGTTGTGCGTTAGATCAATAGAAACACTTTTCTAGGCACAAGGGGTTAATTGGGCTAATCGTAGGATTTGATTATTGCAAGAAAATTTAGATTTAGCCCAATTCACCCCCCTCTTGGGCATCTTGATCCTTTCAGCCACCATCACCGCTGCCCCTGCCGCCGTACTAGCGATCGGCCGGGAAGATGCAACCCCTGGCAGGGAAGGTCGCGCCGTCGCTAGCCTGCTTCCTTCACCGCTCGTCGAGACTTGCTGTAGGCTGGGTCTCCACTCTTCTCGCATGGGAGGTGGGGAGATTCCTAGTCCCACCAGCCCCTAACTGCTATCAAACAAGCGCGGGTTAGTCATACTCAAAAGCTCAACTATAAGAACAGGAGGGATCATGAATGCATACCTAGATGAAAGCAGCAGAGTCCTAAAGCCCCAACTGACTGACGATAAGCCGACCGAACGAGGACCGCTCGCAGGTCGCGACCCGTGCCCCCTCATATCGGCCAAGGGAGGAGCCGACCCGGCCGATTGGGACCGGCTCGTGAACGGCTGCGACTGTCGGCTTGTGGTGAAACCACCGAAGTAACTAACGGAGCGTCTCTCCATTGGGGGTCGTGCACGCGCGCCGACCCCGATGATGTAGGGGAACGATCATGTCCCCCCGACTGACCGGCATGCTCCACCACACTCGGAGCAGGAGGGTGCGAAGCCGACGACGCCTCCGAAGGGCGCGGCGATCGTGCCCGCTTTGCCTCTCGTTTGATGGCAGTGTCTTCGCTCGCGCCACGCTTCCTTGACTTAGGAACGTCACCGCACGTCTCCGTATCATGCCCGCCATCGACGGATGCGGTCGAAGGCTCTCGGTGCTCCACTGAGGTCACAACAGCGCCCCTGTCTCCTTCGTCCTCGGAGGCACTCAGGTCGCCACCCATCTCCGACGGATCCTCCGACTCGAGCTCTGCCTCCACATCGCTCTGGCTCTCACCCCCCCAGACCCACCGGCTGATTTCCTTCTCCTTTTCGAACCTCTTTCGGGTCCTCGGCTTTCTTCTTCTTCTTGGCAAGCGTTGCCTCCCTCTGGGCAGCTTGCCTAGCTGCACCCTCCGCCCCCCTCAGAAGATGCGGTTGGGATTTATAGCCCACGAGTCCCTTCAAAACAAGCAACTCAAAATCAATCACAACATAAAAAACAAGGAGGAAAAGGTCATGGGAAAAGGGGGCATACCAGATTGGACAACTTCGTGGCGTGAAGAGGTCTGGGGTCCCTTCGAGGGAGTCTTTGTCCCTCAATTGCAGCAACCGATCGAGTCGACTCTAGAATTCGTCCTTTGGCAACTCCACCGATGATGCGCGGTCGGGATCCATCGGGCCAGAGTACTCCCACATCGGCCGCCTTCTCTCTGCCAACAGGGTGACCCGATGACAGAAGAAGGTGTGAAAAACCCGCAACCCGTCGAGGCCATGCTACACAAGCCTCTGAAGCTTCATCTCGATAACCTCCAATTTGTTCTGTTGACCGATGGGACCCCATGACTAGCTCTCTCTCCTCTTTGGCCTTCTTTCAGTAAATGTTGGGAATGGCGTCTCTGCCGGGTTCCTGATGTAGAACCACTCACCGTGCCACCCCTGATTGGAGTCACAGGAGGAGTACGCAGGGTAGGGGGCCGACGACTTTGGCTTCTTCTGCAAAGCAAATCCCCCAACCGGCATGATTCTAGGTGGCTTCCCCTCAGATAGGGCTCATCCACTGAAGATCCGCTGGAAGAGGTCCACGTGCAGCTCCATCCCGAGGAAGGCCTCGCAGACAATGATGAAACTGGCGATGTGCAGCACCCCAGTCGGGTTGAGGTATTGCAACTCCAGATCCCACTCATTGAGGAGCCCGCGTAGGAACCAGTGCGTGGGATACCCGAGCCCACGCTCATGGAAGGCAAGGAAGGTTATGACCTCATTGGCACGGGGTTGCGGAACAACCTCCCCCGATGCAGGAGCCCTCCAATGCGCCACCTCCTTCGACAGGAGCAACCCCTTCTCTGCGAAGGCGGACAACACCTCTTCATCCACGGTGGAAGGCCTCCAGTTCGACATCACACCTCGGATTTACGGACGAATCTGTAAGTTTTTCTCTCCCCCGCTTTACCCTCCTCTCTCCTAGAAACCGCCATGGCGCATGAACGGGCTTGATGAAAAGAGGAAGGAGAAGAGGCAGCAGTTGGAGAAAGGCGAAAGAATGGGAGGAAAACCCTCTCCCTTCCACCTATTTAATGAGGGAAGGTGTGCGGCAGGATGTGGCCCCTGGCTGATGGGACACGCCCTGCCCGGTGAAATGTCGCCTAGTTAAACGGGATGTGACCTGGGTAGGGCCCACCACTACCGCAACTCGGGCGCATGAAACAAGGCGCAACCGCACGTAAATGACTCTTCGCCTTCCCAGGCAGGGTTTGGAAGGGCCCACCAATGGAATCTCCATCGAGGAGAGACCAACGGGTCACCTGAGTCAATCGGACAGCTTGAGCGGCTGCTTAGAGACAGGTAAGGAGCAGTGGGATGCTCCATGCGGGCTATGCCAACTCCGTCACGAACGACGGGCCCAGATTCCATTCGGACATATCCGATAAGAGCTCCCCGAACCCGTCACTTGAGCCATCGAGGTAACTTTATCAAAACCCTTTTTTGTTTTCTAGTGCATGATCATTCATTCATCCATTCTCATGCATACATTCATACATTCATACCATACATCCAAGCATCGCATATGCAATTGTTGCATCACAACGCTTCGCGTTGTGTCACGAAGCGGTAGTCGCCTCATTCGATATGAGCGATGATCGACCGGGGTTCGAAGGCTGGCCCGCAAAGGGCTCGAGGCTGCCTCGCATCAAACAGAGCCAGGGGAGAAAATGCAGATGAGCCCCAGTGGCCCTCGCCCGATCTGCTCCGAAGTGGACAGGGTCATCTCGACCTTCTCGTTCGATCCTAACCTCGAGCCATGCCCACAGAATCTCCATCGAGGGGAGGCCAGCGGGCCACCTAGGTCGATCTTTGGAACAGCTCGGGCATCTTCCAGGAGGCAGGTTAAGGAGCAGTGGAATGCCACATGAGGGCTATGCTGACCCCGTTATGAACGACGAACCTGGATTCCACTCGAACGTATCTGTTATTAAGCTCACCGAGTGCATCACTCGAGCCATCGAGGCAAGTGACGTTAGCTCAACCCCTCCGGTTGCGGAAACCATGGACGGGGTTACGCACAAAACTAGACCGGCCCCTCGGCCACACCCGATGCTTAGGTTGGCGCTTCACCTCACCCCACCCCTCGCCCACGCCCAACACTTGGGTTGGCGCTCTGCCTCGACACTTGGGTTGGCACTCCACCTCGCCCAACCCCTCGGCCACGCCCAACGCATGGGTTGGTGCTCCTCCTCGCCTGACCCCTCGGCCGCGCCCGATGCTTGGGTTGGCGCTCTGCCTCGCCCGACCCCTCGGCCGTGCCCGACGCTTGGGTTGGCGCTCTGCCTCACCCGACCCCTCGGCCGTGCCCGACGCTTGGGTTGGCGCTCTGCCTCACCCCGACCCCTCGGCCACACCCGATGCTTAGGTTGGCGCTTCGCCTCGCCCAACCCCTCGGTCGCGTTCGATGCTTGGGTTGGCACTCCGTCTTGTTCGACGATGACCCACGATCTTACACCCACCGGACGCGCTCGTGAGACGAGTATAAACAGCCCCTTCACGACTTCACAGAAGTCCTAAAAGGGCTCGAGGGCTCCTATCGGGTTCATAAACCTGGGGTTCCCAATGGACCGCCTCCTTGCAAAAAACTCGGTCCAGCAGACGGCGTTGCGACAACGCGCGCCTCCCAGGCCAGCCCAAATACATAATGATAGGCTAGGGCAACGATCCGGTCCCCGACCGAAAGGCCTAGCCAAAATGGAGACACAATCCAACTCCGACCTCCTTTTCTGACCGGGGATATGTCGGACCTCTGCTCATGATTCTTCCTCGACCTACACGGTCGAGGCCAACTGGGAATGACCGACCGGGGACACCCACTCGGTGAGGGCCTAGGGATCAGGCAAACTAGATAAGGTAAGGCATTTAAGTCAACCGTAATACCAAGGACCGTACCCTGACATGCCCTGCGCACCTTCAGGACGGTGCCATCAGGCCACGCCAGATGGGCACTATGCAACCTTCTAGGCGTGTCAGAATACAAATAGTTTTGTAGGCGCCGACGTTTGCCGTACCAGGCGAACACGGTAGAGCCTGCCACATGCGTCTGACATAAACAGTATTATGGGCGCCGATGACCGTCTCGTACCCGACAGCGTGGGCAACAGGACTAGGTAGCACATGTATCCATTCCCTCTTTCCGTGACTTGTAAGGCCATCCCCTTCAACTATAAAGGGGATGCACTCTCTTCTCTCTAAGGACGTTCTCTCAGCTCTCGAAAGAAAAGAGGTCGGCTATTCTGACTCTGGCTCTCCCCTGAAAAGAGAAGCTAGACGATTTGAGGACTCGACGACCTGAGGACTCGAATAGCTCAATAGCTCTAGAACTCTAAAGCTACACAACGCATATGCTCTAATACTTAGCGCATGTTAGAGCACCCGTTATTCTCAGCCCTTCGGTTCAGAGTCCGATCGGGCCTTTAACACCCCTTTTCATTCGTACTCGTTTGTAACCCCACAGCAAACTTTAAGCACCTGGGCTCAGGAATAAAGTCACCGATCGACTGAAACTAGACGTAGGGCACGTTGTCTGAATCAGTATAAATCCTGTGTCATTGAGTGCTAGGCCATATCCGATCGCAATGCATGGCAAAACTATAAATATTTACTTGTTGGTTACTTTTCGCACCGACATTATATATAAAATATTAATAAGTATTATTGGATTAATTATATGATATTTTTATAATAAACATAGTAAAAATATAAATGTTGATAATATTTTATAAATTTAATTAAACTCAAAATAGTTTAACTTTTAAAAAATAAGATGTGCAGTTTTTTTATAGACGAAATACTACCTAGTTTTTGTACACATATTTGGATCTTTGTCTTAGACTCTTTGGACTTAGAGATCATGTGGACTCGTTTGGCAGGGCTCTACAAGCTTCAAATCCATGAAAAACTAGATTTAGATTCACTTTTTCATAGATTTGGTGCTCCTCAAGGGGTGTTTCATCAACTCAAGTTTGGTGGAGTTAAAAAAGATTACTCACCATGTCACTAATTACACAGAAAAACGGTTCATCCCCGTCGCTCGCAGCCATGCACCTTGCCCGCCCTCGACTGGCCGTCGCGCCGCCCCTTGGCCAGCCGCACGCCTGCCCCTGCCCCTGCCCCTTTGCCACGCCAGGCCACGGGTGTGGGCTCCTGCCAGAGGAAGAAGCAAAAGCCCATGTTTTTTTGCATTTTTTTATTATGCCCTTGACTGTGGACCCAAGTGGTAGTGAGATAGAGAGAAGTAAAGTGGGCCAGTAAAGTTCTACCAAATATGGTCTATATGTTATAATTGAGTCACTAGGTTACGGAAGGAGACCTAAATTTGAGTTATGGAGCACTAATAAGATTTTAATTTAATTTAATTTCAGGGTATGCAAGATATGAAACCTCTCTCCACGACTTAGCACTAGGAATGAAAACGGTATGGATATTTTCCGACCGTATTCGAAACCGAATCCGTTTAGAAGGGTTGAGATCTGTCCGTATCCGAGTCCGGATATCCAACATCCGATGCCGTATCCGTATCCGTATCCGAATACTCAAATCGCATATTTATGATGTCGATATACAATCGTATCATATCCGACATAGTTGACACTATCCGTATTTGAATCCAAATCCGAACAGAAATATAAAAACAAATGTAATATCGATGATATCCGTCCGTATCCAATCCGTTTTCATCACTAGCACCGTCCGATTCAAACCAGCAACTTTTGCCGAGACAAAAACAAGGTCAAACGCCATCACTGTCTCAAGTAGACGAAAGAAACGAAAAAGAGGGAAAGGATATTCATCAGGATTTCCATTTTCCAATCCAAATAAACGAAACGAAATTAAAGAAAGCGATATTTTTTTGCGTCTGGTCGTCTGGACCTGGTTCCAGCGCGGAGAGCGATTGGGATCCGAAGGCACCGAGCACTAGAGCAGGACATCCGGCAGGCGGCAGCCCACGGGTCCCGCCTCGATTCCCTTGCCATCTCTAGCAAATCCTCCTCCGGTCGCCCTCCCTCCCAGACGCGCAGCAATTCCGCCATAAATACCGGCGATCGAGGGCCTCGGACAACCCAATCGACGGAGCAGCGCGGCGGCAGGACGAGAGCAAACCCTTCTCTTCTCAATACTCTGCTAGTCTGCGCCTGGATCCCCTCCGGAGGAAGGTAACTGTGCGCCGCCGCCCTCGTCCCCCTAGCGTTAATGCGGGGGAAAGATTTCTTCCCTTTTTCGTGCTTGCTTTCTTGGGGATTTCTCCCCCTCCCCTAAGATTGTTCTCTACATTCGCGACGACTCGGGGCTGGTATGTTGCTTCCTCGGTTTCGACCGCAGCGCTTGTCCTGCGCCAACTAAATGTTAGGCTTATTCTGTGTACCGTGGGCCACGGCTTGGAACCAACCCTTGGTATCTCCATGGTGGCCTCGTGGCCTCGTCGATGTGAACGAACAAATCTGGCGTGCGTTGCTTGTCCTGGCCAATCTCATTGAAATTTCCAGGTGTTCAAGTCAAGCACACATTTTTTTATATATTCTTTTCTGATTTAGTTGTGAACACAATTTCTTTCGTGCTGCTTATTAATTGCTTGATTGATGGCTGGGCACCGTTGGGAAATTTCGACCTGCGTAGAATACACGGATGTTTAATTGTCTTCGGGGGCCAGATTAGCTGCATCTTGCTGTTTTCGTTGGTTGTACTGCGGTCAGTTTCCAGCATTGGATTTCTTGGCTTTCGCTGGCCCTGTGTATGATTTATCGACCTCCCACGTTCTCTTGCGTGTCCACTTGTCTTTACAAATCGACTATATATGTACTGTGCCTCTACTCCAATAACACCAAGAAAGCCCCGAACCTGATAAACCTTGCCTCTGCTCACTAAGCTTGTTGACCACGCTTGTAGGTACATGTTCATCTTTTTTATCTCTCTATATAGTTCATACTGCAACTGGCTGTGCTAGTTTGTTATTGTTCTTTTGGTGGCTAACTATTTTGTGGAATTGATTTTTAGAAAAGTGTGATTCTATGGGCTGTACCATGGTGATGTCGAGAATTCAGTAGATTTAGGGGCCATTTGGGAGCGCTCCATGGAGCAGATTCTCGAAGAGAATCACTCCCCGGCTCCCAAACCATGGAGCAGATTCTCGAAGAGAATCACTCCCCGGCTGCCAAACGCAAAAAAACAACCCAGCTTCCTTAGGGAATCCAAGTGAATCACTCCTCCATTTTGTATACAAGCGAAGGAGCCAAAAAAACCTGCTTCCTCGGATTCTCCCCAGCTCTCTGTTATATTTTGGTGGGGATCAGCAGAGAACTCTGCTAATCCCCACCCTGCTCCCTCCTAGGAATCCAGTGGAATCACTCCATTGGAGAATCAAGGAGCAGAGCTGAAGACTCAGGGAGCGGAGCTCTCCCAAACGGAGCCTTAAGGACATGGTCATCTTATCCACCAGATGTTGTTGATGAGTTCTTGTTACATATTGACATGTGTTTTTGAGCATGATTGTTTGTGATACTGTGTTCTATGTTGCAATTGGTCCAGTCTGTAGCACGGACAAGTTAGCCAATCCATGCTATCCAGTATACATTTTATCTTCACTCATTTATTGATTATTTTATTTATTGATTATTTTATTCCATGGATGCTACCTATTATTGATAAGTATGCCACCTGTTTGTATGATAATCCTGTGAGATTAATTGGAGAAGTCACATCAGCTGTGAGCCTAAGTCAAGATTGTGCAAATATGTGGAGATGCTAGCATTTGTTCTTTAGCATATGACCTGACTAGAATTTACTGTTCCTTTGTAGATAAGACATGGGTCAAGCACTTGGCTTGATTCAAGTGGATCAATCCACAGTAGCCATCAAGGAATCTTTTGGGAAATTTGACGAAATCCTAGAGCCTGGATGTCACTTCTTGCCATGGTGCATAGGGAAGCAAATTGCTGGGTATCTGTCACTCCGTGTGCAGCAGCTTGATGTCCGCTGCGAAACAAAGACAAAGGTACCCCAGAAATCTATTTTTTTCTCTATAATTTGTTAAAATTACCATGACTGGGTAAAAATGGTATCTGTATAGCTTGCATTCTATTCAGTTTTTTTTCATGTTATTGTTGTTTTTCTGCTTTAGTCATGCTGATGCTGGATACCATGTTCTGAATAATCTGCAGGATAATGTCTTCGTCAACGTTGTGGCATCTGTGCAATATCGTGCCCTTGCCGAAAAGGCATCTGATGCATTTTACAGGCTTAGTAACACCAGGGAGCAAATCCAGTCATATGTCTTTGATGGTAAGGCTGCTACTTGTTCATAATTGCAAAATTCATTACTCCACCACATACATGGATTTATTCAGTATCCTTATTTTTCCTTGTCGCATTATATAACTCATGCAGTAGTAGTAGTACTTTAGGAGTCACCTGAATATTGTTGGTTCTATTTCTTTTCATCCTCACTTCTCCCATTCAATACTAATAGAACTTTGCTCATGTCAGTCATCAGGGCAAGTGTTCCAAAGATGAACTTGGATGATGCCTTTGAGCAGAAGAATGAAATCGCCAAAGCTGTAGAAGATGAACTTGAAAAGGTCTGTGTTCATCATTTGTTGGTCTTCTAGAGCATGGAAGTTTTGGTTTTTTTGGCTAACCCTTTTCTTCACTGTATAGGCAATGTCTATGTATGGATATGAGATTGTGCAGACTCTGATTGTTGATATTGAGCCCGATGAGCATGTGAAGAGAGCCATGAATGAGATCAATGCAGGCAAGTTCCACATATTTCTTGTTCATAGTTGAAACATCAACTGCATGTTGATTTCTTTGTAAGAACCACCTGTTCAATTTTACAACTTGATATTTGTGCAATCATCTGGAAAAGGGAAAATGGGATGTATTTTGTGCCTCAGTGGCATGGAAAGAATGGCTCAGCTTCTTGAGACTTATCATCAAGATGTCACCTAATGTTGTCAAGTGCAATAGTATTCCCATCAATCAATATTATGTTCATTGATCATGAAATAAACATGGACACCAAAATCATCTCCCATAATTCTGGTTTTCTTATACCGGTTAATCTTATCACGATATTTAGAAGGTAATTGTTTTGTTTTCTGAAATCATCTGCACTTAGTTTAATTTGTTTGTTGGTGATGAACAAACTTGTTTATACTGATGTTCTCACCGAGTACATATTAAGTAACTTTCTTTTTGAAGAAAGCAATTTAAGTAACGTCCCATCTGCTTAACTTAAGTACATTTTGGAAGATAGGTTGTACGGCATTATCTTCACGAAACATTGAGTATGATGTATCTCTGTTCCAGTATTTCTGAACTGTTCCTGTCGATTAATGAAACAGCTGCTAGGCTGAGGTTGGCTGCCACTGAGAAAGCTGAGGCAGAGAAGATACTGCAGATCAAGAGAGCTGAAGGTGATGCAGAATCCAAGTACTTGGCTGGTCTGGGTATCGCAAGACAGCGCCAGGCTATAGTGGATGGGCTGAGAGAGAGTGTTCTTGCTTTCTCTGAGAATGTTCCCGGGACCTCTTCAAAGGATGTCATGGACATGGTTCTGGTGACCCAGTACTTCGACACCATGAAGGAGATTGGGGCCTCATCCAAGTCCTCGTCGGTCTTCATCCCTCATGGACCAGGTGCTGTCAGAGACATCGCAGCGCAGATAAGGGATGGTCAGCTCCAGGCCAGTCTGCTGTGAGCACGTTGGAAGATGCATGCTTTTGACATTCCCATCAGTAAAGAAGTACATATACCTCATGAGACAAGTAAAAACTTAGTAGGGATAAACATCAGTTCTGCTTGTTCGTTCTATCTATCTGGTACGTGTGATTATTATTATCGAGATCAGTGTGTTATATAGGTTTTGCATAGAACAAGGACAAAACCAGTTGTAAAAATTTGTCATGCCGTGGTACTGTTTGGAACTTATCTAAGTTATATGGAGCCTGAGGAAACTCCTCTATCAAACTATTTTGTGATAACCTGCTTTTCTGTTATCGTGAATGAGAATCTCATCTCCATTTTCTGTGCCGATATTAAGTGGAATTTCTGAGATTTGATTACTGAGTGAATGCAACCTGTGTGTAATTTCTGAGGCAAGTGCTTGGACGTAAGCAAATGCCTTAAACTCAATAAGTAGTTATCCTCCATACTTGCTAGTAAGATGTTTTAGTGTGGTACACTCCCTCCAATCTAAATTATATTTACTTTGTTTTATTTGAAGTTAAACCTCTCTAAGTTTGATTAAGCTATTTAAAAGAATAATAAAAGTTTAGGAGCTTTTGGGGTGACCGCTGGAGATGGGCATGGGGATCACCTTCTATCTTAAGTAGAATCGGCCTGTTCGCTAGTTGGTTTCTGAACTGATAAGTCCGGTTGATGCTGGTTTATTGTGAGAGAAAAACACTGTTGACTGGCTGATAAACTCTAGCTAAAACCAACAAGCGAACATGCTGAATATCTGCGGGCTGTCTACCCCTGCAGATCAAACTTTTGTGTCCTATATAACCGTAGTATATGAACCATTTCCGTTCTTTTTAACCTAGTGACATTTCAGACATCAACGCAGTCTCCAATAAACGTATTTGATTAATACTTTTAAATACCATTTCTTTGCAAAGCTTTATACAAATTGAACTATATTTTCATGACAAATCTATTATCAGTACTATTTTCATATGTCATATTATTCTAATATAGAAGGAGACACTGTTACATAGTTTGATTTGGCTTAGCAAATGCTTTGAGAATAAGATTTGGTGGCCAGTAAACACTAAAATCCCCACGGAAATAAGAATAGAGACTACAACTGGAACCATGATGCTTCAAGCAGGCTAAAACATGGAGGAGTTGTCACATAAGACGAGAATGCGTCGAATCTAGAAGATACAGTGGTTAACAGCCACTAAAACCATGGCAGCGGAATTAATTGGAGTACGTGTACAAGAAGCAGAACTAAAATTGGTTCAGAAATAAACCTCGCATACGCAGGTATAATCTCGTTGCATCCAAACAACCAAGGTACAGAAAGCATGTGTACCTGATTAAACTCACTCAATAAGTAGTTATCCATACTTGCTAGTAAGATGTTTTAGTGTGGTACACTCCCTCCGCTTTAAATTATGTTTACTTTGCTTTATTTTAAGATAAACCTCTCTAAGGGCTTGTTCGCTGGTCTGGACGGGTGCAGCCAGCCGGCTGGTCCCCCTCACGTGTTACTGTTCATTAAACCAGCCGAACAATATTTTTCTCTCACAGCAAATCAGCCAATACAGTGTTTTTCAGCCAAGTTTTAGACCAGTGAAGGGGGCCTAAATTTGATTAATCTATTTAAAAGAATGACAGTGCTAGCGTCCAGACGTCCGGACCGACGTTCGCGTCCGAACGCCCGTGGCTACAATCCGTTCGCGCATCCACGCATGGCCCCGTGTCGCCCTTTCGCTTGACCGCGCCTGCGTCACCCACGCCCACGTGGGGGGCGCGCCCGCGTGGGGACCGCTCGCGCCGTGTCCCACTTCCCACGTGCATCTCATGTGCAACATCCGATCTACTTTTGAAACATCCAGATGCAAACACTTATAACTAACGTAGAAAAAAGACAGATGAAACACTTGAAATATGCGTATGAAAACACTTAAAAACATATGCAACATCCAGATAAAACACTTACAACATATGTGTGAAATATATGCAACATTCAGATAAACGCACTTGCAACATACGTGTAGAAAACAGATGAAACATGGGTACAGACTCTTGCAACATATGTGCACAACCATTGCAACATCTCAATCTACCTATGCAACATCTATGAGAAACACTTACAATATACCTCTAAAATATTTGAAATGTACGCTTGAAATGCATCGTGCGCACGGCCTCCTCCTTCGTTTGCATCGGGGCACCACAGCCGTAGCCGGTGGAGAGGCCGGAGGGCTTCCGCGCAAGGCCCAGCGTCATCGGGCGCGAGCACACGCGCGGCGACCTCAATGACCAGATGGCGACCATATCATGGGCGCGGCGGTGCCCGCGTCGTCAGGCGGGACGAGCGGCAGAGTAGGAGCAGGAGTATCGTGGGGATGACCGTCAACGGCGAAGCAGAGTAGAGTGGGAGCGGGCAGGCAGCGTCCGCGGCAGTGGGGAACGTTGCGACGATGTGAGATAGGAAAATGTCGCTCTGTCTCTTTTTTATTAGTGAAGGCACGAAGGTAGACGGCAGCCTGTTGGGTCAGTCCGCGGCCTGGAAAGAAGCGTCCGGGACGCACCAGAGTATTTCCGTTAAAAGAATATACTAGCGCCTACCAATTCAAATAAATTTATTAAAAAAATAGATTTTTACAAAGAATTTAAAAAAAAAACTTTGTTTTAAGTCGAAGGATTGTTTTTGGGGTGACCGCTGGGGATGGGCATGGGGACCTCCCAACTACCAAGTTGATGATCTGCTACCGTTTCCTTCTTCCCGACTGCACCTGTCCCCGAGAAATCTCGGCTACCTCCTCCTCCTGATACCTCGCCGCCGGGAACCCAACTCTGCCCTCACCCCTCCGCACCAAGCTGCCGCGGCTGCTGCTGCAGCATCAGTAATGGTGCTGATCACTCTCGTCCGCGACTACATCGACCGCATGCTCCACGACATCCCGGGCATGAAGGTCCTCGTCCTCGACCCCCAAACCGTACGTGCGCCCCCTCCCTCCCCCGGGAGACCTCAGCTCCGGCTCGCGGCCCGCTCCTCCCCGGTTTTTGATCTGACCAGATCCCGTGCCCCCCTCCCAGGTTGGGATGGTGAGCGTGGTGTACAGCCAGTCGGATCTGCTGCGGAAGGAGGTCTTCCTCGTCGAGACCATGGACAACGCCTCCAGCTCCAGGGAGTCCATGGCGCACCTCAAGGCCGTCTACTTCCTCCGACCCTCCGCCGACAACGTCCAGAAGCTCCGCAGGCACCTCGCCGTGCCGCGCTTCGCCGAGTACCACCTCTGTGCGTCCTCAATCACCGATTTGCTTTGCTATGGAATTTTGGTGCTCTGGGGTTTTCCTTATTGATTGATTTGGTTCTCTTTTTTTTTGTTAATTAATGGTTTGTGCCCTCGCAGTCTTCTCCAGTATATTGAAGGTCCCTCAGATTCAAATACTTGCGGATTCGGATGAGCAGGAGTTTGTGCAGCAAGTTCAGGTCAATGTTCCATACAATCCCTTTGCTTATTGGGAATGAATTTCAAATGCTGAGGATGACATTACCTTCTGTATATCTATTTTTCAGGAGTTCTATGCTGATTTTTGTGCCATTGACACATACCATTTCACCCTCAACATACGAAACAACCACATGTACATGCTCCCAACGGTGGTTGATCCTCCTGGTATGCAGAGCTTCTGTGATCGAGCTGTTGATGGCATTGCTTCTGTCTTCTTGGCTTTGAAGCGCCGCCCTGTTATTAGATATCAGAGGACATCAGATGTTGCGAAAAGGATTGCACAAGAAACTGCGGTGGGTCAACTGTCATTGCAAAACATTGCTATTTTCAAGTCCCGAAACTAGATTGACTATCAATATAAAGTTTCCATATGTTGTGCTCATAGATCACTGCTCTTCAGATTTTTCTTACTCCAACACATCTCAGGGTGTTAACTCACATGAGCCTAGTTTTGGTTTGCTATGTGGCACATGGGAATATAGTTATTATGGGAATTTTTGTTAATTCAAGTAAGCCTTTTCTACTATGGTTTGACCAAAGACGCTTTCATCTAACTACAATAATAGAAAAAACTAGAGAAACACAACTTGTTTCTAAAAGCAAAATATTTTCCCCCCTTGACGTGCTTGTGGATTGTCACCTGTTCTATTTATGAACTGGTCGTAACACTTGGGTCATTACCTCAAAAGATGTGTTGAACTAGGGAAATAGCTATGACTCTAAAAAGGTGGAATAGTATAAACGTAAGAGGTGGTGTCTGTAGTTACATTTTTATTGTTTGGGTGCTTTTTGAGTGTGATCATGAGTTTCTGCGTGTGTTATATTCATAAATGTGAGTACCGCATAAGTGTTCATTTCTTTATCCAGTCCACAAGCATAATTCATTATCCATTTCTTAAGTTCTTAACCCACAAGTTGGAAGAAGTTCAATTTGTAGAAGTGGAGGAACACCAAAATATCTTCTGTAATCCACTTATTATTTGCGACAGAAGACCAATAACAATTGCAATTGTAATATTTATTTGAAATGAAAAGTCATGGAACTTGTTCTTAAGCACTTATAATCTGGGCTATGCAGAGATTGATGTATGAGCAGGAGAGTGGCCTGTTTGATTTTAGACGAACAGAAAACTCTTCCTTGTTGTTGGTGATCGATAGGAGGGATGATCCTGTTACACCTTTACTTAACCAGTGGACCTACCAGGTTACCTGAAAAGACTTTATCTGTTTTTCCTGTTCAAACGTACTTTTCTTAGTTTACAATTGGTCTTATATGGATTGCAGGCAATGGTTCATGAGCTTATTGGAATCGAGAACAACAAGGTGGATCTTAGGGGATTTGCTAATGTACCTAAAGACCAGCAGGTTAATAAATGTTGAATTTCTCTTGTGTAATACAATGAAACAGTTGTTAAGTATTTTTTTTAATGTTGATCCATTTCAAATATACTTACATAGGAGGTGGTTCTATCATCGGTTCAAGATGATTTTTTTAGAGCTAACATGTTTGAGAACTTTGGGGACCTCGGTATGAACCTCAAAAGAATGGTAGATGACTTTCAGCATCTTTCTAAGAACAGCCTTAATCTCCAGAGCATAGGTAATTTATACTTCATTTTGTGTTATATCCTGTGAAATAAATAAAACATTGAAAAAAAATGTAATATGCCAATAGGATTTTGCAAAATCTAACGCGTTAGTGGTTTTAGGTGACATGGCAAAGTTCGTGAGCAACTATCCAGAATATCGAAAGACACATGGAAATGTAACGAAACATGTCAATCTGGTGAGCGAGCTGAGCAGAATTGTGGAGGAAAGGAAACTTATGCTAGTTTCACAGACAGAACAAGAGCTAGCATGTACTAGTGGACAAGCAGCAGCCTTTGAGGTATGCATTTTCATGCACATATAGTATATCATGCCATCAGTGGCAACTGGCCCTTAATATCCTATGTGCATTTTCTTGCTTTGGACATAGCACATAGTTACCAAAACTTGAGTGTGCTGATAAGGCTTTTCCTTTTCATGTAATACATTTAGCTTATGTTAACAAATATATTCCATGTTGTAGCCACTCAGTATATTATTATATGACACAAATTATTAAATTATCATTCATTAGCTGCAGCCATGAGGTTTATGTAATTCTAGATTACCTGTAAGAACTTTGTCAGTTTAACCAGTTGACTTGTGGTGCTGAGTTGGCACCTACAAATCTCAGTGATGTCTAGCAAGTCTTAGTCTCCGCCCCTTCCAATTTCATCTTCAACTATGATTGTAAGTGAAATAGTTTTCCTATCCACTCAAATATGACAAATCAATCCAAGTGACCACAAGAAAACTGGAACTACGCAAACTTTGTGGGTGTAAGTTTGTCCAGCTCATTCCCCTGTCTTTTTCCTCTTCTGTTTTCGTTGGTCCCTAGAACTTGGAAAACTGAGATCCGTTAACTGTTTTCATTGTATTGAACTAATCATACACTTGTGATTCATTGTTACTCGCAAAAGAAAGAAAAAAAGCTTGTGTTGTGTCTGCTGATGAGTGATGAGTTTATGCCTGTACATGTTAAAGGTAGCATTGAGGATCTGGATCTACCGGTTGAAATATTAACTAAAGCTGTTCTCTTTTATGCTAATTACTGATGAGTTTATACAGTTATATTATACCTATGTGTCCAAGGTGACATTGAGGATCTGGGGTCTACGTCTGTACAGAAGTATACTGACTGAAATTGCCCAAAATTGTTCAGAACCCATCTTCATGCTTTTAGGTTGGATGTCTTATTTAATGTAACTGTGGGCTTCGGAAAGTTGGTTGTAAGCTTCCTAAGTTCATTGCCTAAGGATTTGATGTTAACTTAAAAATGAGAATATACTTTGTTTTGCTTTATTTTTACCTCTGCATGGGTCAAAACTATGCTTCTTCTTACAACTGTTGACCTGTTGATTTTCTGCAGGCTGTCACTTCCTTGCTAAACAATGAAAGTGTATCTGATATTGACCGCTTGCGATTAGTAATGCTCTATGCTTTGCGGTATGAAAAAGAGAGTCCAGTTCAATTGATGCAACTTTTCAACAAATTGGCTTCTCATTCTGCCAAATACAAATCAGGGGTATGTAAATTTCACTAGTTTTTGTGCTAGATCATGCTTTTCTCCTAAGTTCTATTGAGTCACACATGATGCTTTGGTTCCGTCTCTGTTAATTGCCTTTCTAGTACATTTTCCCTCTCTTTTGGAGGAAGATGGTTTTGAATCATAAATGTTTCATGTTTGCACTACTGACATAATTTGAACATGCTTTCTCTTCATAGCAATAACATTTGTTTGGCTTGTGGCCTATGGAGTCTCCTATAATTTGTCTTCTGAAATACATCCTGAGTCTGCTATAATTTGTCTTCTGAAATACATCCTTGATTCCCTGTGATATATTCGTAATACTGATCAGTTATTGGATCTGCTTTCAGCTGATGTTCTATTCAGTTTCCTTTGGCTAGTAACCAGGGTTCAGTTTTACTTGGTCGTAGCTTGAAAGTTAGTTCTTTGAACTGATGGTACCTGTAATAAGTGATTAGTCCTTTTTGGCAAGATATAAAAAGCAATCCCATCGAATTAGCCATTTGAGCTGTGTAAGGCCAGGGTAACAAAACGAAGGACAGGAAAAAAAACAAGCTGATAAGAAAGCCACTGGAGACTAGCTGATTGCGCCTTGTATCTATCCTAGCATTACCAGTCAGGGTCTATTCTTCTAAGGAGAACTGCTTAATGGAACCCTGCTTATGGTTGTTATCAGTTGGCACAGGACAAAACCAGACAGCTGTTTGCATGTATTAAAATGTCATGAATGATAGGGTGTTTATGGTTACAATCTCATTTTACAATGGTTCTCTAGATTTGAGATATACATGGTTCCTTGCTTTTCAGAAAACATAGTTTCTGTAGGCTTTACTGTGTCTCTTATTTGAATTTATTTGGGCTTTTTTTTTCTCGAACACGCAGGAGAGTTGCGTATCATTTCATTAAGAAGAGAGAAGAAATTGTACAAAAGGGAGGGAAAGGAGTAGAGACTCCTAGCTCCTCAACCCAGAGAAATACACACCCCACTTGATTACTTATTACAATTACAAGAAGAAACATAATTGATTTTGGTTTTGAACACTAGATTTCTATTTTATATTATGTCTTTTCAAGGAACACGAGTTACTGGGATCTCATTTAATTGACTACCTATTGGCTTTATATTGGAGATGAAAGATGGGGTGCATTATTTTTTTTTTCAGTCCTTCACAAGTCCAATGAGCGTTACTATTTTTTATGCAGCTTGTTCAATTCCTCCTTAAGCAAGCTGGCGTTGATAAGAGAACAGGCGACTTGTATGGGAACCGTGATCTGTTAAATATTGCTCGCAATATGGCTCGTGGGCTTAAGGTTTGCATAAAAGTTCTTCAAATGAATGTTACATAAAATATTGCTTCTTCTGATGCCCTTATTTGTTGCAGGGAGTTGAGAATGTCTACACCCAACACCAGCCTCTTATCGTCCAAACGATGGAAGGAATTGTGAAAGGGAGGTTGCGAGATGTTGACTATCCACTTGTTGGCAATCATTTCCAGCAGGGCAGGTTAGTCCGAAATGGGTTGTGTTTTGTGAAATTAATTAGAAGGTTTTTATTGTGGGTATGAATGATAGACCCTTCCTTGAGCTCCTTGTGAAACAAAGCTAAATCATTTCTTGGGGCATTTCAAATCAATAACCTTTAGTTCTCTGGAACCCTTTCTTTTTGTCAATAGTGGTTGTTTAATTTGAAATGTATACTTTTACTGTAGTGGTTGCTGAGAGTGTTGCTTTTCACAGGCCTCAAGATGTTGTCATATTCATTGTTGGAGGGACAACTTACGAGGAAGCAAGATTGGTAGCCCTTTATAATGCAGCAAATCCGGGAGTTCGTTTCTTCCTTGGAGGTTCAGTGGTTCTAAATTCAAAGAGGTATCAACTATGCATCAATGTTTCCTTTCATATGATTATTTGGAGGGATTTGCCCAGGGTTTTGGAAACCCTCATGTTTTTGCACGGATTTTCTCAAATGTCTGATGTATTGCAGATTTCTTGAAGATTTGGGAGAGGCACAAAGGATATCAAAATCAAGCACTATAATATGAGCTGAATGGTTTCATCTCCTGTTTGAAGAGTACCATAGTATGATAATTGACAGTGTTGACTCCACTTTTGCACAGAATCAAATTTGTGATAAATCTGTAACATAGTTGTAGGTGCATAGAATCAAATTTCTTGAAGATCTGTAGCTGCTCCAGCTGCTATATGTTTTCATGGTCATTGTTTTTTTCCCTTATGTAGTTGAAGCAATGATCTAGATTTTGTTGAAACATGTTCTTTTTGTCTCGTTACGATTGTTGATAGAGATTGACAAATTGTACCGTTGCGTCGTATATGCTGTAACACCCTAGTGTTAAGCATGCATTGGGCACTTGCATTCATGAGCATGAGCATCCATGAGCATAAGCATGTGAAGTATTATCTCAATCACCTTACTTTTGTTACATGTGATGATAGCTATATGCATGTATATGCTTGCCATTGTGTGTGACCAATGCATGAAATGCTTATGGGGCCATAGAAACACCTTAACATGTTTAGGATGGTACATGGAACAAGTATGGTATTCATGACATGGACCAAAATAGCCCCCAAGTCATAGTTATTCTAGAAATTCCAATTTTCAAGTTACTAGTTTGACCAAGGTTGAACTATGATTTAGAGTGCTTGCATGGCAGTGCACCCTTAAGTAAAGTTGTAGTACTTAACTAGAGTAACAACTTTCATTTTTAGGCTAAGATCTAATTCAGTGCATAGCATGCTCAAAAACAGCTCACAAGTAGCAAGAAAATACTATTTTGGGATCTAGAAATTTTCGAAGTCTAGGAATGACTTTCAGATTCATCCTACTCTTTGATGCATTGCAGTTTGAAAACCATGGTGATCTAGACCAAACCCATAGAAGCAAAGTTGGAGTTTACATGTAGCTCTACAACTTTTGTTAATGAAGTTTTTGCAAAGGACGAACGGATTAGGAGATAGAGGTGGAGGAAGTCGCACTGTCAGTCGGTTCATCAGAGTCTGATGGCCACAAACGCTCGCGGCGCCAGTGGTCGATCGCACCAGGCCGCGGCCGCCATGTGGTGGCCATACGTCGACAACGGCTGGGCTGGTTGGGCCAGTGCGCGGACAAGAGCCTCGCTTCGCTCTCTCTCCCTTTCGTTGTGGCGAAGCCGAGCGCCATTGTCGTCGTGAGCTTCGTCGAGCTTGCGCGCAGCGCTCACCGCTCCATTTTCAAATTGCTCGCGCCAATAGCCTCGCCTTGCTCCGCTCTACCACCTCGATCCAGTAAAGCTGCCGTTTGAGCCCAAGATAAAGGCCTACAGCTGCTTCCGCCACCGCGACGTCACCGCCAATGCCATTGGCGCCGCTGAGCTCGAGCTCACCGTGACCGTGCTCACCGGAGCCCTCGCGTCTTCTCTCTTCTCGTGTTAGGGTTAGGTTAGAGCTAGGTCTAGCTCGAGGCAAGAGCTTAAGGCCGATGCCGGCCTCGTCGGAGCGGAATGCCACTGTGCCGCCGCCGTGCTCGCGCTGCCGTGCCGCAATGCACGCGGCTGTGCCTCACCGGCGCCCTCGCAGGCCCCAATTCGAACCCTAGATCCGCTAGGTCCCAGCAGAGATGTAGCGGAGCCCATCCGAGCTCGCCGTGGCCGGAGATAGCCGGTGCACCGCCGCGCATCGCCGCCGAGCCGCCATCGCCGCCGTTGAGCTAGCTCCGGTGAGTCTCTGAGCCAACCGAGGGTACCAGTCGACGCGGGATGTCGAGTAGGTCACGATGGTGAAGACGCTACCGCTGAAGACCTTGCCGTCGACGAGCTTTTCGTCGGTCAACCGCCGGTCTACTTCGGTGTGGCTGACCTGTGGGGTCAGTTGACTCTCGGGGCCCGTGTGTCAGTCACAGCGCGGTGTATGAACCGGGTGCATCTAGCAGCTGAGCTCGATCTGAAATTCGATTTTCTTTATTTATTATTTTAGATTTTGTAGCAAACTTTAAAAATTCATATCTAGAGCTAGGAGTGTCCAAATTGAGTGAACCAAATTTTGTTGGATTCTTTATGAAGTGTACTATTTGTTAAAAATATGAAACCTACTGTTTGGGATATTTTTCTGAGGGAATTAAATTGAGCTAGATAAGTGCTTTTAAATTTGTTTCCATCTTGTAAAATGCATATCTTGAGCTAGGGAAGTGCAAAAATTGTGATTCTAATTTTACTGGCCTTGTGTTGACATGCTCTAGCTAGGAAAAATGCTAAACCTACAGTAGGTATACTTGGAATATGGTCTTCCTATTTAACCTTGATTAATTGCTAGTTTCTAGTGAAAATAAATGGGGTAAAAATACATAACTTATGATCATGCAAATTTTTACACAGTATTATGGTACTAGGATGAAAGTCAAAAAAAAAATCTGAAATATGTTGTTTGACACTTTTCACTAGGGTAAACTATTTTTGCTAAAATAAGCCTATGTAATTTGTCATTTTTGTAGAGATGGCTATACTTATTCAAATGATATGAAATTTGTACAGTAGACTTTTGGGGTGATATATAGGCTACTGTAATTTTCTTAGAATTTACTGTGCACTTTTGATATATGTTCCTTATTTTACCTTAGTGTCCAAATAAATTAATAAAGGTATTTAAATAATTTATTTGGGCTTGACCATTATGTTTTCTAAAGTGTACATAATGTCTATGAACTGTTGATACCATTGGTTGTGCCCAGATTTGATTGCTTGTATGCAGTGAAATATTAATTGCTCTATAATTCAATTATAGTGACTGTTTTGGGATAGTTTCTGTTGTTAAGTAAATTGCATAGGTAAAATGATGGTTGTTGTGAACCTTATCAATAACAAAGTTATAGATAACTTACTTATCTTGCTTGTGTCAAATTTTCATGACAATAGGCTAAGTGGTTTGAGAGTTATAGCTGTTAGAAGTTGATCTCTAGAGATGCTTATTCTCTGAAATTTCTGAACAGATCTAGAAAATTGCTTTATTTGACCTTGATATCCATTGAATCATCTTAAGATGACTATAAGAAAGTTGTAGGCAGTTTTATAAGCTTTCCAGAAAATCCAAGATCATAGTATTTCGTTGAGTAGAACTCCAGATATGGCTAAAATAAGAAGCTGTTGTTTATAGTCCAGGAAATGACTAAGTCAAATTGTAATTGTTTGTCTTATGTGATGCTTGTGTAGATGCTTTGGCTAATTGAGTTTAGTTGTTAGCTGCAGGTTCTAAGCTCTTACCGATGATGAACAACTTTACCTTAGTGTAAGGTCCTAATGGCTAGAGGGGGGGGGGTGAATAGCCTATTAAAAATTTCTACAACAACACTTAACAAATCAGTTAGACAATTATGAGGCGAAGCAAGTATTGTGCTAGCCTACTAAAAAGCAAGCCACCTACCACAATTCTAGTTTATATAGTTTTTATCCACACAATAGCTATAACATTACACTAAGTTAGTGTGCTCTCAAAAGCTAACTAAAGAGCCACACTAACTAAACTAATAAGCTCTCACAACTAGCTATACTAAAGAGCTTAACAACTAGTTTGCGGTAATATAAAGAGAGTGAACAAGAATGTTATATCGTCGTGTTGAGGAAGGAGCCAATCAATCACAAGAATGAATAACAATGAAGACCAATCACCTCAGAATCAAATGATGAACACAATGATTTTTTACCGAGGTTCACTTGCTTGCCGGCAAGCTACTCCTCGTTGTGGCGATTCACTCACTTGGAGGTTCATGCGCTAATTGGCATCACACGCCAAACCCTCAATAGGGTGCCGCACAACCAACACAAGATGAGGATCACACAAGCCACGAGCAATTCACTAGAGTACCTTTTGGCTCTCCGTCGAGGAAAGGTCAAGAACCACTCACAATCACCACGATCGGAGCCGGAGACAATCACCACCCTCCGCTCGACAATCCTCACTGCTCCAAGCCATCTAGGTGGCAGCAACCACCAAGATTAACAAGCGAATCCCGCAGCGAAACACGAACACCAAGTGCCTCTAGACGCAAACACTCAAGCAATGCACTTGGATTCTCTCCCAATCTCACAAAGATGATGAATCAATGATGGAGATGAGTGGGAGGGCTTTGGCTAAGCTCACAAGGTTGCTATGTCAATGTAAAATGGCCAAGGGAGTGAGCTTGAGCTGGCTATGGGGCTTAAATAGAAGCCCCTATGAAATAAAGCTGTTGTACCCTTTCACTGGGCACAACATGGGGTGACCGGACGCTCCGGTCATATTGACCGGACGTTGGACCTTAGCGTCCGGTCACGCGATACGTGCCACGTGTCCCCTCTCTTCAAATGTTGATCGCCCGATCTCAACGGTCAAGTGACGATCGGACGCGCTGCTGTGAAGTGACCGGACGCTAGACCTCAGCGTCCGATCATTTCCAGTAAGCATCCAGAAATGATTTTACACGATTGGACATGTCCGGTCATGCTCGACCAGACTCTCCTAGCGTCCGGTCACTCGGCGTCTCCTCTATGTACTGCCACGTCAGCGGGACCGGACGCAGCCCTCCAGCGTTCGAAGACTAAGTGATCCAACGTCCGGTCAGAGACTGACGCCAGTGTCTTCGCTACTTCTACTGACCGGACGCGCCGGTCCTTTTGAGACCAGCGTCCGGTCACTTACAGTGACCTCTGTCTTTTCTGTCTAGGGCGTCGATGGCACCGTGACACTCCGCCGGTGAAGTTCCTAACCCTTGCTCAAATGTACCAACCACCAAGTGTATCACCTTGTGCACATGTGTTAGTATATTTTCACAAACATTTTCAAGGGTGTTAGCACTCCACTAGATCCTAAATGCATATGCAATGAGTTAGAGCATCTAGTGGCACTTTGATAACCGCATTCCGATACAAGTTTCACTCTTCTTAATAGTATGGCTATCGAACCTAAATGTGATCACACTCTCTAAGTGTCTTGATCACCAAAACAAAATAACTCCTTCTATTTATACCTTTGCCTTGAGCCTTTTGTTTTTCTCCTTCTTCTTTTCAAGTCCAAGCACTTGATCATCACCATGGCATCACCATCATCATGTCATGATCTTCATTTGCTTCACCACTTGGAATGTGCTACCTATCTCATGATCACTTGATAAACTAGGTTAGCACTTAGGGTTTCATCAATTCACCAAAACCAAACTAGAGCTTTCACTTAGGTTACTAGAACTTGGTGAGTGTATGTTTCTTGTACTATAGAAGAGATACGCACCTACTCAGTAAAGATCAACTAGAAGAAAGTTATACATCTACTTGGTCAACGAATGTTAAACTTATCATACATCTCGAGGATAACCATGCTCATGTGTATACACTTTATCATGTCATCTCATCTCTTATGCATTCATGATACTCATTTGTGCATATGCATGCAATAGGTTCCCCGGAAGGAGTAACGCTACTTGAGTTCAAACCCGAGCATTAGGAGGAGCAATAGGCAGTCCAGGAGCATGAGGTTCAGACGGAAAGGAGGAGTCAACGTGGAAGATCTTCCTAAGTGTCCTGATCACCAACCTTCCTTGTTTCTAAAAGGCAAGCCCCAGAGCATTCTAAGCCTCCTATGTTTTCTAAATATCAACTTGAGTCCTTTTATGTTGATGCATTAAGTACTAGGGGTTGATTGGAACCACTTGTTGCATATACTTTCCTTGCCCAGACAAATATATCTTGAATCCTTTGTAGGTCTAGAATCGAATATATGCTTAGCTATGCTTAGTCCGATAGAAGTCGGGTGATTTCCTATCACCTGCAAGATATAGGTAGATATCTGGTCACGGTTGGCTATAATTGCTATCGTGGAAATAACCATGTGTTGATGAATAAAAGGAGACCGGGCGGGATTGTGATAGAGAAGCAACAAGGCATGGAGGTCTTGGTGCCTATTTATCCCCATCTGTGTTGGTTAAGGACCAATTCGATGTACGTCCTCATGTCATGTTGAACGCATGCCTAGCACTTAGTTGGCCGGATAAGCCATTCCGACCGTGAAGCCGAGTAGCTCAACTCAGGCCGAGACCCGATAAGTGAAAGTGCGCACACTGGAGGAAGTAAGGATGTACGGGGAGCTAGTGGTGTGTGTCCAAGGGCAGGCTGGGTCTTTACTTCCTAGCAGACTGGTAGTATCCCTGAGGGTGCATCACTGATCGGACCCACGACTGTACCGGAGTTGTACCAAAGGTGACCCGACACGACCCCGACAGGGGAAGTATGGGTTTGTGTTAGGAATAACTTGCCAGCTGGATGGAATCGATTTGAGTCGCCGTCTCTTCTAGATAGTGAGAACTTGACTAAGCAGCGGCAACGTAGCATTAATTGATGGGACTTGATAGTTATGATGATGCTCAAATTAGTACACCAGATATGGTTACTAATGCTTGTTAGTTTAATCACGTGATTGCTCTAGTACAAGTGCTAATCTAGAGATGCTTAATTGAATAGGTATTCAATTTGATGTTAAAGATATTAAATCTCCAAGTTATGTTACTTAAGCCTTTATGCAAAATGTTGTCAAGCTAAATCCACCGATAAAGCCTTCCATACTCCTTGGTGTTATATTATTTCTGATTTACGATGAGTAAGTCTAGCTGAGTACATTCTGGTACTCAGGATTTATTCTCTTGTTGCAGATGATATGATGTATCATGGATACTGTAAGAAATGCCTTCATCCTATCGTGGATGAGGACTAAACCATGGGGCATGGTACTCCTAAGTTATCCTCTCTGTTATGCTTTTGCTAGAAATAACCATGGTACTAGTATGTGTAAGGGATCGTGACACCTAAGAGGGGAGAGTGAATTAGGCAACTTAAAACTAACTCTAAACTATGGCCTCTTTTTCTACCCTTAGCAAAACCCATGCAAACGATAAACTATCTAAATGTGTAACTATGGTTTTGCTAGTATGGTGCTATCTCTACCGCAAAAGGAGTTATGCAACCTAGGTTCCAAACCTATCAACTAGCCTATCACTAAGCTAGGAAAGTAAAGCACACACCAAGATTGCAATGTAAATGCGAAAGCTAAAGAGTAAGGTAGAGATATGCAAACTCCCATCGATGACTCCGGTATTTTTACCGAGGTATCGAGAAGCGCACAAGCTTCCCCCTAGTCCTCGTTGGAGCCCCTCACAAGGGCCAAGCTCCTGGTCGGATAACTCCGTGGATAGCCTCGGGCCTTACTGTAACACCCCGGTGTTACATTGTAATGTTTTGCTGAAACATTTCGTAAGCATCTGAATTATGTGCATATGTGTATGACAGGCTTTATAATCAATGTTTGGCATTGAAACATTTTTACAAAACGGGAAAGCAAATGTTATGTCTCGTGTCACATAACATGTTTATTATCTTAATCGAATTCTTGTTAAAACAAAATGTTATAAAATGTTTTGCGAACGGCGATAAAAATGTGCGGTCGAGGGCAGGGATGGCTAGCGAGTACGTCCCGAAGGTCGGGTTTGGGATTCGACGTGAAACCATTCGGATCGATGTCTTTCGCGTAATGTTTTAGAAGAGGTCGACGGAGCCATCTTTGGCAATATTTGTAGAACGATTGGCTTAAGGAGTAGAACAATGTCGTGACTGTGGGTGATGGCTCGGTGTACCCCTTTTCGCATCGAGCAATTAGCTTAGCGTTTGGAGCACGGCGTACACGTTTTCTAGCTGCTTTAAATATCGTGCACGCCACTTGGCCGAGCACTGGGCGCGGTCACCACCCCCTGGCTTGCCAGCGCGCTCTGCCGCAAGGGCCGCACCCGCTGCCACCCGACTGCGCCCACCGCCGTGTCTGTGCGCGCGCACGCCCTGTGCGCCAAAGACACGGTCCCGCTGCTGCTGGCCACGATTTAGCTGTTGCTCGCCTCGCCAGCTAGCGCATTGCGCCCTGGTCGCCGGCCGTGTTCTGCCAGTGCCTTGCCCTGCCCCGCTGTGGCCGTTGTCGCCACCGGGTCTCACGTTCACGTCACCAGCGGCTACGCTCGGTACAGCTCCATTGACTCCCTTGGCTGCTTGCGCGCTAGAAGACTGCCTGCTTCACCGTCACCTCAGCGTCGCGTCCGTAGTGTTCGTTGCCTGGCGCTGTCCACAGACAAGCCATACCACGCCTCGTCGCTTTGCTGCAGCGGCCGTGCGGACGGCTGCCTAGGGCACGTCTTGATGCTCCCCATGGCCAGGCATGTCGGTACCTTGCGTTGATGTCCGCAGATGAGCCATGCCACGCCGTGATTTCTCCTGTCTCTGCTGTCGCCGTGACGGGCGGGGCCAGTTTTCTAATTCGCCATGGTAAATGAACCGTGCCTCAATTGGCCTTGCCCGTAGCTCCGTTGGGCAGCCGGTCGCCCATCCTGCCCCACATAGCCGCCTGTAGCTCAGTCCTGAGCGCTAATTTTTAAGGGCTGAGCTTTCGGGTCCTTAAGACCAGGAGTGCCTGCGCCGTCAGCTATCATCGCCACCAAAGCAGCTCGGTCAAATTCCTCGTGCCACTAGCCTCCCCTTCAGTCAGTTGTCACCATGCTCGCCACATCCTAGACCCTACCGCCGTAGAGCAGCCCCTGACACAACCGTGCCATTGCCGTGCTCCGCCACACCGCATCGCGCGCTCATGGCCGGCTCGGTCTGAGCCATCTCCGGTCGATTCATCGCGCCTCTCGGTTACGTGGTGAGTCGCTAGTGCTCGTATGATACTTGATTTACCCTAGCCATGCTGACGTTCATTGGAACGGCGTCACCATACTTGCAGGGTGTCCGCCATCGTGGTCCGTAACCGCTGCGACGTCCCGGTGCGTGTGTCTTCGCTCTGCACTTCGCGTTCGCGCATAGGTGAGTGTCGGCTCGTTGTTTTGGGATAGGGAGGCCTGGGATGGCCGGCGTGGGTCGCCGGTGCCGCGCCGTCGTGTCTGTGCGTGCACGGGTGACAGGAGGGACTTCGCCGTGGTGAAGGAGGAGAAAAGGGGGGGGGGGTGCTTCTGTAAAAGCGTAGACTGATGAAATAGTGACCTAGAGCTTGATGCGAATTCATTGTAGAACGAGGGTGTCCGTGCATAACTACCATCGCGCGCGGGCCTCTCCCATCGCGGGCAGTGGCCGGCTGGGCCGCACGTGCGCGCATGGGCCATGAAGCCAAGTTTCGGTTTCCTCTATTTCAGTGTATTGGAATTTGTTTATTTATTTAGGTTGTGAACTGAACTTCGATAATTAGTAGTAAATTGCGTAGTTGTCCAAAAATAGTGAGACTAATTTTGTTAGGTTTGTAAACTTATTATCTACCCGCTAGTACAGTTAGATTGTAGTTATCTGTGATAAGTATTGAATCATAAATTCAAAGCTAGATAGCTAATATTATGTAGGTTCGTATTTGTAGAAATATTTGTGGACAATCGGTGATAGCTAGCGACTTAAGGATTTTACAGTAGGTTCCCTAAGCCATTATGTACTTGCTGTAAAAATTGATAACCTTAGAACGAGTTGCTAGATCATGTAGTTATTATCCTTGCTTTATCATAATATATCGTAAATCAACATTAGGAGTAAGAATACATGTAGTTGCTATAAGAATGTAGTTCACGTCCATACTTGTTAGTGATGATGATACGTAGCTTAGCCTTGGTGGGTAGACCTCGCCTTGTAGTTTAATAGGTGTACTTTTAGGCGAAGAGCTGTTGTTGTCATCTTATTAAGCATTGCATCATCATTTCATGTAGATCCCGAACAGGTAGACTTCGTACCCGTCAGTGAGCCGGAGTACGACGAGGTGATCGAGGAGTACGAGGAGGAGCTCTTCGCACAGGAGGGAGCCCAGGAGCCTGTTGGTACTGACTTTGCTGACCCGGCACCTACCCAAGGCAAGCCCCGGTACATAACCCCTATTTTTAAGTGGTCACTGAATATATTATATGATATGCATTTACATTACAGGCATTTTGTGGAAACTACATGCATAAATATATCCACCATGAGTCCTACTAGTACAGGTCGAGTAGTTGCTATGCTCAGGATGTCGGTAGCGTGAGTAACCTATCGTTACTCGCAAATAGGTGATTAAACTATGATATCATGATGAAATAATGGAAAGGAAAATGGTGACCGGATAGGGATGTGGATTTGGTACTGGTGGGTGTGAGGGGTTCTGTCCTGCGGCCAACAGGGCATAGCCCGGTTACACTTTTTCCCTGTCTGTGTCGATTAAGGACCGATCGTTGCATATGACTCTAGGCAAGTCACAGACTATTGTCCCGAGCACATACTTGGGTATGGGCACAGGGAAGACTTGCTGCTCTCTTATCGCGGATCCGGCTCTTTCCGGACCGACTGATGGGAAGAGGAGGTGGTGGAGGTCCTTGCATCGTACTGAGTCCGGGACTCAGAGGCGGGGGCTTGGAGTCCAAGTTTGGATGGGGACCTAGACACCTGGGACAGGAGAGTGGTGGGTTAGTCCTGCTTGTGCCTGGGGTACAAGCGGGGCGTGTGTCTTCGGGGCACCCAGCTGGGCACATTGATTCACGAATCGTCGGGTTATCCGGTACGGCTTGTCTGCGGTTTAGCACCGTAGTAAGAACTGGAAGTGAAAAAGGAGAAGGAACAGTATCGATTGCTCAACTCTTGCTTGAAAGTAGCACATGTGCTTATATAGATTGACTAGATAAAAACTTAATACGCCTGATGATAATAATGTATCTATAAGGACCCACTATTAGTACTGCTTTTGGCTAAAAGAGAACCAGCAACCATAAAGCCTAGCATCTTCCTTAGAGTCGGGAAAGTATTCCCACTATCGGATAAGTCTTACGAGTACATTGTGTACTCAGGGTTTATTTACCCCTATTGCAGGTGACGCTTGAGGAGTTCCTTGTGTGGAGGATCCATCTGGTGGGCTCAGACGGAATCCTCGTTATCTTATTGCTAGATGTTATCTTTTAATATTCCGCTATTTATCATTCCGAACTCTGTATTTGGTATTGTAATAATGTACTTTTAAGAAACTCTAATGTATGAGATGGACTTGTGTTGTAACTCGTTTTCATTATTGGATCCTTGGGAAAAATGTGGATCTTTTGGGTTCTCCCTCGGGGTGTGCCCGACGGACACCGCTCGTTGTAGTTGCTTTCGGGGTGCTTAGTGTCTAGTGAAAGACGAGCACCTCCGTAAGTATGCTATTTCGGGTGGTTCTGCCACAGTTGGTACCAGAGCCAATAATGGTCACGAGTTCCTCACTCTTTTACAAAACTAAAAGTTTGACCAACAAAAGTTTGTGAAAAGTAGGATGCGATTAAGCAAGTTATATAAGTATAATGCCCTAGCTATATGGTATATCTAGGATAGCGGCACTGGTTCTATCTAATCAGTTTTCTACAGGTACACTGACTTACGTTGCGTAAGAAATCGCTTAGTATACGGAAAGTGAGTGTGCGATGTGCCAAAATTTTTACGAACGCCGCTATATTCCGGCTTGAGTGAACGTATAGGTCGAAGCATGCATCGTATAATAGCATCTTACTTGAACTAGGAATCCCCTTCACGTATAATGAAAGTAGTAAATTGGTAGGACTAACTAAATGAATACTTTAATAAATGTGCTACCATCTCTTTAATACCTAGATTCTAATCGGGAAGGTGTCCTAATGGAAGGTTCATCTCTCTTACAGATGAATCTGAGGTCCGGATGGGGGAGCACTAGTTCGGGAGCGGCCAACGAGGGCCATGGTGACAGTGCTCGGGCCTTTGAGCGTGACAACGAGGGAGCTCGGGAGGTTCCACCTTTGGTTCCTCATCCTTTCCCGTCGCCGCCACCGCCTCCGCCGTTGTCTGCCGCGGAGGTCATGGTGGAGTTGTTGGCTGCTCATCGGGAGTCAGCCGCTGCTCGTCAGGAGACTGCTCGTGCCTTGGAGATTATGGCATAGGCTGTCGCGGGTCTCGCCCGTGGAGGCTCCGGAGGCAACGGTGGGAATGGGGGTGGTGCTCGCTGTCCTGAGGGACAGTCCTCTTACCAGGACTTCCTCAAGACCCACCCGCCCACGTTCACGCCGTCGGACGATCCGTTGGAGGCGGAGCACTGGCTTCGCACGCTGGAGCAGAAGTTTCGGCTACTCGGAGTGGCCAACGAGCAGAAGGTGCACTTTGCGTCCCAGCAGTTTTTGGGGTCCGCAGGTGCCTGGTGGGAGACTTTCCAGGCCATGGAGCTGCCGAATCATCCGGCAACGTGGCAGGAGTTCTCCACCGCCTTCCGCGAGTTCTTCATACCTGCTGGCGTTATCCACCAGAAGGTGACCGAGTTCATGGAGTTACGTCAGGGGAGTAGGATGGTAATGGAGTATGTGAATTAGTTCAACCACTTGGCTCAGTATGCTAGTAGTCAGGTGGACACGGAGGACAAGAAGAAGGATCGCTTCTTTTGTGGTCTCACTCCTGCTCTTCAAGAGAAACTATACCTGGGGAACTATCAGACCTTTGGGGCTCTGATGAACGCCGCCATTGCTCTTGAGGGTTTTCAGCGGGCATCTCAGGCGGATTGGAAGTGGAAGCAGGTGGTAGCTGGATCCTCTAGCCACCCTCATACTCAGAAGGTGCAAATTGTGAGGCGGGGGTCCTATCAACCATCCGGCGGGCCTCCGTTCTGGTCACCCCAGCAGACATCACAGACTTCTGCTACTCAGTACAAGGCACCTTAGCAACAGGTGCAGCCCTAGCAGACTTAGGGACAGCAGGTCCCACCTCGTCAGGGATTCAGGAATAAGCCTGGTGCTTGTTTCAAGTGTGGCAAGGATGGCCACTATGCCAGGGAGTGTCCTCAGTAGCAGACAGCTCAGCTGTCTCAGCCGTCTACAAATTCTAGGCTGATTAAGAGGACTTTCATCAAGAGGAAGGTGCCCAACAGATCTGGTCAGGTGCACTTCATGGATGCTCAGTAGGTTGTGCAGCAGGAGACAGTTATGGCTGGTATGTTTACCATTGAATCCCATCCAGCTTTGGTGTTGTTTGATTCTGGTGCATCACATTCCTTTATGAGCATGGGGTTTGTAGAGCGGCATAACTTATCACTATTGGCTATACCTTATGCCTATAAGATCCGTACTGCGGGTTCTCAGATGTTCATCAATACCCGCACGGATACATTAAGTTTGGTATTAGCCACCCACACTTACCGTCTACAGTTCATGATAATGCCTGGGCAAGGCATTGATGTTATTCTTGGAATGAACTGGTTGCGGGTGTATGGGGTAGTATTGGATATGAAGAGAAGAAGTGTAGAGTTACGGCTTTCGTCTTCTGAGGATAGGATGTCTCTCATCATACCCTCAGAACCGGTCTTACCTGTTGCTGCCCATGCTGAAGCCGTTCCTGATCTTACCTCCATTCCAGTAGTATGTGAGTTCCCAGATGTTTTCCCTGAAGATCTTCCTGGATTGCCACCAGACCATGAGGTAGAATTCTCCATTGAGCTTGAGCCTAGTACTGCTCCTATCTCTAGACATCTGTACCGCATGGCTCCAAGAGAACTAGTAGAAATGAAGAAGCAACTGGAGGAGTTAATGGACAAGGGTTTCATCCGCCCAAGTTCTTCACCATGGGGTTGCCCAACGATTTTCGTGAAGAAGAAGGATGGTACTCTGCGGATGTGTGTGGATTACCGCCCCCTCAATGCGGTAACAGTTAAGAACAAGTATCCCTTGCCCCGCATAGATACTTTGTTTGATCAGTTAGCTGGAGCCATGGTGTTCTCAAAGATAGATCTCCGATCGGGCTACCATCAGATCAAGATCAGGCCACAGGATATACCAAGGACAGCTTTCTCTACTAGGTATGGGCTGTATGAGTACCTAGTGATGTCTTTCGGCCTCACCAATGCCCCGGCCTTCTTCATGTACCTGATGAATTCAGTTTTCATGCCAGAGCTGGATAAGTTTGTGGTAGTTTTCATTGATGACATCTTAATCTATTCCAAGAATGAGGAAGAGCATGCCCGTCACCTCCGAATAATACTGACTCGGCTAAGGGAGCACCAGCTGTATGCTAAATTCAGCAAGTGTGAGTTTTGGTTAGATCGAGTGCAGTTTTTGGGACATGTGTTGACACCTGAGGGCGTTTCTGTGGATCCCAGCAAGGTGCAAGATGTATTAGATTGGAAGTCTCCTAGGTCTGTGCACCAGATCCATCAGTTCCTTGGGCTAGCTAGATACTATCGACGTTTCATCCCTGATTTCTCCAAGATAGCCCAGCCCATGACTAAGCTGCTCCAAAAAGAAGCTAAGTTTGTTTGGAGTCCAGTTTGTGAAGAAGCTTTTTAGTCCCTGAAGACTTTTCTGACCACTCTCCTGTATTGGCTCAACCTGATATTGAGAGGCCCTTTGATGTTTACTGTGATGCCTCGAAGACGGGATTAGGGTGTGTGCTTATGCAAGAGGGGCGTGTGATAGCTTATGCTTCGCGCCAACTGAAGAAGCACGAGGTGAACTACCCTACCCATGATTTAGAGCTAGCTGCTGTAGTTCACTCTCTGAAGATTTGGAGGCATTATTTGTTGGGCAACAAAGTGCATATCTTCACTGACCACAAGAGCCTTAAGTATATTTTCACTCAGTCTGAGTTGAACATGAGGCAAAGGAGATAGTTAGAGTTGATCAAGGATTATGATTTGGAAGTCCACTATCATCCAGGAAAAGCCAATGCGGTGGCTAATGCTTTGAGTCGTAAGTCGCATTAGGTTGAGGAAATACCCTTGTCACTCCACCACACTGAGGTGCTAGCTTAGATTGCTTTGACCTCAGAAGTGCGGGAGCAAATTATTCGGGAGCAGAGGGAAGACCCTGAAGAGATTCCTCACATTAAGAAGTTGCTAGCAGAAGGGCGTGGACCTCATTTTAGCATTGATGAGCAAGGGGTCGTAAGATACAAGGATAGACTGGTGGTTCCATCTAATGAAGAGCTAAAAAGAAAGATTTTGCAAGAAGCCCATCATTCCAAGCTGTCTATCCACCCTGGTAGCAACAAGATGTACCATGATCTGCGCAAACTATACTGGTGGTCCTACATGAAGCAAGATATCACCCAGTTCGTTGCGGAGTGTGACACTTGTGGTAGAGTCAAGGCAGATCATATGCATACTCCTGGATATCTGCAGCCCTTGCCCATTCCTGTTTGGAAATGGGAGGATATTTCCTTGGATTTCATGTGGGTTTACCCCGCACCTCCTCTGGTTTTGATTCTATTTGGGTCATTGTGGACCGTCTCACCAAGTCTGCCCACTTCCTTCCGGTGGACACTAGATATAATGCCAAGAAGTATGCGGAGTTATACTTTGATCAGATTGTGACCCTACATGGAGTTCCTCTCACCATCATCTCTGATAGAGGGTCAGTTTTTGTCTCTCATTTCTGGGAGAAACTCCAGGAGTGTTTGGGTACTCGTCTTCTCAGAAGCTCGGCATACCACCCACAGACTGATGGTCAAACTAAAAGGGTGAACCAGGTGCTCGAGGATATGCTGCGGGCTTGTACCATCTCTTTTCCTGAGAAGTGGGATCATTGTTTGAAGCTGGCAGAATTTTCATATAATAACAGCTATCAAGAGAGTATCCACATGGCGCCATTTGAAGCTTTATATGGACAGAAGTGTAGGACGCCACTAAACTGGGTTGAAGTAGGAGACTGTGGGTACTTCAGGCCTGACTTCATAAAGGAGGCTCGAGAGAAAGTAAATATAATTCGTGAACACTTGAAATCAGCTCAGAGTCGACAGAAGGCTTACGTAGACAAGCGAAGAAGGCCTTTGGAATTTGTAGATGGAAATTATGTGTATCTCAAAGTATCTCCTATGAGAGGGGTACATCAGTTTGGTGTCCATGGCAAGTTAGCCCCTCGGTATGTGGGTCCATACAAGGTGTTGCAGCAGTGTGGCCCCGTTGCTTATCGTCTCCAACTCCCTGAAATTCTCTCGGCAGTTCACAATGTATTTCACGTCTTGCAACTGAAGAAATGCCTATGAGTTCCTGAAGAATCTGTGGAAATAGAAGGACTTCCGCTCCAACCTGATCTATCTTATGTGGAGCATCCTATAAAAATCTTAGATGAGAAGGAGAGAGTGACCAGGAACTGGGTGATAAAGTTTTACAAGGTACAATGGCAAAACCATTCAGAGGACGAAGCCACCTAGGAGCAAGAGAGCTACTTATCAAAACATTACCCCCACCTCCTCTCTGGGTTGGATAGTTAGTTTTGCACCAAATGTACTCCCTACCTCTTTCTCACACTAGGCACATGAAATCTCAGGTCGAGATTTTGTTTTAGGGGGGTAGATTTGTAACACCTCGGTGTTACATTGTAATGTTTTGCTGAAACATTTCGTAAGCATCTGAATTATGTGCATATGTGTATGACAGGCTTTACAATCAATGTTTGGCATTGAAACATTTTTACAAAACGGGAAAGCAAATGTTATGTCTCGTGTCACATAACGTGTTTATTATCTTAATCGAATTCTTGTTAAAACAAAATGTTATAAAACGTTTTGCGAACGGCGATAAAAATGTGCGGTCGAGGACAGGGATGGCTAGCGAGTACGTCCCGGAGGTCGGGTTTGGGATTCGACGCGAAACCATTCGGATCGACGTCTTTCGCGTAATGTTTTAGAAGAGGTCGACGGAGCCATCTTTGGCAATATTTGTAGAACGATTGGCTTAAGGAGTAGAACAATGTCGCGACTGTGGGTGATGGCTCGGTGTACCCCTTTTCGCATCGAGCAATTAGCTTAGCGTTTGGAGCATGGCATACACGTTTTCTAGCTGCTTTAAATATCGTGCACGCCACCTGGCCGAGCACTGGGCGCGGTCACCACCCCCTGGCTTGCCAGCATGCTCTGCCGCACAGGCCACACCCGCTGCCACCCGACTATGCCCACTGCCGCGTCTATGCGCGCGCACGCCCTGCGCACCAAAGACACGGTCCCGCTGCTGCTGGCCATGATTCAGCTACTGCTCGCCTCGCCAGCTGGCGCATTACGCCCTGGTCGCCGGCCGTGTTCTGCCAGCGCCTTGCCATGCCCGTTGTGGCCGTTGTCGCCACCGGGTCCCGCGTTCGCGTCGCCAACGGCTACGCTCGGTACCACTCCATTGACTCCCTTGGCTGCTTGCGTGCTAGAAGACTGCCTGCTTCACCGTCACCTCAGCGTCGCGTCCACAGTGTTCGTTGCCTGGCGCTGTCCGCAGACGAGCCATACCGCGCCTCATCGCTTTGCTGCAGCAGCCGTGCGGACGGCTGCCTGGGGCATGTCCTGATGCTCCCCATGGCTAGGCACATCGGTACCTTGTGTTGACGTCTGCAGACGAGCCATGCCACGCCGTGATTTCCCCTGTCTCCGCTGTCGCCGTGACGGGCGGGGCCAGTTTTCTAATTTGCCGTGGTAAATGAACCGTGCCTCAATTGGCCTTGCCTGCAGCTCTGTTGGGCAGCCGGTCACCCATCCTGCCCCACATGGCCGCCTGTAGCTCAGTCCTATGCACCAATTTTGAAGGGCCGAGCTTTCGGGTCCTTAAGACTAGGAGTGCCTGCGCCGTCGGCTATCATCGCCACCAAAGTAGCTCGGTCAAATTCCTCACGCCACTAGCCTCCCCTTCAGTCGGTTGTCCCCATGCTCGCCACATCCTAGACCCTACCGCCATAGAGTAGCCCCTGACACAACCGTGCCATTGCCGTGCTCCGCCGCACCGCATCGCGCGCTCGTGGCCGGCTCGGTCTGAGCCATCTCCGGTCGATTCATCGCGCCTCTCGGTTACGTGGTGAGTTGCTAGTGCTCGTATGATACTTGATTTACCCCGACCATGCTAACGTTCACCAAAACGGTGTCGCCATACTTGCAGGGTGTCCGCCGTCGTGGTCCGTAACCGCTGCGACGTCCTGGTGCATGTGTCTTCGCTCTGTACTTCGCGTTCACGCATAGGTGAGTGTCGGCTCGTTGTTTTGGGATAGGGAGGCCTGGGATGGCCGGTGTGGGTGTACTTTTAGGCAAAGAGCTGTTGTTGTCATCTTATTAAGCATTGCATCATCATTTCATGTAGATCCCGAACAGGTAGACTTCGTACCCGTCGGCGAGCTGGAGTACGACGAGGTGATCAAGGAGTATGAGGAGGAGCTCTTCACATAGGAGGGAGCCCAGGAGCCTATTGGTACTGACTTTGCTGACCCAGCACCTGCCCAAGGCAAGCCCCGGTGCATAACCCCTATTTTTAAGTGGTCACTGAATATATTATATGATATGCATTTATGTTACAGGCATTTTATGGAAACTACATGCATAAATATATCCACCATGAGTCCTACTAGTACAGGTCGAGTAGTTGCTATGCTCAGGATGTCGGTAGCGTGAGTAACCTGTCGTTACTCGCAAATAGGTGATTAAACTATGATATCATGATGAAATAATGGAAAGGAAAATGGTGACCGGACAGGAATGTGGATTTGGTACTGGTGGATGTGAGGGGTTCTATCCTGCGGCCAACAGGGCATAGCCCGGTTACACTTTTTCCCTGTCTATGTCGATTAAGGACCGGTCGTTGCATATGACTCTAGGCAAGTCACAGACTATTGTCCTGAGCGTGTACTTGGGTATGGGCGTAGGGAAGACTTGCTTCTCTCTTGTACGGATCCGGCTCTTTTTGGACCAACTGATGGGAAGAGGAGGTGGTGGAGGTCCTTGCATCGCACTAAGTCCGAGACTTAGAGGTGGGGGCTTGGAGTCCAAGTTTGGACGGGGACCTGGACACCCAGGATAGGAGAGTGGTGGGTTAGTCCTACTTGTGCCTAGGGTACAAGCAGGGCGTGTGTCTTCGGGGCACCCAGCTAGGCACATTGATTCACGAATCGCCGGGTTATCCGGTACGGCTTGTCTGCGGTTTAGCACCGTAGTAAGAACTGGAAGTAAAAAAGGAGAAGGAACAGTATCGATTGCTCAACTCTTGCTTGAAAGTAGCACAGGTGCTTATATAGATTGACTAGATAAAAACTTAATACGGCTGATGATAATAATGTATCTATAAGGACCCACTATTAGTACTGCTTTTGGCTAAAAGAGAACCAGCAACCATAAAGCCTAGCATCTTCCTTGGAGTCGGGAAAGTATTCCCACTATCGAATAAGTCTTACGAGTACATTGTGTACTCAGGGTTTATTTACCCCTATTGCAGGTGACGCTTGAGGAGTTCCTTGTGTGGAGGATCCATCTGGTGGGCTCAGACGGAATTCTCGTTATCTTATCGCTAGATGTTATCTTTTAATATTCCGCTGTTTATCATTCTGAACTCTGTATTTGGTATTGTAATAATGTACTTTTAAGAAACTCTAATGTATGAGATGGACTTGTGTTGTAACTCATTTTCATTATTGGATCCTTGGGAAAATGTGGATCTTTCAGGTTCTCCCTTGGGGTGTGCCCGACGGACACCGCTCGTTGTAGTTGCTTTCGGGGTGCTTAGTGTCTGGTGGAAGACGAGCGCCTCCGTAAGTATGCTATTTCGGGTGGTTCTGCCACACTTACCCACGCGCAAGTGGGTCTCCGACATGCCTTCCGGCAAGACTCTCTCGGATGCTCCCCGTCGTCTTCACTATCAAGCTTTCGGCCGAACCGTCGTGGGCCTTGTTCCCTTCGGTACATGGTGGCAGCCACTCCACAAACGCAGTTGATGTGATCTCGCAAGACTACAATCTCCTCCGATGTACAACAATGGTGCGCGCAAGCACCGAGTGGTAAGAGGTGTGCATATCTCACTAAACACTAGGCTTAACCCTAGAGCAAGCGCATAAGCGGTGGTGTAATCAATCTAAGCACTTCGTAAAGCACCTATGCTAATCACCTAATGAATCACTAAGCACTATGTAAGTGAAGACCTCTAAAATGGTGTATCAACACCCTTGGTATGTTTCCTCAACTCTCCATATCTCAAATGGCCGGTTGGGGGGTCTATTTATAAGCCCCATGGAGAAAGTAGCCGTTGGGGGCGTAACCCAGCTTTCTGCTACTGACCGGGCGCTGTTGTCATCCTACCAAGATATATCCGATCGTCCCGACCATTGGAGTGTGCGCGTTGATCGGACTCTGGGCTGAGTCTGGTCTCACTCGATCGGATGAGTTTGGTCACGCTAGAGCTGCTCTAGAACCGATCAGACGCTGCTGCCTGGTGCGTTCGGTCATCCATCTACCACGTCCGGTCGCACTGAAGGTGTTGCCGAGATGATGAACAGTGCCATAGTCATGTTCGGTCAGGTTTCTTCTTCAGCGTCCGATCGCCTACTAACGCTTGCCGCTGTCTCGGATTGCCAATCGGACGTGTCTGGTCCTTACGAAGGGCGCGTCCGGTCACCTCTACCAAGCTTGTTTCTTCGTGGTCTTGCATCCGGCTTGGTTCCCATCTTTGTGCTTGGACTTTGCTTAATATCTTGGGTCTTCTCTTGTGCTTCTAGGGTCTTGCTTATGGTGTTGATCGTGGGATCATCATGTCGCCTTCATCCAAGTCATGTCTTGCACCCTATTGAACTACAAAACAATTACTTGCAAATTCATAAGTCCAATTTGGTTGTGTTGGTCATCAAAACACCATAATCCAAAGTAAATGGGCCTAGGGTCCATTTTCCTTACAACATGTATTTGAACTAAGTGTGATGTTGATGTCAAACTACTTTGCTTCCGCTATTTGAACTTGGTTTGTAATAACTATGTGAACTCCGATGTATATGAGATACTTGTGAACCATTTGTGAAATGTGATATAACATGTGACTTGTTATGTTGAATCATGTACGATCTTGGTTTGTATGTTGGTTGGTTTGAGATCCTTCATGATTTTATTGGACTACCAGGTTTATATGGGCTTAAGTATGATAGTTTGATCGCTTCGGTGATTGCTATTGTACTTGTACTCTTATAAATTGGACGGTTCTATTACAGCTGACATCGAAGCAAGGTTCAACACTAAACTTGTCATATGAGTATTTAAAACAAAGGTTTTGTTTTATAAAATCAGTTTGACAACTTATAGCTATATATATAGGTATGTTAAAATCTGAATTTTAAATTTAGAGTGTGCTAGTGGTCATATCCTTTATGCTCAATTAAGGACTATCAGGTGGCTAAATAAGTACTAACATGGGGGTTTTTACTTTCGTTGTCCATACGTCGTGCTATTGTATGGATGCCATTCACTTAAGTGGTAATGTATGGATCAATTGCTTCTACGCCCAAGGTAAGAGTGGCAAGACCGCAAGGGTGAGTGTGCGGTCTAAAGGAGAGGTAGCTTTGGTACTGCGGTATATATATGTCCCATATGTATATACTAAGGTATTTAATTGTGGGTTAGCTTTGATACGGTTGTAGATGCATATTTATATGTATGTATGGCACGTATTTACTTTCAGGTAGCTTTGATACGGAAGTATTTGTAAGGGTATATATATGGAAGTATTTAGTTGCAACCTAGAGCCCAGATTTACATTTTGGCATATATAATTGTTTGGTTGGGCTGAAAAGAAATTCTTGTGTAGGTACACTAACAGCGAAATATGTAGCCCAATTAGTTACGTATATGGAGAGAACGTATGTATGCCACCGTGTATGTTGTTAGAATTTTAAATTTTTCCTAAGATTCGTGAGGACGTACGGAACTTGCATGCATCATGTTCACCCATGCATTTAAATTTTTGTGGCGGTACGGGCTTCCGTCAGGAGCCATGCCTGAGAGGTTGGGCGAGGCAGAGCCCGCCCCAAGAGGTCGGGCGAGGTGGAGCCCATGCACCTAGGGGTCGGCTGGAGCTGTAGTTGCGCTCTTGTCTGCTCAGATGAATGAATGTTGATGACCATTAGCTCCTCCTCTTTGGGTACCCTAGTATTGGTCCTCGATAGTAGCCCCTAAGCCTACAGAGGAGTAGAATACTCCTTCAGAGACTTTTCTGAATGAGAGGACTCTGAGGGCCTTGGCCTTCTTTTGTCACCCACGGCGTGTCCTAGGGATGCCGATTCCCTTTTGTCATGATCGGACCCCTCAGAAGTATAGTCGTGAGATTTGGTGGGTTAGAAAAGGTCTTTCCTGATTCTGACCCCTATGGGGGTCTATCGTTTTGCGACCGCGTGTTCGGTCTCCTTGCGAGTCCAACTTTTCTCGAGCCCCCGCCCATAGCAGGGGTCTAGTTGAGGGTCGGCTCATCTTTGTGATCGTATTCCCTCATGCGTTTTTTCTGATAAAAATGGAGGGGCTGAGCCATGCCATAATTTTCCTCTATGGATTAATCATGGTGCTCGATGAGCTATTAACGGGCTAGTCCGAGTGGGGCCCCAGCATCCTGTTCGCGGGGGTTCGACTTGGGTTAGCTGGTGACCGACTCTAGATTCTCAGCGGTCAATCCATATAGTTCTCGGGTTCGTTCGACCGGTCCCAAGGGCTCTCTGCCTTTCTTCGAGGAAAACCATGGATCCTATCCGGTCGAGACTTGAATGTGGGCCGGTGAAAGCTCTAGTTTGGTTTTGGTTAATTAATGAAACCCTAAGTGCTAACCTAGTTTATCAAAGTGATCATGAGATAGGTAGCACTACTCCAAGTGATGAAGCAATGATGAAGATCATGACAATGGTGATGGCATGGTTATGATCAAAGGCTTGAATTTAGAAAAAGAAGAAAGAGAAAAACAAAAGGCTCAAGGCAAAGGTATAAAATGTAGGAGCCATTTTGTTTTAGTGATCAAGACACTTAGTGGGTGTGATCACATTTAGGATAGATAGCCGTACTATTAAGACGAGTGAAACTCGTATCGAAATGTGGTTATCAAAGGCCACTAGATGCTCTAATTCATTGCACATGCATTTAGGATCTAGTGGAGTACTAACACCCTTGAAAATATTTGTGAAAATATGCTAACACATGTGCACAAGATGATACACTTGGTGGTTGGCACATTTGAGCAAGGGTGAAGAAGATAGAGGTGAAAAGGAGTCAGTCCTGCTGGTCATACACTGATCGGACGCTGATCACGAAAGGACATGAGCGTTCGGTCAGAGGCAGTAGTGAAGACGCCAACGTCGGTCTTCAACCAGACGTTGGGTCTCGAACTGACCGGATGCTGAGGTCTAGCGTCCGATCACACTGACGTGGCTGCACAGAAGTCAGGGTAATTGACCGGACGCTGGTGGTGTCCGATCAAGTGCGACCGAATGTGTCTGGTCGAAGTAATGCATCTCTGGGAGCTTGCTAGAAACGACCGGACGCTGAGGTCCAGCGTCTGATCACTTTCTAACTAACATGTCTGGTCATGTCATGACCGTTGAGATCAGACGACTCCTGTTGAACATAGGATGACACGTGGCTGGCATCGGGCGACCGGACACTAGGTCCAGCGTATGGTCAATATGACCGGAGCGTCCGATCACCCCGATCAGTGCCTAGTGAAGCGGTACAATGACTCTATTTCATGGGGGCTTATATTTAAGCCCCATGGCCGGCTCAAGCTCACTCTCTTGCACATTTTCATTGACATAACAACCTTGTGAGCTTAGCCAAAGCCGTCCCACTCATCTCCATCATTGATCCATCATCTTTGTGAGATTGGGAGAGAATCTAAGTGCATTGCTTGAGTGATTGCATCTAGAGGTACTTGGTATTCGTGTTGTGCTACAGATTTCACTTGTTACTCTTGGTGGTTGCCACCACCTAGATGGCTTGGTGCAGCGGTGCAGGATCGGCACGAGTTGGTGATTGTTCGTGGCCGTCTCCAGTGATTGTGAGGGGCGTTGTACCTTCCCCGACAGAGTGCCGAAAGGTAACTCTAGTAAATTGCCCATGTCATTGAGTTACCTCACTTGTGGGTAGGTTCTTGCGGTGTCCAATCGTGTGGACGAGGTTTGTGAAACACCTCTTAGCCACCGAACCACTAAGTGTTGGTCAACACAACGGGGACTAGCGTGTTGGCAAGCACGTGAACCTCAGGAGAAAATCGGTTGTCTCTTGTTATTTGTATTCTCCCAGTGATTGGCGTAATCTTCATCTTCTAATTGGTTCATTCCTCTACACGGCAGTATAATCATCCTACTCACTCATTTACATTCTTGCAACCCTTATAAAGCTAGAGCAAGTTTACATTTTGCCATTTGTCATACTAATCAAATTGCTCTAGTTGATTTGTAGAATTTAAATAGGCTATTCACCCCCCCTCTAGCCATATTAGGACCTTTCAAGTGGTATCAGAGCCGTGGTCACCATTTGATTAAAGGCTTAACAACCTCAGTGTCAAATTATGGCTCAAGTTGTGTTGAACCATGTGGGGGGCAAACCACCGTTCTTTGATGGCACATCATATGGTTATTGGAAGAGAAAGATGAGAATGTATCTTGGTTCAATAAATGATCAAGTATGGGATGTGACCGAGAATGACTATGCTATCATTGATCCTGATGATCCCACCAAACAAGACAAGATCAACAAGCAATGCAACATAATGGCTCTCAACACCATATACAATGCTATTGATTCCAAGGTGTTTGAGCAAATCAAAGATTGTGAAAGAGCAAATGAGGTGTGGAGGAGATTAGAGGAAACATATGAGGGCACACCGGCGGTGAAGAGTGCCAAGTTGTACATCCTCAAGGACAAGTTGACAAGTTTCAAGATGAAGGATGATGAGAGCATTCTGGAGATGTTCCATCGATTGCAAGTTATTATCAATGACTTGAAGGCATTGGGAGAGAAGATCAAGGATGATGATGTCTCTCATCGATTCTTGATGTGCTTACCTCCAAGATTTGAGATGTTGAGATTGCTCATCATAAGAGAAGGATTGAAGGACATTACCCCCAACCAAGTACTAGGTGATGTCATGACACAAGAGACATACCATGTGGAAAGGGAGGGGAATGACAAGGAGGACAAGAAGGAAGAAGAGGATAAGAAGAAGAAGAGTGTAGCATTCAAGGCTAGCTCATCATCATCCAAGAACAAGGACAAGTCCAAGAAAGAATCAAGTGATGATGATGAACTTAGTGATATTGATGATGAAGCTATGGCCCTCTTTGTCCGCAAGATGGGAAAATTCATGAAGAAGAAGGGCTATGGTGCAAGAAAGAGAAGAGATCACACCAAAAGCAAAGAATATGTGAGAAGATGCTATAATTGCAAGAGCCCCGATCATGTTGTAGTAAATTGTCTCTACAATAGTGATAATGATGAAGATAAGAAGAAGAAGCACAAGAAAGATAAAAATGAAAATAAGGAGAAGGAGAAGAGAATGATCTTCCAAAAGAAGAAGGGTGGAGGCTATGTAGTCACTTGGGATAGTGATGGCTCATCGGATAGTGATGACTCTAGCTATCAAGAAAGCACTAGCAAGCATCACATCAACAACAAGCCCTCCATCTTCAACACTCCATCGACATGTCTCATGGCAAAGCCTACCAAGGTAAAATATGATGAGAGTGATGATGATGAATGTGAAAGTGACTCTTGTAGGAATGATAATGATGATGATGATGAGGATGAGGAGTACACCAAGGAGGAGCTCTTGGACATGTGTTAGCAAGTGCACGCTTGCAATGAGATGAAGAGAAAGGAGTGCAAAGAATTGCGCAAGAAAGTAAAATTTCTTGAGCAATCCTTTGATGAGCTCAATGCTACTCATGAGAGGCTAATGGAAGCCCATAAGAAGCTTGGCAAAGCTCACTCTAAGCTTGAAAAGGCTCACTCATCTCTCATTTAGCAAGTCAAAGTGAAGGAAGCCGAGAAGGAGCAAGTGATCGTATCATGTGATGTGGGAATAACATGTGATCTTATTAATGAATCTTTTCATGAGTCCATTTTAGTTGCTCCCACTAACCCCTCTTGTAGCACTACCACTTCTACTTCACCTTTGAGTGATGGAATCACTTATGATGTCTCACTAAAAGTGGAAAATGAGACCTTCAAGAAAGAGGTGAATGAGCTCACTCGTGCCTTAGGCAATGCCTATGGTGGAGATGCCCGCTTGCTAAAGTGCTTGGGTAGCCAAAGGTTTTCTCTCCACGAAGAGGGATTAGGCTATACCCCCAAGAAAGGCAAGATAGCCTTTATCACTCCCAAAGCTAGCTTTGTGAAGGGCAATGGTCGGTTTTGCAATAGATGCAAGCAAGTTGGGCATATAGAGCAATATTGCAAAATTAACAAGAACAAGCTACCTAATGTATCCTCAATCAAATTTGATTCTTGTTACATGCTTTTTAATGGTGCCAATGGTGTGAAGGCTAAGTTCATTGGTACACCAATTGTGGGCCCAAAGAAGAAGGCCATTTGGGTACCAAAGACCTTGGTAACTAACCTTCAAGGACCCAAGCAAGTTTGGGTACCTAAAAAGAATTGATCTTCTTTTGTAGGTAAATTATAAAGCCGGAGGAAGGCATTGGGTGCTTGATAGTGGGTGCACACAACACATGACCGGTGATCCAAGAATGTTCAATTCAATCAATGAAAACAAGAGCAATGGGATTGATAGTATCACATTTGGTGACAATGGAAAAGGCAAGGTCAAAGGGCTTGGTAAGATTGCAATATCTAATGACGAGCATTTCTAATGTGCTACTAGTAGAGAGCTTGAACTTCAACCTATTGTCGGTAGCTCAATTATGTGATTTTGGTTTCAAATGCATATTTGGTGTGGATGATGTAGAGATCATAAGTATAGATGGCTCTAACTTGATATTCAAAGGATTTAGATATGAGAATCTATACTTGGTTGATTTCAATGCTAGAGAAGCTCAATTAACAACATATTTGATCACTAAATCTAGCATGGGTTGGTTATGGCATAGAAGGCTTGGTCATGTTGGAATGAAATAATTAAACAAGTTAATCAAGCATGACTTAGTTAGAGGCTTGAAAGATGTCACTTTTGAGAAAGATAAGCTATGTAGTGCATGTCAAGCCAGAAAGCAAGTTGGTAACACACATCCTAAGAAGAGTATGATGAGCACATCTAAGGCATTTGAGTTAATGCATATGGACTTGTTTGGACCAACCACATACACTAGCATTGGAGGAAACAAATATGGATTTGTGATTGTGGATGATTTCACTAGATATACATGGGTCTTCTTTCTTGGTGACAAGAGTGATGTGTTTGCAACATTTAAATCTTTTGTCAAGGGTATTCACAATGAGTTTGAAACAACAATCAAGAAAGTTAGAAGTGACAATAGAAGTGAGTTCAAGAACACTAGAATTGATGAGTTATGTGATGAATTTGGAATTAGACATCAATTCTCGGCCAAGTATACTCCTCAATCAAATGGGCTAGTTGAAAGAAAGAATAGAACCTTAATTGATATGGCAAGATCAATGTTGAGTGAGTACAATGTGAGTCATTCATTTTGGGCCGAAGCAATCAACATGGCTTGCTACTATAGCAACCGACTCTATTGTCACCCCATGATGGTGAAGACACCTTATGAGCTTTTGAATGGAAGAAAGCCCAACATAGCATACTTTTGGGTTTTTGGTTGTAAATGCTATATATTGAAGAAAGACACTAGATTGAGCAAGTTTGAAAAGAAATGTGATGAAGGTTTCTTGCTTGGTTACTCCACTACTAGCAAGGCTTATTGAGTTTGGAATTTGGCTAGTGGTACTCTTGAGGAGGTTCATGATGTGGAGTTTGATGAAACAAATGGTTTCCAAGAGGAAGATGAGAATCTAGATGATATGAAAGGCACTCAATTGATCAATGCAATGAAGAACATGGACATTGGTGAGTTAAGGCCTAGAGTGGTGATTGATGTTGAAGATGACAAGAATCAAGTGCTCTCTAACTCAAATGTGCAAGCTAGTGGTTCCCATGATCAAATCCAAGCAAGCACTAGTGATGGCAATGTGCAAGATCAACAAATGGCTAGTTCATCATCTCAACCAAGTGATCAATCAAATGCTAGCAATCAAGTGCAAGTGCTTCAACCAACCAATGTTGCAAGAGGTCATCCCTTGGACACTATCATTGGTGATATTTCAAGAGGTGTGCAAACTAGATCAAGATTGGCTTTATTTTGTGAGCATTTCTCATTTGTGTCATCCATTGAACCTAAGAAGATAGATAAAGCTTTGAAGGATGTTGATTGGGTCAATGCTATGCATGAAGAGCTAAACAACTTTACAAGAAACCAAGTATGTGAGTTAGTTGAAAGGCCTAAGGATCATAATGTGATTGAAACCAAGTGAGTCTTTCGGAACAAGCAAGATCAAGATGGGATAGTAATAAGGAACAAAGCAAGATTAGTGGCTCAAGGTTACACTCAAGTTGAAGGTCTTGACTTTGGAGAAACATATGCCCCAATTGCAAGATTGGAAGCAATTAGGATCTTGTTAGCCTATGCTTGTGCCCACAACATTAAGTTGTACCAAATGGATGTGAAGAGTGCATTTCTCAATGGGTATATCAATGAGCTTGTGTATGTTGAGCAACCTCCTAGTTTTGAAGATGAAAAGAAACCCAACCATGTTTACAAGTTGAAAAAAGCTTTGTATGGATTAAAACAAGCACCTAGAGCATGGTATGAGAGATTGAGGGATTTCCTACTCTCTAAGGGATTCAAGATGGGAAAGGTTGACACCACTCTCTTCACCAAGAAGCTTGGAAATGACTTGTTTGTAATGCAAATCTATGTTGATGATATCATCTTTGGGTCAACAAATCAAGAATTTTGTAAGGAGTTTGGCAAGATAATGGCTAGTGAGTTTGAAATGTCCATGATTGGGGAGCTTAGCTACTTCCTTGGTCTTCAAATCAAGCAAATGAAGAATGGCACATTTGTGAGTCAAGGCAAGTACATCAAGGACATGCTCAAGAAGTTTAGAATGGATGATGCTAAAGCTATTAGTACACCAATGGGAACAAGTGGAAGCTTGGATAGTGATGCTAGTGGCAACATGGTGGATCAAAAGATGTATCGGTCTATGATTGGAAGCCTACTCTATGTGACCGCATCAAGGCCGGATGTGATGTTTAGTGTATGCATGTGTGCTAGATTCCAAGCCTCACCAAGAGAAAGTCATTCAAAAGCAACAAAGAGAATATTGAGATACTTGAAGCATACACAAAATGTTGGATTGTAGTATCCCAAAGGAGCAAGATTTGAGTTGATTGGATATTCGAACTCCGATTATGCGGGATGCAAAGTTGAGAGAAAGAGCATATCGGGCACATGTCAACTATTGGGAAGATCACTTGTATCTTGGTCATCAAAGAAGCAAAATAGTGTAGCACTTTCAATCGCCGAAGCGGAGTACATTTCGGCCGGTAGTTGTTGTGCTCAATTACTTTGGATGAAGGCTACTTTGAGTGATTTTGGAATAAAGATCAAGCAAGTGCCATTGCTATGTGACAATGAGAGTGTCGTCAAACTCACCAACAACCCGGTTCAACACTCAAGAACAAAGCATATAGATGTTCATCATCACTTCATAAGAGATCACCAACAAAAATGGGACATTTGCATAGAGAGTGTGGGCACCGAAGATCAACTTGCCGACATATTCACCAAGCCACTTGATGAGAAGAGGTTTTGCAAGCTAAGGAATGAATTGAACATACTTGACTTCTCCAATATGTGTTGATGCACCCCCATTATATGACATGACTCTCCTTCGAGCAATCCAAGGTAAAAGTTGATTGGCATGGCATACATCCTTGCTAAGGACATGATTAGTGCATCTAGACATATTTCGCATCTAAATAGGCTCATACATGAAAACCAAATGAATTTGATACTTATATGGTACCACTATTGCTTGTATGTTTGAAATGATCTAGTGGTAGCATATGACATGTTTGTGGGCTTGTAAACCTAGTGTTTGATATAGAAAATAAGCTATAAGTGTTTAACTCAACATGGTACAAGATAACCCTTATTTGGAGGTGTGAAGAAGCTTGTCCTTGGTTCAAACCGAGTTAAATATCCTTTGCAAGTAATCTAGATTGAACCAATTTGGGAAAATGATCCTCACTTCATATGGTTTCACCCCAACCTATCTAAAATTTGAGCCCTCCTTTTGTGCTAATTGTTGACAAAGGGGGAGAAAAATGCACAAAGATAGTAAGATGGATAGGGGGAGCAAACAAATGAAATGACATTGTAAGGGTATCAATCAAAACAAGTAGGGGGAGCAAGCTCATAAACTTGTATGATGCATTTGAATGTGCATTTCATATATTTGCTTGCATGGTACAAGTTCTTAATTTCAATATCCATGTTTGTGTGGTGTATGCTAATTGTAGATTTGAATGGTGAAATGAAAATCTAGCATGCATAGGTCATCTAATGATTTCATTTCCATGTATTTACAAGTGGTATCTAGCTATCAAGTGGTATCTAGCTAAAGTAACTAGACTTATGTTCATCATGTGGAAATTAGACCCTTACTTGTAATATTGATCTCATGGGGTATTCTAGTTTTTATATATGTCTAGTTACTAATGGTGCTAAGGATGGTGTAATGGTGCACTCCGATTGGTATCACGCTCCAAAGGTCCATCTCTTATACCTTAGCATCATTTGGTAGAAATTGTCTCCTATATTTCCTATCTAAGTATATGTGCAAAGCTACAATCCAAACTCCTAGCACATATGTAGGGGGAGCAATTGCTACCATAAGGAGTTCATGAAACTTGTCCATATCCTTTACACATGGTAAATATGCTTGGGCAAGCAACATGGATTCAAATGAACTTTAATTCATATCTTTGTATAAGGGTTGTCATCAATTACCAAAAAGGGGGAGATTGAAAGCTCTAGTTTGGTTTTGGTTAATTAATGAAACCCTAAGTGCTAACCTAGTTTATCAAAGTGATCATGAGATAGGTAGCACTACTCCAAGTGATGAAGCAATGATGAAGATCATGACAATGGTGATGGCATGGTTATGATCAAAGGCTTGAATTTAGAAAAGACGAAAGAGAAAAACAAAAGGCTCAAGGCAAAGGTATAAAATGTAGGAGCCATTTTGGGTTTTAGTGATCAAGACACTTAGTGAGTGTGATCATATTTAGGATAGATAGCCGTACTATTAAGAGGAGTGAAACTCGTATCAAAATGTGGTTATCAAAGTGCCACTAGATGCTCTAATTCATTGCACATGCATTTAGGATCTAGTGGAGTACTAACACCCTTGAAAATATTTATGAAAATATGCTAACACATGTGCACAAGGTGATACACTTGGTGGTTGGCACATTTGAGCAAGGGTGAAGAAGATAGAGGTGAAAAGGAGTCAGTCCTGCTGGTCATACACTGACCGGACGCTGATCACGGAAGGACCGGAGCGTCCGGTCAGAGGCAGCAGTGAAGACACCAGCGTCGGTCTTTGACCGGACGCTGGGTCTTGAACTGATCGGACGCTGAGGTCCAGCGTCCGGTCACACTGACATGGCTGCACAGAAGTTAGGGTAACTGACCGGATGTTGGCGGTGTCCAGTCAAGTGCGACCAGACGTGTCCGGTCGAAGTAATGCGTCTCTAGGAGCTTACTAGAAACGATCGGACGCTGAGGTCCAGCGTCTGGTCACTTTCTAACTGACGCGTCCGGTCATGTCATGACCGTTGAGATCAGACGACTCCTGTTGAACACAGGATGACACATGGCTGGCATCGGGCGACCGGACGCTGGGTCCAATGTCCGGTCACCCTGATCAGTGCCCAGTGAAGGGGTACAACGGCTCTATTTCGTGGGGGCTTCTATTTAAGCCCCATGGCCGGCTTAAGCTCACTCTCTTGCACATTTTCATTGACATAGCAACCTTGTGAGCTTAGCCAAAGCCCTCCCACTCATCTCCATCATTGATCCATCATCTTTGTGAGATTGGGAGAGAATCCAAGTGCATTGCTTGAGTGATTGCATCTAGAGGCACTTGGTATTCGTGTTGCGCTGCGGATTTCGCTTGTTACTCTTGGTGGTTGCCACCACCTAGATGGCTTGGTGCAGCGGTGGAGGATCGACACGAGTTGGTGATTGTTCATGGCCGTCTCCAGTGATTGTGAGGGGAGTTGTACCTTCCCCGGTGGAGTGCTGAAAGGTAACTCTAGTAAATTGCTCGTGTCATTGAGTTACCTCACTTGTGGGTAGGTTCTTGTGGTGTCCAATCATGTGGACAAGGTTTGTGAAATACCTCTTAGCCGACGAACCACCAAGTGTTGGTCGACACAACGAGGACTAGCATGTTGGCAAGCTCATGAACCTCGAGAGAAAATCGGTTGTCTCTTATCATTTGTATTCTCCCGGTGATTGGCGTAATCTTCATCTTGTGATTGGTTCATTCCTCTACACGGCAGTATAATCATCCTACTCACTCATTTATATTCTTGCAACCCTTGTAGAGCTAGAGCAAGTTTGCATTTCGCCATTTGTCATACTAATCAAATTGCTCTAGTTGATTTGTAGAATTTAAATAGGCTATTCACCCCCCTCTAGCCATATTAGGACCTTTCATCCGGGATGCCCATGGCGCTTGTGCGCCCGGGTACTGGCCGCAAGATGGCCCATCCCTTTCCACCCCTCACACTAAAGGTGCTCGAAGCGGTTGTCAAACCCGTCGGTGGGCCAACCTTCGAACTCCTGGGCCTAGATGGGCCGTAGGAGCGTTTTCTGCTCCGTATCCCTCTTACTTGTGACTGGTCGTGGCCCGTTTGGGGAGGCAAAATGTATGGTGTGTTTTTCGAGGGGACGACCATAGGTTGCGTGCGCACGCCCCACGAAGAGACATGGTGACAGGTCATGGCAGGCGCAAAGATCTAGGCGGGCGGTTGGTTTCCTCGCACCCGTCGCCCCTCCACGGCCACGCCGCCGCCGCCAGTGCTTACGTTTCCTGCCTCCGCATCTCTGCCACCGTTGAGCTCGCATCCTTCCGCCCCCACCTCCAATGGATCCGTGGTGCCGTTCCGACATCACCTTTCAGCGCATGGAGGGCCTCGTCCATCGCTGTCTTCTTCGCGCGTGGACCTCGAGCGAGGAGTGGTTGCTGCCCGGCAACAAGGATTTGCCGTCGCCACCCGACGGCTACGTGGTGTCGTTCGCCCACTTCCACGAGCATGGGCTCACGACCTCCGCCCACAAATTCCTCTGAGGGCTGCTGCACTTCTACAAGTTTGAGCTGTAGCATCTCAATCCCAACGGGATCCAGCACATGGCGGCATTCGTCGCACTGTGCGAAGGATTCCTAGGGATCAGCCCCCACTTTGACTTGTGGAGGTATTTCTTCGCCGTCAACCTCTAGAAGAAGAGGGAGACGGGCGGCAGGCAGGAGCTGCACATGCCGATGGGGTGCGCCGGCATCCAACTTTGGAACAATCGGGTCGGCGAGTACCCGTCCATGCGGCTCTCGACATCTAACAAGGGGTGGCACTCACAGTGGTTTTACCTCAAGAATGACGCCGCTGCCCCTCTGCCGGAGTTCACCGGGCGCCTGATCGAAGAGGCCCCGGAGCAATGGAGGAAGTAGGGTGTCCTGGAGAAGGACAAGAAGAAGATCCGAGACCACATCGCCGCCATCCACATCCTAAAGGAGAATGGCCTGAAAGGGTCGGGCGTCATCGGGGCTTACCACGCGATGGCCCCCAAGGCGTCGTTTGACGGAACGACGCTCGCCGAGGGAATGCTCCCCAACTCTGAGATCGCGCAACGCATCAAGGAGGCGATGAAGCCTTTGCGGGATGATGCGGGTGCCGCCCTCGACTTTGTCTACCCGGTGTCGGGGCATCTTCCGATGCGGTAGGAGCCAGGCTACGTTGTCTTCGTAAGTTTTCCTTTCTCTTGTCTTCTCTTCAATTGATTTCGCGACCCCGTGAGACTAACTTTGAGAGGGGCAGGACCAGCCGAGGGACCTCATCCTCATGGATCACCCGGCACCGCTGCCGAGGGATTCGGCCGTGAGGGCGGAGAATCGCGCTGAGGGCGAGCGGCTGAGGAAGGCGAAGGAGGACAAGAAGAGGAAGAAGCAGCGGAAGCTGCGGACGCGGGAACGAGGGGAGGACACTGACAACGATGATGATGATGACGATGGTGACGACGATGAGGTGACGGAGGAAGAAGAAACGGTAGCCGATGATATCGAGTGGGACAACCTGGAGAACGAGGATGCGCTGACAGGCATCGGCTCGTCTTTGCAGGCGTCGGGACCCTTCCCGTTCCATGGAGGGGAGGGTACGTCTAGGGATGCGTGAACGGACTGTAGCCACAGGCGTTCGGACGCGAGCGTCCGTCTAGACGTCCGGGCGCTAGCACTGCCATTCTTTTAAATAGATTAATCAAATTTAGAGAGGTTTATCTTAAAATAAAACAAAGTAAATATAATTTAGAGCGGAGGGAGTGTACCACACTAAGGCCCTGTTTGGTTGAGCTATGGATTTTGGAAAAGTAGCTGTGAGCTGTGGCTTTTCGAAAAGCTGCTGTGGATTGAGGGTTGTGGCTTTTCGAAAAGTCCATTTGGTTGAATAGCTGTGGCTTTTAGAAAACTTCTCACACTGACAGGCGCGCCCCACATGTCATACACACACTGCTTCTTCATCCTCTAGCCACCATGGGGATGGCCGTGCTCACCGGAGCTGGCCGCACCCACCACGGGGACGTACGAATCCGCTCATGCCTACGTCGGGGAGGGCCGGATCCACTCGCGCCTACGCCGGGAGGGGCGGAGCTTGTCCGCGCCGCGTTGGGGAGGGCCGTGGAGGGGCGGAGCCTCCTGTGCCGCGACGAGGAGGGCCGGAGCCACCTGCGCCACGCGGGGAGGGTCGGGAGGGGCGGAGGGAAGGGCCGAGGGAGGGAGGTGCCGGCCGCCGATGAGGAGCTGAGGGAAGGCCGCGGCCGTCGGGCCTCCCGCGCGCGCGCCCGAGGCGGCAGCGGCGGAGCTCCCGCACGCCCTGTGCTGGCTGCCGGTGGTAGGGTGGCGCTCGCTCTGGTTGTCGAGGGAGGGAGGTGCCGGCCGCCGGGGAGGAGCTGAGGGAGGGCCGCCGGTGTTGGATTGCCGGCATTCGGGGCTCCCGCGCGCGCTCTGGTCATCGGGGAACGAGCCTGCGCGCCGGCGAGGTAGCTGGGCGACGCGGCGCGGAGGAATCGCGGCATCGCGGAGCGGAGGAAGTCGCGGCGGCGGGGGAAAGAACGAACCGTTTTCTTCATAATGGATGGCATTGCGGGTAATTTTGATAAAAATGAGGAAGCTACAGCCGGTGAAAGCAGCCTCCCCCCTGCTGTGAAAATTGAACTGGGCAAAAGCTAGCTTTTGGAGAAGCTGTTGGTCTATCCAAACCCCTTTGGTTAGTTTTTTGACTTCTGGAGAAGCTACAGCCGGTTGGAAGCTGAACCAAATACCCCCTAAAACATCTTACTAGCGAGTATGGATAACTACTTATTGAGTGAGTTTAATCAGGTGCACATGCTTTCTGTACCTTGGTTGTTTGGATGCAACGAGATTATACCTGCGTATACGAGGTTTATTTATGAACCAATTTTAGTTCTGCTTCTTGAACACGTACTCCAATTAATTCCGCTGCCATGGTTTTAGTGGCTGTTAACCACTGTATCTTCTAGATTCGACGCATTCTCGTCTTATGTGACAACTACTCCATGTTTTAGCCTGCTTGAAGCATCATGGTTCCAGTTGTAGTCTCTATTCTTATTTCCGAGGGGATTTTAGTGTTTACTGGCCACCAAATCTTATTCTCAAAGCATTTGCTAAGCCAAATCAAACTATGTAACAGTGTCTCCTTCTATATTAGAATAATGACATATGAAAATAGTACTGATAATAGATTTGTCATGAAAATATAGTTCAATTTGTATAAAGCTTTGCACAGAAATGGTATTTAAAAGTATTAATCAAATACGTTTATTGGAGACTGCGTTGATGTCTGAAATGTCATTAGGTTAAAAAGACCGGAAATGGTTCATATACTAAGGTTATATAGGTCACAAAAGTTTGATCTGCAGGGGTAGACAGCCCGCAGATATTCTACTTAACCCCATGCCCATCTCCAGCGGTCACCCCAAAAGCTCCTAAACAAAAGTTTTTTCTTAAATTCTCTGTAAAATCTATTTTGAAAATGAATTTATTTGAATTGGTAGACGCTAGTATTATTCTTTTAAATAGCTTAATCAAACTTAGCGAAGTTTAACTCAAATAAAACAAAGTAAATATAATTTAGATTGGAGGGAGTGTACCACACTAAAACATCTTACTAGCAAGTATGGAGGATAACTACTTATTGAGTTTAAGGCATTTGCTTACGTCCAAGCACTTGCCTCAGAAATTACACACAGGTTGCTTACGTCCAAGCCCAGATTAAGTGGAATTTTCTGTGCCTCAGAAACTCCTCCATCAAACTACTTAATCTGGGCACAGAAAATGGAGATGAGATTCTCATTCACGATAACAGAAAAGCAGGTTATCACAAAATAGTTTGATGGAGGAGTTTCCTCACGCTCCATATAACTTAGCTAAGTTCCAAACAGTACCACGGCATGACAAATTTTTACAGCAACTGGTCCTTAACCTTGTTCTATGCAAAACCTATATAACACACTGATCTCGATAATAATAATCACACGTACCAGATAGATAGAACGAACAAGCAGAACTGATGTTTATCCCTAGTAAGTTTTTACTTGTCTCATGAGGTATATGTACTTCTTTACTGATGGGAATGTCAAAAGCATGCATCTTCCAACGTGCTCACAGCAGACTGGCCTGGAGCTGACCATCCCTTATCTGCGCTGCGATGTCTCTGACAGCACCTGGTCCATGAGGGATGAAGACCGACGAGGACTTGGATGAGGCCCCAATCTCCTTCATGGTGTCGAAGTACTGGGTCACCAGAACCATGTCCATGACATCCTTTGAAGAGGTCCCAGGAACATTCTCAGAGAAAGCAAGAACACTCTCTCTCAGCCCATCCACTATAGCCTGGCGCTGTCTTGCGATACCCAGACCAGCCAAGTACTTGGATTCTGCATCACCTTCAGCTCTCTTGATCTGCAGTATCTTCTCTGCCTCAGCTTTCTCAGTGGCAGCCAACCTCAGCCTAGCAGCTGTTTCATTAATCGACAGGAACAGTTCAGAAATACTGGAACAGAGATACATCATACTCAATGTTTCGTGAAGATAATGCCGTACAACCTATCTTCCAAAATGTACTTAAGTTAAGCAGATGGGACGTTACTTAAATTGCTTTCTTCAAAAAGAAAGTTACTTAATATGTACTCGGTGAGAACATCAGTATAAACAAGTTTGTTCATCACCAACAAACAAATTAAACTAAGTGCAGACGATTTCAGAAAACAAAACAATTACCTTCTAAATATCGTGATAAGATTAACCGGTATAAGAAAACCAGAATTATGGGAGATGATTTTGGTGTCCATGTTTATTTCATGATCAATGAACATAATATTGATTGATGGGAATACTATTGCACTTGACAACATTAGGTGACATCTTGATGATAAGTCTCAAGAAGCTGAGCCATTCTTTCCATGCCACTGAGGCACAAAATACATCCCATTTTCCTTTTCCAGATGATTGCACAAATATCAAGTTGTAAAATTGAACAGGTGGTTCTTACAAAGAAATCAACATGTAGTTGATGTTTCAACTATGAACAAGAAATATGTGGAACTTGCCTGCATTGATCTCATTCATGGCTCTCTTCACAAGCACATCGGGCTCAATATCAACAATCAGAGTCTGCACAATCTCATATCCATACATAGACATTGCCTATACAGTGAAGAAAAGGGTTAGCCAAAAAAACCAAAACTTCCATGCTCTAGAAGACCAACAAATGATGAACACAGACCTTTTCTAGTTCATCTTCTACAGCTTTGGCGATTTCATTCTTCTGCTCAAAGGCATCATCCAAGTTCATCTTTGGAACACTTGCCCTGATGACTGACATGAGCAAAGTTCTATTAGTATTGAATGGGAGAAGTGAGGATGAAAAGAAATAGAACCAACAGTAATTCAGGTGACTCCTAATGTAACAACCCAAAAATCCACACACCAAAAATTCCAACTACAAAATTTTTTCTTCAAAACCCCATGTGATGTTGAGTGACATATAGAAGTCAAACCCTAGTTTGCATTTAGTTGTAACCTAATTACTCATTTTCATATGCAAAGTATGTCACTTATCATACATGTTTAAATTCCTAACAAATAAATCATGCATGTGCTTAATACCAAATTATGAGTTGGTTCTCATTGCCCTTTTTGTTGTGCAAATAAAAGAGAAAGGAAAACAAAATAGAAAAAGAATAAAAAAAAAGAGAAAGGAAAGAATAGGGAGTAGCAGCAGCCCAGGCCTGCTCGGCCTTGCGAGCCAGCCTGTCTGCCCTCCCACTCGCGCACGCGGCCCAGCTTCGCCTCGCCACCCGCGCGCGCAGGCGCTGACCGCCGGGTCCCACCTGCCAGCCCGTACCGCTTCACCACGTCGCGACGCGCCTGAGCCGCACCCGCTGCCAACCGGACCCCACGCGTCAGCCACCCCAGCAACAGGGTCTTCTTCCTCCCCACGCCAGCCTCTCCTCCCGACCGAGCCCCGACCGAAGCAGCAGACGCGGGCCCAGGGTCACGCAAATCGCATGACCTTGTTCCCTTGGCGCCGTGCCCACGCAACCCCTACGCCACCAACCCCGCACGACGGGACCGTCCGATGCGCTCGGCGCATCGCCTGCCGTCCGCCCCCGTCCGCCATTGGTGAGCAGTGGATCTTCGCCTATAAAAGGAGGAGCCCGGAACCCTAGCGCCTCACCACGCCTCGCCGCCGCCGTGCGGTTCGCACCAACACACTAAGCCGAGGGACGAGAGGAGAAGGAGAGGCGCGAGAAGGACGCCGCCGCTGCTGCCGGGGCCCTGCCGCTGCCGGAGCCGGAGGAGGGAGCACCACCGTCGTCGTCCCGGGAGCTGCACGGCCACCACTGCACGGCACCGCCACCGCCTTCAAACTCCCCACGGTGAGCACACTTCGCTGAGAGCACTCCTAGCCTCTCGGACGCCATGAACGGACCACGCCGGAGCACGAGCTCTTGCTCCGGCTTAGCCAACCGGTAGCCTAGAAGGACCACCACGACCCTCTTGTTGAGCCAAACGGAAACGCGAAGCAAAGGGAAGAAAGGGGGCGACGCCGAGCCCTCTGCTCGGGAACACCAGCGCCGAGCGCTCTGCTCATGCCATGCATACGCATCGCACGCACTCACTCACCATGGCCAGAGCACGGCCATGGCGAGGCCGCCTTGCCCGCACCACCGCGAGAACCACGCCGTTTGCACCCTGCCTGGCTCCGCGACGACTCGGGACACACCGCGCGCACCAACAGAAGAGAAGAAGGCCGCTGGTGCTCCGTCTAGCACGCGCCGCACCCCACCGAAGCACCACCGCGTCCTTCATGGCCGCCACCGTGGCCGAAGCCACCGGGAGCCTCTAGCGCCCCTTCAACCTGCCCGCCACACCCACCGGAGCCACGGGGAGCTCACGCGCCCCACCAAGCCTGCTCCCAGCCGCCACACAGACCGGCCGCCGTCGACGCGCCGCAGCCGAGCCGCCGTTGCCGTGGCCAGTCCTTTGGGAAGCCCTAACCGTCACTCTGACCTCACCATCGTGTTCGTCGAGGCGAGGGGATGATTTCGCCCAAGCTAATTGCACCCTAGCGCCACTGGAGCCGCCAATTAGGCGAGCTCGCCGTCGACGGGCACCACGCCGCCGTCCGATCGAAACAGAGGAGAAGAAAGGGGGGGGGTGCGGTGCACCCGGCGCACAGTGCGCCAGGAGAGAGAAAAGGAGGATGGACCGGGTCCACCATGGACTCGGTGTGCGGTTCATGAACCGCAGAAGGGTGGTCCACCATGAACCGATTCCGTGGACCCAGGCCCAGTAAAAGCCCACAGGGGCGACGTGGCCTCACCAGTGAGCGCCACGTGGCGGGCCAAGCCCGGCCCGTATCCGACCCAATCGGCCTAGTCGAGGCCCGGCCTGTATTGACCGTTGACCGGTCAACATTGACCAATTGACCGGGCCCACATGTCAGCGACACAGAGACTCTAGACCCACTTGTCAGTGGGTGACGTCATGCTGACGTCATGATGACGTCATGCGGGTCCCACCTGTCAGTAACAAACGCAGCCGAGGTGACGCCATGATGATGTCACGGTGACGTCAGCTGCTGACGTCAGCAGCTCTTGCCCCACCTGTCTGTGACTGTGATCCGATGACCGTTGACTCGCCCGTTGACTTGACGATTGACTTTGACCGGACCCACATGACAGTGACCCAAGAGCCCCCGGTCCCACCTGATGACGTTGATGGCGTCATGCTAACATCAGCAGGACCCCACCTGTCAGCTCAGAACCGAGATGATGACGTCATGCTGATGTCATACTGATGTCAGCATGCCACTTGGACCAACAGGAGCGTGACACGTGTCAGCACGATATTAATTCAGCCTTTTCCCATTTTCAGAAATGATTAAAACTTTGAAAATTCATAACTAATTCATACGAACTCAGAAAAATACAACACCAGGACCAAAATTCATCTAAAATCGAGCTCTACGCAATGAACCCATGATTGAGTGCATTTGGCTCTTTTGAATTTTCATTGTTTTTTGTGCTATTCTATAGACGTCGCTAACGCGACTATAATTAAATCGTTTGCAGACTCGGAGGAGAACCAGAGGGACGAGGACCGAGAGTATCGTGAGGAGTACGGAGACGACTTCACTGAAGGTGCCACATCCCACCCAATCTCGTAGCACCTATTACGCATGGCTAATATAGAGATGCTATTGCTTTACTTTATTATTATAATCACACTACGATAGGACTTGCATGGTAGTATGCTTACTTGATGGCCTTTACCTTGACGCAACCTTACCCCCGCTTACCCTGCTATTAGGCTAGACACACGCTTGCTGCTATATTTCATTGCTTATTACTTCTACTACGCTTGTACTACACTGATGCGTGGTGGAAACTGGAGTTATCTGGACTATGGGGAGAGTGCTACGTGTGTGACTTGGGTGTGTGGAGGGTGAGGGTTGTGTCGACCAAGTTGGAGTATACGACGAGCCTGAGGCAAGTCTTGCCGTGAGGTGCTACCTGGGCACCCCTGGAATGGATACCTGTGGTGGGTAAATGGTGATATGAGGTGGCCCTGGGTGTGAACCTGTGATGGGAGGAGCCCGGGGTGGAGGTGCTGTGATGGCACGGTAAAACCCTGATGAAGACATTCTGGCTTGATCATCTCTAAGGACTTACTAGTAATCAGACTCATCGGGAATCCTTACGTACCACTCGCCCTATATGGTGCGGGACGGTCGGACTACTTGGTAGGATATTGCCACTACTGCTAGGTTGATAGCGAACAGTGCAAGGTGGTACGGGGCGCGGAGGATTTCCCCCACACTCTTCCGAGACTTCATGGAGACCATGTGTACCCGGCTCATGACTCACAGTTTCAGCCACCCCGGACAAGACTTGGGGTGTACCAGGGCTGAATGGTAGAGTGGCATTATCCTAGGCTAGCAAGCGGCCGGAATTAGCCCAGTTGACGACGGTCAGCGAAGAAGGCAGATCTTGTGGTTATGTAAAACCTCTGCAGAGTGTATGGTTGATCGATCGATACATATGCCGACTTGTCGGCTATGGACCTTTCCTAGGCTTCACTTAAACTAGATAGCGAGATGAGTCATTCTCTTCTTCCCCCGTGAGAGAGTGTCGGTCGTAGCCAGGGGCTACGGGCCATGAGACAGTGCCGAGAGGGAGTTGGCCTGTCGACTGAGCGATGGTATGATGATGATATGGAGATGGTGGTATATCGATCCCAGGATCGAAACCTGGCTCTGGACGGAAAAAGGGGGTGGAATGTGTGTGAGAATGGTGTTAAAAACTTGACCAACTACTATTATATACTTGAAATGCTAATACATAGGAAACCCCAGCCTTATAGGTTCCTTTTGATTATATCCAACTTGCATCCAATTTCCACAAAGCAATGCTCATAGGGTGGGAGTGACCAGTACAAATCGTACTGATAAACTTTGGCACACAGGTTCTGCTGAGGAGTATAGCTCTGAGGAGTTTGACGGTTGAGAGGTTCGTTCCTACTCTCGAGTTTTGGCGATCTTATCTCCAAGCTGTTCTGGATGAATGCTACTTCTGATTCCGCCGATGCGGCGATGTAATAATTTATGTAATTCCGCACTTTATGTACTCTGATATTATCGTTGTATGGATGTGGTATTCGACAAGAATTTGGGTAATATGATCTACAACGGTCATAATACACTTCGACTCTATGGATTTTCCTTCACAGAAATCAGGTCGTTTCACCTAAAGTACTACTACTACTGCATGAGTTATATAATGCGACAAGGAAAAAAAGGATACTGAATAAATCCATGTATGTGGTGGAGTAATGAATTTTGCAATTATGAACAAGTAGCAGCCTTACCATCAAAGACATATGACTGGATTTGCTCCCTGGTGTTACTAAGCCTGTAAAATGCATCGGATGCCTTTTCGGCAAGGGCACGATATTGCACAGATGCCACAACGTTGACGAAGACATTATCCTGCAGATTATTCAGAACGTGGTATCCAGCATCAGCATGACTAAAGCAGAAAAACAACAATAACATGAAAAAAACTGAATATAATGCAAACTATACAGATACCATTTTTACCCAGTCATGGTAATTTTAACAAATTATAGAGAAAAAAATAGATTTCTGGGGTACCTTTGTCTTTGTTTCGCAGCGGACATCAAGCTGCTGCACACGGAGTGACAGATACCCAGCAATTTGCTTCCCTATGCACCATGGCAAGAAGTGACATCCAGGCTCTAGGATTTCGTCAAATTTCCCAAAAGATTCCTTGATGGCTACTGTGGATTGATCCACTTGAATCAAGCCAAGTACTTGACCCATGTCTTATCTACAAAGGAACAGTAAGTTCTAGTCAGGTCATGCTAAAGAACAAATGCTAGCATCTCCACATATTTGCACAATCTCGACTTAGGCTCACAGCTGACGTGACTTCTCCAATTAATCTCACAGGATTATCATACAAACAGGTGGCATACTTATCAATAATAGGTAGCATCCATGGAATAAAATAATCAATAAATAAAATAATCAATAAATGAGTGAAGATAAAATGTATACTGGATAGCATGGATTGGCTAACTTGTCCGTGCTACAGACTGGACCAATTGCAACATAGAACACAGTATCACAAACAATCATGCTCAAAAACACATGTCAATATGTAACATGAACTCATCAACAACATCTGGTGGATAAGATAGCCATGTCCTTAAGGCCCCGTTTGGGAGAGCTCCGCTCCCTGAGTCTTCAGCTCTGCTCCTTGATTCTCCAATGGAGTGATTCCACTGGATTCTCCAATGGAGTGATTCCACTGGATTCCTAGGAGGGAGCAGGGTGGGGATCAGTAGGGAATTGATTCTCTGCTGATCCCCACCAAAATATAATAGGGAGCTGGGGAGAATCCGGGGAAGCAGGTTTTTTCGGCACCCTCGCTTGTATACAAAATGGAGTGATTCACTTGGATTCCCTGAGGAAGCTGGGTCGTTTTTTTGTGTTTGGCAGCCGGGAGTGATTCTCTTCGAGAATCTGCTCCATGGAGCGCTCCCAAACGGCCCCTAAATCTACTGAATTCTCGACATCACCATGGTACAGCCCATAGAATCACAATTTTCTAGAAATCAATTCCACAAAATAGATAGCCACCAAAAGAACAATAACAAACTAGCACAGCCAGTTGCAGTATGAACTATATAGAGAGATAAAAAAAGATGAACATGTACCTACAAGCGTGGTCAACAAGCTTAGTGAGCAGAGGCAAGGTTTATCAGGTTCAGGGCTTTCTTGGTGTTATTGGAGTAGAGGCATAGTACATATATAGTCGATTTGTAAAGACAAGTGGACACGCAAGAGAACGTGGGAGGTCGATAAATCATACACGGGGCCAGCGAAAGCCAAGAAATCCAATGCTGGAAGCTGACCGCAGCACAACCGACGAAAACAGCAAGATGCAGCTAATGATTCATTTGGTGACAAGTCCATGCACAGACCACATCACAGGCTTTATCCAGCACCTAGTGATAATCAAGCACGTCACAATCATCTAATCTGCCCCCCGAAGACAATGAAACATTATCTTACCATCCGTGTATTCTACGCAGGTCGAAATTTCCCAACGGTGCCCAGCCATCAATCAAGCAATTAATAAGCAGCACGAAAGAAATTGTGTTCACAACCAAATCAGAAAAGAGTACATAAAAAAATGTGTGCTTGACTTGAACACCTGGAAATTTCAATGAGATTGGCCAGGACAAGCAACGTACGCCAGATTTGTTCGTTCACATCGACGAGGGCACGTGGCCACCATGGAGATACCAAGGGTTGGTTCCAAGCCGTGGCCCACGGTACACAGAATAAGCCTAACATTTAGTTGGCGCAGGACAAGCGCTGCGGTCGAAACCGAGGAAGCAACATACCAGCCCCGAGTCGTCGCGAATGTAGAGAACAATCTTGGGGGAGGGGGAGAAATCCCCAAGAAAGCAAGCACGAAAAAGGGAAGAAATCATTCCCCCGCAAGAACGCTAGGGGGACGAGGGCGGCGGCGCACAGTTACCTTCCTCCGGAGGGGATCCAGGCGCAGACTAGCAGAGTATTGAGAAGAGAAGGGTTTGCTCTCGTCCTGCCGCCGCGCTGCTCCGTCGATTGGGTTGTCCGAGGCTCTCGATCGCCGGTATTTATGGCGGAATTGCTGCGCATCTGGGAGGGAGGGCGACCGGAGGAGGATTTGCTAGAGATGGCAAGGGAATCGAGGCGGGACCGCTCCAGTCTCCAGTTCCGCACGGCGGTTCCCGTGGGCTGCCGCCTGTTTGATGTCCTGCTCTAGTGCTAGGTGCCTTCGGATCCCAATCGCTCTCCGCGCTGGAACCGGGACCAGACGACCAGACGAAAAAAAAATCGCTGTCTTTAATTTCACTTCGTTTATTTGGACCGAATTTTTTATTTCTAGCTTTTTTTTTTGAATTTTTTTCACAAATATGACCCTGGTAAGATTTTAAAATCTGGACCCTTAGCTCGGCGCCATCATTGCTGGTGCCGAGCTCGGGGCCACGTTGACGCCATGGACGCTGACATGGCAGCCAACTCGGCGCCAAGCCCTCTCTTACGTATGAGCCCGAGGTTCCTTTCTCTCTTCCTCTCTCTTTCTCTCTCACTGTTGCCGCACCGTCCCCGCCCGCACGCTCGTGACGCCCCGCCCACGCCCACGCCCGCGCCACCGCGCCCGCAGCCCCCCATCCACGCCCGCGCCGGCCGTCCCCGGCCGCGCCCTCGCCCTCGGCGGCCGTCTCCGCCCGCGCCCGCGCAAGCCTTGTGCCCGTGCCGGCTGTCCCCCACCGCGCTTGCGCCCCCTACAGCCGTCTTCGCCCGCGCCGGCCGTCCCTGACCACGCCCGCACCCTCGGCGGGTGTCTCCGCCCGCGCCCTCGGCGGCCATCCCCAGGCCCTGCAGTGCCCGGCCGCATCAGATAAAAATTGTGAATATGCAATGTAGGTGCTTAGTTAGCTTTGATTGTATTATAGTAGTTCGATTATTTGTTATTTACTTGTTAATGTGATGACTCAAGTAGTTGATTTAGTTAGTGATCTAATGAGATATATATGTAGATGGATAGAAACATATATACATATGTACATAGATATAGTTAGATATGTAGATAGATAGAGACATAGATACATAGGTACATAGACATAGCTATTTTATGAGTACACTGTATATATATGCGTAGTTATTATCTTATTTACTTAGTTTGTAGTTAGAAAGTACTTGTTAGGTACTATCTATCGTTTAATTTGGACTAAATGGCATGCGTTTCGTTATGTGTTTGAACTAGATGGATAACCTAGTGACCATATATCATGGAGGCACCGTTGAATACGATCGCTATTGATATGTTGAGTTTGTTGACATGCAAAGCGTGCCTGTGCTATTCAATGATAGGCCTTTATTTAGTGAGATGGTTGCAAGAGCTCGGGAGGAACTACATAGCCTTGGAGATGATGATGATAGCATTGCAGTTGAGGGTGTACTGCACCTAGGTTCTCCTTCCAACATCCTCAGGCGCTTTCGTCCAAGAGTCAGGGACAACGACATGCGTAGCTTCCTAGACGTAAGATTCAAAATATTCTTTTAAACATATTATTAATATGTTAGATTCTTTCAGTTAACATAATTTTGTACAACAGAGGTTGTCACGTTGGCTACGCCGTGCAGCTGCTCGTTGTGGTTGCAGGACAGACACGACGCAAGATGTGTACGCTCCTTTCGCTGACAGAGGAGGCTTAGGTTCCTCTAGCCAAGCACCTATAGGGGATGAGGAAGAGGACGATGACGATGTGGACCAGAGGCACGAGGAGCTTGGCCCCTCTCAGCTCCAGGACGCTCCCTCGACTCAGTCTACATAGCCTCTAGGCACTAGGAGACGCTGTCCATCTGTCCCTTACACTCCAGGTACCAGCGCTTTTGGTCATAAGGGTAAGGGTAAGACTAGGAGGCAGTGAGGGTTTGTGGTAGATGTTAGTATGTACTATTATAGATTTTGTAGTTACTTTCCTATAACTATTTATGACTGTATGGATATTATGGACTATTTGGACTATACAGGACGTGTTATGTTAATTGTGATGTTTGATGTGGTTGTATTGTGCTCTTTGGACGATTAAATGTTTGGATTATATAATGATGTCTCTGTTTGTAACTATGGATGCTCCTGAAACAAGGAAAACTCTTACGAATTTTTCCATGAATCATTAATTATACTACATTACTAAAAAGGTACAAATATAGTACATAGATTAAATATAAATTCATTAGAACGTGTATAGTCCAATTGTATCGTACAGACGCTTTGTAGATGAATCTATGCTTTTCAGTAACAGCGAACGAATCTAGACTTTTCAGACAATGAAAATAGACTTTTTAGTTATAAGGACGAGGAGTACGATGACAGTAGCGATTCATCACTTCACTTACATAGTACACATATAGCATCTAGGCTTTTTAGTAATAGCGAACGAATTAGGCTTTTCAGACAATAAAAATAGACTTTTTAGTTACAAGGACGATGAGTACGATGATAGCAGCGATTTATCACTTCACTTACATAGTACACCTATAGCATCTAGGCTTTTCAGTATTTTATCATGTCAACGACGAATAGACTTTTTAGGAAACGAATCTAGGCTTTTCAGTGTCCATTGAAATAGACTATTCAGTGAAACTAATTAGGCTTCTTGTGACTAGCTATAACATATTAAAATGGCAACTAAACCTGCCTCTACCTATATATACGGAATGCTGGATGCATTGCTACTTACTTCCCAACTAGTATTTTCTTTTGTTGCAGTACAAATGTTTGGAGGGTCGTCTAGTGGGAGAGGAAAGAGGAAGGGAACTACCATTGTGTGAGAGGGTTCTCTTGGTCCCTATTTCTTTGAGGAAGCTCTTTATAAGAGGTTCCTAGTTGAGAGCAAAAGTGATTTCACCAAAGAGGACATTACTAAGAGGATACGATGAACGGAAAGAAGAGTGGCCAAAATGCATGCATGGTGAGGACTGCCTTGTATAGATGTTCACCGAGGGAATAGATGGAGGTCATCATTTCTTCAAATGCCTGCGAGCATGGGTAATTGCTATTACTATTTGTTTCTTCAATAAGTTCCTCTTCTATACAACTTGCATAACATACTTATTGCAGTCTTCCTTGGTTGAAGAAAACTGTGGGTTCACTAGGTGGGTCGATCCTCGACCTATTTATCTGCATGCGGAGTATATCTACTACCTGTAGGACCGTATCTTCGATCTAGAAAGAGAAGTTAGTAGCGGTTACAAAGACGACGAACAGGACGACAACAACAATGGTGCAGATTCACAGGAGACACTCTACAATGATCCATATTGCACCTGTCCTAACCACAAGAACAAGGGGCCTCCGCCGTCACCCCACCACCACCACCACCAATAATTGGAGGCTACTATGGAGAAGGTGCAACACAATTTGCTATATGGCCACACTACTAGGATGACCCTATCTTATTCACATGGCACATCTATGTGTTTGTTGTTTGGTTTAATTACCTAAGGCATGTTAGGTTTAGTCAAAGGAACTCTGTACCCTAGTTCGGTACATGGTATCACATGCCATTTCATGTGTTTTGTGTGTTGAATTATATAATGCCCTATTTCGTTAGGTTATGTTTGCAGCACGTGATCACATTTCACTACGTCTGCAGTATTAAACTGAATATTATGACCACAAATAATAAAAATAACTACATAATGAAAAGTCCAACACTATGTCACATTAAACAACATAGCCAAAGGGCCTCTAGTCCAACTGGTTAGAGCATCCCGGCGGCACTCCTCAGGTCCTGAGTTCGACTCCTCATAGGAGCGAATTTTAGGCTGGGGTTAAAAAAATCCCCTCGTCTGTCCCATGCCAAAGCATAGGTCTAAGGACCGGTCCATTCTCATAGGGCGATGGTGCCGCTGTGTAAGGGTGGGGCAGGGGTTCAGGGGTTTTTTAGGCCTACATGAGAATGTCTTCTTCTTAATGCAATGCCTGTGGGTGGTCATACCCTCGTAGGTCTAGTTTTTTATTAAACAACACAATAATACTAGAAGTATGTGCCGATAGTAGACAACATTGTTCATGAATAAACCATAGAACTAGCAAGTCATGGAGACTACTGAGTGCAACGAGGCCACTTTCCCTTTCTCAGGGCATCGGGATTCTCCTCCATCGCTGCTTTCGCTTGGCGTGCACGCTCAAACTTCTTCTCCCTCTCCTCCCTGTACGCAGCAACATGCCTCCTTTCCTCCTCTTCCTTGTGCCTCCTTTTTTGTAGCCTCCTCTCTGCATCTCTTCTCCATCATCTCCTTGTCCTCTGCCTCCCACAGCAACAGTTTCTACATCCATTCCTTGTCTTCAGGCTTGATCTCAATGTCGATCCACTGCTCAAAATCACAGAGCAGGTGGAGGGGTCTGCAAAAAATGCAATTGTTACAAAACAAAAAAATCATACAAGATGTCATATGACACAAACATCAATTCCTCACCATCTTTTTAATGCGGCGCTGACAAAGTTTAGGCTCAAACGCAAAATTGGAACACATCCAATACCTCTGCCTATACGTGTCCTCTTCATCGGACTTGGCTACCTTGCAAGGATCGCCGCAAAAGCACATGGGCACTAGAACACCACTAGGCAGAGGCAATGGGTCGAAGGCTTTTCTGGTCATCCGACCATAACTACAATACAACCAATTTTGTTCTAAGAACTGAAAGCAATTAACATTAAACCCTAAACCTACAGTTTCCTATTTGATACACAACAATGAACCCATAACATAACAACATGCACTGTGGTTACCTTGGTTTGCTAGCTTTTCCACGCCTTGGCATCCTACGATTTTATAATACAAATATTAAAAATTTCATGAAACCCTAAGTAATGATGATTCTTAGGTTGAAAAATCCGACTAATATATACCGAATTGATGCGAAAAAAACTAGGAGGAGAGTGAGGATACCTTGCTCTCAAAGATCTATAGATCAAATCGAAGTTTCTAAGGTCTAATATGCCGATTCGTGAGGTAGGGCAAAGTGGGTAGAGAAAAAAACCCAAGAGGAAGAAAAAGAAGAGGAAGAAGGCTTGGGCAAAAAGGTCGGGGGCCGGGTTAAAACATCACCTCGGTGCCATAGATCCTGGCGCCAAGCTTGGCGCCAAGATCTACGGCGCCAAGCTCGGTGCCAGGATCTACGGCACCGAGATGCCTGCTAAGTCACCGCCACATCTGCGTCGAGCCCAAGACCTCGGTGCTAGCAATGATAGCACCGAGCTAAGGGTCTAGATTTTAAAATCATACTTCCAGGGGCATATTTGTGATTTTTTTTCAAAAAAGGGCTAAAAATAAAAAATTCAGGTCTAGGGAGCCGGCGGAGGTGGGCCGTTCTGACGCCCCCCTAGAACCGACAGAGGCGGGACGTACTGTCGGCCTGCCCTAGGAGCCAAAAGAGGTGGGCGGCTTTGCCATCACGCCCGAGGTGCCAGCGGAGGCGGGCGGCTCTGCCATCATGCCCCAAGAGCCAAGAGGAGCAGGCATTCCACCAATGTGCCCCAGGAGCTACCAAGGGCAAGCCCCTCTGCCTAGGAGCAGGGGGCGGGCTCGAAATGGCCTTGTTCTGATGAGACAGAGCAAGGGTTGGGGGCTTCATCCCCCAAACGCATCTATCGCCCAATGATGCTAAGGTGAGTTATCAATTCCTCTATTTTTTCTTGTTTTAGTTGGATTTTGAAAGGACCTAGGATGCCACCTAGAGGGAGGGTGAATAGGCATTTCTAAAAATTAACACCTTTAAAAGCGAAAAAATAATTTAGTAATGGGAGTTTCTGAGTGGAAACTCCAAATCAAAGTAATACAACCCCTCACAAGTTAGCCAACGAGTAAATAAACAATATTAAATAATCCTAGGAGCCTAGAAACTGCAACACAAGAGTTAGAACATGGATTCAAATAAGTTCAGCACTGAGCTCTAATACCGGACGTGTCCAGGTAGGTATACCGGACGTGTCTGGTATACATGTGTTCTACTGAACAGCCCCAAACTTGCTCCTTTGCAATTTCTATCTTCAAACCAAACTGTAGGTACCTACTAGAGATGATAAGATATACAGGTAACCTTCACAAGAGCTAGAGCAACACAAATATCGAATGAAATGCGAATTGAGACACGATATTTGTTTTACCGAAGTTCGGACTCGTTCGAGTCCTACTCTCCATTGAGGGGGCTACGGGCTGACCCAGCGAAGGTCAGCCCTAGAGGGTACCACGAAGGTCACTCTAGTCCGGAGTCTTTTCCAACTCTTTTTCCTTCCTTCCACTAGTTGATTTCGAGGCGGCGGAATCGACTGTTACAAACTTTTCGAGGCACACCACAATCTCTTGGGTGCTCTCCGGTGACGCCTAACCATCTAGGACCAAAGAGTCCAAGAGTAACAAATGCAAATCATGAGATTGACAATATGCACAAGTGCCCAAGTGGTTGGATTGCTCTCTTTTTGAATTTCTCTCAACCCACTAATGGATTTGGCAATTTAGATCACACACTCACTAAGAGAAGGATTTGGGAGAGTTGTCAAGGCTCAAAAAGCTATATTGCAACCAGCAGAATCAGCAGCCTCCAAAGGTGGAGGCTTGGGGGTATTTATAGCTCCTTCGAAAAACTAGCCGTTTCTAGCCGTTGGAATACTGGACACGTCCGGTATGACTTGCACTTGCGCCAACGGTAACATGAGTAAAGTATCATTGTGAGGCATCGGAACTCCCGACGAATGCCGAAACTCCTGACCCTCAGCTCATTTAAAAACTAGCCATTGGGCTTTCACTGAGTTAAAGTATGCGAGGTGTCGATACTCCCGACGCATGCCGGAACTCCCGACCGTCGGAACTCCCGACCTATATCAAAACTCCCGACCCTTAGCTCATTTGAAAACTAGTCATTGGGCTATGGCCGTCCATACCAGACATATCCCGTATGACTAGGATAGTGAACTTCTCCAAGTCAGTTAAGCGCAAGACATCGGAACTCCCGACGATTGTCGGAACTCCCGATCGTCGAAACTCCTGACTCACATTAGAACTCCCGACGAACCAACCTGAGAACACTAAGAATTTTACGATGGCTGGGCAAATACCGGACACGTTCGGTATTGCCAGACTAGTAAAAACAAGTTAGCTCTTTTGTCTCTCAAACACTCAAAACTCACATGGGTTGTCATGAGCACTTATGAATGATTATCTATGAACATGATGCATCTCTCTTAATAGTACGACATTCCTATTTACTCAAATTCAAATGTATAATGAATTTTAAACCTTTCTAGTTGATCTCTTTGAACCAAAGTCGTGCCTTTCAATCTTCATCAAGTGAGGGTGCCAGCATGTCGATATTGATCTTTTGCACTTGAGCATAGCCATCTTGAGCATGTGACTTGATTCCATTCATTAAATATGAATAATCCCAAATGTATCAAGTCACTTCCATCAAACACTCCAATAGTGATTTGATCCTCCACATCAACATGACCATCATAGCTTGATTAGTACCTCAACTAAATGCAAGTACTTCCTTCTTCACCCTAGGGTTCTTCAGGCCACCAAGCCGTCGCTTGCCCTTCACCCTTGCTTAGTACCTCAAAGCCTTTCCTTGCTATCTTCACCATCTCAAGCCATCAAGTCAAATCTTCTGTTGAATCATTCATTCATTTGCATTGTTATCTTTTTCATTTCAATTTAGCAAGCTTCAAATGTGAAGACCATTCCATATGCAATCCCTCATGTCTCATTAATTAATTCTTACCGTGCTTTCTTTCACATAGGACATGAAAATCCCACAATAAATAAGCCTTTGCATGAATTCCATTTGCATTGTTGTCTTATGTTTGAACTAGATTGTTTCCAACAATAGATCATTTTGGCTTTCATTAAGTACCTGTGAGATAACCTATTATCCTGCCCACACTTAGCAAATGGGTTAGACCTTTAATCATATTGTCATTCAATCATCCAAAACCCACTAAAGGGCTAGATGCACTTTCAATCTCCTCTTTTTGGTGATTGATGACAACTTGATTAAAGCTTACAAAATGATATAAAAATTTAGGCTTTTGGGTTCAATGATTTATGGAAGGCTCCCCCTTAATATGTGCAATATGAATTGAATTCACAAATAACCTCAAATATCAATTTGCACATACTAAAACACATAGGAGACTCCCCCTAAATTATTGCCTCCGTGGGGTGCAAGTGTGTGTGATAAAATAAAATCCATGATGCATATGACATGATATATCACATAAGAATAAATAGAAAGCATCACACCATACATTTTCAATCTAAAACATGCATGGTCCTTATGAAAGTAAATACATCATATATATCACACACATAGCACTCATCACAACGATTTCTCAAGTCCACAAGCCACTAATATAAATAAAGAACATGTCTCATGAGATACATAGATAAAGCTCAAAGTCTCAACTCTCAGAAGATATAACAAAGAAGATATCACTTGAAAAGACTACATCTGCAGTACATATCTTTAGGTACAAAAGATACACTCATAAAGCACAACCCTAAAGCTTTAATCACTAATTCTCCCCCTTTGTCATCCATCACCATAAAAGGTCTGACAAAAAGAACTAAGCACAAAGAGGGGCTGCTAGCTGTATCTAATCACTAAGATCACTCATCACCATCGCCATCGCCCTCGTCGTCTGAACATGGAGCACCAGGGTGGGCGAGAAGAACTCTGACCTAGCTAGTGCTGAACTAGAGGTACTACCTGCTCCTCCTCAATCTCTTGCTCATCATCTAAGCTGCTACCATCAGAACCTCTGTCAGTGCTCTTCCCTCTTTCTGTCTCTAGGCTCCACTCTATACTCCTCTGTATCTATGTTCAGAGGAAGAGCTACTATTTCCCTCTCTAGTACTGTGGAGCTACCCCTTGTAGCTCTAGAGAGTCTCCGGACTGCTACCCTATATCCACATGAATTTGCAAAGAATTTTAGATACATGCCCAACAGATAGCTTATTTTAGTTGAAATATAGAAATAAGATTAATTATCCCTATGCTTTGTAATCACCTCAACCAAACTAGGTCACAAGGTTCACAAAACATAATAGACAATTAAACTTAGTCCTAAGAATCAACCACTAGAAGATCAAAACAAGAGAGCAAAAACTGCTCTGCTTCCTCATACCGAACACGTCTGGTATGGTCCTGTATGAGCGGATAGCAACCCTAACCTAGGGCCCTTGGCTCAATCTTCAACCAATCCATTCTAAACTCTAGGCATTGCTTCTAGATAGGTAATGCAACATCTCTACCAAAGGGATTTCAAAAACAATCCCTAACCACTTAGATTGGATGAGGTTCGGGATTAGGGTACCTTGAGAGCGTGAATGAAGATGAAATTCGAAATCCAAGTCCCGGAGCCTTTAATCTTGATGCAAACCTCCTCCAATCCAATCTCCCTCACTTTCTTTTCTTGGTGGAAGCACTTGGTCGCCAAAAACAATGGAACAGAGGTGTGGCGACGCTGGCTTGGAGGAGAGAAAAGAGGGAGAGGACCAGGGCCGAAGGGGTACGTGCCTTTTATTGACCCGGGCATACCGGACACTGTCCGGTATTTACGGGCTGGCTGTTTTTGTACCAAAAATGTATTTTCTTGATTCCAATCCCCTTCTCTGTTATTCCTCAGTCCAAAAAGGTATACAATCTTGATCCAAACTGAGTATCATCAATTTTCTTATCCAATGCCATTAATTGATTTTCTCTTTTCCAAAATTTTAGGCATTTTTATGATTTTGAAAAATTGAGAGAGACTTAGAGAGATATAGGAGTTTATGGACTTGAGAGAGTCATTTCACTTGTGATTAGTCAAGCAATCAATCAATGGGAGCAATAATCACAAATGGCATGACTTAGGTCACAAAGACCAATAACCAAATAGGTTTTCCAAAATCACACCACCTATGCATTCTAGTAAAGGATTTTGAAAAACATCTATCCTATGTCACACAAATGCGCACTCTAGCATTTAAAGGGCCTTAGATGCACTTACAATGCATGTATGTAAATACATACCTTTGCCTTGAGCCCACAAGAATTCCACTAAGAAGATACATAGCATGATAATCTTTATGTTGATCTTAATTGCTAAATAATCATGCTAGATATGAAATCAATTTTTCATCAAAGGACTACAAGGAATGCTAGATAAATTTGTTAGTCCACAAAGGTGCAAAATAGAAACTGAGCTCCCCCTAAATAAGTGCTTTAAGTAATTTGAATGACTTTTATCTAGCACTTTATTCTATTAAGAATTTGGGAGTCAATTTTCTATTTTGAACCACAACCAAATAATTTGCCATATTTAAATTTGAGTTCAAGAGATGCTCACAATCCACTTAGATTTGGTAAATCACAAGCTTCTGAGTAAATAAATGATATATGTAAATATATAGATCAAATACTCAGTTGTAATCCAATTAGTGTTCTAGTTCCTGCAATATCGGACACGTCCGATAGGTATACCGGACACGTCCGATAGGTGCAGGACAGAGACAATTAACCCGCTACTTGTGATTCTTTATTTTAGCTCTAGTATTTCTTGTATACCTACATCTCAACAAATGACTTGCCCTTACTAGAGTGCCATTAAAAGCACCATATGGCAAAATAAAATACTTTTCAATTGAATCTAATTAGCCACTTTCAATGTTTCACAAATAAACATATTTGTGAGCCATTGAACACAAAATATACAAAGTGGCTATCCTATAAGGTTTAGGTACTTATTACAAATGGTGAGGATGAAGTAGATGATATATTCATTAAATTATATTCGGGTCAACCATATAGGAGATTATGATAAGAATTGGTTGATAGATTGAGTGACTATTTTCAATTAGCTTGCTCAACCACCCCGAAGCCTTCATCTCATCACTAAGTACCTACATCATTAACCTAAGCACACTTTGGTACCCAACTCTTGTTGGGTCCTTTTGGGTTAGTCAATAAGTGCTTAGGTACCCAAATGGCTTTAGTACTAGTTTGTGGTGAATACATCACCTTGCTAGTGCTAACTCCATTTGTAGTCTTCCTAAGCATATCATTATAAACAAATGTGTTCGGCTTAGGAGTGTTACCATTTGGGCATTCATAGCTTAGATGCCCCTTTCTTCTACAAGCATAGCATATGTGGCCTTTGTTTGCTCTATGCTTGTTTTGCTTGTATGGACATCTATCAACCTTGTGGCCCATCTCATTGCATCCATAGCATCTTCTTGTTGCAACTTGGGCTTCCTCACTTTTCTTTTGGTCAACTTGTTTGAGGCCTTTTGTTCGGCCGCTTCACACTTGTCGGCCCAACTCTTATGTGGACATATAGCCCACTCATGTCCATATAATCCACAACCATAGCATAATCTCTTTCCATGTTTCTTGCTCTTGGTTGTGTTGGCCTTGCTTGAAATGTGATTCTTTTGTTGGGCTTTGGAGGAAGCAAGGTTTGAACTCTTCTCGAAGCTTCTTCACCATGTTATCACGGTTATCTTGAGAAGGTTGTGCTTTCTCCTTACCCTTCAACTGAATCACATCTTTCTTTAATCTTTCCACCTCTTCTTTGAGCTCTATGTTTTCTATGAGATTTTAGCTCAATCAAAGATTAGCTTGCTTGAGGAGCACACTCATTAGTACAAGAAATATTTAATTGAGATGGTGTACTAGTGAGTGAATGTGTGAGAGGTTGAGAAAATTTTACCAATGTGATTACAACCTCATGAGCTACCTCAAGCATGATGCTTGATTCTACTAATTCCTCATGTGAGCACTTGAGATGAACATAGTTGGCTTGTAGCAAACTATACTTGCTTGATAGTTCATCTAGCCTTGCCTTGACCTCAAAGTTTTCCTTTTCTAGTTGAGAAACATTAGAAGAGGAGTTAGTAACTAAAGCATGCTCAATTGACAATTTTTCATACCTTTCATTTATGGCCTTTAGCTCTTGCAATTTGGAGATGAGAAACTTTTCTTGATTTTGAAGTGATTGTTCTTGTTTCTCATTCTCCTCTTCTAGCTCATCATTCTTCTCAACTAGCTTCATGAGGATGAGCTTGTCTTTTCTACTTAGGTGATCAAGAGTGTAACTATCTTCAATTTCGATATCACTCTCCACTTGATCATCTATTTGTGCTATCTCCTTGGCTTGTTCTTTCTTGTTAGTCTTCTTCTTGCTTTTCTTGGCCATGAGACACAAGTGATGAGAATCATGAGATACTGAGGTTGATTTATCACTTGGCCACCACCGAGCTTGAGCATCGTTGCAAATAGTGGCTTGCTGCTCTGCTAACTCAGCCATACCAGACATGTCTGGTAGGCATACTGGACACGTTCGGTATGTGTAGGCAGACAGCAGGTCATGCGTTGCTTGCACTTCTTGCTCCGTCTTGGCGCTCTTGAGGTCTTGTGAGGCTTCTTCGCTGCATGAAGACACAATGGACATACTTTCCATTGAATTGCACTCAATAGTATCATCACATTTGGATTTTCCATATAATTCAACAAGTCTAGTCTAGATGAGATGAGCACTCTTCGAAGGTGGTTGTCCATTGAAGATTGCCTCATCTTGAACATCTATACTCAATGTACTCAAAATAACATTAATAGCTTGAGCATTGAGTTGCACACATATCTCTACCTCTTTTGACAAATTTTTGTAGTTGCTCCAATCAACTATAGGATGAGGTATGCTTGCATCCATAATATGCTCAACAAGAGGACTAATATCCCTAAAAGCATTGAGTACATGAATTGACCAAGGTAGAAAGTTTGAACCATCATTTTGGAGAAGCACCAACTCCAACTCGATAGGTGTCGACATCCTTTTCTCATGGCTATGAAGCTTTAGGTGAAAACCTAGCTCTGATACCACTTGAAAGGACCTAGGATGCCACTTAGAGGGATGGTGAATAGGCATTTTTGAAAATTAACACCTTTAAAAGCAGAAACGATTTAGTAATGGGAGTTTCCGAGTGGAAACTCTAAATCAAAGTAATACAACCCCTCATAAGTTAGCCAATGAGTAAATAAACAATATTAAATAATCCTAGGAGCCTAGAACCTGCAACACAAGAGTTAGAACATGGATTCAAATAAGTTCAACACTGAGCTCTAATACCAAACGTGTCTGGTAGGTATACCGAACATGTTTTGGGCAGGAGCGACGCCAGTGTGACCACATTGGTGGCCGGTCAGGCGCTGCCCATGGTGGCGCTTGTGCCCTTGGCGAGACAGGCGAACGTGGGCGTTCAAGGGGCACCTTCGGAGGTCATGGAGCAATCGGTGCCGGCCGTGATACCACTGCCGACGGTGGGGCAGACGGGGCTGCTAACTGTGCTCATGGCGCCAACCATGGTGGGCTCGACGAAGCCTGTCATGACCCCACCAACATAGGTGGAGGTGGCGGTGGCTATGATAGATGGGTCATAGTCGGGCGCAACCGCAGCGTCGCCTGAGGCATTGGCGTGACTCGTGCCATCGATATCCCAAGCAACGATGCTTGGCGTGGGTCGGACGGAGGGGGATGCGGCTGAGGGGTCCTTAGGAGTTGTGGTGCTAGGAGAGAGGTTTGTGTCCGCACTGCTGACCCCTTCTATCACTGGAGGGGGCATCCTGGCGTGGACATCACGGTGAGAGGGGTCGGCGTCGCTTGGGGCCGGCGAGGAGTTGTCCCTGACCCTGACGTCGGTGGGCAGTGGCTCACCCACATGGGGTGAGCCCTTGCTCTAGTGGATGAATCCACAGGATCTGGCTTCGACGCTTTTTACCCTTGACTACACCGTTGCTCTAGTGGAGAGCCTCGGTGTAGGGATCGTGTCCGTGCTCGAGGCCCTGGACCATGCCATGGGCGCATTGCATGACATTGTTGTTCCCTCTAGCCAGGTATTGCTTGGTCCTACTTCTTGCCCTTTTCTTCCTCTATATACTTTTTGTATCCTGGCCATCGTCTCCCTATAGTCCCTTATAGCTCGTAGCCGAGGCAAATCTTGGTTCCTTCATCGATAGAAGGAAGCCTAGGACCGCCTTTTTAAGGAGGCATGGCTATGTAGGGAGGTGAGAGCTCAGCTCGTTGCCACCTAGTAGAGGGTGGTCGAGCTAACTCCCCTCACTGAGGAGGTGGCCAATCTTTATTCTCGGGTGGCTAAGGCTTGTTGGGATGCTAACGAGTCTGGGAAGGCGTTTGAGGCCCTATCGGCGAGGTCGCGGAAGGATGATGAAGAAGCCGCTAGGGTAAGAAAGGAGCAGGATGAGTTGCTCTAGAAGGATGCCGAAACCCGCCAACGGATCCTTGACCATCTAGGCAAGGTTGAGAAAGAAAGGTATCTGAAGCTAGGGGCCGAGGAGAAGCTCGCGACCCTAGAGAAAAGGGTGAGCCTGGATGCCACGGTGGTCGCTCGGCTGCATAAGGAGCGGGATGAGTAGATACAAACCATGAAGAGGCTCTGCTAGGAACATAGCATGGCTCGCAAGGAGCACAACCAGGCTTTCCAAGAGCATGACTAGGCCTGCTAAGAGCGCAATACATGCAGCAGAAGGTCGGCTCCCTCTAGGCCGAGCTCGAAAGGGAGACGACCCAGAAGCTAGAGACTGAGAGCGTTTCTACCGGGCTGGCTATGGATCTCACCGAGGTGAGGAGAAATCTTTAGGCATAGAGTGATGAGCTCGGTATCCTAAGCACCACCCTCTAAGAGGTATGTGACAACCTTGAGGTGGTACGATCAGAGGGGGCCAGCTCATTCACGACTCATGTCGTCGAGATCATGGCTCAGGTTCACCAGCTCAAGAGGAATGCCCTTCGTGCTAGGGTCAATTAGTCCTTCATGATTGCTCGTTCTCATTATGGGGACAACATCGATCTAGAGGCAATGAGCCATGGCTACGTGCCTAGTTGTGAAGTCCACGAGCTGGAGGAGATGGAAATGGCGGTGGCTCCCCTTTTGCAGGACCTAGCAGATAGGATAGAAGGCATAGTTCTCCCCCAGAGGGGCTAGTTAGTTAAATAGGTTGGGCGGCCATTTTTGTAATAAGCAGACAGGTTACATCCCTTTTGTTTCATTTGAACAAGTCTATTCTTTCATTTTGGTTTGAACAAGTCTGTTCTTTCTCCCCTTTTATGTGTAAAAAGGGGTAAAGTGCTCTGACCCTTCCTGTTGTTAAGATTGTAGAGCTCGAGGTGCGGGTGAGAAACTCTGATCACACCGGTAAGCAAGAGTGCCGTAGCTGCTGGGGCGTAGGTTTCTTGTACTCCGACCAGCCTTACTTAGTTGTTTGTTTCCACAAACCTTGCCTCTATGTTTTTAACATGAGAAAGGGGTTGGGCATGGCAAGTGTTTCAGAAAGGGTATATATATATCCTTATCAACCCCTGAGTGATACCCAAGCCTTTGCTATTGTCGAGGTCGGGTTTCACAAAAGATCGAGAAGACGATAGCGAAACTGGTAGGAGAAAATGTTTTTTGTTTTAGAAACGTTATTCTTAGTTTTCGTTCGTACCCCCTACCTAGGATCTAAGCCATCATTCCACGAGCACGCATTCGGTCTCCTTATGAGTCCAACTTTCCTCAAGCCATGTAGCGGGGGTCTGGTCGAGGGTCGGCTCGTCTTTGTGATCATCACCCCGTCCGCGGTTTCGGTAACTAGAGGGGTTGAGCTAATGTCACTTGCCTCGATGGATCTAGTGTTGCGCTTGGTGAGCTCACTAATAGGCATGTTCAAGTGGAATCTAGGTCCGTCGTTCATAACGGGGTTGGCATAGCCCTCATGTGGCATTTACTGCTCCTTAACCCGCCTCCCGGCAGATGCTTGAGTCGTTCCAGAGATCGACTCAGGTGGCCCGCTGGCCTCCCCTCGATGGTGATTCTATGGGTATGGCTCGAGGTTAGGATCGAATGAGAAGGTCGAGATGACCCTGTCCACTTCTGAGCGGGTCGGGTAAGGGCCACTAGGGCTCATCTACATTTTCTCCCCTGGCTCTATTTGATGCGAGGCGGCCTTGACCCCTTCGCAGGCCGGCCTTCGAACCTCGGTTGGTCGCCACTCATATCGAATGAGACGACTACCGCTTCATGACGCTTTGCGAAGCGTTGTGATGCAATAATTGCATATGTGATGCTTGGATGTATGAGAATGGATGAATGAATGACCATGCACTAGAAAAGTGAAGTGGGGGTTGGTAAAGTTACCTCGATGGCTTGAGTGATGGGTTTGGGGATCCGTTATCGGATATGTCCGAGTGGAATCCAGATCCATCGTTCATGACAGAGTCGGCGTAACCCACATGGAGCATCCTACTACTCCTTACCCATCTCTCGGAAGTGACCTAAGCCTTCTGATCGACTTGGGTGACCTGCTGGCATAGGACTTACCTCGATGGCTCGAGTGACGGGTTCGGGGAGCTCTTATCTGATTTGTCTGAGTGGAATCTAGGTCTGTCATTCGTGACAGAGTCGACATAACCTGCATGGGGCATCCTACTGCTCCTTACCCATCTCTTGGTAGTGGGCCTAGCCATCTGATCGAATTGGGTGACCCGCTGGCATAGGACTTACCTGCAGAGATAGAGGATGAGATCATCCTGCCCAAGAAATTAGTTAGGCAGATAAGCCAGGCGACAAACTTGTAATAAATGGACAAGCTCTTAAATTTTGCTATGGCCAAACAGATTTTTGGACCTTCTCCCCTTTTTGTATAAAAAGGTTAATGCATTCTGATGCTTTTCGTTGTTAAGGCTGTAAAGCTCGGGGTGTGGGTGAACAAACTATAATCACGCTGGTGAGCAAAAATGTCGTAGCCGCTGGGGCATAGGTTTCTTGCAGTCCAACAAGTTTTACTCAGTGTTTGTTTATGCAACCCTTGCTTCTAGGTCTCAATGTGAGAGAGGGTCGGGCACATAGAATGTTTGCTAGGTGGATATACTCTTAAACACGTACCGACTCTTTCTGTAGTTAAGGCTAAAAAGCTCATGGTGCGGAAAAAACTTTGATCACACTGGTGAGCAAAAACACCATAGCCGCTGGGGCATAGGTTTCTTGCAGTCCGACCAGTTGTACTCAACGTTTGTTTCTACGACCCTTACTTCTAGGTCTTAACTTGAGAAAAGGTTGGGTGGAGAGAATGTCTACCGGATAGATATGCTGTTATCAACCCCCCAAGTGAGGCTCGACCCCCTGCCATTGCTGGGGTCGAGTGTCACTAAAGATCGAGGAGTTGATAGCAAAACTAATAAGAGAAAGTGTGTGTAAATTAAGGGTAAAAGCGACGTATCTGTTCGATGTTCCAGGCATTGACTAAGACTTCATCGTCGATGGTCTTGAGCTTGTAGGTGCCTAGTTGGGGCACCTCTATGACAACATATGGTCCCTCCCACGGTGGAGAGAGCTTATGGCGGTTCTTGTTGCTCTAGATAAGGCAGAGCACCAGGTCCCCGACGTTGAAGGCTCGACCTCATACTCGACTGTTGTGGTATCGATGCAACTCTTGCTGGTACTTGGCCGAGCGGAGGAGGGCGATGTCGCATGCTTTATCTAGCTGGTCCATGGCATCCTCATGGGATGCCTCAGCTCCCTATTCATTGGACGCCCTAACCCTCAGTGCTCCATAATCGAGGTCGGTCAAGAGGATAGCCTCAGAGCCATAGACCATGAAGAATGGTGTGTAGCCAGTGGCCCGGCTAGGGTTCGTCCTCAGGCTCTAGAGCACCACGGGAAGCTCCACGACCCATCATCCGCCAAACTTATTCAACCAGTTGAAGATCCTAGGCTTGAGGCCTTGTAGGACCGTGCTGTTTGCGCGCTTGACCTAGCCATTCGTGTGGGGGTGCACCATGGCGGCCCAATCGATGTGGATGTGGTATTCATCGTAGAATTGGATTAACTTATTTCTGGTGAACTACGTGCCGTTGTCCATAATGATGGAGTTCGGGACCCCAAAGTGATGGACGATGTCAAGGAAGAACAACACATCCTGCTCAGACTTGATCACAGAGATCGGTCAAGCCTCTATCTACTTTGTAAACTTGTCTATGGTGACAAGCAAGTGCGTTTTGCCCTAGGCACCCTTTTGAGAGGTCAAACCAGATCGAGCCCCCAGACCACGAATGACCACGTGATGGGGATCGTTTGGAGCACTTGGGACTGCAGGTGGATCTGCCGAGCATAGTATTGACACCCTTCATAGGTGTGCATAATCTGTTCAGCGTCGGCTACTGCGATCGACCAGTAGAAGCCTTGTCAGAACACGTTTCTAACTAGGGTCCTAGGCGTGGCATGGTGCCCACAGACCCCACCGTGGATATCACTCAGCAATTGCTTCCCTTGTTCGATGGGGATGCAACACTGTAGGATCCCAGTGTGGCTTCTCATGTAGAGCTCACCCTCAATAAGGACAAAGGACTTGTGTGACGCGTGAGCCACCGAGCCTCCATTTTGTCCATTGGCAGTGCCTCATGGAGGTGGTAGTCGAGGTAGGGCATCCTCCAATTGACCAGATGGTCAAGCTCTGTCGCTGGATCCTCGTCAAGCTCCATGACTTCAGGGTCAGATGGAGCTGCTGACTGGTTAGCCCTCGAGCCTAGGGCAGACAACCCATCACTGGTTTGTTCTAGCTCCTCATAGTGGACCAAGGGCTATACTAATCGCTGGTGAAGACACCCGTTGGGATCGGCTCTTGGTCGGATGCCATTTTCACCAGCGCGTCGGCCACCTCATTGAGATGCCTTGGGATGTGACTGAGTTTGAGACCGTCGAACTTATCTTCCAGCTGGTGGACTTCTTCACAATATGCAGCCATCTTGGCATTATGACAGCTTGACTCCATGACTTGGTCGATGACTAGCTGGGAGTCGCCTTAGACATCGAGCCATCGATACCCAACTCGATGGTGATGCATAGGCCATTGATGAGTGCCTCATACTTGGCCACATTGTTGGAGGAGGGGAAATGGATGCGAACGATGTACCTCATGCATACCCCAAGGGGAAAATGAAGACTAGCCCCACGCCGACACCTTTCTTCATCAGCGATCCATCAAAGTACATCATCTAGTACTCTTGGTCGACAACTGCTGGCGACATTTGGACCTCAGTCCACTCTCCAACAAAATTGGCCAGCACTTGGGACTTGATGGCCGTCTGAGGGGCATATGAAATGCCTTGACCCATCAGCTCGAGTGCCCACTTCATGATTCTTCCTGTGGCATCCTAGTTTTGAACGACCTCGCCTAGAGGGTAGGATGTCAGGACCGTCACTAGATGCGACTTAAAGTAGTGACGCAACTTCCTCTTTGTGATAAGGACGACGTACAGGAGCTTCTGGATTTGGGGGTAGCGAGTCTTAGAATCAGACAAGACCTCACTGATGAAGTATGCGGGATGCTGCACTTTGAGGGCGTGTCCCTCTTCTTCTCGCTCTACCACTAGGGCGACGTTAACCACTTGTGTGGTGACCACAATGTAGAGCAGAAGCGGTTCCCTATCGGTCAGAGGGACCAGGATCAAGGCCTTCGTCAGAAGCTGCTTGACCATGTCAAGTGCCTCCTAGGCCTTGGGCGTCCATTCAAAATGGTTAGCCTTCTTTAGAAGCTGATAGAGGGGGAGACCTCATTCACCGAGGCATGAGATAAACCGACTGAGCGCGGTGAGGCACCCTGTAACTCGTTGTACCCCTTTTATGTTCTGAATTGGGCCATCCTCATGATGGCCGAGATCTTCTCCGAGTTGACCTCGATGCCACGCTCGGAGATGATAAAATCTAGCAACATACCCCTTGGGACTCCAAAAACGCACTTGTCAGGGTTGAGTTTAATGCCGTTTGCTCAGAGTTTCGTGAAGGCCTGCTCCAGGTCGGCTATGACCTAGTCATCCCATTTGGATTTGACCACGATGTCATCCACATAGGCCTTAATGGTCCGCTCGATGAGATCCCCGAAACACTTGAGCATGCAGTGTTGGTACGTAGCTCCCATGTTCTTTAGGCCAAACGGCATTGTGACGTAGCAAAATGATCCGAACAGGGTGATGAAAGTCGTCACGAGCTGGTCGGACTCTTTCATCGTGATTTGATGGTACCCGGAGTACGCATCAAGGAAGTAAAGGGTTTTGCACCCTGAGGTCGAGTCGACTACTTGGTCTATGCATGGCAAAGGAAACAAATCCTTTGGACATGCTTTGTCGAGACATGTGTAGTCAACACACATTCTCCATTTCCTACTCTTTTTTTGTACAAGAATGGGATTGGCTAACCACTCGGGGTGGTATACTTCCTTGATGGACCCGGCCGCTAAAAGCTTCACAATCTCTTTGTCGATGGCCCTGCATTTCTCCTCGTTGAAGCGACACAAGCGCTGCTTTACCGGCTTGGAGCCTGGCCTGATCTTCAAGGCATGCTTGGTAACTTCTCTCGAAATGCCTAGCATGTTCGAGGGTCTCCACACAAAGATGTCTCTATTGGCGCAGAGGAAGTCGACGAGCGTGCTTTCCTATTCAGAGGAAAGCATGGTGCCAATGCGCACCACTTTGCCCTTGGAGCCGCTGGGGTCTATGAGGACCTCTTTGGCGCCTTCTACAGGCTCAAAAGACCTAGCCGACCACTTAGGGTCAGGTGTTTCTTCGACGATCTCCTCCCTGATGGCCGCAAGCTCTTTGGAGGCGACAATTTTCGTGGCGTGTTCATAGCACTCGACCTCGCACTCGTAGGTGTGCTAGAAGGAGGTGCTGATGGTGATGACCCCGCGTGGACCCAACATCTTTAACTTTAGATAGGTGTAGTTGGGGACGGCCATGAACTTTGTGTAGCATGGACGTCCCAGGATGGCGTGGTAGGTTTTGTGGAACCCGACCACCTCGAAGGTAAGGGTCTCTGTCCTGTAATTGGTCAGATCCCCAAAGATGATGGGAAGATTGATCTGCCCAAGTGGTATGGCCTACTTTCCTGGCATGATGTCATGGAAAGGCACCCCGATGGGCCAGATGCGCGGTCGGTCGATGCCCATGGCGTCAAGCATTTCAGCGTACATGATGTTGAGGCCGCTACCTCCATCGATCAGCACTTTGGTGAGCCACTTCATGCCAATGATTGGGTCGACCATGAGTGGATATCTTCCTAGCTGTGGGACGCTTTTTGGGTGGTCGGTCCGATCAAAGGTTATGGTGGACTCTGACCATTGGAGGAAGGTAGGCGAGGTTAGCTTGTCCGTATAGACCTCACGGCATGCAAGCTTCTAGCGGTGCTTGGAGTCATAGGCTACCGACCCTCCAAAGATCATGAGGCAGCCATCTAGCGTCGAAAATCCGCCGTCCTTCCCCTCAGCATCATCTACGGTCGGCTTGGGCTCCTTCCTATGCTCCCCCTTATTGGAGCCTCTAGACAAGAACTACTTCATGAGGACACAGTCCTTGTATAGGTGCTTCATAGAGAAAGCATGGTTTGGGCATGGCCCTTTGAGCAGCTTCTCAAAGTGGTCTGGGGTACCCTCGGTGGGCTTCTGACCCTCTTTGCGGTCAGCGGTGGCCACGAGCGAGCCCTCATGCCACTGCTTGTTCTTCTTTTTGTTGGGACGATTGGAGGCGCCTTCACCAGTGTCCTTATCCCACTTTGCCTTGCCTTTGAGGTAGTCAAAAATCACCCCGACCACCTCCTCGCCTAAGGCGTGGCTAGTGGCAATGTCGAGGAGCTCCTTGGTGGTTCACGGGCCCTTACAACCTAGCTTGTGAACTAGGGACTCATAGGTGGTCCTAGATAGGAAAGCTCCTATGACGTCGGCATCGGCGACGTTGGGCAGCTCATTGCACTACCGGGAGAAGCACCAGATGTACCCACAAAGAGTTTCCCTAGACTTCTATCGGTAGTTTTTGAGATCCCATGGGTTCCTAGGACGTGCGTATGTGCCCTGGAAGTTTCCCACAAAGATCTTTTTTAGGTTCACCCAACTTTGAATTCGGTTGGGCGGAAGGTGTTCCAACCACGTTCGTGCCGAATCGGCCAGGAACAATGGAAGGTTGCGGATAATGAAATCATCATTATCCGCTCCACTAGCTTGGCAAGCAAGCTGATAATCCTCAAGCCATAGTCCGAGGTTCGTTTCCCTAGAGTATTTCAGGATGTTGGTCAATGGTCGATACCGTGGTGGGAAGATGGCGTTGAGGATGTGTTGGCCAAAGGCCTGAGGTCCCAGCAAGATAGGGCTCGGTCTTCGTCGTTGTCATAGCGTCCGCCACGATGAGGGTGGTAGCCGTGGCTACCCTCCTCCCTCGCATCGCTGTGGGTACGCCTATGGGTGTCGAGGGTGTCGCGCGCGTCATGGTGGAGGCCGAGACGTTCATACACCGGGACTGTGGTGCATGGCCTGCTGCCTTGCTACACCTGGTGGACTAACACGTCCCAGTTGGGTTGCTCTAAGGGCGCGCGCTGGCTGGCGTTGAGCTCACATTGTCGGGACAGCGAGCTCTCGGCCTATTGCGCCGCCGCACACTTGAATAGTGTGCAAATCTTGCAATGGGTCTGACGATCCTTGGGTGTCGCGGGCCCCGGAAGCCCCCAGAGCAAGGTGTAACACCCTAAAAATTTCAACATTTTAAAATAGGAGAAAATGATTTAATTATGCATTTTGTGAGCATTTAAATTTAGGAAAATAATAACTTTGTTAAAAATAAAATCAAATATAGGTCTACATATATGTGTGTGCAAACATGCTGCTGCATATTTTATTTGTGATGCTTTGGTTTGATTGGAATTTGCAAAAGAATTTGAATTTGAGTTTAAATTGGATTTGAAAATGTGTTAAGAAAATAGAAAAGGAGTTTATTTTTCCTCTCTCCCTCTGTTGATTTCGGCTCGAGCAGCCCAGCTCTAGCCCGGTTCCCGCTCCCGCCATAGCCCCGCGTGGTCTGCTTTCCTGCAGTGGCCCAACAGGCGGCCTAGTCTTCCGCTGCGTCGCCGCGCCCTCCTCTCTCCTGCTTGGTCTTGCTGATGAGCCGGCCCCACATGTTAGTCATGTCATCTCCTTCCTCTAGCTCGTGTCCAGCACGGACACCGCTCTCGCCGCCGAGTCCGCCTCCACCACGCCATGTCCTGGCATGCACCCCACGCACAGCTCCCCATTAAATATCATCCCTATGCACCCGCTGCCTCCATCCAGTCGCACCAAAGCCACCGCCCTCACTCCGAGCCATAGCAAAGCCACAACCCTAAGCTCCACCATCGCCGTCGGTTCTGTGTAGCTGCCACGCGTCGTCGTTGGACCGCTTCCGCCTCTGTTCTTGGTCTTGGTGAGTTCGCCGTCATCTCCTCTCTCCCCGTGTTTTTCCCGTGTCCGATGATGCCCGGAATGTTGAAATCAACAAACGCCAGTGAGCTCTTCGCCACCGTTCATGGCAGCTGCCGCGTCGGCCTTTCTTCGGCTGGTCGTGCGTGCTCTCTCCCTCCCACTTAATCATAGCCGTCCATCACGTGATCAACGTCCCAGATTCAAAGATACCCCTTCGCCTGTCATATTTGCTAAAGAACCCCTCAGTTTTTTGATTATCGAACCCATAGTCCAAAGTGTATTCAGAGAATACGTTTTTGTCTTTTGAAAACGTAGTTTTTTTCGGTTTAGTTCCAAAATATGTTTTTATCTATTTACAGTTTTGCCACTAGTTTCTATAGGCCATAACTTTCACGTTTTAGCTCCGATTTGACCCGTTCAACTTACGTTAGGTTCTTAATTCCATAATCTACATGTTCATACTACTGTTAGGTATGTTTTCAACTTTTAAAATTCAAGGTTAGATTTAATCTATTATTTTATTAAAGGAAATCATGTTTAATTCATAACTTCTTCGTTTTAGCTCTGATTTTTGTGATCTTCGCGTCTGTGTGTTCGTAGCAAGATGTAGATTCATTTTACAAGCTTTTCATCTTGATTTTATGATGTTGGTGTACTATTCTAATCTATAGTATTTGTTTGCTATGCATGATTGGTTCTGGATGTTTGTATGTTGCTGTGATTATCGAGTATAGACGGTGAGCAATTCGTGGGTGATCAAGAGTACTACTTTGACGAGTAGGACCAGTAGGAACACTTTGATCAAGGAAAGTATAGCATGGGATCATCCTTGTTTCCTATTCACCTTAATGCATTTAATTCATGATTGCATGTGTCACCTTGATAAGGATTTCCTAGAATTGAACTTATACCTTGTCTCCTATGGGATATGCATTGGGTAGCTTTGCTAGTGCTCAACTAAACCATGATCTTATAACTTGACTAATGGTATATCCAATAAATGTTAAAACATGACTTTTTAGCAACTTGGAAATAGGGGGCTGGAGTGTTTAGCTACTTTCTAAATGCTTTAAATTCCTCTCCCTAGGGACTTATCTATAAGTGATCATCCAGGACTTATAGTATAACTGTGAGTGCTACATGGCTCTAGCTTTAGCTCAGTATGAGGATCATTTCTAGCTTGTTAGTGGTTACCTTTATTGGCGTAAGAATGGCTTGACAAATCAGGTATAGGACAACCTCTATTCTTATGTGTGTAGCCGTGATGGAATTGTGCTATTCGACAGGGGGGTTCCAATATCTGTTTGCCGAGTGAATCTAATGGCCCTAACTTGTTAGACAAACCTTTGAAAGGCTTCATAGTGAACCCTGCCTGCTCACCTTGGTAGTGTTTTGGAAGTAATTAACCCAGGCATATGGGTATCACGACTCACAGTGAAAGTGTACAACCTCTATAGAGTGTAAAACTAGTATATCAGTCGAGCTCATGGTCACGAGCGGCCTTGAAACATTTACAGAATAGATGATCACTAAGAATTATACATTTATGCTATTCATTATGCTTGTTTACATTGATCATGTGTTTTACTTTGGGATTGAAACAACTTGTTGATACTATTAAGCTAAAATTGTGACAACTAAAAGCTGAATGATGTTAAACCTGTGTCAATCCTTTTGAGCCTCATGAACCCCATGTTACACTTGTTGAGTACGACACGTACTTACGCTTGTTTATTTTCATTATTTGGATAAAAATCCCGGATGGGTAACAGATGGCTATGGTAATGATGACTTTCCTGAGGGTTATTAGACTTGTGGTCAACCAGTTGATGTCCCTATGATATGGAGCTTCCGCAAGAGATTTTTCTTTATACTTCTGCTACATTTATGTGAAGACTATGTCTTATTCGTGATGTAATAAACACTTATGATGATGCTATTTATAATTTATCGGCTTATATGTGTGACTAATCTCTAGGCACACAAAAGATTTTGCATCCCATTTTATCCTTAAAATTGGGTGTGATAGATTGGTATCAGAGCTAGGTTGACTGTAGGACGCAAGTCTAGTTAGCAATGGTCATTTTATCCTCTTTTGCTTCACTCATTTCATGCTTCCCATCTCACTCTTGTTATTTGCTAAAATTTTATGCTTCTTTTGCCTCACTCTATTGTGAAAATTATTGCTTCTAATCTAACTAAATCTCATTCTATAGATGCCTCGTGCCAATAAGACCGCTCGCATCAGCACCGGAGGCTACTACCCGCCTCATGGCTTGTATGAGTCCATGGAGCCATGTGAGGAGGTGTAGCACCCGGTTTTAAAGACAAAACCAGATACACACTATATGTGAGCCCAGGAAGTCAAATCTCACATATAGCCACAAATAAGGGTAATATCAAAAGACAATACTTATTACATAACGTATTAGTAAAAGAAAAGTACCCTCAGAGTATAGCAGCGGAAAGTTGACTCTGATCTTCTGGTGAAGACTCCAAACTTACAGGGACGACTGACTGGTTGACCACAAGCCTAACTTCTCCAAACCAGCAATCTGGTACCCATCCGAGATTTTTATCCAATGTATAGAAAAATAAAGCAAGTGTAAGTACATGTCGTACTTAACAATTATATCATGGGGTTCATGAGGCTCAAAAAGGGCTGACACTGGTTTACTACGATTAGCTTTAATAAATCATCTTTTTAAGCAATTGAGTAGCAAAGGATTTATCATTCCCTTAAACACATGATCAGGTAAACATGATTAATGTATAGCATAAACAATCAATTATTAGCATCATCATTATCCATTAGTGATCATCTCTATTCCATAAGGGTCCAAGGCCGCTCGTGTCCGTGAGCACGGCTGTTATAACAGTTTTATACTCTGCAGAGTTTGTACACGTTCACTGTGAGTTGTGATTTACCCTTTCGCCTGAGGTAGCTATTCTCTTGACCCACTTCCAAGGAAGGTCGGCAGGGTTCACTATGAAGCCTTTCAAAGAATTTGTCTAACAAGTTAGGGCCACCAGGCGTATGTGGCCCATCTCTAGGAGTGGCAAGCGTGGGCATCGCAGCACGGTACACACTTCCTAGCAGCAAAGGAAACATACCTCGCGCCTCAAGGGTAACCACTAACAAGCTAGAAAAGATCCTCATACTGAGCTAAAGCTAGAGCCATATGGCCCTCACAGCTGTACTGTAAGTCCCAGATGATCGCTTACAGATAAGTCCTTTGGGAGAGGAATCTAAAGCATATAAACACTTCAGCCCCCTAGTTCCATATTACTAAAAAGTCATATTTTAATGTTTATTGCATATATCATTAGTCAAGTTACAAGATCATGGTTTTGATTAAGCACTAGCAAAAACTATCCAATGCAATTACCCAAAGGTTTCAAGGTGAAAGATATCAAATATCTAGGATATCCTATTTGGCAACAAGGGAGACACTTGCAATATGAATTAAGTGTTTAAATGTGAATAGGTAACAAGGATGGTCCCATGCTATACTTGCCTTAACTTACTTTTCCCCCAAAGCAATACGCTCAAAAGCCTTTAGTATCCAACTTTCAATCCTCTGCTTCCAATTCTCAGCTTCTAGTCTTCAGAGAACAGCTTCTTAATCACCACGTAAACCTCACCGATTGACTAAATCATATATCACCACACATACATCCATACACGGCATACAAATAAGAATATATGAGAACAGTACACCAACCAATAAAATAAGCAAAACGGCGTATCGCTATGAATACACAAATGCAAAAGACACGCTATATGCGATTCAACGAAAAAGCGACTAACGAAGCAATGGAAAATAAAACCTATCCATTTAACTTATTTTAACTGTAGAAACACATGTAATATTCTCATTAATCAACTTGATTTATTGCTTAAGAAAGAGCGTAGTATAAAACCTATATTGACTTTATATTCCGAAAACTATGCAAGTGATAGTATTAATACAATTAACTTTTTAACTGCCAAAACACATTTGAGTAACATAAGAGCCACTAACGCCACTGCGTAGAACACACCGAAACAAAAGTAACGCGACAAGAATGGCTCAATGCTACGGTTATGAGAACGCAAGAGACACTAAGAAAGGAGCTACGGTTAAAAGAAAACCACTATCAAAAGATTTATATTATATTACAAAAGAAACAACTATGAGCTTGTTTTAGGTTAGCTAAGAAAACTATATGAGCAATATTGATTTAGATTAATCACAACATATTTAGTTTTAAAAGTAGAGTTAAAGCTAATCATGTATTATTTATAAATGTCACCACATAATTTATTAAACAAATTAAACTTTACCTTCGCAAATGAATTAAGCATGTGACAACATCTACTCGTACTTATCACATATGTATCTTGTTCAGCTAATCAAATTATATTCTAGAAACACTTTTAAGTTAACAATTAATCATATTAACTTTTAGGTATAAATTATCAAGGTTAAGCACCTATATTGCTTTTAATTCCAAACTAGTGTGCAAATATACTAATCAATTTAATATTTAGCTATATATGGAAAAACATGTGACATGAAAAACATTGCCCCTAACATATAGTTTACGTCAGCACGAACCAAACGCAACTTAAACGGTGCAAAACAGAATTAAAACTTAAATTGCTTTTAATTAAAAAGTTATTGAATAATCCTTAATCAAATTAATATTTAACTTATAAATTTCCAAGACGTAAGACATGTTAAACATCGCTGCTAACACGTAACACACACTATGATGAAACTCGCGCAATCGAATCGAAATCAAAAACCTAAATCGACTTTAATTAATCAGCGATTAATTAATTATAGGCACAATTAATATTTAAATAAAATGAATTCATAAACATGTGATATGAAAACTAATAACTCTACTGCATAGATCTCGATGACATGAAACTAACGCAACTGGAATGAACTGAAACGGAATTAAAACGAATAAACTACGATTATTTAACGACCAATGGCGAACTTGCAAATACCTCATCTTCAACCTTGGATCGTCATCACCAACAGAACGTACAGAACAGCGATGGCCATAGGAGGCTGTTGTTGCTCGCGGAGGGGGGAGTCGAGGACGGCCTTGGCCGCGGGGCCTGCTGGCCGACCGGCGGCGGCGTAGCGCGGCGGCGACGGCGACGGTGAGAGAAGGATGAGAAAAATCTAATTTACTACACGAGGGATTTCCCAAACTAGGGGCTCCCCATATGGTAGTTTTGGTGTGCTTTACCCAAGGGGTTAGTAGATATATATAGGGAGAAAAACTCTCCACATCTACATCAACTAGCAATATGGTACTAACTGATGTTGCACCCTCCACATTTACTAATGGGCCTAAATAATCATTAAAGCCCATTAGTAAATAAATGCATGGACCTTTAAGATTTATTAGGATTATTGCACATGGGCTTTGAGCGTTGGAAAAAATTAGAGATTTATTAATTTTGGAATTAATTAATGTTGTGGATAAAATAATTCTAGAAAAGTCCAGAATTGATATTTAAGCCACGAAAAATACTCCGAGACCTCCAAAAATTTGGGGAAAATTCTCAGAGACACTTTGGAACATGATGAACCCAAATAAAGTATTTGGAGCTCATAAAGAGATTGTTGGGAACTTGAAACATAAAGATTAAGGTGAAGGAGGTAGGAATTAAATTCCAGAAAGAAGCTGAAAAATTCCTAGAGATAGATATTCGTCTCCTAAACGTATAAAAACACACATTTTGCACATAGAAACACGATATCTGACCGGTATGAATGCAACAAACATATTTCTACCTTATGATAGATTTTAAATTAATGAAAAATTTTATTTTCCTATGTTTTCATGAGCACAAAAATTCATAAACAAATCATTTTAATCCTATTTTCAAAAGAGTTAAATTTTGGGATGTTACAATTCTACCCCCCTTAAGATGAATCTCGTCCTCGAGATTCGGAAGACGTCGACTAAGAGATAGGAATACTCCGTCCTTGGATTCTTCTTTACTTCCTCGTGCAGTTCCATCGTCTTGATAAAGATCCACTTTACTTTGCACACCTGTTGCTCTTACTTCCAATTAACTTGCCTAACTAATCACAAAACTTTGACAGGTGCCTTGAACAACTCTCAGGTAACCCTAATCACTAGGCCATAATAATTTTTTTTCATATGTTCACCTTTCAACAAAGCTTCCTTATGTTCTTGGTCTGAAAGATGATCTACCATCAATCTTCAAAACATTGATGATCTTGGTGAAGTTGCTCGAACTGGGAATACAACTCTTAATTCTTGGTGTTACTCGAACCTTCTTAGCACAATTCTCCATTGCTAAGGGCATCGACCATGACTTCGCTTCTCGAAGTGATAGCACTTTTCCAAGTCACAATCAATTTCATTCCAACGAGGTTATCACAAGCTCAAGACTAACTTGGTGAAGGTATCCTATATATTCTTGTGATCCTCCTAGATATTACTTTTACCTTTAAGAAGATGGTACTTCCATGCATCGCAATGGATAACTCCATATAACAGGTTAGCTCAACTCATGCTTATAAGGACATATCCTACACCTTCACAAGATGCATTATGGTAGATACAAAGCTCTCGTCCTGATCTATCAAAGCTAATACTTAGGTTTTACATCAACCTCTTCTTGGATTAAACACTTGCGTGAGGTCTCTTGATCCAAACTAACTTAAAAGCTTCTTCGGTAACTTTATCAACATCTTGCTGGTCTTAGATAGACCTTTCTTGGACTTCTAACCAAAACTCATTGAAACTTTAAGTTCTCTCTTACATCCTTGAGTACCACCATGCTTCCGCTGCGCACTCTGATTTCCGCTGTGCAAACTCGAACATATGATACTTCATCTTACCAATTCTTCAACTTGGCTACCCCCTTAAGATAAGGTAAAGTATGGGATATCAAAGTATAGCTTGCATCGTCTTGTGATTGAAGTCTACTGTTGTTCAGGATTTCCTCAGGGTTTTTTTATCGTCCAAAATCAGAGATATGAACCGATAAAGACAGGCTGCTTTAAAGACAAGATAGGAAAAACAGAAGAAAACTGTAACCCAACTATTTATTTCATTAATCCTTATACCTTAAACCTATGAACTAAATGAAATTGCGGGAACACCCAACAAAATCATTGCAATCATTACAAAGATGCAAAACAAGCATAAACATAATGACAATTCGACAAAGCACTTAAAATGCATAACTCATTCATCGACTCAACTTGCGATACTATCGTTTTTATTACATAAGGGGCACAAATTCCTAATTCTTAAAAATGGCATGATTACAGGGACATCTCTCGCATGGGAGTGACACATCATCCACTACATCAATTTCATCATGGGCTTCCTTTGTATTGTGTGTCACCATCAATTGCTGGTGGTAGTCCTGTATTGACCTAACTCTGGCTACCTCCATGGCATAATTGTTGATTTTTCTATGGGCAAGATTTAACATAATGTCCTTCCTACTGGCAATGATAACACTTCCTCTTAGCTGGATCCTTAGTGATGTCATACTCCACAGAATTGTTGCTTAGAGTATTGTTAGCTTGCTGACTCTGTAAGTTCATCTTTGTTTGATTGGACCGCTTTTTAGCTCGCTTGATCTTTTGGGGTTGAAACTCCGTGTAGGTGATTGTCCACCCATCTATGCATACCTCATGTGGAAAGATTGGAGTAACCTTAGCTTGAGAAACTTCCAATTTTTTAGAGTCTGAGTTTAACTGACTAGGGATTGGAGCTAGATGTGATAATGTAATAGAACTTGAATGTTGATTGCTTTCCAATTCTGTCTCTGGTGAGACCTCCTTTCTCTTCTTATCCACATTGTCCTTAGGTACACGCTGAATACCTTCATACTCAATTCTTTCTCCTGACGGTGTTGTTAGGAGCACCAAACGCTGGGCATACTTGATCACTCCTTTACAAGCAGATAGCCATCCTATTCCAAGAATGATATCAATGTCCACTAACTCTAATACAATAAGGTTTGCTTCAAATTTTACTCCTTTGATGTTAAGACTAACTCTTGGGCATTTGTGGTTTGCCTTCATTTCTCCTTCTGGGGTCTTAACTATCACTGGTCTCCTTATTGGAAGCATAGTTATCTTATGTTCCATTACATACGCATTAGAGATAAATGAATGTGAAGCTCTGGGGTCAAACAACACTGTGGCGGAAGCTGAGTTTACTGAAATGAAACCATACACAACCTCCTTTGCCCCATGAGCAGTAGTCATATCCACATTATTCAATCTTCCTTGGATGTAGTTTCTCTTTGTTTTACTTCCTTGCTCCTGTTTCTTCTGGACCTTCTGTTCCTGCTTCTGCTGTGGTTGATCCTGGCACTCATGTGCCATTCTTCCAATATATTCATTAGACTTCATATTCTTCCAAGCTTTTGTTACTTATCTCTTCATTGATCCCTTTGGTATGTTGGTTTGACCTTGTGGCAAGCACTGTTGAAAACTCTTAGGTTGAGTCATTCCTTCTGTGCTTGTTGTTACACAGCTACAAGCTTCTCCTTGTTGAATGCAGTCAAGGGCAACGTAGCTTGGTCCTCCTGACCTTTGATATCGGTGGTCTCCTCATTACAATCCATCTATATAGACAAGGATAGAGGATTGAGAATAGAGACAAAGTTTTCATAACAGACAGAGGCTGATGTGAGCATAAATTTTAGCAAATAACAAGGTTGGAGAGAAAACAAGAACTAAGCAAGATAAAAGCATGCTAAAACGTCTAGTTCTATCTAGGCTTGCGTCCTACAGTCAGCATTGCTCTGATACCACTTTGTAGCACCCGGGTTTTAAAGACAAAACCAGATACACACTATATGTGAGCTTAGGAAGTCAAATCTCACATATAGCCACAAATAAGGGTAATATCAAAAGACAATACTTATTACATAACGTATTAGTAAAAGAAAAGTACCCTTAGAGTATAGCAGCGGAAAGTTGACTCCGATCTTCTGGTGAAGACTCCAAACTTACAGGGACGACTGACTGGTTGACCACAAGCCTAACTTCTCCAAACCAGCAATCTGGTACCCATTCGAGATTTTTATCCAATGTATAGAAAAATAAAGCAAGTGTAAGTACATGTCGTACTTAACAATTATATCATGGGGTTCATGAGGCTCAAAAAGGGCTGACACTGGTTTACTGCGATTAGCTTTAATAAATCATCTTTTTAAGCAATTGAGTAGCAAAGGATTTATCATTCCCTTAAACACATGATCAGGTAAACATGATTAATGTATAGCATAAACAATCAATTATTAGCATCATCATTATCCATTAGTGATCATCTCTATTCCATAAGGATCCAAGGCCACTTGTGTCCGTGAGCACGGCTGTTATAACAGTTTTATACTCTGCAGAGTTTGTACACGTTCACTGTGAGTTGTGATTTACCCTTTCGCCTGAGGTAGCTATTCTCTTGACCCACTTCCAAGGAAGGTCGGCAGGGTTCACTATGAAGCCTTTCAAAAGAATTCGTCTAACAAGTTAGGGCTGCCAGGCGTATGTGGCCCATCTCTAGGAGTGGCAAGCGTGGGCATCGCAGCACGGTACACACTTCCTAGCAGCAAAGGAAACATACCCCGCGCCTCAAGGGTAACCACTAACAAGCTAGAAAAGATCCTCATACTGAGCTAAAGCTAGAGCCATATGGCCCTCACAGCTGTACTGTAAGTCCCGGATGATCGCTTACAGATAAGTCCTTAGGGAGAGGAATCTAAAGCATATAAACACTTCAGCCCCCTGGTTCCATGTTACTAAAAAGTCATATTTTAATGTTTATTGCATATATCATTAGTCAAGTTACAAGATCATGGTTTTGATTAAGCACTAGCAAAAACTATCCAATGCAATTACCCAAAGGTTTCAAGGTGCAAGATATCAAATATCTAGGATATCCTATTTGGCAACAAGGGAGACACATGCAATATGAATTAAGTGTTTAAATGTGAATAGGTAACAAGGATGGTCCCATGCTATACTTGCCTTAACTTGCTTTTCCCCCAAAGCAATACGCTCAAAAGCCTTTAGTATCCAACTTCCAATCCTTTGCTTCTAATTCTCAGCTTCTAGTCTTCAGAGAACAGCTTCTTAATCACCACGTAAACCTCACCGATTGACTAAATCATATATCACCACACATACATCCATACACGACATACAAATAAGAATATATGAGAATAGTACACCAACCAATAAAATAAGCAAAACGGCGTATCGCTATGAATACACAAATGCAAAAGACACGCTATACGCGATTCAACGAAAAAGCGACTAACGAAGCAATGGAAAATAAAACCTATCCATTTAACTTATTTTAACTGTAGAAACACATGTAATATTCTCATTAATCAACTTGATTTATTGCTTAAGAAAGAGCGTAGTATAAAACCTATATTGACTTTATATTCCGAAAACTATGCAAGTGATAGTATTAATACAATTAACTTTTTAACTGCCAAAACACATTTGAGTAACATGAGAGCCACTAACGCCACTGCGTAGAACACGCCGAAACAAAAGTAACGCGACAAGAATGGCTCGATGCTACGGTTATGAGAACGCAAGAGACACTAAGAAAGGAGCTACGGTTAAAAGAAAACCACTATCAAAAGATTTATATTATATTACAAAAGAAACAACTATGAGCTTGTTTTAGGTTAGCTAAGAAAACTATATGAGCAATATTGATTTAGATTAATCACAACATATTTAGTTTTAAAAGTAGAGTTAAAGCTAATCATGTATTATTTATAAATGTTACCACATAATTTATTAAACAAATTAAACTTTACCTTCACAAATGAATTAAGCATGTGACAACATCTACTCGTACTTATCACATATGTATCTTGTTCAGCTAATCAAATTATATTCTAGAAACACTTTTAAGTTAACAATTAATCATATTAACTTTTAGGTATAAATTATCAAGGTTAAGCACCTATATTGCTTTTAATTCCAAACTAGTGTGCAAATATACTAATCAATTTAATATTTAGCTATATATGGAAAACATGTGACATGAAAAACATTGCCCCTAACATATAGTTTACGTCAGCACGAACCAAACGCAACTTAAACGGTGCAAAACGGAATTAAAACTTAAATTGCTTTTAATTAAAAAGTTATTGAATAATCCTTAATCAAATTAATATTTAACTTATAAATTTCCAAGACGTGAGACATGTTAAACATCGCTGCTAACACGTAACACACACTGTGATGAAACTCACGCAATCGAATCGAAATCAAAAACCTAAATCGACTTTAATTAATCAGCGATTAATTAATTATAGGCACAATTAATATTTAAATAAAATAAATTCATAAACATGTGATATGAAAACTAATAATTCTACTGCATAGATCTCAATGACATGAAACTAACGCAACTGTAATGAACTGAAACGGAATTAAAACGAATAAACTACGATTATTTAACGACCAATGGCGAACTCGTAAATACCTCATCTTCAACCTTGGATCGTCATCACCAACAGAACGTACAGAACAGCGATGGCCATAGGAGGCTGCTGTTGCTCGCGGAGGGGGGAGTCGAGGATGGCCTTGGCCGTGGGGCCTGCTGGCCGACCGGCGGCGGCGCAGCGTGGCAGCGACGGCGACGGCGAGAGAAGGATGAGAAAAATCTAATTTACTACACGAGGGATTTCCCAAACTAGGGGCTCCCCATATGGTAGTTTTGGTGTGCTTTGCCTAAGGGGTTGGTAGATATATATAGGGAGAAAAACTCCTCACATCTACATCAACTAGCAATATGGTACTAACTGATGTTGCACCCTCCATATTTACTAATGGGCCTAAATAATCATTAAAGCCCATTAGTAAATAAATGCATGGACCTTTAAGATTTATTAGGATTATTGCACATGGGCTTTGAGCGTTGAAAAAAATTAGAGATTTATTATTTTTGGAATTAATTAATGTCGTGGATAAAATAATTCTAGAAAAGTCCAGAATTGATATTTAAGCCACGAAAAATACTCCGAGACCTCCAAAAATTTGGGGAAAATTCTCAGAGACACTTTGGAACATGATGAACCCAAATAAAGTATTTGGAGCTCATAAAGATATTGTTGGGAACTTGAAACATAAAGATTAAGGTGAAGGAGGTAGGAATTAAATTCCAGAAAGAAGCTGGAAAATTCCTAGAGATAGATATTGGTCTCCTAAACGTATAAAAACACACATTTTGCACATAGAAACACGATATCTGACCGGTATGAATGCAACAAACATGTTTCTACCTTATGATAGATTTTAAATTAATGAAAAATTTTATTTTCCTATGTTTTCATGAGCACAAAAATTCACAAATAAATCATTTTAATCCTATTTTCAAAAGAGGCAAATTTTGGGATGTTACAGGAGGAGGAACCCTAGGAGCAAGAAGTTGACTCGCCCGCGCCTGCACCTATGCCTGAGCCATTCTAGGAAGAACCTGAAGAAGTGGAGGTCATTGTATTGTCTGATGATGATAAGGAGGAGGACATTGTTCAAGAAGATCAGCTGACCCTTGCCATGGGATGGACTACAATGGTCTGGTATAAGCTGGGGTGTGAATCCTCCATTTTGCACTGCTGACTTATGGGGATTCTTCAGACCTACTACGCTGATTGGGACACAGCTGTGGAGTATGTCTACAAAGAACATACACACACTCTAGAGGACACTTATTGGAAGATTAGGGTGTGCATCTCCATCAGGGATGAAGAGAAAGAAGTATATTAGCTGGACATGAGCTATTCGCATCATGCTCATCGTGCCACCATGGAAGATGGCATAGAAGATGCAGCCGCTGAAGCCTGCATGGGTCTCTATGGCCGTTGTTTTGAGGATATGAAGGAGGGCCAATACCGATTCCTCCCTCACCAACACCCTGAATTGGAGTGGACAATGATGGACCCTTAGGGCATGGATCCAACTACCCAAGTGATGGTACACTTTGGCTGTGAGTTAGTAGAGAAGATTCGACGACTAAAGATCAGTTGAAGGCACAATAGGAGACTCTTAAGAGGTACCAACGAGTGATAGATGACCAAAGGGAGTGCCTCAACTTGCCAAGGATTTATGAGAAGCTTCCCCATAAACCTCGCCCATAGGTGTTGGAGTTCATTTCTATGTAATAAGACGTTAGTAGCACGGGTCAAGTTGGGTCAAGTTGAGTCTAGTAGTGTGGTGTGAACTTTGGTGTGCCTAGTTGGATTATTATTATGTTTATGTGTGAGTTAGATTTTTGTAATGAGTGCTGGAACTTTGTGGGTATGTCCGCAAGTTCCATAGTTAAGAATATTCAAGTTTGAGTCAATAAATAAATAGTTGGGTTTGGTACATCTTGTTCTCTCGGATCTGTTTTTCAGAGCAGTCTGTCCTTATCTCAATGCCAATCTAAATATACTTGACCAAAAATCATGAAATTTTTATGTGAATAACTAGACTTAAGTATATTTCTAATGCATCTAGAATCACCCCTATATCTTATCTGGTTTGAGATATGTAACTATTTTAAATTGAAGTTTCTGTGCAGTCTGGAATCTGGAACAGATTCAATTATATCCTATTTTTGAGTAACCTAACGATAGAATCTAGGCAAGTGGTCTGAATAAAAGTTGGAAATAATTTCTTAAGCTTTCCAACTATGTAAAGAACATCTCTTTTGAATGTTTGTAACTTGAGATATGATTGTTATACTAAGCTGCTAATGTTGGAACTCGTCCAGAAAAGTTTCAGAATGTATTCTCCATCTTTATAAGTGTCTATAACTTAGAAATCTCTAAATTTTGAATATTTGTGTTGGATGTCAGATGTCTAGAAGATGAAGAGGCTGAGGTCATGGAGGTGTCCCCCCACATCCACCACCACCACCGCCATTGACTATTGAGCAACTTCTGGCAGTGTAGACACAGCTTATGCAAGCTCTGGTGCAGAATCAGTAGAATCATCCAATTGGTGGAGCACCACGTGACAAGCATGGTGAATTCTTGAAGGGTTGCTCCCCGATGTTTTCTCATGCCACTTGTAACACCCCAAGTGTTTGTCACCAGTTAACCAATGGGTTTGAGCTCAAACATGACATGTTAAGTGGTGATGAAGGTGTCAAGATCAAATCTACAAGAGTGAGCTCCAACTTAAACTTGGACAACACACCTTTGCTTACATGTTGACCCCTATTAATATTATGCAAGAGTAAGGTTAAACATGCTTATTTCAAGTACATTACATCAACATGCATCCATCTTGACCAGTGAAAAAATTTCATGAAGTTTGGAATCAAGAAGTCACATGAAATGATAAGTTATAATCTTTCTTGGATTGTTTTATTAAGTGAATGGAATTCTAGATCATCAACCAAACCTTGCTACCTTGTCCAAATGACTCTAATTGAACTCTACAACAAAAGTCATGTAGGGTTTGTGTTGAGCACATGTCAAGAAAAGGCCTCAATTGGTCGAAAACCCTAATTCCAGGGTTAACAAGATGTTGCTTTGACCAAGATGAAGAATTAGTTCATGTACCAGATATGAAGTTTGACCTTTAATAAAAGTTGAAGTTTGAGTGGAGTAGAACAAACTTTGTTTTTGGACCAAGAGCCAGATCAACTTGGAACTAAGTCAATCCGAGGCTGAAACTTTGAATCTGCAGCTGTTTTCAGTACTTAAAATTTTGCTAAGTCTAGAATAGATCGTCGTCGACCTTGGCATCTCGTGTTCTTGTGATTTGTTAAGCAACATGATTGTGTCCCAAAATAAAAGTTGGAGTATAAATTGTGGCGAAGAGCATGTAAAAAGATGGCACTCGTTTGACTTCGTTTGGACCATCAATTTGGATTTTTGTTTGTCGATGTCAATATGTTGACACCATCACTTTGGAGCTAAATTACCTACTCATCCATGTATCTAATGGTCTTGCTCCCTTAATCAAGTTTCTAGAGCATCAGAAGAGGAACAACTTTGCTTAAAGGCCCATAGCCCAGTTCAGAGCAGAGCCAACCCAAAAATGGACTCCAAGTCAGGCACAGCGACGCACTCCATGAGCTTGACAAATTTCCTATGTGGCCACCGTGCATGGAAGCCACGTGGTCCCGCCACTGCCACATGCCCTTCCACCCTGTCGTGCCCCTACTCCTTCAACCGAGCGCCCGAGCTGCCCCATCCCTCACTCGCCTCTCCACTCTCCCTCCCTCGCTCTCTGGTGCTACGCGCGCGCGCTCTGGGACACGGCCGCCATGGATGTAGCCGTGAGCTCAAGCTTGACCACTGTCATTCTTCCACCTCCAAGCCTTCTTCGACCCAACCGAGTGTCGCTATGCCTCTACCGCCTCATGCTGCCCCTCCTACACCCCTTTTCCGGTCACCGCGGCCGCCGTAGTGCCGCCGCTGTCGGAGCTGTGCTTCTGCGCGCCATGCACGTGCATGGCTAGGCCACTATAGGCCATTGTGGGCCATGCTGAATCCATGCACCGGTGTGCATGAGCCCAAGCGTGCTGCGCCGCCACTCCTCGTCGCCGTCGAGCCGCCGGCCGACTCTCCCGGTCGTCCTCCCCTGCTCTTTGTGATTGAATGAAGACGAGGGACTTCATGCTGAAATAAGGAAAAAGGAAGGGGTTTAAGTGAAGAATCTGTGGCTCAGATGAATAGTGCCAGAAAGGATATGTTTGTTTGAGTTTAATTTCTAGAAACTACAGGGTCCCGATGCAAGATTTACATTCCTTTTCTTTGATTTATGTAGATTTGAATGATCAACTTTGAAAATTCCTAGTAATTAGTAGAAAAATTGTAAAATAGTAAATGAGGACTTTTTCAGATCCTTGTGAAATTTTATATGCATTATATCCATAATATGGCATGATTTAGTTTAAAGTTTTTGTTGTAACAATCAATTTGTGCAGTTAGTTTCTTAATACTAGTTATGTCTTGTCTTTTTCATAACTGCAGTTGTGGTGCTCAAATAAATTAGAATTTTTTATGGAGTGCTACTCAGGTGATGGGTGTTGTCTGGTAAGAATTTTAGGAGTTTAAACTTGATAGTTTAAGATCTATAAAAATAACAAATGCCCTATGTTGCTTTGCTCCTATTCTGAATAGGCCTGCATGTTTGAATTTATTTGCTCAGTCAAGTTATGAATCATGACTTTCTGACAATACATGAGCTGTAGTAATTTTCTTAAGCTTTTCAAAATGATAAATAGAATAATTTTTGGTTTAGTAGATTTTTAGTTATTGTTGCTTAAATTTTTGTGGTTGTTTCTGCCCAAACCCAGATAGGGTGGAATTGTTGGTACTCTGGGGCCTTTTTAGTAGAAGAATTAGCTCTAGGTGTTTATAACAAAGTTGTTTAGAATTTTCTAAGATTTCTAAAAAGTCTAGAACTACATTTATTGGACATGTAGAACTCTAGTTATAGCTGTTTAAAGTGGCATGTCATATTATGTCCATGTTTTGGATAGAGGTGCAATTATTGGATTAATTGACCTTGTTAACTGTAGAATCGTCTTAAGATGATAATAATAAAGTTGTAGGTAACTTCATAATATTTTCAAAAAGTTGTGATTCATGTTTGTAGGAGGTCTAGAACTCTAGTTATGCTTCTCTGAAGTTCCTATCAGTTTTCTGTACCACTGCTATTTGGGTTACATGTGTAGTTTTGCTTGTGCAATTATTTTCATGGTTTAAATGATGTTTTCTGTGGTTGTAGTGAGTACCAAAGTTGTAGCTAATTTCATAATCTAGCTTGTGATAAATTTTCATGACCATAGGCCTGATAATGTAGGAGCTATAGATTTTATAATTTCCCTGTCAGGTTTTGCATGCTCTCTGTACAGATCTGAATGATTGTGTTGTTTGACCCAACTAATCTTTGAATCATGTCTTGGAGATAATATAAGAAGTGTAGTACTTTTCATGAGCTTTCCAAATTGTTAAAGATCACTCCTTTTGGTAGTCTAAATCTCTAGTTATAAGCTTGTGAAGTTGCATGGTAGAATCTGTTGAAGTCTGGACAGAGGTGCACAATTGTGCTTGATTGACCTTGTTAATTGTGGAATCACCTTGTGATGATAATAAACATGTTTTAGATAATTTAATAAGCTTTCTAGAAAGTTAAGGTTCATGCTTGTTTGATATCTGTAACTTTAGTTATGCATTAAATAAGTGGCTGTTGTGCTGCTGTCCATATTTCTATACATGTGCTAGGTGATTGCTTTAGCTTGCTCTTATTTTGGCTAAACATGTTGGTTAGTTCTTGATCAATGCATGTGTACAATATCTGAACTTAAGTTCACTTGTGTGCCATGCCTGATATGCTGACTATGCCTTTATACTAGGTTGTGTGATGTTTAGTTAAATAACTCTAGGTGCCTATGTCTTGCATGACCTTATGGTTGCCTTGAATGCTATTATGTGATGCATCTCATATTACCTTTCTTCATATTCATGAACTTGCATCTTGCATTTCATCTAGGTACGCTAGATGAACCACGTGAAGGACGTGATGTTGGAGCCAAACCTGAAGAAGGTGTATGGTGGACCTATCCTGAAGATTGAAGGACTAAGCAAGTGCCGAAATAGGAGATACTCGCCAAGCGAGTGCCATCTAACAAACACTAACCTAGTGTTGGATCCTAGGCAAGCCCCGGAGCATTCTAAGCCTCCTATGTTTTTACAAATATCACTTGAGTTCTTTATGTTTGATGCATTAGGTTATAAGAGTTGATTAGAACCACTTGATGCATAGAACTACCTTGTCCAGAAATATACCTTGAACCCTATGTAGGTCCAGGATTGAATGCATGCTTAGCAATGCTTAGACCGGTAGAAGTCAGGTGATTTCCTATCACCTGTGAGATATAGGTGGATACCAAAGCACGATTGGCTATAATTACTATCATGGAAATAACTGTGTTAATAATGAATGGAGACCGGGTGGGATGTCGATACAGAAGCAACAAGACATGGAGGTCTTGGGTGTGGATCTATCCTCGTCTATGTCGATTAAGGACCGTACTGTTGTTGGACCTTTTGATAAGATTGAACGCATGCCTATCACTTAGCTAGCTAGATAACTTATTCTGACCGTGAAGGCGAGTAGCTCAACTTAGACTGGGCCCCACTCTGTAAAAGTGTGCACTCTGGATGGTAGTAAGGATGTGCGGGGAGCCAGCCGTGAGCCTAAGGGTAGGGTAGTCCTGATCTCCTAGCAGCCGGTCATCCCTAATTGTGTGGCGCTGGGCGTACCCATGAAATATGTACCTAAGTTGTACTAAAGGTGACCTAAGACTACCTTAGCGTAGGTATGTCTGAGTTTGTGTTAGGAATAAATTTCCAGCTGGTTGAAATCGATTTGAATTGTCGTCTCTCCCAGATAGTGAGAAACTTGGCTAGCCCTAACATCATAGTAACTGTATTATGGAATATGATGGTTATAATGAATATGAACATCTTACACCAGCTATGGTTACTATTGTTATCCTACTAAATGATGTACCACATGTTTGACACAGGTTAGTTGCTAATCTAGAGATGAATAGCTATAATTAAGTTGATGACCAAAGTATAATTGTACAACTGAATTAGTCACGTTTTATGCAAAATGTTGTCAAGCTAGCTCTACTTATAAAGCCTTGCATAATCCTTGGTGTCACTTTATTTTTGGTTTATGACGGGTAAGTCTAGTTGAGTACATTCGAGTACTCAAGCTTTATCTGTGGGGGGTATGACCCCAGATACCCACGGCAGACCACATGGGCTATGCCCCTAGGGGTGGCCCAGCCCACAAGACAAAGCCTTGTGGGGCACTACTCTGCTCGGCGCCTCCCGCAAGATATCTGGAAGATATCCTAAAGATACTACGAGATCTGTTAGGATATGTATGATCCCAAGATTTCTATAATCAGTTATTACTTTTCGATTAACTCTCAGATCTAACCGACTTGTAACCCTACCCCCTGGACTATATAAGGCGGGTAGGGACCCCCTCCAAACTCACACAATATCATATGATAGCTAATACAAATCAATAGACCAGAGGAGTAGGGTATTACATCATATTGACGGCCTAAACCTATCTAACTCGTGTGTCTCTGTTGTCTTCTTGTTCTTGATCTCACGCTCCTTTGCCGATCAATCTACCTTCGTGGGATACCCCCCGAAGGACTGCCGACGATATTCTATTGACAGTCGGCATGCCAGGTAGGGGCTTACATGCTGTTTCCCTATCGAACAAGATGGCTTTTTCCGTAGGCTCTTCGTCCCTCCCGTAGCCTGGCCAGATCTTCACGGTCGGATCGATCTCGTGGATCATCAACACTAATAGAGTCAGAGAGCTCCTTGAGCCGGCATAGATCGATTCTGCGCCGATCACCCCCATACCTGCGATAGCAGATCTAATCTTGGAACCGCCTCTGAGTTTGCCTTCATCGATGACTCACCGCTCGCTTCCTCGCTACTAGAGGAGGCAGATTAACAATGATGATCTGATCACATCTATCGATCAGGTGGTCTAAAGCTCGCCGATTGCCTCTCCATCGCCGAATCGGCTCTAGACACTCTAGTCCAGCGTCGACCACCCACCGATCTAGATCTGTCAGAGGCTGCTTGGAAGACTCCAGGAGTTGCGGCTCTACCTTTTGGGCTTGCCAACACCGCTGCCACCTTCCAAGACGCCCTAAGGGGCAAATTCACCAACCAGGTGGGAGACATCCATCCTCTCGCCGACCAGCCTCCGCTGGCTATCAACATGCTCCACGTCGGTCGACGCCCTGGAGTGTCCCTCCAGACCATTCTGGAGGAGAGTCCGGGCTCCAAGTCCTAGGGCTCTATGGAGACCCTCGTCAAAACCGTCACCGAGCAACTTCCTCTTCCTCCGTTATGTGGCAGCGCAATCTTCAACATCAGCGTCGACAGCCCCCCTCGGAACGGCGAAAACAAGGAGGAACACGCTGCTCATGAGAATCGAAACATCAACCATGCACAATGCTGAGCAAATGAGAATGCCCTTGCGATGGCTGAGCAGTAGCTCGACTCGCAAGGAAGGCCACTCCAGCGCAACCTCGATGAAGAATTTCTTCACGTTGACGGCCACGATGTCTTCAAGACTCCAAGCACCAATCTAGCAATGGCCACCAATGAGCTCGCCCACCTCCCGCAGACACCCGAGCTTGCCAAGGTGACCACCATGCTTAAAGCGGTGCACTGCCAGGTCAATGAGATTCGCCAGGATTAGAGACCTTCATACTCCACCACTTCGATTTGCCAATTAGTCGCCACAAGAATCGATCGCTGCTAAAGTCGCTTCATCGACTAGCACCACGATGACAGGCAACCCCTCTAGGGTGGAGCTAGGGGCAATCATGTCGAACATCATCGCCAACATGACCAGGAGGTCGACCAAGATGTCCGGGTGCACCTCAACAATCTTCGAGATGCATGACGATGTATCGACAAATGCCGCTTCGGTCACCATGAAGATGAAGTACGCCACCGCCAGGATTACGAGCAAGAGTACAGCAACCCAGACTTAGCCCTTGAGCTAATCGTCAGTGGCAACGCTGCGAATGACAGCGTCGACAACCCCGAGGGGCCCCCAACATTCACAAGGGCACTCCAAACACTTCAGTGGCCCCATGGTTTCAAAATCACTAGGGTCAAGCCCTATGAGGGGAGGATGGATCCAACACAGTGGTTACAGGCTTACACCACTACTGTTCGCGCCACCGAAGGAGACACCAGTGTCATGGCGAACTATCATCCTGTCATGCTCACGCCAACCGTCATGAACTGGTTCACTAGCCTTGCCTCAGACTCCATCGGATCCTAGGAAGAGCTAAAAAAAGTCTTCACCGACAATTATATGGCTACGTGTACATGACTGGGAACTAAGCATGATCTCAACCGCATCAACCAGAAGCCATCTGAGCTCCTCCGTAGCTACATCCGATGCTTTCCAAGATGAGGAATTCTATTCCAAACATCATGGAAGCCGAGGTCATCACCGCCTTCATCCGAGGACTCCATTACCATGAGCTTCGCTCCAAGTTCAATCGCAAGCCGCCCACTAGGATCGGTGAGATGATCACAACCACCAACCAGTATGCCGACGCTGAGGAAGCCAAGGTGCACTTCAATGAAGATGTAGGCACTCATCGCCCAACATGCCGCTACTACAACCACCCTGATGACCGCCACCACAATGACCGCCACCATGATGACCACAGTTACCATCATGATAGCGGCCGTGATCGGCTAGAAGGACCCAAGACTTGTCAAAATTGCCACCGCTGGCCAGACCACATCATCGCTGCCGTCAATGAACCTCACGCCAAGCGCAACTACGACGAGCAGTACAAGAAGATCCTCGATGGCCCATGCCCTCTCCATAAGAACGCCAAGCACAAGATGAAGAACTGCCTTGGTTTGGCTAAAAAGTTCTAGGACAAAAAGCTGGACGCCGTCGCCAAAGACGGAGCCAAAGGTCGTTGACCACCTAGGGGCAATAATAATGCCTTTCAAGACCACGACAAGGTGGTTGCCACCATCTTTGGGGGCCTCACCTCCACCGAGAGCAGAAGAGAATGGAAGCTCACCGCACTATGGGTGCTCACCATCACTACGGAGGACGCCGCCGCTAACCCTAGTTATCACCCATGGTCCAAGGTCCCCATCACCTTTAGTAGGGCCGACCAGTGGGTGGATATCCCCTACATAGGGTGCTCTTCAGAAAAGTGCTCGTCGATAGTGGGAGCGTAATGAATCTCCTCTTCACCGGAGCCCTAAAGGAGCTAGGCCTCAGGTTGGCAGATCTCACACCCTCTGACTCCTCCTTTTGGGGTGTGGTACCTGGCAGGGCCTCCAAACCGCTTGGAGAGATCACCCTACCAGTATAGTTTGGCACGACAAGCAACTACCGCGTCGAGCATATCAACTTCTATGTTGTCGACTTCAACACCGCCTACCATGCCGTACTTGGTCAGCCAGCTCTAGCCAAGTTCATGGCCGTACCGCACTATGCTTATCTGGTGCTGAAGATGCCTTCACCTGTAGGAGTCCTGGCCCTACGGGCCAACCTCTCCATCGCCTACGCCTGCGAGACAGAGAGTCTCACCCTCACTGAAGCCACCGACCTCTCCATCCAGATGGCTAGTGTGGTCACCGAAGCTAAGACGGGGTCCACCGATGACATGGAGATCCCAGAGCTAGAGCCTCCTCGTGCCTCCGCCAAGTCCAAGGAAGTCAAGGAGGTCGGCCTTGGCCTCGACGACCCCTCCAAGACCATGAAGATTGGGGCTCACCTTGACCCCAAATAGGAAAGCACGCTCGTCTCCTTCCTACATGCCAATGCTGACGTGTTTGCTTGGAAACCTACAGACATGCCATGGGTACCATGGGAGAAGATCGAGCACTCCTTGAATGTCTCGCCGACCGCCAAATCGATCAAGTAGAAACTCTGCTGATTCATGCCAGACAAGAAGGAGGCTATTAGGGTAGAAATAAAATGACTCTTAGCTACCGGATTCATAAAAGAAGTGTATCATCTTGAGTGGTTAGCAAACCCTATTCTCGTTCAAAAAAAGAATAAAGAATGGAGAATGTGTGTTGATTACACTGATCTTAACAAACGCTGCCCTAAAGACCCCTTCAGTCTGCCTCAGATAGACGAGGTTATAGACTCCACCACCGGCTACGAACTGCTCTCCTTCCTTGATTGTTACTCTGGCTATCACCAGATCTCCCTCAAGGAAGAAGACCAGATCATGATGTCATTCATCATGCCCTTCGGTGCATACGGCTACACCACCATGTCCTTTGGACTCAAGAACGCTGGGGTGACTTACCAAAGGGCTATCCAGATGTGCCTTGATCAATAGATTGGCCGCAACGTCGAAGCTTACATTGATGATGTGGTCGTTAAGTCCAAGACCACCGATGATCTTATCGCCAACCTCGAAGAAACGTTCGCCAACCTAAAAAGGTACCGATGGAAGCTGAACCCTTCAAAGTGCATCTTTGGAGTTCCATCCGGTATACTCCGGGGCTACATTGTCAGCGCACGAGGCATCAAGCCCAATCCTAACAAGGTCTCCACCATCACCAACATGAAATGGCCAACATGCATCAAGGATATATAGAAGCTTACAAGCTGCATGGCTGCCTTAAGCCACTTCATATCGCGCCTCTGCGAAAAAGGGCTACCTTTCTTTAAACTCCTGAAGGCCTCTGAGCATTTTTCCTAGTCGGAGGAGGCAGACACAGCCTTCGAGCAGCTCAAGTTGTTCTTAACAAAGCCTCCGATCATGATGGCGCCATGGCCAGATGAAATTCTCTTGATTTACATCATCGCTACTTCTCGTGTGGTCAGCACAGCCATTGTGGTCGAACATGAGGAGGCCAGACATGCCTATAAGGTGCAACATCCGGTATATTTCATCAGCGAGGTTCTTAATGAGCCCAAGACTCATTATCCTTAGGTCTAGAAGCTGCTATACGCCGTCCTGATTACTTCACGCAAGCTCCGTCACTACTTTGAGTATTACAAGATCGCCATGGTCACTGAGTTCCCTCTGTGGGACATCCTCCGCAACAAAGAGGCCAACAACCGTATCATCAAGTGGGCTGTCGAGCTCGGCACTTACTCCATTGAATTCAGAAGCAGGCCTACCATCAAGTCTTAGGCTCTCGCTGATTTCGTCGCCGAATGGACCGAGATCCAAGAGCCCATCGCCGCCACCGTTTCTGAGCACTGGGTGATGTACTTCGACGACGCCCTTAACATCAACGGTGCTGGTGCGGGCATCTTGTTCATTACACCGACCTAGGATAAGCTCCGATACATTCTCTAGATACACTTCCCGGCCTCCAACAATGCCGCCGAATATGAAGCATGTCTCCATAGACTCCGTATAGCCATTGAGCTCGGCGTCAAACGCGTCATGGTTTATGGGGACTCCACGCTAGTCATCAACCAGCTCAATAAAGACTAGTCTTGCTCCAGTGAGAAGATGGATGCATATTGCGCCGAGATCAGGAAGCTTGAAGGGAAGTTCTATGGTATGGAGTACCACCACGTGGTACGTGATCAAAATCGGCTCGCCGATCACTTATCCAAGTTAGGCTCTTCTCGTGCCATGATTCTGCCGAGGTCTTCATTCAAGATCTTCTGGCGCCATCTATTAAGGAAGATTAGGAAATGCAGGAAGTTCCCCCTGCTGAGCAGCTGGTACTTATGGTACCTTTGCTAGCCGCCAATTGGAGGGAACATTTCATCAAGTACCTCTCCAGCGCCGAAGTACCCGCTGATAAGATTGAAACCGAATGCCTAATCCGTCGAAGCAAGCATTATGTGCTGGTCGATGGCAACTTGATGAGGAAAAGTGCCAAGGAAGGGATTCTACAAAAATGCATCACCCAAGAAAACGAAGTGAAGCTACTTCTCGAAATTCACTTTGATTCCTACGGCAACCACGCGACCTCGAGAACACTGGTCGGCAAGGCTTTTCGAGCTGGTTTCAATTGGCCCATGGCCATCTCCGATGCAGAAGACCTCATCTGACATTGTGAAGGATGCCAATTTTTCGCCAAGCAAATACACATGCCGGCACAAGAGCTGCAGACCATTCCATTTTCCTAGCCCTTCACATGCTTGGGACTGGACATGTTTGGTCCTTTTAAACCAGCGCTAGGTGGCTTCTGGTATGTATATGTCACCATTGATAAGTTCTCTATGTGGATCGAGTATAAACTGCTCATCTCGGCTACTGCAAAGAAAGCAGTCAAGCTCTTCGAAGACATCATCCATAGATTTAGTCTACCGAATAGCATCATCACCGACCTTGGAACTACATTTACTTGGCATCACTTTTGAGACTTCTGTGAGGACCGATGCATCTTCATCAAGTACGTCTCTGTTGCCCATCCTCGAGCCAACGGCCAGGTAGAACGGGCAAACGACATGATCCTTGATGCCCTAAAAAAGAGGCTATATCAGAAAGATGAAAAGCATTCGGGCAGATGGCTCAAGGAGCTACCAGTTGTAGTCTAGGGACTATGCACTCAAGCTAGTTCCAGCACTAGTGTGTCTCCATATTTCTTGGTCTACGGCTCAGAAGCCATACTACAAGCGAATATTGCCTTCTGAGCACCTAGGGTGGAAAATTATGATGAAGAGCAAGCCGCAGCTGTTCGGACAGAGGACGTTGACAGGGTCGAGGAAGAATGCCTAATCACCTATGTTCGCACAGCCACATATCTAGAAGGCTTGCGGAGGTACTACAACCACAACATCAAAGGTCATTCATTTGCTGTCGATGACCTCGTTCTCCGTAGAAAACAAAAAAGCAAAGGGATGCACAAGCTCTCCTACCCCTAGGAAGGGCCTTATGTTGTCAAAGAGGTTACCCAACCAGGGTCTTATCACCTATGTGACTTAGACAGAATCAATGTCCCCAACTCATGGCACATCGAGCACCTCATACGTTTCTATCCTTGAAACGCCCCAGATATGTACTCTCCACTTTATGATGAATAAAGTTTTGGTCTCCATAACTTGTCTCTACATTTTCTCCATTGTGGTTTAATCTCCACTTATGGTCGCCGAGCTCTATGCTACTCCACAACGAACTCCAATATGAAATCGCCGAACACATTTTCTCCAAATCGCCGAACACGTTTTCTCCAAATTGCCAAATATGTTTTCCCCAAATCGCTAATGTATTTCACCATGTGTTTCTCCAAATCACCAAAGATTTTTCTCCAAATCACAAGATATTTCACCGATCAGCGAGCATCATACGTTCTTTTCTATTTTCTTCAGAGAAGACCTAGTCTCTGATCTCTCCCTACACGTGCCATGGGCTCCGTGCTCTGCGTTATGGGTGGTCAGCTGTGGTTCCTTGGTTATGCCTATTTCTCCTACACGTCCATGGGATCCGCGCTCAATGTTATGGACTATAGGCTAGCCAAGGCTGAGAGCTCAACACAAAACTAATTGCTCGGACACCACTTATATTACGTATATCTCCAAGTCATTTCAACAACCGCCGAGCAGCACATGTTCCGCTCTATTCTCTATGGAGAAGACCTAGTCTCTGATCTCTCCCTACATGTGCCATGGGCTCTACGCTCTACGTTATAGGTGGTTGGCTGTGGTTCCTTGGTCACACCTGTTCCTCCAACACGTGCATGGGCTCCGCGCTCGACGTTATGGACTATGGGCTAGCCGAGGCCATGGGGGTCTGTAGCGAACAAACTGCTTGGACGCTACTTATACTACATATAATTGCGTTATGGTTAGAACTACGAAGATTTTTTCGCCGAAATACAAGCAAACTGCATACACATGCACTTTATAACATTTATCACATACATAAGTGTTTTTTGCGCTTTCACGCATTCTAACTACACTGTCTAGATATTACAGATGATAATCTCTAAGCAGATCACCGAGCTTCGCCATCACCGCTCATCTCACTAAACAGGTCGATGTTGCTGGCCAGCTTTTTTGCCACATCCTCCACCTCATCCTCCAGCTGCTGGGGCTCCGCCTCGCTCAGCCCTTCGGCGAATTCGGCCTCTACTGCCTGAAGGTCAATGGATTGATAGTGGGACCGAACGACCACAAAGGCATGAGTAATGCCGGTGACAACGGCATCGCAGTTGAAGCTCTTGAAGCTCTCCCACGCCATCTTGCACCTTTCGATGACGATGTCTGGGTGCGGTGGTCTACCGTCAGGTTGAGGAGCCACCTCTAGGTCTATGCAGTCAAGCACTGGTTTCACTCCAGCAACTACGGTGTCAAACTTGTCTCTGTGGGTTCGGGCATCTTGCTCCAGCACATCGAACTGCGCCTTGACCCTCCGACGGTACTCTACAAGCATTACAAAGTTCCATCAAGCAAGGAAACTACTTCAGCATTAACTCCGACTAGGGAGTACTCACTGTTCAACTCCTCGGCTAGTTTGTCTGCTTGCCCTGTCTCCTTCGCCTTCTCCTCTTGGAGTTGTTCGAGGGCCTGGCGCAGCTGGCTGAGCTCCGTGTTTTGCTCTACAAGCACAACAGTCATCACCAAAAATATGGTTGTTCAGCAATACAAAGCACATTCACCGATATACCGTACCTGCTTTCTGCTCGGATACACCTCTGAGCTGCTTGGATGTCTGTTCTAGTTGCATGGAGGCAGTTGCTAGCTCTTCAAACTTGCACCACAGCTGCTTAGACGCATTCACCAGCTGCTCAGACGCATCCGCCAGCTGCTCGGATAGGACCCCTTTTGGTATTCCAAGTCCTGCACGTTGGACTCAGCAAGGTCTCACTCACGTCGGGCCCTCTAGATGTTTCTCTCCATCAGGCTCATCACCTCTTTGAGTTTTTCGTTCTCTTCGGCGAGGGGTTCCATCCTCTTTATCAGCTAGTGCCGCTGCTTGGTAGTCCGAGTTATCCCCTACAAATGCACAATTATAATGATGAACTCTGATCTCCAATGTCCAAGATGAGCATTCCAGATGCAGTACTGACCTCGATTTGTTTCACCACTCTAGCAAGGGCAGTCTTCAGTCTCTTCATCTCCCAGGTGGTGTTTTCCTCCTTGATAATCACCACCTCGTCGCTACGCTTGAGGAGGATTCAAACAAATTGGGGTCAAGGTTCAGCACGCTCGATCTCTTCCACCTCGTCCTCTTCCGCCATAGCTCGAGGCACCACCGGGGGGTTACATGGCCGGATAGCAGGTCCAACCATGCCCTGCGATGCTTTAGGGGGCACTGTTTGCTCCTCGGGCGCCACCGGCTTCACCGCCCCAGACTCCGGCGCATCGCCGACAACTCCAGCCTCTGCTCCCAAAATCCCGGCGGTTCCCGCCATTGCCTCGGGCATTGCCGCTGACCTATCTGTTGTCAATGCCACCCGTTCATCATCACCATGTCTACCGGTAGCGGCGGTTGACTCCTCCTCTGGCTGTCGAGCACTCGAGGACTCTAGGATGGGAGCCGTCAGTGTTGCCTCCACCCTAGAATCAGCCCTTAGCTGTTTGCTTGTCTGGACTGGCGAGGTCAGACTCTCCGCATGATTTGCACTGCATCATACCATCTCATTAGTCACCAAAAAAGCTAAGAAACGATAGCACAGTAGCTCCAAGGCAAGGATACTTACGGTTTGGTCTGTCGGTACAATTTCCTGAACCGATGACACCTACTCGAGCGCCCAGGCGTAGCCATGGGGTCGACTTCTATGCTCTAGGGTGGAGGTCCAGTCTCCTCCACCATTGGCCTCTGCTCCACCTGCCGCTCTAGGACTTCCTTCGCTTGCTGTTTAGGGACTCCTGTCGCCCACTGCTCGGGAACTTCGTCTCTCTTCGCTTGTTCCTCCACGCGTGTGCTGCGCAAAGGTGCTTCAGTGCTCAGTGGAGGAGCCACCAAAGTTTCGTCGTTATCCAACCACTCGAGCACCGTGGTCCTTCGTGTTCGAGTGGTTTGGTCGCCACCAAGCGAGATGTTGCCCTGTTTGAGGGGACCAGCGGCCGCTGTCTTCCTCTTCATCTAGGCTTGCTCGTCTGCCGCTCGGATTTTCTCTGGCACCGAGGACTGACTCTCTGATGAGGTGCTGATTGCTCCCTCCTCAGGCTGCAGTGGTAGCCGGGAATCTATGCCCTTTGGCCAATCACTCCTTGGGACGCCCGAGAAGTACACCGCTCTTTCCTATGAATGGATCTTTGCATAAGTGAATAAGTTCATTGCTCGGCAATAATCATGGACACAAAGCAGCATGAGAAAAACAATCGAGATGGTTACCTGAGGAGGCGGGTTTGTACAATTGAAGGCCCTCATTTGCCTTGGCTAGCTGAACGAGGCGTTGGGAGCGAATAGCTCTACGGCCCACTCTATCACATCTTTCCTCGATAGTCGCTCCGTCCTCTCCTGGGTCCCGTCGTCGTCACCTTTGAAGTCAAAGCCTGGGTGGGCCCTCTTCTTGCAGGGCTAGACACGGCGCACTATGAAGCTTGCCACCACCAGTTCACTGTTAATCTCCACACCTTTAATCAAGTCGAGGAGCTCCCTCACCTGCTCCATGTCAGCGCTGTTTGGTTTCTTCGACTAGCTCTTCTGGCTCTCCAGGACGTGGTGGACGTCGTAGCGGATTGCAAGGTGGCTCTGCTTCATGTAGAACCACCTGGAGTTCCACCCTTTTAGAGAAGTGTTCAGTGGTACATTAATGTACTCGCTGGCCATCCCATCCCGGAGCTGCAGATATACGCCACCGACCTCCTTGGAACCGTCGTCGCCCTTCTTCTTTAACCAGAACAGTTGTCTAAAGTGGTTGAAGTGTGGCAGAACCCCCAGATATGTCTCACAGAAATGGATAAAGATTGAGATGTGCAATATGGTGTTTGGGTGGAGGTTGCACAGACTAATTGTCCAGAACTCCAGTAGATCCCGCAGGAAAGGATGAACAGGGAATGCCAATCCATGCCAGAAATAATCCTCAAACACTACAACTTCATCAGTGTTGGGCATCAGGAAGGGCTCACCGCTGGCTGGCCGCCATCCTGTCGAGATCCACCTTTCCCACCTTGGATGGCACCCATTCCTCGTCGTGGCTAGCTCTGGTGGCCACCTTCTTTAGCTTCACTGCTCCCTTCTTCGGCGCCATTTCTCAGATTTGGTTCGAGATTGGTGGCGAATGCGTGTGTGGATGTGAATCTAGAAATGTGAGGGTTGAGGAGGAAGATGAAATGGCAAAGTGGCAAATGTGGGAACACGGGGTGCGGTGGCACAGTTATAAGACACTTCCCCCACCGTTTCGCATTCGAGGGTTTTTGGGAAACCGTTCCCATGATTTGTGTTTCTCTGAATTCTCCGCAACTGAAGGTGGGCCGCTACCTGGGCTTTCACCCAGCCCCAGCCTGCATCACTAATTTATCGCCGCAATTGGTTATTGCTAGCCAAATATTTGCCGACATCTCCACCAACCATTATGGCTCAGTAATTATTTCTATATAGCCATTGCTCTGGTATTTTCTCCATGGTTTTGTTATCTCTAGGTTTTTCCTCTTGTATCTTGGGGACTGCGTCAGCATCGCGTCTGGATTCCTCACCGCATTAGGGATTTTCTCTAGTTGACTGCTATTTCTGACCTTGGCACTACATGACTATGTCACCTACTATCAGGGTTGGAGACTAAGTGGGCACACTTCACCTTGCGGTGAATGTGCTTTTTTCACTTTAGGGCTATGCCCGAGGACTGGCTGCTTGCTCGACTAGTTTTCTGCTTTTCTTCGACTTTGGACCCTGGCACCACATGACTACGTCATCTACTAGCAGGCTCAGGGACTAAGTGGGCACACTTCACCTAGTGGTGAATGTGTTTGCTTTGTTTTGGAAGACTTCGCGCCTCTTGAGGCTGAAGAAGATTATCTCCTTCTCTCATGGTCGAACTCTAAGTGGGCACACTTGGTCCACTGTGAAGAAATTTTCGATTATGATCTTGAGCTCCTTACACCCTTATGGCAAGCCTATTTGGATCATATTGCTCGGCTATGGTCCTTGCTGCTCGACGATGGTTCACGCTGCTCGGCAACTGCTCGCAACTGCTCGACAACTCATCAAGGTGGTCGGACCATGAGTTTGACTGCTCGGCTTTGTTCACACCTGCTCGGACAAGCGTAAGACGGCATTGCACAATAGGTACAAGGCACTCGGGGACTAGCTGTGGGGGTACAACCCCAGATACCCATGGCAGACCACATGGGCTACGCCCCTAGGGGTGGCCCAGCCCACAAGATGAAGCCTTGTGGGGCACGACTCTACTCGGCGCCTCCCACAAGACATCTGGAAGATATCCTGAAAATACTACGAGATCTATTAGGATATGTATGATCCCAAGATTCATGTAATCAGTTATTACTTTCCGGTTATCTCTCAGATCTAACCAACTTGTAACCCTGCTCCCTAGACTATATAAGGCGGGTAGGGACCCCTCCAAACTCACACAATATCATATGATAGCTAATACAAACCAACAGACCATAGGAGTAGGGTATTACGTCATACTGACGGCCTGAACCGACGATATTCTATCGACATTCTATCTCTGTTGCCTTCTTGTTCTTGATCTCATGCTCCTCTACCAATCAATCTACCTTTGTGGGATACCCCTTGGAGGACTGCCGATGATATTCTATCAACATTATCCCACTATGTTGCAGGTGAAGTTCTTGGCCTGTTGAAGATGGTGACTAACCGTCGGTGGGCTCGGTGACTCTATATTTATTTCTCATCTATATGCTTTTATCTGAGGATGTCACTTATGTTAGCAATGTATTTGGAAGTTATATTAATGTAATCATTTGAAAGCTATGTTGTTTTCACTAATCGGTTTTGAAATCCAAACTTGTACTATTATTTGTGAACATGTTTGTAATATTATTTCTGCTACAACTCTGCGTATGTGATGTGTATTTGCTTAATCATATGATCTTGGTTGTGATGTTGATTTACCGAGGTCTTTTGTGACACTCGACGGATTATTGGGTTTATATGAGTGAAAGTATGCGCGTGTCAACGTGTTAGCGAGGATAGCCATACTTGATCTTGTATAAATTGGGCGGTTCTATCACACCACTGATCCACTAGAAGCAGATGATTGGCTTCATGTAGTGGAAAAGTAACTCAACATAGCGCAGTGCGACAACTAGCAGAAGGTGTTATATGTGTCAGAACAACTCTAGGGAGAAGCTCAAGACTGGTGGGAGGCATTCGAGTATGGATGTCCCACTAATGCTCCTCCTATCACCTGGTAGGAATTTAGAGAGAATTTTAGATCCTACCATATACCTGAAGGATTGATAGAGCTCAAGCAGGAGGAATTCAGAGCTCTAAAACAGGGATATATGTCTATAGCTGAGTATCATGACAAATTTGCTCAGTTGTCACGTTACGCTCCGAATGAGGTGGCTGATAAGCAAATGCTGCTTTCTTAAGGGTTTGTATGATGGTCTGCAACTCCAACTTATGTCCAATACATACCCTAATTTCCAGACGCTGGTGAATCGCGCTATTGTTATTGATAATAAGCGCAAAGAGATGGAGGCTAAGAAGAGGAGCCATGCACCAATCCTTAGCAAGGCTTCCAACAGAGGTACCAAGGACCACCCAATCAGTGGAATCATGGTTAGTACCCTAAGCGCAACCCGAATCAGTAGCGCCCACCGTACTAGCAGCAAAATGTGTGGTATAACCTCCTAAATTATAGGACCCACATGCACTTGTCACTGTCCAATGACCTCTGACGATTATGCATATGTTCTAGGTAACTTAGGAAGAATGTCGGGTGTCCTCGGGGAACCCCGAATCATCCACGATTTCCGAGCAGGATCACATTATAGAGTCATTGTAGTATTACAATATTTATTCAAATATCAACATCAGAGTAAAATAGCGGAAGTCTTACGATAACTTAGTTTACAAACCAGTGGTTTCAAACCTTACAAACTAAGTTCGATAATTATTACAAACCATAGTAGTAGTGGAGTGGCATTAGTATTATAATACAAACACAAAAAATAAGCATCCTGCCCAAGGATCACACATTCACTTATCGTCATCAACATGAACAACAGTCATGCAGCAAGGTCCAAAACAAACCTGCTCATGAGGCTCACCTGCAACAAGGGTCAATGAACCCTGAGTACAAAAGTGCTCAACAAGACTTAACCGAAATAAAAATTGAGAAGACTCAGGAATGCAGGCTCAGGGATTCAAGGTATGGCTTTAGCAATAATCAAAGTTCTTTTGCATAAAAGCTCTTTAACAAAATTCTTTACTTCAACATATAAAACTTTATAAGAAACACATATGAATCTACCATGATCCATAATGAGATCATGAACTTCATATCAAACTTTTTCTCAAACCTTACTCAAGTTTCAGTTATTAACTACGATGATGAACAGTGAGTTGAGTCTCCATAACCGAGGAGCAACGATGATTCGAACTGATTAAAAACCCAGCTGGGGATTCCAAACCACACGACATATGTAGGTCCCCGACTTACATATATCGACCTACCCTCGGATCTTCTAAAACAAGAACGGGTCCACGCCACCCGAGAATATGGTACTCCACCATTCCAGCCCATGGCCACGTGGGTACACGCTACTCTCACCATCTCTCCACTCCCAGTGCGTGAGTAGCCATTCTCGTAATAGAATAGCCGAGTTAAGGCTTACCGGAGTATGTGGTTAGTACTACAAAGTCTCACCTCATGCAATTCAACAATGGACAGACCTTAATTGACATAGGCGGAAAGAAGCCACTCACAAGACCTCCATGTCTTATGGCTCTCACACACCGAGTCCGTCTGGTCTAGATTTATTACTTCACTTGCTCATACCTCATGATAACATAAGTAACCAAAGATCCATTTAAAACTCGCAGGTGATAGGTAATCACCCGGCTAAGCATGACTAAGCATAACTAGGCATTTACGATTTAAAACTGGTAACAAGGTAGATATGGAAAAACAAGGTTGGTAATGCACCAATTAGGTTTCCACTCAACCCCTAATCACTTAATGCAGTATTGAAAAGCAAAAGCGATAAAAACTTGTAAAACACAAGGTAGGTTTAAATGCATCCGGGGCTTGCCTTGGTTCACGGAAAGGTTAGGTTCCTGCGACGTTCCACAATTATCTGATCCGACCTCAACAGACAGATTAGCTTCCCCCGCAACTTGATTAACTACCATGTGTTCACCTTCGTTCACTACATGTAGTAACAATGCCATGTTTAACATGATGCGGGATACAAAACATGATGCTTGATGATGGATGCAAAATTAACAACTCGAATACAACTTTCCTTCGCGGTACAGTTGCAAGTCAAACTAACTAAACCTTTTTCATAACACATACTTCAATTGCCAAGGATCATTACCAACTAATGACCCAAGGTCATCACTCAATCCAAATTTCAAACAAAACCTAAATCATTAAATGTTACTATTTGCTTTTATGAATTAATTATTTAATTCAAACTTATGAAATAAATCAACTTGTTCCAATTGAGCTCAAAATTTGTGTAAAGGTTCACCACATGATAACTAAGTGGCAAAATAATTTTCATAATTTTTGGATAATTAATTAAGCCTAGAAAAATCATGGAAACCCATTTATTAATTAATTAAACAATTTTCATCACATTCAAAAACTACCGAAAAACAACATTTCATATTTTTCTTAAATAATATACATCATAGAGAGGTCACACAAAAATTTTCATAATTTTTGGAACTCTAAATAATTCTACAAAAAAATAACAAAAACTATCATTATTCATTCAAATCTGCAAAATAGAAAAATCCATTTTGAACGCTGAGTCACTGACAACCGACCCCACATGTCATCTCCTACCTCCCGCGTTGACCGCGGCAGCGGCGGCTCTGATCGATGAAATCTCGCCGACGACGAAATCACCGGCGATGGCAAAGACACCAACATGCTCACAACAACACAGCGCATCGATTGGAGACACTAGCTAACTCAATTACAACACGATTCAAGCCTGACGCCGGCCATGGCGGACGCGACTGCATGGCGGCGCTGTGCTAACGATAGGAGACCAGTAGCAGTTAAACAAAGGGTCCAGGAAGCACCAGTAGCTCACCCCGAACGCATTGGAGTTAAAGACCGAGCTGAAGGAGCAACAGCAAGGTGGTTTGACGATCTGAGCAAACACGGCGGAGCAAAACGTCATCGGTGGCGATGTTCCGGCGACTACAGTGGACAAAATGATCAAGCAACAAGGTATTAAGCACCACGGCATCAATACGAAGCTGAAGCAAGGGTTTGCAAGGTCAGAGGCAGACCGTAGCGCGCTGGCCACGGCGACGCACACACCACGATGGCACTGCCGGCCGTGAAGAAGAAAGAAGACGAGCGGCATTTCCTGGCGCAATCAGGCAACAACGGCTGGAGGACTGGGTTCCCAAGGAGAACACAAAGCTGGGACAGGCTTGGCTATGATGGTGAGGAACTATGGCGATGGTGCGGGCTCACTGGAGTTGAGCGGTGGCGACGGGAAAACAGAGCAAAGAAACGGGAACGAATGGCGACGACTTAGGCTAAATAGCACAGCCCAGAAGCATAAAGAAGCCACGCAGGAGCCTTCTCCGCGCTAGCACGATGCCAAAGATGGCCACGTGCATGCCTGGAACCAAGAAGAAGGTCGCCGGCGGTGTGGCTTAAGCGGCGAGCACTGTTCACCATATTTACAGAATTGCCATTCGTCTAAATTTCCAAATTACTCCCAAATTTGTATAACAACTAAAAAATCTCCAAAAATAAAAGTTGCTCAAAATTCAAAGTTCTACAACTTTTCTTTTATAACCACCCCCTAATTCGGTCTACATTTTGAAATGCAAATTTGAATTCAAATAGGGGACATTTAAAGAATTTTGCCTTTTCAAATTACTTCAAATTTTTCATAACAACTTTGAAAACTCCAAAAACAAACTTTGTATAACTTGACAAGCTCTACACTTTTGCTTTTAGGCTCAACCCCAAAATATGCTTAGATTTTGAAATGAGTTTTCAGGGTAGGATTTAAATACTGAAAATCAGGGTTTTCTTGAAAATTCAAATCCAAACAAAATTTTTGAACTTGATTCAAACAATACAATTCAACACATACCACATAAAGGTAAACTTGTTTTAGTGTATGCATATCAAAATTTTCACTAACACATGAATGATGTGCTATGCATATGATGACATGGCATATTTTAGTATTTAAACACCCGAGGTGTTACAATCCTTCCCCCTAAAAGAAATATCGTCCCGAGATTCAAAGCCATAGGGTAAGTAATAGAAAAGGAAATGTGTCGCACGAACACATACAAAATCTATCCATAAAACAGCTAAGGTCTCTTTACAAAACACAATTTGTAACAACCGAGCTCAACTAACATTACTCTATATTGACGCAAGAAACTCTAGAAATTTTTCTAGCAAGTAATCTTCGGATTCCCAAGTAGCTTCTTCTTCAGAATGTTGATTCCATTGTATCTTGTAGAACTTGATTGTCCTCTATCGAGTGACATGATCTTTCTAATCTAGAACTCGGATAGGATATTCGGAATAGGTCAAATCAGGTTCAAGTTCCACTCCTTCAACCTTAACATTCTGCCCAGGCACTTGGAGACACTTCTTTAATTGAGAAACATGGAACACATCATGTATGGCTGAGAGATGTTCTGGTAATTTCAAGCGATATGCCACTTTTCCATACCTCTCTAAAATTTGAAATGGTCCAATATATCGAGGTGCCAACTTGCCTTTAACACCAAAATGGGTAACTCCCTTCATTGGTGATACCTTTAGATATACAAAATCTCCCTTGTTAAACACCAATGGTCTACATCGTTTATCTGCATAACTCTTTTGTCAGGACTGAGCTATCTTCAAATTACTTTGTATTTGCCTAACCTTGTCTTCTGTTTCTTTCACAAGGTCAACTCCAAAGAACCTTCTTTCATCGGGCTCAGACCAACTCAGTGATGTTCTGCATCTATGACCATAGAGTGCTTCAAATGGAGCCATTCTAATGCTCTCTTGATAACTATTATTGTATGAGAATTCATCCAAAGGCAAACATTCATCCCACTTATTGGAATAGTTAAGAACACAACATCTTAACATATCTTCAAGTACTTGATTGACCCTTTCAGTCTGACCATCAGTCTATGGATGATAAGCTATACTATATAGGAGTTTCATACCCATCGAAGCATGCAATTGTTTCCAAAAGCTAGAGACAAACTGTGTACCCCTATCTGACACAATGGTCTTTGGTACTCCATGTAGACTCATGATTCTTGCTAAATACATCTTGGCATATTGGATAGTAGGATATATACTCTTGACTAGAAGAAAATGTGCTGACTTAGTTAGTTGATCTACAATGACCCATATTGAATCAAAACCTTTTGATGTCTTGGGTAGACCAACAATAAAGTCCATACTAATATCTTCCCACTTCCAAGCTGGAATAGGTAATGGCTGTAACTCTCTAGCTGACCTCAAATGTATAGCTTTCACCTTTTGACAAGTATCACACTTGACTATTTACCAGGCAATTTCTATCTTCATTTTGGTCCACCAAAACCTCTGTTTCAAGTCATGGTACATCTTATTACTTCCCGGATGAATAGATAACCTAGTAGCATGTGCCTCTTCAAGAATTGATTGTCGCAACTCAGGAACCTTTGGTACCACTAAGTGATTCTTGAACCATAACACACCTTCATCATCTACTTTGAAGCATTCCGCTTTCCCATTCTTGATTCTTTCTTTGATATGGGCTATACCCTTGTTTTCTTTTTGAGCAGCAATAATCTGATCTCGAATAGTGGCTTCAACATTTATATTGGTCAAACTACCTTGTTGAATTACCTCTATACTCAACTTTTCCATCTCTTGGCATAAAGTCAAACCCATTGTTCTTACTATCAGACAATTGCAATGGCTATTTCAACTGAGGGCATCATCAACTACATTTGCCTTACCAGGGTGATAATGTACTTCCAAGTCATAATCTTTAATTAATTCTAACCATCTTCTCTGTCTCATGTTCAAATCCAATTGAGTAAAGATATACTTTAAACTCTTGTGATCTATATAAATATGGCATGTATTCCTAAGTAGGTAATGCCGCCAAATCTTCAGAGCATGGACAACTGCTGCTAACTCTAGATCATGAGTGGGATAGTGCTCTTCATGTTGCTTAAGTTGTCTAGAAGCATAGGCAATGACTCGGCCTTCTTGCATCAATACACATCCAATACCAATATCCGAAGCATCACAATAAACGTCAAATGACTTCTTGATACCAGGTTGGGCTAATACTGCTGCAGTGGTTAACAGTCTCTTCAAAGTCTAGAAAGCTTCTTCACACTCAGATGACCAGACAAACTTCGCTCGGTTCTTCAACAACCCAGTGATAGACTTGGATACTCTAGAGAAATCTAGAATAAAACGACGGTAATACCCCGCCATTCCTAGAAAACTCCAAACCTGATGAACAGTGGTTGGCGGTTTCCAATCAAGCACATTCTTAACTTTGCTTGGATCAACAGCAACTCCTTCAGCTGATAAGACATGTCTAAGAAACTGTACTTCCTTAAGCCAGAAGTCACACTTACTGAATTTGGAATATAGTTGATGTTCTCTTAAGCGGGCCAGGACAATTCTGAGATGTTCCGCGTGTTCCTTCTTGTTCTTGGAATAAACTAGGATGTCGTCAATAAACACCACTACAAATTTGTCTAGCTCAGGCATGAATACTGAATTCATCAGATACATGAAATGAGCTGGGGCATTTGTCAAACCAAAAGACATTACCAAGTATTCATATAATCCATATCTTGTGGTAAATGCCATTTTGGGAATATCTTCAGGCTTAATCTTGATTTGGTGATAGCCTGACCTTAAATCAATATTAGAGAAAACTTTGGCTCCGGCCAATTGATCAAAAAGCAAGTCTATCCGAGGTAAGGGATACTTATTCTTAATGGTCACTTCATTCAATGGACGATAGTCAATGCATAACCTTAGTGTCTCATCTTTCTTTTTCACAAAAATTGTCGGACATCCCCAAGGTGATGAACTAGGTTGAATAAACCCTTTCTCAATCAACTCTTGCAACTAAGTCTTCAACTCGGCTAATTCCTTGGGTGGCATCCTATAAGCTCTCCGAGAGATCGGAGTTGTTCCAGGTTTTAACTCTATGTTAAACTGAACATCCCTATCTGGTGGTAGACTGGGTAAATCCTCAGAAAAAACATTAGGGAATTCACAAACTACTAGGATATCTCTAATCTCCTTGACAAAAGTTGCACAAACTCTTTCCACTGATCTCCTTAAGGTTGGAAGTTGGATAAGAAGCTGAGAATTACTATCAGGCAAACTCACCCTTAATGTCCTATTCAAAGCATCTATAACAGCCTTATGCTGATACATCCAATTCATTCCCAAGATCACATCTATATCTTGATCCTTGAGAATAATCATGGCAGTGGGAAAAATATGCCCACCTAGGTTTATGGGTACCCGGTATACCATTTCCTTAGTACACAGACGTCCCCTAGGCGACTGTATAAAGAAATTTTCCTTTGTTTCCCCAATTGGAATTTTATGCTTTACGACAAAGGTTCTATTGATGAATGAATGAGATGCACCAGAATCGAAAAGCATAACAGTAGGATGATCGGCGATAGGAAACATACCCATCATCACTGGCTCCCCTTCCGAAATTTCCCCAGCTTGAATATAGAACACCCGTCCTGTCTTCCTTTCATCTTTGCCCTTCTGAGCATTCTGATTGTTGTTCTTGTTCTGTGCTTGACCCTGTTGTTGATTGGTAGGGGCCTTTTGATAATTTTGATTAGACTGCTTGGGATATGGACATTCCCTGGAGAAATGACTGGACCTTCCACAATTGTAACATGGATAATTGTGACCCTAGGACATTGGAGCATTGACACCAGGAGCATTTTTCTGTTGTGAATTCAGGTAAGTTATAGCAGGACGAACATTTGATTGTTGCCCGGCTTGGAATTGCGGCGGACGATAAGGAGGACGATAATGGTTGACTGGATGATAGATTATCTTTTGCCTCTTTTGATTTCCACCAAAAGATCCAGACGGCACACTCTTCTTTTTCTTGATCTCCTTATGCTGCCGATACTTTTCCTCAGAAGCAATTGCAATATTTACTGCCTCATGATAAGTAACATTGGTACATGCAGTCATCATTGTTTGTAATTTGGTATTCAGACCTCGCATGAACCATTTCTTTTTCTTGGCATCTATATTGACATATTCAGATGCATACTATGACAGGTGATTGAATCTACCCATATATTGCATAACCGTTTGATCCCCTTGCTTTAAAGCAAGGAACTCATCTAACTTCGTGGCCATCACTCCTTCTAGAATATAATGAGCTCTAAAAGCAGTACGGAACTCAGCCCAAGTTATTGGAATGCCAGCTGGTTGCATAGCCACTAGATTTTCCCACCAAGCACTTGCTGCACCTCTAAGTTGCTGGGCGGCAAACATAGGTTTCTGCATCTCCATGCAGGGAATAAAATCAAATTTCTGCTCCATGGTCCGAAGCCAATCATCAGCCTCTAGTGGTTCATCTGCCTTAGTGAACACTGGTGGTCTTGTATCGGTAAAATCAACATGCGTAGCCTCCTGCCTGTTATGATTGCGGCCATGGTTTCCTTGCACCATATTCTGATTACTCTGAGCTATCTCTCGAAGCAATCGAGCATTTTCTACGGTCACATGGACTAGTGCTGCGATAGCATCAGCCAAAGTTGGCGGAACTGGTGGTGGATCAGGAACACCACCCTCGTCCTACGAAGAACCAGGAATATCCGAAGCACGAGTACGAGGCATCTGTTCATAACAAACCAAACTTTACTCACAAGCTTTTATTGAAATATTAAAAGAACTTACTACAAACACATTACATTGGGTTTACTTATTTAAGCACAAGCCCGCACCTAAACAAGACTACTTAACTTAACTAGATCTCCTATTTTACAACTCTACTCTTCTCCTCGACCACATCAAACCTCATGATCGGTATCCATTCCGGAAATATTTCTGCCTTCATTATCACTTTCATCAACCATCACTAATTCTTCTGGATCTTCTTCTTCCTCCTCTTCAAGTTCATCATTATCAGCAATGATGACACCAGGGTCCATTGCATCAGCTTGAGGTTCATGATTTGGATCCAGGAGGTTTCTCAGCCTATGGACTTCTTCATGCAAAGTAGTATTATGTTCTTCTAAATCTTCTACATAAAATTCTAGCTCATGCGCTCTAGCTCTAGCTACATCTTCCCTATGCCAAGCCTCATTTCTCCCTTCCACCATATGAACTAACATACGTTCGCAGTTCCTATGAGCGGTGGTAAGACATCCCAATCTATCCCTTAACTCGCCCACATGGATGGCATCCACAACCCTATCTCTAGTAGCCTGAGCTAACTCTGTTGTAAGCCTCTGTATCTCTACCTAGGGATCAGGCCTTGAGCTGCTACTACTAGCACCATCATTTCTAGGGGCAAGTTGGTGATGAGGAACTCCTTTAGGTCCAACGGACTTGCGGGGTGTTACCTTGGTGCAAGCCATACTGTATGAAGCAAGATTAATCCAATTAAGACAATCTGATCAAAATCTAAAGAGCAGCCAGGATGGATTACATAACTCAACCTAGACTCACTACCCAACCCATACTCAGAGTGAAGGAAGTAACAATGAATTAATCATGATGCATGAATCATTCTTACGAACAAAAACATCAAAGCTTATAAGGTACATAACCACAATTATTTTTATATAGGGCATAATAAGATTACTACTCCACCACATAAGCCCTTTTTAATCAATTAAGGAATGGTGAGAATGAAATAAGATAAGCCAGAAGCAATTTGGACCAAATTAACAAGTTATATCAGTTTGTCCCAAATCATTTTGACTTTTTGTAAAACAATACAACAAAGACTTTGTAACGGTCGCTCTGATACCATTCTATGGCAGAACCTCCTAAATTATAGGACCCACATGCACTTGTCACTGTCCAACGACCTCTGACGATTATGCATATGTTCCAGGTAACTTAGGAAGACTGTCGGGTGTCCTCGGGGAACCCCGAATCATCCATGATTTCCGAGCAGGATCACATTATAGAGTCATTGCAGTATTACAACATTTATTCAAATATCAACATCAGAGTAAAATAGCGGAAGTCTTACGATAACTTAGTTTACAAACCAGTGGTTTCGAACCTTACAAACTAAGTCCGATAATTATTACAAACCATAGTAGTAGTGGAGTGGCATTAGTATTATAATACAAACACACAAAATAAGCATCCTACCCAAGGATCACACATTCACTTATCGTCATCGACATGAACAACAGTCATACAGCAAGGTCCAAAATAGACCTGCTCATGAGGCTAACCTGCAACAAGGGTCAACGAACCCTGAGTACAAAAGTACTCAACAAGACTTAACCGGAATAAAAACTGAGAAGACTCAGGAATGCAGGCTCAGGGATTCAAGGTATGGCTTTAGCAATAATCAAAGTTCTTTTGCATAAAAGCTCTTTAACAAAATTCTTTACTTCAACATATAAAACTTTATAAGAAACACATATGAATCTGCCATGATCCATAATGAGATCATGAACTTCATATCAAACTTTTTCTCAAACCTTACTCAAGTTTCAGTTATTAACTACGATGATGAACAGTGAGTTGAGTCTCCATAACCGAGGAGCAACGATGATTCGAACCGATTAAAAACCCAGCTGGGGATTCCAAACCACACGACATATGTAGGTCCCTGACTTACATATATCGACCTACCCTCGAATCTTCTAAAATAAGAACGGGTCCACGCCACCCGAGAATATAGTACTCCACCATTCCAGCCCATGGCCACGTGGGTACACGCTACTCTCGCCATCTCTCCACTCCCAGTGCGTGAGTAGCCATTCTCGTAATAGAATAGCCGAGTTAAGGCTTACCGGAGTATGTGGTTAGTACTACAAAGTCTCACCTCATGCAATTCAACAATGGATGGACCTTAATTGACATAGGCGGAAAGAAGCCACTCACAAGACCTCCATGTCTTATGGCTCTCACACACCGAGTCCGTCTGGTCTAGATTTATTACTTCACATGCCCATACCTCATGATAACATAAGTAACCAAAGATCCATTTAAAACTCACAGGTGATAGGTAATCACCCGGCTAAGCATGACTAAGCATAACTAGGCATTTACGAATTAAAACTGGTAACAAGGTAGATATGGAAAAACAAGGTTGGTAATGCACCAATTAGGTTTCCACTCAACCCCTAATCACTTAATGCAGTATTGAAAAGCAAAAGCAATAAAAACTTGTAAAACACAAGGTAGGTTTAAATGCATCCGGGGCTTGCCTTGGTTCACGAAAAGGTCAGGTTCTTACGACGTTCCACAATTATCAGATCTGGCCTCAATAGACGGATTAGCTTCCTTCGCAACTTGATTAACTACCACGTGTTCACCTTCGTTCACTACACGTAGTAACAATGCCATGTTTAACATGATGCGGGATACGAAACATGATGCTTGATGATAGATGCAAAATTAACAACTCGAATACAACTTTCCTTCGCGGTACAGTTGTAAGTCAAACTAACTAAACCTTTTTCATAACACATACTTCAATTGCCAAGGATCATTACCAACTAATGACCCAAGGTCATTACTCAATCCAAAATTCAAACAAAACCTAAATCATTAAATGTTACTATTTGCTTTTATGAATTAATTATTTAATTCAAAATTATGAAATAAATCAACTTGTTACAATTGAGCTCAAAATTTGTGTAAAGGTTCATCACATGATAACTAAGTGGCAAAACAATTTTCACAATTTTTGGATAATTAATTAAGCCTAGAAAAATCATGGAAACCCATTTATTAATTAATTGAGCAATTCTCATCACATTCAAAAAGTACTGAAAAACAACATTTCATATTTTTCTTAAATAATATACATCACAGAGAGGTCACACAAAAATTTTCATAATTTTTGGAACTCTAAATAATTCTACACAAAAATAACAAAAACTATCACTATTCATTCAAATCTGCAAAATAGAAAAATCCATTTTGAACGCTGAGTCACTGACAACCGACCCCACATGTCATCTCCTACCTCCCGCGTTGACCGCGGCGGCGATGCTCTGACCAACGAAATCTCACCGACGACGAGATCACCGGTGATGGCAAAGACACCAACATGCTCACAACAACACAGCGCATCGATTGGAGACACTAGCTAACTCAATTACAACATGATTCAAGCCTGACGCCGATTATGGCGGACGCGACTGCATGGCGGCGCTACGCCAACGATAGGAGACTAGTAGCAGTTAAACAAAGGGTCCAGGAAGCACCAGTAGCTCACCCCAAACGCGTTGGTGTCAAAGACCGAGCCAAAGGAGCAACAGCAAGGTGGTTCGACGATCTGAGCAAACACGGCGGAGCAAAACGTCGTCGGTGGCAGTGTTCCGGTGACTGTAGTGAACAAAATGATCAGCAACAAGGTATTAAGCACCACGGCATTGAGACGAAGCTGAAGCAAGGGTTTGTAAGGTCAGAGGCAGACCATAGCACGTTGGCCACGACGACGCACACACCACGATGGCGCTGCCGGCCGTGAAGAAGAAAGAAGACGAGCGGTGTTTCCTAGCGCAATCAGGCAACAACGGCTAGAGGACTAGGTTCGCAAGTAGAATATGAAGCTGGGATAGGCTTGGTTACGACGATGAAGCACTACGGCGACGGCGCGGGCTCACCAGAGTTGAACGGTGGTGACGGGAAAATAGAGCAAGGAAACGGGAACGAACGGCGATGGCTTAGGCTAAATAGAGCAGCCCAGAAGCACAAGGAAGCCATGCAGGAGCCTTCTCCACCCCAGCGCGACACCAAAGATGACCACGTGCGCGCCTGGAACCGAGAAGAAGGTCGCCGGTGGTGTGGCTTAAGCGGCGAGCACTGTTCACCATATTTACATAATTGTCATTTGTCTAAATTTCCAAATTACTCCCAAATTTGTATAACAACTCAAAAATCTCCAAAAATAAAAGTTGCTTAAAATTCAAAGTTCTACAACTTTGCTTTTATAACTACCCCCTAATTCGGTCTACATTTTGAAATGCAAATTTGAATTCAAATAGGGGACATTTAAAGAATTTTGCCTTTTCAAATTACTTCAAATTTTTCATAACAACTTTGAAAACTCCAAAAACAAACGTTGTATAACTTGACAAGCTCTACACTTTTGCTTTTAGGCTCAACCCCAAAATATGCTTAGATTTTGAAATGAGTTTTCAGGGTAGGATTTAAATACTGAAAATCAGGGTTTTCTTGAAAATTCAAATCCAAACAAAAATTTTGAACTTGATTCAAACAATACAATTCAACACATACCACATAAAGGTAAACTTGTTTTAGTGTATGCATATCAAAATTTTCACTAACACATGAATGATGTGCTATGCATATGATGACATGGCATATTTTAGTATTTAAACACCCAAGGTGTTACAAAATGGCAAACAATGCCCCTAGCAGCAGAGTGGCCAGCAGACACCATGACAGGGAACACCTAACAACACTCCCATGAAGACCAGTGCACCTAGTACCCCCAACATATGCTATCATTGTGGAGAAGTTGGACATAATGCTAACCATTGCCCCATGAAGCAGAATCAGCTAACACCCTAGGGTCAACATAGTAATCCAAAAGGAACGCCTCAGAAGCCAGCACCCAACATGGGAAAGGTGAATCATGTGTCTATAGAGATGGTGCTTGTAGAACCAGAAGTCATGCTTAGTACATTTGATGTTTATTCCACTCCTGCCACTGTTCTTTTTTATTCTGGAGCTTAGCATTCTTTCATATCACAAGCATTTGTTAGAACGCATAGCATACCCTTATGTGCCATCAAAGATCCCATACTAGTAAACTCACTAGGAGGTAGTATGCAAGCTTCTTATCGTTGTCTTCCAACTAGTCTATCCTTAAGGGGGGTAGAGTTGAAAGTGAGCCCCATTGTGTTGAGAACATCCGGTATCGATGTGATTCTAGGTATGGATTGGATGATGCAACAACAAGTAGTGATTTAGTGTCCAGAGAAGGTAGTTGTTGTGACCACACTAAATGGGGATAGAATCAGTGTCGATGTTGTGGTGCAGAAGCAACTAGCAGCCACAATGAACTAGCTTGATGATAGCATCAACAAGGAGGACCTAGTAGTGGATGGGTTTCTAGATGTGTTCCCCGATGACTTGCTAGGTATGCCACCTGACCATGACATTGAGTTTATTATTGAATTATTACCTGGAACTGCACCTATAGCTAAGCATCCATATAGAATGGGGGTTAATGAACTAGAGGAACTTAAGAAACAAATAAAGGAGTTGTAGGAGAAATGTTTTATTTGTCACCTTGGGGAGCATCGGTTATATTTGTTGACAAGAAGGATGGTACCCAGAGGATGTGTGTGGATTATCGGTCCTTAAATGAGGTTACTATCAAGAATAAGTACCTGCTACCTAGAATTGATGACTTGTTTGATCAGTTGAGAGGTGCTTGTGTTTTCTCTAAGATTGATCTTCTTCTGGTTATTATCAGTTGAAGATTCATGCAACTAACATACCCAAGACAACTTTTACTATGAGGTATGGTTTGTATGAGTACACCGTTATGTCCTTTGGATTGACCAATGCACCTACATACTTTATGTATTTGATGAATAAGGTGTTCATGGAGTTTTTGGATAAGTTTATGGTGATATTTATCGATGATATATTGGTATTTTCCAAAATGGAAGAAGAACATGATGAACATCTAAGGTTAGTCTTGCAAAAGCTCAGAGAACACAAGTTGCATGCTAAGCGAAGCAAGTGTGAGTTTTGGTTGAAGGAAGTTTCTTTCCTAGGCCATGTTGTCTCTAATGGTGGAATAGCAGTAGATCCAAGCAAGATGAGAGATGTGTTGAATTGGAAACCACTAACCGATGTGGGAGAGATTCATAGTTTCCTAGGATTGGCTGGATACTACAGTAGGTTCATAGAAGGGTTTTCTAAACTTGCCAAGCCTATGATAGCTCTATTGGAGAAAAATGCTAAGTTTATGTGGTCCAAGAAGTGCCAGGCTAACTTTGAGGAGTTGAAGAAAAGATTGACTACAACCCCAGTATTGGTTTTGCCAGATTTGAGAAAGAACTTTTCTATCTATTGTAATGCATCTCGTCAAGGTCTCGGATGTGTTCTTATGCAAGAAGGGAGAGTAGTGGCCTATGCATCCCGATAGTTGAGAAAGCATGAGCTAAACTATCCAACTCATGATTTGGAGTTAGCAGCAGTGGTTTATTCTTTGAAAATATGGAGGCACTATCTTATCAGACATAAGAGTGATATCTATACTGATCACAAGAGTCTGAAGTATATTTTCACTCAGATAGATCTAAATATGAGACAATGTCGATGGTTGGAGTTGATTAAGGATTACGATCTGGAAGTACACTATCATCCTGGAAAGGCAAATGTTGTTGCCAATGCTCTTAGCAGGAAGAGTTACGCCAAGGAGGTGCAAGTGGTACCTATGTCAAGTGAGTTGTTTGCTGAACTTAAGCAACTAAACTTGGGTTTTGTCACTAATGTAGTAGAGTTGGTGATAGAGCCTACACTAGAGCAAGAAATACATAAGGGCTAGTTACAAGATGCGAAGTTGAAAAAGATAGCGGAGAACATAGCGATTGGCAAGGCACCAGGTTTTCATATGGATGATAATGGAACTCTATGGTTTGGGAAAAGACTATGTGTATCTGAGATTAAGGCTATACGAGATGCAATTCTTCGTGAGGCACATGAGTCCATTTACTTTATTCACCCCGGGAGTACCAAGATGTACTTGGATCTGAAAGAGAAGTATTGGTGGTACGGACTAAAGAGAGATGTTGCTGAGTATGTTGCTATATGTGATACATGTTAGAGAGTCAAAGCTGAACATCAAAGACCTATAGGTTTATTACAACCAATGAAGATACCTGAGTGGAAGTGAGAAGAAGATGGTATGGATTTTATTGTGGGGTTACCACGCACTTAGAGAGGTTATGATTCAATTTGGGTGATAGTGGATCGGTTAACTAAAGTTGCTCACTTCTTACCAGTCAAGACTACCTATACTAGACCCCAATTGGCTGCATTATATATGGAAAGAATAGTATGTCTGCATGGAGTTCCCAAGAAAATTATGTCTGGTCGGGGTACTCAATTTACATCTCATTTTTGGTAGCAAGTACATAGTTCATTGGGAACAAAGTTGAATTTTAGTACAACATATCATCCTTAGACAGATGGACAAACTAAGAGAACTAATCAGATTTTAGAGGACATGTTGAGAGCTTGTGCGTTGCAGTATGGTACAAGTTGGGACAAGAGTTTGCCTTATACAGAGTTCTCGTACAACAACAGTTATCAGAAGAGTCTCAATATGGCACCTTTTGAAGCTTTGTATGGGCGAAAGTGTAGAACCCCGTTGTTTTGGAATCAAATGGGATAAACTCAAGTGTTCGAACCAGATGTTTTAAGAGACGCAGAAGAGCAAGTAAGGATGATTAGGGATAACTTGAGAGTGGCACAGTCTCGACAGAAAAGTTATGCTGACACTAAGAGAAGAGAATTGGTTTTTAAAATAGGGGACTATGTTTACCTGAAGGTGTCACCTATGAGAAGTGTGAGAAGGTTTAACATGAAAGGAAAGTTAGCACCAAGGTATATTGGGCCTTTCAAGATTTTGGAGAGACATGGAGAAGTAGCTTATCAGTTGGAATTGCCTGAGAGCTTATCAGGTGTACATAGGGATGAAAACGGATCGGATACGGACGGATATCACCGATATTACATTTGTTTTCATATTTTTGTCCGGATTCGGATTCGAATACGGATAGTGTCAACTATGTCGGATAGGATACGATTGGATATCGACATCATAAATATGTGATTTGAGTATTCGGATATGGATACGGTATCGGATGTTGGATATCCGGACTCGGATACGGACAGATCTCAACCCCTCTAAACGGATTCGGTTTCGAATACGGTCGGAAAATATCCGTACCGTTTTCATCCCTAGGTGTACATGATGTGTTTCATGTGTCTCAGTTAAAGAAGTGTTTGCGTGTACCAGAGGAGCAGATACCGTTAGAGGAGCTTACAGTTAAGGAAGATCTTACATATGAGGAATTTCTGTTAAAGATTTTGGAGATGGCAGAAAGAGTTACGAGGAGCCGAGTTATAAAGATGTGTAAGGTTCAGTGAAATCGGTATACAGAAGATGGGGCTACTTGGAAAAGAGAAGGGGATTTGAGAAAAACATACCCGCAACTTTTTGAGTAAGCATTGTCTGAATCTCAAGGACGAGATTTATTTTAAGGAGGGTAGAATTATAACACCCTAAAAATTTCAACATTTTAAAATAGGAGAAAATGATTTAATTATGCATTTTTGTAAGCATTTAAATTTAGGAAAATAATAACTTTGTTAAAAATAAAATCAAATATAGGTCTACATATATGTGTGTGCATACATGCTGCTACATATTTTATTTGTGATGCTTTGGTTTGATTGGAATTTGCAAAAGAATTTGAATTTAAGTTTAAATTAGATTTGAAAATGTGTTAAGAAAATAGAAAAGGAGTTTATTTCTCCTCTCTCCCTCTCCCCGCGTGGCCTGCTTTCCCGCAGCGACCCAACAAGCGACCCAGTCTTCCACCGCATCGCCGCGCCCTCCTCTCTCCCACTTGGTTTTGCTGATGAGCCGGCCCCACATGTTAGCCATGTCGTCTCCTTCCTCTAGTTCGTGTCCGGCACGGACACTGCTCCTGTGGCCGAGTCCGCCTCCGTCACACCACGTCCTGGCATGCACCCCACGCATGGCTCCCCCTTAAATAGTGTCCCTATACACCCACCGCCTCCATCCAGTCTCTCCGAAGCCGCCGCCTCGCTCTGAGCTACAGCAAAGCCGCAACCCTAAGCTCCGCCACCGCTGTCGGTTCTGCGCAGCTGCCACGTGTCGTCGCTGGACCGCTCCCGCCTCCGTTCTTGGTCTTGATGAGTTCGCCGTCATCTCCTCTCTCCCCCCATCTTTTTCCCTTGTCCGATGATGCCCGGAATGTCAAAATCGACAAACACCAGCGAGCTCTTTGCCACCGTTCATGGCAGTCGCCGTGTCGGCCTTTCTCCGGCCGATCGTGCACTCTCTCTCCCTCCCACTTAATCGCAACCGCCCATCACGTGATCAACGTCTCAGATTCAAAGATACCCCTTCGCCTATCTTATTTGCTAAAGAACCCCTCAGGTTTTTTATTATCAAACCCGCAGTCCAAAGTGTATTCAGAGAATACGTTTTCGTCTTTTGAAAACGTAGTTTTTTTGTTTAGATCCAAAATACGTTTTCATCTATTTACAGTTTTGCCACTAGTTTCTATAGGCCATAACTTTCACGTTTTAGCTCTGATTTGACCCGTTCAACTTGTGTTAGGTTCGTAATTCCATAATCTACATGTTCATACTACTGTTAGGTATGTTTTCAACTTTTAAAATTTAAGGTTAGATTTAATCTATTATTTTATTAAAGGAAATCATGTTTAATTCATAACTTCTTCGTTTTAGCTCTGATTTTTGTGATCTTCGCGTCTGTGTATTCATAGCAAGATGTAGATTCATTTTACAAGCTTTTCATCTTGATTTTATGATGTTGGTGTACTATTCTAATCTATAGTATTTGTTTGCTATGCATGATTGGTTCTGGGTGTTTGTATGTTGCTGTGATTATCGAGTATAGACGGTGAGCAATTCGTGGGTGATCAAGAGTACTACTTTGACGAGTAGGATCAGTAGGAACACTTTGATCAAGGAAAGTATAGCATGGGATCATCCTTGTTTCCTATTCACCTTAATGCATTTAATTCATGATTGCATGTGTCACCTTGATAAGGATTTCCTAGAATTGAACTTATACCTTGTCTCCTATGGGATATGCATTGGGTAGCTTTGCTAGTGCTCAACTAAACCATGATCTTATAACTTGACTAATGGTATATCCAATAAATGTTAAAACATGACTTTTTAGCAACTTGGAAATAGGGGGCTGGAGTATTTAGCTACTTTCTAAATGCTTCAAATTCCTCTCCCTAGGGACTTATCTATAAGTGATCATCCAGAACTTATAGTATAACTGTGAGTGCTACATGGCTCTAGCTATAGCTCAGTTTGAGGACCTTTTCTAGCTTATTAGTGGTTACCTTTGTTGGCGTAAGAATGGCTTGATGAATCAGGTACAGGACAACCTCTACTCGTATGTGTATAGCCATGATGGAATTGTGCCATTCTACAGGGGGGTCCTATATCTGTTTGCCGAGTGAATCTAATGGCCCTAACTTGTTAGACGAACCTTTGAAAGACTTCATAGTGAACCCTGCCTGCTCACCTTGGTAGTGTTTTGGGAGTAATTAACCCGGGCATATGGGTATCATGACTCACAGTGAAAGTGTACAACCTCTGTAGAGTGTAAAACTGGTATATCAGCTGTGCTTATGGTCACGAGCGGCCTTGGACGATTTATGGAATAGATGATCACTAAGAATTATCCATTTATGCTATTCATTATGCTTGTTTACATTGATCATGTGTTTTACTTTGGGATTGAAACAACTTGTTGCTACTCTTATGCTAAAATTGTGACAACTAAAAGTTGAATGTTGTTAAACCTGTGTTAAGCCTTTTGAGCCTCATGAACCCCATGTTACACTTGTTGAGTAAGACACGTACTTACACTTGTTTATTTTCATTATTTGGATAAAAATCCCAGATGGGTAACAGATGGCTATGGTAATAATGACTTTCCTGAGGGTTACTAGACTTGTGGTCAACCAGTTGATGTCCCTGTGATATGGAACTTCCACGAGAGATTTTTCTTTATACTTTCGCTACATTTATGTGAAGACTATGTCTGATTATTCGTGATGTAATAAACACTTGTGATGATGCTATTTATAATTTGTCGGCTTATGTGTGTGACTGATCTCTGGGCATACATAAGATTTTGCATCCAATTTTATCCTTAAAATCGGGTGTGACACAAGGCCGCCGCAGCAGCGATGTTTTGGCTTGCCCGGGTGAAGTGTGGGAGGGCTTCATCGTCCTCGATGATCCTTCGGTTCACGTCGTGGGCCATGATGCGCGCACGCCCACCATCTTCGTGGCGCTCTATCTCTCGTTTGAGCTCCACGCGTTCCTTCTCGAGCTAGAGTCGTGCTTCCTCGAGCTCTTGGTGCTGGACCTTCAGCTGCTCTAACCGTAGGTGAGGTGGGGCCCCTACACCCCCCTCGACCTCATCGTCAAAGCCATTCGTTGGGGTAGCCTCTCCCTCATGGATGCTTTCGACATACCCCTCAGGGGTTCCTGCCATGAAACATTCACGAGAGGGGTGATGGCTCCTCCTGCTGGAGTCAGAGTTGGAGGGCGACTCTGATTCTCCTATGAGGTCATGGAAAGATTTCATGACATATTCGGTCATCCCCATGAACTCGTCGTTCGTGGGGGATGGGGGCGTGTGTTGTGCCACAAGGTGACCAACGATCTTGGCGGCGTTGCGTAGACCAAACGGGAGCGCTGTCGGGGCGCTCCGGATGAGGTATTCTGAGGAAAACGGCTCTCCTCCGGCAAGCTGCGTCATGACATTGGTGAACGAGAAGATGAGGCAGCCTAAGTCCTCTTGGGGTGATCAAGGTCCCAGGAAGGCGCCGAGCTGGCATTCTAGCCTCCCATAATAGAAGCCAAGGAGCTAGTCGCTCCCGGGGGCGCGAGCCTCTAGTGCGTGTAGCCATAGCTCCTCAAGCGCCTCGACGATCGCATCGAGACTGGTGGAGTGGAGAGGTTGGACGCCGACGGGAGCCTGCACCAACTCTCCCCCCATTGTGACGATGAAGTCCATGTTCCCAAAGCACACGTGCGTGCTCGGGACCCAGCTGACGCCGTGACTAGCCATCCGAGGCCTGATGTGGACGTCTAGCCACGCAAAAAGCCCCTACCTAGTGTGCCAACTATCGGTGTTTTGAGTTACCAACTACTAAATTTCTAGTATTGCACGTCTGGCTCGGATGGTGCGTTTAGAGGACACGAGGTTTATACTAGTTCAGGCAAAAAGTCCCCACATCAAGCTTGTTGCTGCTACTCATGTTACTAGCACAAAAAGTTTGTAGTATGGGTTACAAACGAGCAAGATAGGGATAGGTCCCAAGTCTCTGATGTGCGTGTGCTCCTAAGGCATGTTAGGGCATGTGTTTTGATGTTTATAGCCATGTAGAGTGGTGAATTGTCGTCCTCTCTCCTAGGACGTCCTACTTCCTTGTTTATAGACGAAGGGGAAGAGCAGGTTACATAGAGAGAAAGAGGGAGGAGAGCCAAGGAGAGGAAGGCTTCTAGGACCACCGGGCCTTTCTTCTCCTTTATGCGGGTCCGCCGACACTACAGATGGTGATAGGGATGGCTCCACGCTGGGTGCCTATTCACTGATGATGCCACATCTCGGTGTTGTCAGCGGGTTATGACGTCCCATTCTGTCCCGATGGGCGACGTGGTGAACCAGCGTGCTGGTCAGCGGCCGTACAACGAGTAGGCAGCATAGTGACCACGTGTCTGTCATCGTTGGTGATGTGAGTTCCCTGGAGTGACATGTCCGGGCACGGGCCATGTTGAGATGTGCCCGCTGCCTACACGATGCCAGAAGTTTGACCTTGGGTTGTACTTTCTGGCCCGTAGTGGTTGGCGGTGGTACAGGCTTCCGTCAGGAGCCACGCTTGAGGGGTCGGGCGAGACGGAGCCCTCGACCCAGAGGTCGGGCGAGGCGGAGCCCCTGACCTAGAGGTCGAGCGAGGCGGGGCCCCCAACCCAGAGGTCGAGCGAGGCAGAAGCCACCCCCCTGAGGTCGTGCGAGGCAAAGCCCACGCACCTGGGGGTCGGTTGGAGCTATAGTCGCGCTCTTGACTGCTCGGATGAATCAATGTTGATTACCATTAGCTCCTCCTCTTCGGGTACCCTAGTATTGGTCCCCGACACAAACGTATCTTGCAAGCGTGTTTATTTGGATGTTGCATATGTTTCACACATATGTTGTAAGTATTTTATCTGGATGTTGCGTATGTTTTACAATGGTTTTCAAGTGTTTTTCATGTGTGTTTGCAAGTGTTTTAGATGCATGTTTCAAGTATTTCATCTGCCTTCAGACGTATGTTGCAAGTGTTGAATCTGGATGTTTCAAAAGTAGATCGGGTGTTGCATCTCCCTCCTCACTTTCTGCTGCTTCGCCTCGGTATCTCCTCCTGGCGCTGGCTGGCATCCGCCCCCCTCCCCCTCTTCTCAATGCTGGTTACATTCGAGATGGCGCGGGCCCCACGTGGGCATGCGTAACGGCGTGGGAAACGGTTGCAGGCGCGGACGTCCGAATGTCCTGGCGCTAGCAAGCCCGCACCCGAAAAGGAGTTTTGAGTGCTGTGGGAGAAGCGTGTGGAGAAAAAGCTAAAAAAAAGCAAGCGTATCATTTGGATTTTAGTTTCAATTTATTTTAGTCATAAATAATTTATAAAATGTGCTAAATACAGCCTCAACCTTCTCCCTTCAATAGCCTAGCGTCTTCCAGTCCCACCCTCCATCTTTTTTTTTGAAGCAAGGTTTGTACTTTATTAATTCTGTGGAGGTTCGTTTACATCACGAGCTCCCAAAGTTGTTACAAACTCTAGGAGGGGATCGATCCAAACATGAGATCGATCTGGGTCCCAATTCAAACCAACATGAGCAAGATCATGTGCACCCCTATTACAAGATCGTGGTACATGGACAATGTTAGCCCGACTAAAATTTAGAGACATAAGGAACTTAGCTTTTCTAAACAGGACACCATTAACAAAAAAAATCATAAGAGCAGAACTGGAGAGCCTCTACTAGAATTGATGAATCAGTCTCCAAAAGGATCTGAGATATACCTTGGTCAATTGTTGCATAAAGAGCTGCAAGGCAAGCTTGGGCCTCTGCACTAAGAGCATCATGCACCACATTGATTCTACCTGCACCGGCCATCACAACAGCCCCTCTGTGATCTCTCACAATAAAGCCCCATGCATCTTTCTTTTCTCTTTGAGAGTAAGCTCCATCCAAATTAATCTTCAAGATGTCTGCAGCAGGAGGAGACCAGCAAGAAATTCCACTTTGTTTCCTATTTGCCTTCTCATGTGTATGAAGATTATCAAAAGATTTCATAGCCTGTACCTTGTACACTATCTCCTCAGTGGACAAAATTCTGTCCCCAGCATTTGCCTTGTTTCGTGCATCCCACCAAACCCAAAGAAAATCAATCACTAATAAATTTTTATCCTCTTCTAGAGAAAGAATTTTTATGGCAACCTGTTTTGCAAAGTTAAGGTCAATCAGAACCAGACGAAGCTGCTCCAAATTCAAAGCTCTCCAACATTTCTTGACAAATTTACATTTCAGAAAACAATGCCCACCATCTTCATTTAGCCGCCAACATACAGGGCACCGTGTATCAATGTCCATGCCTCGGCAAAAAATATTCATGTGTAGAGGAAGACTGCTATGAGATAGTCTCCAGAAGAAAAGTTTCACCTTCGGTTGGCATTGAAGCTCCCAAATTTTCTTCCAATTAAAGTTACAAGTGTGGTCTGAGATAGCACTAGCTTCACCTACCTTCCTCCTTTGTGAGAGATCATTTTTATCTTTCAAAACGTGATATGCAGACTTGACTGAGAATTCTCCTTTTGAATCAAAATGCCAGGCCAAAGAATCCTCCATTCCACTTTTCAACGGAATAGATAGAATGTATTTTGCATCTTCTTCCCAGAAAACGTCATTTGCCAAGCTTCTATCCCAATCACCAGACATCGGATCAATAAGATCAGAGACCTTGTTTAAAATTGTTTGCCCCCTAGGTGTACAAGGTCTCCTAGTAACACCATGTGGGATCCAGGGATCTGTCCATATATTAACCTGAGTGCCATCTCCGACCCTCCATATCAGCCCATCCTTCCTTGCACCCCCCGAACAATACTTCTCCATGAATATGAAATTCCAGGCTTCTCTACTACTGATAGAAGGTCGCCATCAGGGAAATATTTAGCTCTCAGAACCTGAGCGCATAGAGAGTCTGGATTTAGAAGAAGACGCCAACCCTGTCTTGCGAGCATCGCTAAATTGAAAAGATGTAGATCTCTATATCCCAAGCCACCCTTTTCCTTTCTGCAGCATAGTAACTCCCAAGATAACCAATGCATCTTATTTTTCTTGTCTTGCTGAGCCCACCAGAATCTACTTATCATACTGCTGATCTCATCACAGAGAGTTTTTGTCAGATCAAAACATGACATTGCATAGCTTGGAATGGCTTGTGCTACAGCCTTAATAAGAACACCCTTGCCAGCTTTCGATAATAGCTTATCCTTCCACCCTTGTATTCTTTTCCAAACTCTTTCCTTCAAATATTCAAAAGTTCTTCTTTTTTATCTCCCCATATAAATTGGAAGTCCCAAATACTTTTCATTTCGTGCCTCTGAAGTGATACCCAAAGCTGCCATCAATTGGTTTTTCTCTGAACTTTTTGTATTCCTACTAAACATGACTGATGATTTATCCTTATTGATAGTTTGACCCGAGCAATCTTCGTAAAAAGAAAGAATATTTTACAGATGATGTGCACTCCATTCATCAGTTTTCAGGTGTAGCAGATAATCATCTGCAAACAAGAGATGATTTATACTCGGAGCATTTTGGCACACTTCAACACCAGTCAGCTCCCCTCTTCCTTCAGCTTTCATGTAACAGGCATGAGAAAGCTTCAGCACACAGTAAGAAAAGGTAGGGAGACAGGGGATCACCTTGTCTGAGACCACGATGGGGGATGATCTCCTCTGTTAATTCACCATTTACCTTGATGCGATAGGTGACTGTTGAGACACAGTTTAGAATAACCTGGACCCAACCTGCATTAAACCCAGCTTGAGCAACATTTTCTCCAAAAAAAGACCATTCAACCCTGTCATATGCTTTACTCATATCTAATTTCACAGCTGCATAGCCATCAGATCCCCCCTTTTTGGTTTGCATAAGATGTGTCAACTCATAAGCTAGTAGGACATTATCAGTAATAAGATGCCCAGGCACAAAGGCACTTTGATTCAAAGAAATAATCTCAGGCAATATGACTTTCAGCTGATTTGACAAAACTTTAGATGCAATTTTGTACACAACACTACATAGGCTGATCGGCCGCAGATCTTTTAATTTTTCTGGATTTTGCATTTTGGGGATCAACACAATAATTGTTTCGTTCCATCCTTCTGGCATTGTGCCCCCATTTAGCAGGTTCTTCACTTCCCTCACTACATCCTCCCCAACAATACTCCAGTACTGCTTGTAAAAGAGGGTTGGCATTCCATCCACCCCAGGAGCCTTTAAATCCCCCATATTATCAAGAGCATGCTTAATCTCCTCTTCACTATATTCCTTCGTTAAGTGGTGATTCATATCAGGCGTCACTTTCTGGTGAACCTGGTTTAGCAACTCCTCAAAACGAGCACCTGCATGGGATTCAAAAAGGGATTCATAAAAGTTAGTAATCATCAATTTCAGCCCTGCTGTATCCTCCATTACACCTCCATCATCCTTCACCAACTTTTTTATTCTGTTTGTCCGTTTCCTTTCAGAAGCATATTGGTGGAAAAAAATTGTATTCCGATCTCCCTTTTGTAGCTAATGAACATGCGCTCTTTGGCGCCAATACAGTTCCTTCTGATCTTCAAGCCTCCCTAGTTTATATCTGAGAATTGATTACCGTGAGATGTTTTGTCCATTTAGCACATCTTTTCGACACTCTTCCAGATTTTTGCGTGCCCTTCTAATCCTTTTCTCGAAGTCCCCCAAAATGTTCTTGCTCCAGTCCCATAAATCTGTTGACACTTGCCTAACAGCATCTCCCACCCTCCATCTGGTGGCCTGTAAGTGGCAGTGGTTATCATTTTGGATGGGTCTCATGGAGTGAAGGCCCAATATATAAGTTAGACAAGATTTAATTTAAAAGATGGTTCTTAAATCAGGTTTTGGAAAAAAAAAAATTATAAGGTTAGGGAAAAACAATTTGGGTTCACATTATCCAAACATGCATAACACTATCCACAAGAAACATGCTACAGTGCTGAATTCATTAGCACAGGCTTCCTAAATAAGAGCTTTGGTCGGCATAAATCACAAGAATGGCATAATCTAGTAGCATGCATTGCGAATGGTAACTTACAAGTTGGACTTTGAACAAAAATGGTATATTCACATTAAATTCTCTATATCTTATTATAGTCATTAATAGTATTAAAGTCACACAAGCAATTTAGCGAACAAAATTACTTTGAAAATTAAGGTTTTTTATGTTTTATAAAAAAGAGTGTCATCCTTACTAAAGATAACCTTGCTGGAGGAATCGTAATGCTAGTAGATATGGTGTTTTTATGTTAAATTAGAAACAATTCAACACCCCTTTTTTTAATGTCATTATGCTAGGTTCTAGTGGTGTGCTTTACATATTGTGTTAGGTGTCATGCTCCACTAAATGTGGAAAAGTATATTTGGTGGATATCATAAAAAGAGAGACAATCACTATCACTACAAGAAATTTGGCTTTACGTGACGGTTTAATTGTGACCTTCTAACAAATCATCACAGAATGTAGTCATATGTGACGGTCCAAATCTAAGGTGATGGATGTATGACGATTGGTTAAATTATCGTCATAACTGGACGTCACGGATCATTTTAGTCATCCATGACAGACTTATTGGAAGGTCACATATACAACATCCAACGTGTCATTGTGATGTGAGCGTCCACATCGTTCCTACATGTCATGCTGAGTGGCAGGGGGGCTGGTGGGACCTACTTGTCAGTGAGAGATGTAAATAGGGAAGGTGGGAGGAAGGTAAATGGGGAAAAAAATGCTGCTGCTAAGATTTGAACCTTGGACCTGTCGATCACAACAGCTGGATCTAACCACTTGGACACTGATTCATGTGTGTATACTAGTGATATGTTTATTCTTTTGACCGGTGGCAAACAAATTAGGATAGTTTTGAAACAAATTAGAGACCGTGTCCAGGTCTCCAGACCACGCGACCGTGTCCAGACCACGATCCTGTCCTCGCCGGCCGCCGGGTGCGCATCGCCCCTATCCACGCCGGCCACCGGGCGCGCACCGCCCATCGCCCGCTGCCCGCCGCCCCTGTCCTCGCCGGCCATCCCTCTCCGCACGGGCTGCCCCTGTCCTCTCCAGCCGCCGCTGTCAGTGCCAGCCTTGTGGTCCCTGTCCACGCCGGCTGCCCCTATCCACGCCGGTCGTCCCGGTTGCTGTCAGCGGTGGCGCGGTGGCCGCGGTGAAGGCGATACCGAGAAGCAGCCACGGCAGCAGCTCCGTCAAGCCCCCCTGCAGGGGATCCATCGCCGCCCACCTCCAGAGATTTGCCTCAACTAATTTCGATTGATACGGATCTGGCACTATTTTATTATTTCGATAGCTAAGAAAAAAATAACAGAAGAAAAAAAAGAGGCACCCTGAACAGAGACGCGCGCCCTGGAAAAATTACGCGCGCGCTCTGAAAATTTCGCTACGAATTTACCATTATGCCCCGCCATCCGTGCATCCCACAAATGAAACGATGGGGATATTTTGGTAATATTGCAGCGCCATATATAATCTGGCTCCACCGTCTCGCAGGCAACGGCGCCACCAAATCCCCCCAAATCCTCCAATTCGCCCAGCCAACGCCGCCACCATCCCCCCAATCCATCCTGTAGCCTCCACCATCCCGCAGCTCCGCCGTCCATCAACCCCGCTCCACCATCCCGCAGCCTCCAGATCCACCGATTCCTCCACCGCCGCTTCGCCATCCCGCTCCGCCATCCAGCAGCCAACAAGCGCGGCCTCGATGGTGAAGGTGACGAGCGCGTCGAGCGCGACCGCCACCATCCAGCAAGCACCACCGATGTCGCCGAAGAAGAGGGGCAGGAAACCAGCGAAGGGGCCACGGCGGGGAGAGCATGTTGAAGGTGAATGTCTCTCCTGCACCTTCTATTTTGGGCCATCTAATTTTGGCGGAGGGGGATGTGGTCGCATGTGCCCCATGAGATGGAGCTGTCCCTCCTCTTCTCCGTGTTTCGGTGACGTACATTGCTGTAGAGTCAGTGTGCTATTGGGGCAGGTGATGCACATATAGGAAATGGTTCACCACTGGCTAAACTCTTTCTGTACATTAGCGAAAATTGGGGGAAATCAGGGGAGGGATGTTTGCTGGGTTACCTCACTAGTATTTTCTCCTCTTGGATTATTATGTGGAATTGTGGATGTGCTTGAAAAGCTTGGGATTGATGCCCTGAACTAAATTGCCACAAGATCCTCGTCAATTTCTGCTGCTACTACTAGCAGTGCCTTCTCAGAGTGATAACATCTGTGGGGTTCTTTAACCTGAACTGTTAATTTGTTATAGGTGCTGCTGCTGTGAATTCGAAAAGGCCACGGCAGGGAAACCCGATTGAAGGTAAAGTGTCTCTCATGCAGCTTCTATTTTGGGTGATCTCTGTTTCTGGGAATCACCACTGTTTACTGTTCTACGTTCTCCTTTAATTAAAAATAGTCATTGTCAGCTTAAGGTATTTGTCGGTGTGAGATTAGTAATGGAGGGTCCTGGTAGGAAAGATAATCTGCATGCTCCTCACAATATAAATTAGTTTACAAGTGAGGTCTTTTCACTATAACATGCTGCCATCTGCACTCTTTGTTCCTTCTCATTGCAGAAGCTCCGATCAATCCTTATTTACTCCTACGGATGAGAAAGTGTATGCGCAACAACGCATACATGCAGAAACTAGGACTTCCTGTGTTAGCTCAACTATGTGCGAACACTACTATTTCCCCAGAAAAGCGGCAGTAGCAGGACAGAGAAGACTCTGGTTCGGAGTACAATGGTGAGGATGAGGCTAACAGTGATGCCCATCTAAGTGATGATGACCTGGAACCTCCTACTTTATCATCTAAGGTTCTAGTTATTCCATAGTGTCAAATCTTAATATGTGCTTTGCTTGCTAATTGCATCTAATGTTTATCTCCCATTCTGTATGTTTGATTGGTTCTTTGCAGAAGAAGACAACAACAAAGAAGAGAAAGATAGGTGCTAAGAAGGAACAACCTGGGATGCAATCTAGTGTGGTCACAAGGGGAATGAAGAATCGTCCAGCTGATGTTAATGCAATGAATAATCAAGCTGAAATCCCTAATCAGGCTACAGAGGAAGGTTAACTGACTACTGTCGGATACAGTGAGAAGGGGTACCCTAAGCAAGAACCAAAAAACGACTGCTTAGACTTCGTAAAAGTCGAAACCAGCTAAACACCGCTGGCCTCGGCCGATTCTCCGACTCGCCCGAGGCCCCCTCACCACTGACCTCGAGCGATCCCCCACCAAAGGCCTCGGCCGGGCCACCGACCCTCCGTCTCGCGCGAGGCGGGCTCGGCAGCACTCCGCTGCCTCTTCCTTCACCCGTCCCTCTGACAAAACGTCGTGTCGCATTAACTCAGCCAACTGCTGCCCCTAACATCGGCCGCATGCTCGGCACAGTATGGCGGAATGGTCGACGGGACAGGAGGCAGGACTGGGCAGGGGTTACCCACCACTGTGCTAACCACTATGCACATGGTTGACGCCCATACCTCACAGTGCTGCCAACCCCTACTCCGAGGACAACGCAGCGTGGGGAGCCACGTCGGGGCTACTGTGGCCTCGGAATCAGTACCCAGGACCAATAATTCCCTCCAAGGCCTCAGCAGTTGGCTTCAGGGGCTCGGCAGCCTGAGGATCCATGTCCGTCGAGCCCCCTGCGATGGCTCGGCCTCGGCATCTGCAGAGCCACAGCTCCCTACGACGTCATCACACGATGACCAGCACGTCGCCCGGACTGGGCAGGGGTTACCCGCCACTGTACTAACCACCATGCACATGGTTGATGCCCATGCCTCACTGTGCTGCCAACTCCTGCTCCGAGAACAACGCAGCGTGGGGAGCCACGTCTGGGATACTGTGGCCTCGGAATCAGTACCCAGGACCGATAATTCCCTCTAAGGCCTCGGCAGTTTGCTTCAGGGGCTCGGCAGCCTGGGGATCCATGTCCGCCAAGCCCCCCACGATGGCTCGGCCTCGGCATCTACAGAGCCACTGCTCCCTACGACGTCATCGCACGATGACCAGCATGTCGCCCGCCATGTCCTGCATCAAGCAGTACTGGAGCCCCATGACGCATAAGATCAAGTATGACCGGCGCGTCACTTCTGCACAACAAGGACGGGGCCACTCCATCGACCATACCACAACAGTGGCCGGCTACAGGGTTCGGACACGCCACCCCCATTTATAGAGCGCTATGTATGGACGTCCCGGGTTCTCCCTTAGAGTATAAAAGGGAAGGACCGGGGCCATTTCTAGAAGGGAGGAACAGGCAGAAAGACGAACACACAGATAGAACTACACACTCCTACACTGCTTAGGAACAACGCCTCAAGCAGCCCGCGCCACCCTCGCCGAGATCTGGGGCTAGCTTCCTCTCTCACCTAGCTTGTAACCCCCTACTACGAGCACTCCGGTGCAAGGAATACAAGATCGATCTCTCAGACTGGACGTAGGGCCTCGATTGCCTGAACCAGTATAAACCTTGTGTCTCTTTGCATCACCATCCGGGATTAGGGGCATGCAGCACAAATTCACTCGTTGGTTGAGGGACCCCTGGTTCCAAAACACTGATAGTTGGAACGCCAGGTAGGGGCCTCTGCGTGTCAGCTTCGTCATCCTAGCAGGACCCGGATGGCAGACCCCATACGACCATTGCGTCTCGGCACCGTAGTTTGGTTCGGGAGCCTAGAGTTCATGTCTCTAGGGCATGAGTACGACATGGTGCTCCTCACTCCTCGAGCCCCACCGTCCGACGATGAAGTCGCGCCCCGGCAGCCTAGGCGCAGGCGGCGCCCGGGCGGCCGCTCTCGCCACGCTCGCCAGGCACGACGCGAGCAAGGCCACCCCGACGCTACGCGAGCCCGGGGCGGCACGCCACTCCCCACCGATATCCTACGACCAGCTGTTGGTACGGGGTCCTTGGCTGGGGACCTGTCTGGCCTGAGCATGGACGAAGGAAAATCGCCGGTGGCTCGCGGCGATGCCCAGTCGTCTAGCTCCGCTCCACCACTCCCTGAAGAGTCGACCCCGGCGGGGCAAAATATGGAGACGGCACCGTCCCCATACCCCTTTGGGTTGAGGAATGCCGCCGCCTCTTATGCCTACGTCTACACTGCCGCTCACGAGCACCCCTCGGAACGCCGCCAGCGCTTCGCTCTCGACCTGAGCACCCACTCCGACTCCTCGGACAAGGACGAGGCATGGCCCGGGGTGGATTTCTCCGAACTCCACAACCCTGGGGCTTTGCGCCAATTCTTGGCCGCAAGCGACTACTGCCTCGGCTATTCTGACTCCGACGACGAAGGGACTTACGATCCATCTTGTGAGTGCTTCCACGTCGGGCTCGGGATGCCAAGGGCGGGCGAAGAGGATGAGAGGACAGGCAACCATTCCCTGCCCTGGGCAGGGGCGGGTGACGCCACACCTCCACGCCTTGAAGCCCTGGCAGCACGGAACGAGAATCCCGTTCGCGGGGAGCATCGACGCCCAGACCTGGAGCAGCTCCGCGAGCTTCAAGCCAAGGTCGAACAAGACCGACTCCATCTGCAATAGCTTTGGGACACTCTCGAGCAGGAGCAGCAAGGGCGCGGTGAGGGCAGAGGAGCCCGAGGGAGGGCCCACGATGTCCATCACCGCATCAACGACAACGAGGGGGGAGAGCCACCCCCAATCTTTAATCGCGCTAGCCAGAATGTCACAGCGGCTGTGATGTTGGTCCGAGCAATGCCCGAGCCCTCCACCACCGAGGGGCGACGGGTCCGCGAAGAGCTCCGCGACCTCCTCGAGACCGCTGCGGTACAACAGGCCGAAAGTTCCGCCTCTCGCCGGCGCGGAGGCACTTCGGAGCAACCCACGGCGCGACCTCGCCGGGGCCAGGATGCCTCGGTCCGTCCCGAGCCCGCTCGCGCGCCGACGGCCAACGGGGCCCCCTCGGTGCGTGATCGACCTGGAGACCAGCACGAGGCACAAGGCGACCACGAAGTAGTTGGCAGGCGACGGTGCCATGGTGACGGAGCCGCCCGGGGCTACCACCCACACCGAGGCGGTCGCTATGACAGTGAAGAGGACCGCAGTCCTTCTCCTGAGCCACCTGGCCCTCGGGTCTTTAGTAGAGCCATTCGCAACGCTCACTTCCCAGCCCAGTTCCGGCAACCTGCCAACCTCACAAAGTATAGCGGCGAGACGAACCCCGAGCTATGGCTAGCCGATTATCGCCTGGCTTGTCAGCTAGGCGGTGCGGAAGATGACCTGCTCATCATCCGCAACCTCCCTTTGTTCTTGTCAGACTCAGCATGAGCCTGGCTCGAACACCTTTCTCCCGCACAGATCCACGACTGGCGCGACTTGGTGAGAGTCTTTGTCGGGAATTTCCAGGGCACCTATGTGCGCCCCGAGAACTCCTGGGACCTCAAAGGTTGCCGCCAGAAGCCAGACGAATCTCTTTGAGATTTCATCCGGCGCTTCTCCAAGAAATGCACCGAGTTGCCCCGCGTCGGTGACTCGGAAATCGTCCAAGCATTCCTCTCTGGCACCTCCTGCCGAGACCTGGTCCGAGAATTGGGCCGGAACGTACCAACCACAGCGGCCGCACTCCTCGACATCGCCACCAACTTCGCCTCGGGCGAAGAGGCGGTTGGGGCCATCTTCCCCAACAACGACGCCAAGGGGAAGCAGAAGGACGAGGCCCCCGAGGCCTCGCCCACCTGCGTCCCCAAGAGAAAGAAGAAGGGTCGCCCAGGGAAGCAGGAGGTCCTCGAGGCCATCCATGTCGCCACAACAGATCGCAGGAATCCCTGAGGCCCCCGTGGCCTTGGGCTATTTGACGACATGCTGAAGAAGCCCTGCCCTTACCATCAAGGTCCGGTGAAGCATGCCCTCGAGGAGTGCACCATGCTCTGGCGTTACTACGCCAGGCTTGGGCTCCCCGACGACGATGAGGCCAGGAAAAGGGGCGCCGGCGAAAGGGACGGCGATAAAGATGATGGGTTTCCCGAGGTACGCAACGCCTTCGTGATCTTTGGCGGACCCTCGGCATGCCTCACGGCGCGCCAGCAAAAGAGGGAACGCCGGGAGGTCTTCTCGGTCAAGGTGGCCACCCCCCGGTACCTCGATTGGTCTCAGGAAGCAATCACCTTTGATCGGGATGACCACCCCGATTATGTTCCAAACCCCGGGCAGTACCCGCTTGTCGTCGACCCAATCGTCGGCAACACCCGGCTCACCAAAGTGCTCATGGACGGAGGCAGCGACCTCAACATCCTCTACGTCAACACTCTGGAGCTCCTAGAGCTCGACCAATCACGGCTTCGAGGTGGTTCCGCGCCCTTCCACGGCGTCGTGCCAGGAAAGCGCACACGACCCCTCGGGCGCATCGACTTACCCGTCTGCTTTGGCACTCCCTCCAACTACCGTAAGGAGGTCCTCACCTTCGAGGTGGTTGAATTCAAGGGGGCTTACCACGCCATCTTGGGGCGCCCGTGCTACGCCAAGTTCATGGCGATCCCCAACTACACCTACCTCAAGCTCAAGATGTCAGGCCCCAACGGCATCATCACCGTCGAGTCCACGTATGAACATGCATACGACTGTGACGTTGAGTGCATCGAGTACGCCGAGGCCATCGTGGAGGCCGAGACCCTCATCGCCGATCTCGACCAGCTTGGTAGCGAGGTTCCCGACGCCAAGCGGCATGCCGGGACCTTTGAGCCCGCGGAGGCCGTCAAGCTCGTCCCCGTCGATCCCACCGTCCCCGACGGCCGAGGACTGAAGATCAGCGCCACCCTCGACAGCAAATAGGAGGCCGTGCTCGTCGACTTTCTCCGTGCGTACGTCGATATGTTCGCGTGGAGTCCCTCAGACATGCTGGGCATACCAAGGGAGGTCACCGAGCACGCCTTAGATATCCAGGCAGGCTCCAGGCCGGCAAAGCAGCGCCTGCGCCGATTTGACGAGGAGAAGCGCAGGGCCATTGGCGAAGAAGTGTAGAAGCTCATGGCAGCCGGGTTCATCAAGGAAGTATTCCATCCAGAGTGGTTGGCTAACCCTGTATTAGTCAGGAAGAAAAGTGGCAAGTGGAGGATGTGCGTGGACTACACTGGTCTAAATAAAGCGTGCCCGAAAGTCCCATTCCCACTACCACGAATTGACCAAATCGTTGACTCCACTGCAGGATGCGAAACCCTCTCCTTCCTTGATGCGTATTCCAGTTACCACCAAATCAAGATGAAAGAGTCTGACCAGCTTGCGACTTCTTTCATCACTCCATTCGGCATGTACTGCTACATAACCATGCCGTTCGGCCTCAGAAACGCAGGGGCTACTTACCAACGGTGCATGATCCAAGTCTTTGGCGAACACATCGGACGAACCGTTGAGGCCTACGTGGATGACATCGTAGTCAAGTCCAGGAAGGCCGGTGATCTCATCGGCGACTTGGAGGTTGCCTTCACATGTCTCAGAGAGAAGGGCATCAAGCTCAACCCCGAGAAGTGTGTCTTCGGGGTTCCCCGAGGCATGCTCTTGGGATTCATAGTCTCGGAACGTGGGATCGAGGCCAACCCGGAGAAGGTCTCGGCCGTGACCAACATGGGCCCGATCCGAGACCTCAAAGGGGTGCAGAGGGTCATGGGATGCCTTGCGGCCCTAAGCCGCTTCATCTCGCGCCTCGGCGAAAAAGGCCTGCCCCTGTACCGCCTCTTGAGAAAGTCCGAGCGCTTTTCTTGGACCACCGAGGCCGAGGAAGCCCTCGCCAGGCTCAAAGCACTGCTCACCAACCCCCCCGTCCTGGTTCTGCCCACCGAGGGCGAGCACCTCTTACTCTACGTCACTGCGACGACCCAAGTGGTCAGCGTGGCCATAGTAGTCGAGAGGCAGGAGAAGGGACATGCTCTACCCGTCCAACGACCTGTTTACTTCATCAGCGAAGTGCTCTCCGAGACTAAGACGCGTTACCCCCACATCCAGAAGCTGGTTTACACCGTAGTCTTGGCTCGACGCAAGCTGCGTCACTACTTCGAGTCCCACCCGGTGACTATGGTGTCGTCTTTTCCTCTGGGAGAGATAATCCAAAACCGGGAGGCCTCGGGTAGAATAGCCAAGTGGGCTATCGAACTCATGGGGGAAACCTTGTCTTTCGTGCCTCGGAAAGCGATCAAATCACAGGTCCTGTCCGACTTTGTAGCCGAATGGACCAACACACAGCTGCCACCCGTTCAGATCCAATCAGAATGCTGGACCATGTACTTCGACGGGTCTCTGATGAAGACTGGGGCTGGCGTGGGCCTGCTCCTGGTCTCGCCCCTCGGAGTACACATATGCTACATGATCCGGCTTCACTTCGCCGCCTCCAACAATGTCACCGAATATGAGGTCCTCGTCAACGGCCTGCAAATCGCCATCGAACTTGGAGTACGACGTCTCGACGTACGGGGTGATTCGCAGCTCATCGTCGATCAGGTGATGAAAGAGTCAAGCTGCCATGACCCCAAAATGAAGGCGTACTGTGCGATAGTACGTCGCCTGGAGAACAAGATCGACGGTCTCGAACTCAACCATGTTGCGCGAAAGTTCAACGAGGCCACGGACGAACTGGCAAAGATGGCGTTGGCGCGGACCCCGGTCCCACCGAACGTCTTCGCCAGAGACCTCCACAAGCCATCCGTCGACTATGCCTTGGCGACGGAAGAGGGCCCATCGGCCGAGCCCACCGCAGGGCCCGAGGCCCCCTCTGCCACCGAGACCTCGCCCGCCGAGCCCGAGGCCATGGCGATTGACGCAGAGCCTCCCAAGGCCGACCAAGGAATGGACTGGCGAGTCCCTTTCCTTGATCACCTCGTTCGAGGAGAGCTTCCTGCTGACAGAACCGAAGCCCGACGGCTTGCGCGACGCGCCAAGACTTACGTCCTCTACGACGGCGAGTTGTATAGGCGTAGCCCATCTGGTATTCTCCAACGATGCATCACCACCAAGGCTGGCCAATCCTTACTTTGGGACTTGCACGCGGGAGTCTACGGGCACCACGCGGCGCCTCGGACGCTCGTGGGCAATGCCTTCCGCCAAGGTTTCTATTGGCCAACGGCGGTGGCCGACGCCACGAAGCTAGTACGCTCCTGCGAGGGATGCCAGTACTATGCTCGACAGACGCACCTCCTGGCCCAAGCCCTCCAAACCATCCCCATCACATGGCCATTCGCTGTGTGGGGGCTGGACATGGTTGGGCCTCTGTAGAAGGCACCCGGGGGCTATACCCATCTGCTGGTAGCTATCGACAAATTCTCCAAATGGATTGAGGCTCGTCCGATCACTCAGATCAAGTCCGAGCAAGCGGTGCTGTTCTTTACGGATATCATCCGTAGGTTCGGGGTTCCTAACACCATCATCACTGACAATGGGACACAATTCACCGGTCGCAAGTTCCTAACGTTCTGCGACGACCACCACATCCGGGTGGCCTGGTCGGCCGTAGGACACCCAAGGACGAATGGCCAAGTAGAGCGTGCCAACGGCATGATCCTACAAGGCCTTAAGCCAAGGATATTCAACCAGTTGAAGAAGTTTGGCAAGAAATGGCTTGCCGAACTCCCGTCAGTCATCTAGAGCCTAAGAAATACCCCGAGCCGAGCCACGGGATTCACACCGTTCTTCCTGGTCTATGGAGCCGAGGCCATCCTCCCCACTGACTTAGAATACGGTTCCCCGAGGCTACAGGCGTACAACGAGCAAAGCAACCGCACTGCCCGCGAAGACGCCCTCGACCAACTGGAGGAAGCCCGAGATGTCGTGCTACTACACTCAGCCAGGTACCAGCAAGCCCTACGATGCTACCAAGCCCGGCGCGTCCAAAGCCGAGACCTGAAGGTGGGCGACCTGGTGCTGAGACTGAGGCAGAGCAACAAGGGCCGCCACAAGCTGACCCCACCCTGGGAAGGGCCGTACATCGTCGCTCAAGTGCTGAAGCCCGGGACCTACAAGTTAGCCAACGAGAAGGGCGAAATCTTCACCAACGCTTGGAACATAGAACAGCTACGTCGTTTCTACCCTTAAATTTCCAAACGTTGTTTACATTGTTTCTCGAAATACAATAAAGAAGCGTTCTTAGTTGTTATAATCTTTCGAGGAACCCCCCTATAGACAAGTCGATTGTATAGAACCTAAGGACCATACGATCGTCTCAAAGGCGAAAAGGCCGGCCGAGCCGTGAGAACGGCCTACGCCTCCGGGCTACGGTAGCTCCCTCACCACCTTTTCACCCAAAGGACAGCGTAGGCTCCGAGGAAGTTCTGTGCAGAGAACTTGTCTATCAATAGGGGCTCGACGTCACAATAGCACTATAAGGGAGACTTGGCTCTGCCTCTGCAAAGCCGAGCCTCCCTCGGGGGCTAAAAAGGGGGAACCCCCTAAGTCCCAAACACCGTTTGTTAATGGTCTTTCAAAAAATTTCTACGCCAAACTCTCTCGCGCTCCGATGGGACCTTCGCAAGAAACCCAAAGACCAAAAGCTTGTCTAGAGGCCAAAGGGTCGGTCGAGTCATGAGAATGGCCTACGCCTCTGGGCTACGGCAGCTCCCTCACCACCCTTCGCCGAAGGACGGCTTAGGTTCCAAGGGATTTCTTCGCGGGTTCCCAAGATCGAGACAGAGGGCACAGGCTCGGAAGTAGAACAGAAAACGGTTAAAAGACCCACGCACGCAAATACTTTAAAGGCCTCGACGGCCACAAAAACGTCACGATACGGCAACTAACTCAATCCGGTTACATGGCCCCTTTTGGCCCAGGTCAAAGCTCAAGGATCGGCGGCCGGCGCGGGAGGGACCACCTCTTCTTCAAATAGACCAGCCAGCGCTGTGCCAGGTGCCTCGGCCGCCTCCAACAGCTTCACGACCTCCGCATCAGCCTCCTCGTCATCTTCTGGCAACACATAGCCGTCGCTGACAGCCTCGAGGTTGATGGCGTAGTGCGAGGAGACGACGGCCAGGGCGCGCTTGACACCCGTGTGCAACGCCCCCCGGAGCCTCTCGTGGACGCGGCCGCTCAACGCAATCAGGCGGCTCCCAAGGGAGCTGGCTGATTGGACCTCCTCGACATCCAGGGCCTCACAGGCGGTACAGACAGCGCTGTGCAGCGCCTCGTGCTCCCGGACCTCAACATCCAGCGCCGCTTGCGCTGCGACAGAGGCCTCAGCCGCCTGGGAAGCCTCTTTCTCCAGATCTACGTCACAACGAGGGGTCAGGAGTCAAACGCGAACCAGAACAAATGAAACAAGGAACACGGTTCAGCGGAACTTACCCTTGGCCTTGCTCTTCTAGGCTAAGACCTCGACCCGAGAGGCCTCGGCCGCCTTGGTAGCCTCTGCCAAGGCGACTTTTGTCGCCTGATGCTCGCTCTGCTCCGCACCCAGCTGCCCAGCTGTGGCCTTCGTAGAGGCCGTTGCTTCTTGGGCCCGAGACCTGAAGGAGTCTCGCTCCTCCTCCAGTTCCTTGATCTTCGCCACCAGAGGGGCAGACTGCCCCTTAGCCGTGGCTAACTCGGCCTGAAGGTCAGCACAACGAAGGCGGAGGTCCTCCACTTCCGCACTCTGCGCCGACAAAAGCCCCTGGGCATCGGCAAGCAGGCCCTTCTGCCGCCGGAGCTGGTCCCAGATATCCCTCTCCCTTCATAGGAACACCGATTTCCCAAGGGACCGGGTCTCGAGCTCCTAAAGAGGTAAAAAACGCACGTCAAACGCTGCGAGGGGGCTCGAAGAGAAAACAACTCGGCACGAGAGACGAAAGTACTTACCTGAGTGACACCAGGCAAGTCCCCTTCCATAACAGTCATCGCAGTCTACAGCGACCGCACTGCCAGTTGGCGGTACTGCTCGAGGGTATCCCACCGCCCCCCCTCTGCGATATCTTCAAGGGCGAACATAGGCTCCCCCTCGGGATCAGCCTGGTTCCGCCAGAAAACACGCGGGAAGTTCCACCCACGGGGCTCGGGCCGTAGCCGTGCAAGGGCCGAACTCCCCTTGGCGGGATCTGGGACTGGCTGCTCTGCGGTACTGGCCGCCTCGACGTCCGCCGCCTCCTTCCCTCGGGAGGAATCATCAGACGAGATTGTCTGAACTAGGGGCGGCGCCAAAACTTGCTCCGTCTCCACCTCCATCGCCTCGGCCTCGACGGACCCAGGGGCTCTGGCCTCCGCCATCTCTACCTCGGTGGCCCCGGCGTCCACCGCCCTGACTTCGGAGGTCTTGGGGGCTCCGGCCTCACCCTCAATGGCCTCAGCAATGGTGGATGCCCCAGCCTCCTTCGCCCCAAGGCCCGCGACATCGCGAGGCGTGGGCTCCTCCTCCTCCACTCGCTCCGCGGCCGCCTTGGCACCCTTTTCCTGGGTAGCCGCCTCCTCCGAAACAGCCCCGCCCGACGCCGCGCCACGCTGCACGCCAGCCTGCGCCTCCGCTGCCTGATGGGTGGAGGAGCTAACGTTCACCTTGAGCGCCTTACGGGGCGCCAAGGTAGGATCTTCCACCAGATGCGTCTGGCTGGAAGCAAAGACACTCCCAAGGTCAGCATGCGACCAAGGGGCAAACAAGAAGTACTACGGACTCCACCAGAAAAGACGCTTACCGCGAACGGGGATGCAGCCGCTTTGACACCGCCAGCCTCCTCTGCAACGGCGGCGGTGGTGGCAGCAGTGTGGCCTCGGTGTCCACCGGTGCCAGCTGGCCTCCGTCGGACCCTGACACCTCCTCGACCCTTCGCGGAACCAATGGGGTCGCCCCCACCGTCGCTCGCTCCACCTCCACCGTCGAACCCATCGGGCTGACGGCACGCTCCTCCGACACCCGCGCCTCGGGCGCGTCGGCCTCGGCCCCAGGACGGGCCGCCACCGGCCCCGGGACACCTCCTCCTAGGAGCGTCAGCCTCCTTGCCGGCGCCCCGAGCACCATCTCCCTAATGTCGGGGAGGTGTTCCAGGCAGGCCGTCCCCACCTCGCGGCCGCCGCCGTCGCCCGAAGAATCCAACACCGACGACGAGGGAGACGGCTCCAACGGGAGACTGTCGAGCTTCTGACGCCGGCGACGGGCGTCCAGCTTTTCGCGCGCGAGGAGCTTCTTCGTGCGCTTCGCCTCCTTGGCATCTTTCTTCTTCTTCTCCTCCTCGGCGCGCGCCCTGTTCACGGATCACCGCCGGGCGTCCTCGGGAACGGGCGGTGGGGAGCCTCGCACGTCTCTTCTCCCCTGTGGGAACGACAAAGTAAGACAACAGACAAAAAAGGCGAAAAACAAGAAGGCCGCGAAAGCCTCGGCAACATCCAACTCACCAGTGAAATGTGCCCCCGCGATGGGCGCATCGGGAACGGCATCAAATCGTCGATCTTCGGCTTCCCGTCTACCGCCTCTCTCACCCGACGTAGGGTCTCGTCGTCGGTAAGGGGGAAGGCGGACATCTTGATACCGGCAATCGGGTCGCTCGGGGTCATCTCGAACAGCCACCGCCGCCGGGCCATCAGCGGCAACACCCTCCGGCGGTGAAAGGCCGCCACGACCACGGCCGCCGAAAGGCCGCGGTCACGCAGCTTCCCTAAGGCCCGCAAGAGCGGCTCCAGCCTAGGCTGATCAGCCTTGATAACGCCGTATCCCCATTTCTCTGGTTGACTCTCTACAACCCGCCCGGTATAAGGAGGAAGTCCTCCGTCGTCATTGCGGAGGTAGAACCAGCCGTCGTACCAACGACGGTTGGACGATGATAGCTGGGCCGGGATGTAGAGGGACTGCCGATCTTGGCGCACGTGAAGGGTGCAGCCGCCGGCCCTCTGCACCTTCCGGGCCCCCCTCGTTCCCCCCGGCTTGGTGGTGAACGTTGCCTAGAACAAGTGGAGCCACAACTCCCAGTGGGGAGCGATCCCCAAGTACCCCTCACATACGGCGATGAAGATGGCCGCCTGCGCGATGGAGTTGGGGCTGAAATTGTGGAGCTCCACGCCATAGTAGTGCGGGAGTGCCCGCATGAAGTTATCCACCGGCGACCCGAGGCCTCGCTCGTGGAAGACGACGAAGCTCACCACATAGCCGTCGCGCGGCCTCGGCTCCGACTCGTTCCCCGGAGCAATCCACTCCAGCTCATCAGGGTCGGTGATCGGGCGAAGAAGACCGGCCTCCACGAGCGACTGCAGCTTCTCCTCGGTGACGTCAGACCGCTCCCAGGGATCCGCCGGGAGGATGACGGGACCACCAGCCATTGCGCGGTGGAGGTCGCTGCTACGGCGGTAATCTCTCTCTCTCTTTCTTTCAGTCTCTCGCTCTCGCCCTTCTCCTCCCCGGTGCTCTACGCTCTCAGCAATGGCACAGAGGCAGCGAAAGCGAATGCGAAAAAGGTAAGAAGGGGGAGGGCGAGGCTCTTTGCGTATTTATGCAGGGACGAAACGAAACCACCGGACGACGAAATCGGGGAAGTTTCCCCCAAAAAATCCGGCGCGGTTATCCAGATCTGGTCTTACCGCCCACGCGCCCACTCCCTCCTCATTAATCGCGCGTGCAGATACGTCCCATCGGCTGACGCCACGTCGTGTCCAACCACAGCAGCAGCAGGCGCCGTTTCGCCTCCCTGAAAAAGCCGCCTCAAAAGACGCGCCTGCCGTTATTAGCCATAGGAAGAGAAATAACCCCCCCCATTCCTTTCAGGCAAAGGAACTGGGCACCGAGACCGCTACGGTCCAGGGGTTCGAAGGCTGGGCCCTTAGGGGTTTCGACAGCCGCTCCAGGGCAACAGAGTTAGGGGCGACTACGGGCGAGCCTATACGAGGCCGAGGCCCAAGCAAGCAAAACGCTTGGGACGCCCGGTGTCGTGCCCGAGACCGGCAGGGAGGTCTCCGAATGGGATCCCACCGTAGGGAGGCACCGAGCCACCGAGGCCTAGCGAACGGCCTCGGCACCCACTAGAGAAACCCTCCGGTACTCTTGGAGCGCGTCTCCGGACCGCTAGCCGACCCCCAGCGAACGGGGTACGGGCCTCCACTCGGACTTGCCCGATAACAGCTCACCGGAAGTGCCATCGCTCGCACCCACCGAGGGTAGCGCGGCACATTCCACCCCTCCTTCCGAGCGAAAAGGAAGCGCGAGGGTCGAGTAAAAAGTCAGGAGAATCCCCGATGGCCCTCTTGCTCCATGCAGAGGCTAAGGGACTCTTCCTACAAACCATTGCCGAGGCCCAGCGACTAAGGCTCGCACACGAGGGGGCTCGGCAAAACAAACCCTCCTTTCGAGCGAAAAGGAAGCGCGAGGGTCGTTCAAAAAGCCAGAAGATCTCCTGATGGCCCTCTTGCTCCATGTAGAGGCTAGGGAGCTCCTTCTGCAAAAGACGCCGAGACCCCGCGACCTAGGCTCGCACCCGAGGGGGGCTCGGTAGACAGACCCTCACGCGCGAGGGGCGAACCAAAAGCCAGGGGGACCTCTGACCGCTCTCTCGCTCCGTGCGAGAGACTCGGGGGCTCCTCCTGCAACTTTGCCGAGACCCAGTGGCTCAGGCTCGCACACGAGTGGGCTTGGCAAACAGCCCCCGTCTAAGCGAAAAGGACGTACGGGAGACGGACAAAAAAGTCGGGAGGACCCCTGACCGCCCTCTCGCTCCATGCGGAGGCTCGGGGGCTCTTCCTACACCCAAGATAAAGACAAGCGACCCGAGCCCATTACGGTCCAGGGGTTCAAAGGCTGGGCCCCCCAGGGGTTTCGACAGCCGCCCCAGGGCAAAAGAGTCAGGGACGACTACGGGCGAGCCTGTATGAGCGGACCCTATGTCGTGTCCGAGACCGGCAGGGAGGTCTCCGAATGGGATCCCACCGTTGGGAGGCACCGAGCCACCGAGGCCCAGCGAACGGCCTCGGCCCCCACTAGAGAAACCCGTCGGTACTCTTGGAGCGCGTCTCCGGACCGCTAGCCGACCCCCAGCGAACGGGGTACGGGCCTCCACTCGGACTTACCCGATAACAGCTCACCGGAAATGCCGTCGCTCGCGCCCACCGAGGGTAGCATGGCATCTTCCACCCCTCCTTCCGAGCGAAAAGGAAGCACGAGGGTCATACAAAAAGCCGAGGGAACCCCTGACGGCCCTCTCGCTCCAGGCGGAGGCTAAGGGGCTCTTTCCGCAGCATCGACGAGGCCCTGTGATCCGAACTCGCACCCACGGGCCCGGCAAACGCAACGAAAACCCCTCACTCGAAAGAGAAAAAAGCCCCTAAAGAAGTGAAATCACTCCTCCAGGGCCTCGGGGGCTACACCCGGCGGGTGCGCTCGCGCGCACCCACCGAAACCTCAAGTACAAAACACCATCCCAACAGGAACTATCAAGAGCCAATTCTCGTCAGAACCTCAGGGGGAGTGCCTCCACTCCCCCCAAGGCTCAGGGGCTACTGTCGGATACAGTGAGAAGGGGTACCCTAAGCAAGAACCAAAAAACAACTGCTTAGACTTCATAAAAGTCGAAACCAGCTAAACACCGCTGGCCTCGACCGATTCTCCGACTCGCCCGAGGCCCCCTCACCACTGACCTCGAGCGATCCCCCACCAAAGGCCTCGGCCGGGCCACCGACCCTCCGTCTCGCGCGAGGCAGGCTCGGCAGCACTCCGCTGCCTCTTCCTTCACCCGTCCCTCTGACAAAACGTCGTGTCGCATTAACTCAGCCAACTGCTGCCCCTAACATCGGCCGCATGCTCGGCACAGTACGGCGGAATGGCCGACGGGACAGGAGGCAGGACTGGGTAGGGGTTACCCGCCACTGTGCTAACCACTATGCACATGGTTGACGCCCATACCTCACTATGCTGTCAACCCCTGCTCCGAGGACAACGCAGCGTGGGGAGCCACGTCGGGGCTACTGTGGCCTCGGAATCAGTACCCAGGACCAATAATTCCCTCCAAGGCCTTGGCAGTTGGCTTCAGGGGCTTGGTAGCCTGAGGATCCATGTCCGCCGAGCCCCCCGCGATGGCTCAGCCTCGGCATCTGCAGAGCCATAGCTCCCTACGATGTCATCACACGATGACCAGCACGTCGCCTGGACTGGGCAGGGGTTACCCGCCACTGTACTAACCACCATGCACATGGTTGACGCCCATGCCTCACTATGCTGCCAACTCCTGCTCCGAGAACAACGCAGCGTGGGGAGCCATGTCTGGGATACTATGGCCTCGGAATCAGTACCCAGGACCGATAATTCCCTCCAAGGCCTCGGCAGTTTGCTTCAGGGGCTCGGCAGCCTGGGGATCCATGTCCGCCAAGCCCCCCATGATGGCTCAGCCTCGGCATCTGCAGAGCCACTGCTCCCTACGACGTCATCGCACGATGACCAGCACGTCGCCCGCCATGTCCTGCATCAAGCAGTACTAGAGCCCCACGACGCACAAGATCAAGTATGACCGGCGCGTCACTTCTGCACAACAAGGACGGGGCCACTCCATCGACCATACCACAACAGTGGCCGGCTACAGGGTTTGGACACGCCACCCCCATTTATAGAGCGCTATGTATGGACGTCCCGGGTTCTCCCTTAGAGTATAAAAGGGAAGGACCGGGGCCATTTCTAGAAGGGAGGAACAGGCAGAAAGACGAACACACAGATAGAACTACACACTCCTACACTGCTTGGGAACAACGCCTCAAGCAGCCCGCGCCACCCTCGCCGAGACCTGGGGCTAGCTCCCTCTCTCACCTAGCTTGTAACCCCCTACTACGAGCACTCCGGTGCAAGGAATACAAGATCGATCTCTCAGACTGGACGTAGGGCCTCGATTGCCTGAACCAGTATAAACCTTGTGTCTCTTTGCATCACCATCCGGGATTAGGGGCACGCAGCACAAATTCACTCGTTGGTTGAGGGACCCCCGGTTCCAAAACACCGATAACTACATTCTTGTAACAAATCGAACTCAAATTTAGAGACAACATTCCAAAGTACTATTACTAACTCTATATTGCATTGTAGCTGATGTAGGTGAGCAAAATGGCTGCCTGGCTGGAGATCAGCATGTACACACTGAGCTAAACCTAGATGGACACACTCCAAATGGCACCACAATGAATGATGTCAATGAAAATGGACAAACACAGGTTGCCAACATCGCTGAAGGTGTGTATTTCTAAGTCTTGCACATTGTAATTCCATACCCAACATAGGACAACAGTATACTAACACAACTCCTTCGTAGATGACCTATTTGATGAGGAGAACAGGACGAGGGGACCTAGTATTGGGAGGGAACTTGTTCAGATGACTCGCTCGAGGAAGAAGAGACTTCCTTTGGTTATTGAGCCAGGGAAGAGAAGACCAAACTCAGTGATGATCGCTGCAAAATTTACAACTGAGTGCAACATTGCAGTAAGACAAATTGTTCCAATATTTCAACATTGGAAGGAATACAAGAAGTATCCTAAGATGATCGACGCGTACATATTGAGAGTTGTTGTAAGTGTTCAAACTTGCCCCTTTCCACTATTTATTTGCAACATTAAGATTGTGCATTCAATAACAATTGGCAATGTTGTTTACTGTCACCAGTCAAAGTTTCATATGGATGCAAATTCATTACCTATGAAAAAAGCATGTGTGGCTATACTGAAGAAAGCTGTTCGCCAGCAGCGCTACAAGCTGAAAAAGAGGTATTTTGATGCTTTGCCACTACATCTGGTGCCCAAAACATCTCCTGTGGACACAATGACTAATGAGCAATGGGATAAACTTGTGGAACACTGGAAAAATGAGCAAAAAATGGTAAGATCATCCAACTTTTCCAATTTCATCATGTTTGATGTCATGTGTGCTTAGCAATAGAACCGTATTGCTGTAGGTGACTTGTGAGAAGAACAGAGAGAACAGAAGCAAAGTGCAGTTCCATCAGACCACTGGTTCTCGCAGCTATGAAATGCAAATTGTAGATTTGGTGAGTACAACTCATTGTCACTTTCAACTAGAACATGTTGCTGGAGCTTCAATTGCAAGATACTATATATGAACATGCTATTTGTGAGGTCTTTTCTTCTCTGCATATTTAAAGCTTTGTATGTAGCTATGGCACAAAGCTTAGTAATAGTTGACAAAAATCTGCTGTTGGTTGTGAGGTCTTTTCACTAGAACATGCTGTTTGTGAGGTCTTTTCTTCTCTGCATATTTAAAAGAGCTTTGTATGTAGCTATGGCACAAAGATTAATAATAAGGTTGTGGTACAGATTTCGCTACTGCATTTATGATTTTCATTCTATCAATTCCTGTGTTTGACCTTGCTTCATATAACACTGCAAACTGTATGATTAAAGTTCCGAGTTAGAAACCATGTCCAATTCTAGATAATGAACAAAGAAAACAAAATACTTGTTCAGAATATATGTTTGGGTGTTATAGTTTGTCTGGTTATGTTTCATGCACTTCATTGGATGAGAAAACACAGAAGTATAATTGCAGGGTGATTCATATTAAGGAGCATGACACTTATAAACTGATTCATTGAACTAAATGAAACTTATCTAAGAGTAGCACTGTCATCGCAAAATCAAAACTGTACCTAATCCATTCATAACATGAACATATATGATCTAACACACTACCTCCACAAAAATTAATAGTCAGTACCAAGAAAAGTAAAATAGTCGTTTTTTTGCAAACTTTGTTGGCAACCGGCCTCCCTGTACAGGTGAGCAACCAGATCACCCTTACACAACACTTGGCTAGAGGTAGAAGGAGTTGAGCACAGAACACAGCACACACAAGTGCAGCAACTGTGAAAGCACCATATCTGAACCTTGACACACTAGTATGCATTCAGATGGGGAGTTTATAAGTGTGAAAGCAACTCAATAATCTGTATCAGCAAAGAAAAACTGCATCTTTAAAAATGAAAATTAACAGTGACAAGAGAAGATGGGCAGCAATAGCACCATATCTGAACCTTGACATATGTTTACGAGTCGAAGCAGCAGATGACATCATGTTTTGTACAATCTCAACTGGACCAGGGTCTCCTGCTCTTTTATGCATTTGAATGAATATGCATCCATTGCAGCCAGACTCAAGGCTTGCAAAGAGCCTCTGTTCATAATACAAAAAGTCATATAAGTTAGCATATAATGCCATAAACCATAGTAGAATTTAAAAAAAAAAACAGATACATAGCTTAGTCAATATGTGCTGTTTTTGCATATAATATAATAAATGGATTGCCAGAAAGATTTCCAGCAGAACTGAACAAATGAAATACACAAGCAGATAAGACCTGGGATGATGACTCAGCTCAAGGTTCAAATAAACAGTTGCTAAAAAGGTGCATATAATACCAATTTCCACCACTTCATTAGTCAAGATTTCCTACATGATCTTCATCCCACAACAAATTGTTTAAGCTGAAGTGTACTGATCTACTTATACATGAACACTCAGTGATGTTGCAACAAGATTAAATCTAGTATAAAGTGATTTGTTAGATACAACAATAATCAACCTCTAAAGTCATGCCTGAAACAATTTTATCCTGTACAACCTAAATTTAAATTTTGAATCTGAGCTAGAGAAGATTATTAAGCACGAGAATATTTGATTGCAGTATCCTAAGGGTCACTATGGGACTTGGATCTACAGTATAAATTTGTATGATAATAGTAAAAGGATGGACAAGTCTACAGTAGTTTAAAAGCATCCCTAAGTTCCTATGCTGAAGGCCCTGCTTAATAAGAACAAAATTTAGAAAAGATAAATGGATCAATCCATCCTCAACTATGGAGAAAATGCTAGAAACTTCAGTTTATTCTTTGGTATAAAATTATATGCACTATACCATAACAGAGGAGCACTGTAGCAGATATCTTAAGCTGTAACCACACCAGAAAGCAAAGATACCTTTTTCCTATCCCCTATTTCTTTCAGGTCCTCGTCAATTAAATCATCAATATTTTTTTCACTAGACTCTTTTGGTTTATCAGTGGACTCCTTTAGTTCATCAGTAGTTTCTTTTTGCACGGTCTACTTAGAAACTGGAGGATCTTCCACACGTTGCTTCTTTTCTTTCGGTTCATCAGCAGTGACTGCTTGTTCCTCATTGTCCTTGCTCGCGGTAGAGGTATCAAGTACCTCCTGTTGGTTCTCAGATGGAGTGGTATTGTCCTTACTCGCGGTATCAGAGGTATCAAGCACCTCCTGTTGCTTCTCAGATGGAGCGGTTTCACCTTTCTCCACATCATTCCCAATCCCATTGTCGGCTTCCTCACCAGAGTGGTCTTCATCCTCATCATCTGAAGAATCAGAGTCCTCAAACTTTATCTTTTTGTTCAGTGGCTTGTCTGGAATGTTTTTAGGCTTCTCATCCGATCCTTTCCCATCAACTAGGTCTTCGTAGAACTTTAGAAACAACAATGCAACAAAAATCTGCTGCTGGTTGCTTGGTTTTCAAAATTATATCACTGCATACTAAACTTGGGGTTGCAAAATTAGTTATGCCACTAACACTTGAAAATCTAGAAAATGTTCTAACTTAGTTTATTTAATGCCTTTTATCTGTGTTAGTAATACATAGAACAACAACAGTTTTTTAGAGTGTCCTTTTCTATTTTTTTTTTCAGGCGGACAAGTACAAAAACGAACCACCAAATGCACTGGAACTATTGAAAGAGATGCACTACAGCAAAAAGAAAGGATTTGCTCTTGCAGTTCAATCTCTTATTGTAAGTAAAATCATACTTAGTTCACAATCTGATGATACATTAGGTTCATATATCATGATCATTGACCTATCTATGTCTCTTATACTGCTAGGCTGAAATAGAGGAGAAGCTGAATGAACCTGTACATGATGGTCTTCAACCAAAGGATGTGACTGATGTGGTCTCTCAGACTCTTGTTCAGAAAACTAAGAAGAACAGGTTTCTTGTAAATGTGGGGCTCTAAAGCAATGCCACACGTGTTAGTGCTGAGCATGACCTAGAAGAGGAACTGGTGGTGGAGAAACAAACATCAAGTGATCTTAGGAAGGTTGTCAAGGCTCAACAACAGCAAATGGAAGAAATGATGAAGAAATTCCAGGAGGCAGAAGCAGCTAGGGCTAAGCAAGAAGAGGAGTCGAAGAAAAGGCAAGCTGACATTGATGCACTGATCAAGACTTTGATGTCCATGGTTCCAGGATGCCAAGCAACACAGTAAGGTTGTCTTGGGTTATCGGCTAGTGCACTTTGCTGTTGGTTGCTTATTTTGGTGATGGATGCTGCGCTGTGAACAAGTGTCTGTGTCTTTTGGTTGAATTGATGCATGGCTGTGAACTTATGTGCCTGTGAACGACTGCAGCATGGTCTTTGACCTATGCATGCACGGCTTTTGGTGATGGATGTATGTTCTGTGAACTATATTTAGATGTATGTGTGAACTGCAGCTGTTCTGTGAACTAAAGCATGGTCTTTGACCTGATGCATGTTTTGTTGTGCCAAACTTCATATGTAACTATATTTAGATGTATGTGTGATGATGGGACCTTGGCATATTTATGTTTATCTGTGATGATCTGTGGTCATCTATGGCGATGTGAATCATGTGAATTTAAATTTGAATGTGTCGTCAATTTAAATGTGAAATTGATGTCCATTTAAATTTGAATTTGGTGTAATTTAAATTTGAATTTTTGCTGATATGTTATGGGCCACAATGGGCCAATTCTACTATGCAATTGGGCTAGCCCAATAGTGTGTACTAAAATATGGGCCCAACTAAATCTAAAAAAATACACAAAACATGGGCCTAATTGAAGAAAATAGGCCATAAAAAGCCTACTGATGATGTGGCAAGGTGGCATCCTAATGACATGGCAACAGCTGAAGTGGCAGCAAAACCATGATGGTTCAGTTCATCACCATAGCCTCTTCCTATAGTTGCCCTCCGGTTTATCCATGACGATCCAAAAAACCAACCTGTGACGTTCTATTTTGGTCTAAAAAATGTATGACGCGGGATAGGTGACGTTTTACTGGACCGTCATCGATAGTTAACTGTGACGCGTTTTCGCTTGTCCATGACTAAATCAAAACGTCACGTAAAGCCAAAATTCTTGTAGTGTATAATTTACTATTACATACTAGTGTTGCTACTTTTTGTTAGTCCATATGGCTAACAAGAATTGACACTATTTTTCTGATAAATCTCAACCTAAAACATATTTGCGAGTTCTATTCAAGGGCACATTGGCTACAATTTTGGGCCCATTACAACATGTGAATAGAGAAAAGACCACATCCTACAGCCATGTCACAAGCTGGAGTCTGCAACAATGGCTTTCTTCGCCTCCCATGGGTTTTAACCAAATTATGACTTTGCCAGTCGTGTGAGACTATTTTTTGTGGTGAACCTTGTAATAGCGTGATTTGATTCCTCTCTTGAGAGGATGAAGAGGGATGGTACTTTCATTTATAAAAAAGGAAATACTATTTTTACCCAAATGGATTTTAAGTTTTTGTGGTTGTTATCTGGCTTGGTGAGACTTCCACTCTTATCCCCACAACATATGCCCAAATCTATACACAACCCTAATTATAGAAATGCATTGCTCCAAGTCACAATTAAATTTTCCTAGAACATGATAATTTAAGCATGTCACTTTTTTCAGGCTTTGCTTCAATTTCAAGGATCGATCTAACAACATTGTAGCAACATTTTGTTTTGAAGACTTCTCACAACTAAGCTTTGTTATCTTGGTCAAGGAAAGCACTGATTTCAAACAACACTTAGATTTCTTGTTTGGAAGATGCATTGCTGATGGATAAATATACTTTATTTGATTGATGTGTGTATTCAGTTCTAGGATCTTATACTAATATATTTTGTGATTTCTTGGGCTCCTACCACAATCCAGATGGAAGGAGAAGTTGCAACTCACCACGAGCCAGCAAAGGGGAAGGACAAGGTAATCAATGCAATAGTTTGCCCTTGTATTTAGGCAGCACCGTACCAGGCAATCAATTCACATTTTATTGTCTTGCACTATAATTATATCTATGCATGAAACATGGTGAACATCTGCATTTTTTATTCATTCCTTTTTTATCAAAATCGAAATGTGCAAGGATCACACTGAAGAGGCGAAACCTGTGAAAGACAAGAAGGAAAAGAAGCCAAAGAAGGAAAAGAAAGAGAAGAGCGAGGACAAAGAAAAGGAGAAAGTTAGGGAGATCACCGACGCTGCCAAGCTGAGGACCAAACTAGAGAAGTTGGATGCAAAGATTGATGACCTAAAGGCCAAGAAGCAAGAGATTGTGGCTCGACTTTTGGAGCTTGAGGGGACATCACCAGCCAGTGGTGAAGCAGCTGCACAACTGGTGACTAGCGGGTGATACGACATGTAGATGATTGGTGGGGACCTTGGAATGAGCTGAGCAACTGTTTTCAGCTAACAAGTTCTATAGAAGGAGGCACACAAGCAAAATAAATTGACCATTTCGCATGTAATTATTACTATAACCACTCGTGCTTTTGCATGGACTATAATCTTAAGCATTAGAAGTTCATGGATAACTTTAGCTCCCACAATTAACTAAAATTCTTTGTCTTTGTGCACGATATCCATATAGATCTGTCTATGATCTCTATCTATATGATAGATTTACCAATTACTTAAGTTATGTCATAGATTTTCCCCATTTGCCTCACATCTCTACGTGTCTATATTATATCTTTAGTTGAAATCTTAGCTTAAGTTTTACCAACCCTTATTGTAGCCCATGTGCCGTGAAGTCATAAACCTATATTTTAGCTTTCATTTTTGACTTATTAGTTACTATTTTTATTATTTTAAGTTGAAATTCGGTATTTGTTGTATATTTTATTTAAAACTCACCTTTGTATGCTATTAAAAAAATAGTCTAGGTCCTAGGCTTAGTTATTGCAATGGCAAAACAATCGTTTTAGCACTCTAGATGTTGAATTTCTTTTATCGAAGAATTTTGTGCGCACTAGTTTTTTTTTTTGTAAAAATAGTCATTGCAATGTAGATATGTCATAACGTTTCAATCCAAATGTATAAACTTATATAAAGTATCAACTTATGTAATTTATTGTCATGAGTATTAAATTATTAACATAATTCAAAATGATTTGCTAGTTGTATTGGCATGTTATTCTTTAATAAGTTTTTTGTGATTACAAAACCATCGAATCATACATGCATGCAATTAGTCTATATGGTGGGCATACAATATATTTATGTTTACTTTGAGCTACCTTTCTATAAGTAATGGTAGAACTAGTATTTAAAACATATATATAGACATACTTTATAATTATTTTTCCATAATAATAGTAGAAGCTAGTAAATTTAAGGGGTTATTTAATATTATCTTACATAATGATGCAAGTCAATAATTTGGATGTTGGGGTTTACTTTAAATTATTTTTTGTAATGACACAATAAATAATCGTGAATACAAATGTAGGGCTTACTTTAGATATATTTCACAATGGCACATGTAGATAATTTAGGCGTGGATTTAGGGTTCACAATGGCATAATGTCAGTAATTTACTGTAAACTTATGGACCATTTTTTGTTATTTTTCTTAATGACAAATGCGGCTATTTTTTAGAAAACAAAACTTATGGACCATTTTTTGTTATTTTTCTTAATGACAAATGCGGCTATTTTTTAGAAAACAAAAAAATAAATGTTATGACTATAATTGTTGTTGGTAATTAGAGTCTATATATGGAGTCAATGGTTGTATGGTTATGATTTTTGGAATTTAGATTTATCCTTTTCTTTAGTGCTCAAATGGGAATTAACATGGAGGATCCACTTGGAATAATAAGGCAGCCAAAGGGTGCGACTATTGTCTAAACAACAGACTCGGTTTGGATCTCCTAAGAAAAAAGAGAATGAGGTAGAAAAATAAGGATGAGATCCAAACAATCCAACTATCTACCCAAACCTGCTATTTTGAAGATTTTTACTACACCAATAATAATCGCTATGAAAATGAAATCCAAACGTCCATCATTTCTTTAACAGAATCGTGATATTTTATACTCATTGTCTAGAATCCAGATTCTCACTATGAGAATGAGATCCAAACATGTTCTTAGCATTTTTCAACTATAAAAATGGAGATGTAAAATATAGCAATCGACATACCAAGGACATTCAGAGGGATTGAGAGACGATGGTCAATTTGGACGAAAAAAAAAACTGAGGCGAGACTACCGACTTGAAGAGGCAATCGCTTGATTCAAGTGATTGTTTTGAGTCACATCAGCAAAACTTTTGGCGAGGTCACCGTAAATGCCTACTGCTTGATTCACGGTTTGAATATAAGGTGAAGCGGAAGGACACAAGAGGGATATGAAGGGCCTGTTTGGTTGCTACCATGACAGTGCTTGGCAACAAATCCTGGCCACCAGGTAGTCAAAATCAATGACATGGATTGCTGCCTGGTCAGGGAAGCTTGCCTGGGCAAGCAACCAAACAGACGTGACGTGCAAGCTGGGTGCGAGCCTGTGATCATTCCTTCTTCGATGTGTGAGCCACGTAGTTCATGTTAGCTCTACTAGCCGAAGCAGTGGGGTTAGTTAGATAACCAAGATGAAACTTATTTCATCGAGACAGAACAGTGTGCCACGACTGTTCAAAACAGGAACAATGATAGATTGGTCTTACAATACTCTATTCTATTCGATCCCATGAAGATATATAGATCTCTTTTGCTCATTTCATATCGAACTGCAAGTCCAATGATCGATGTTCTATATGGTAGGAATAGGAACTAGGAACACGCACATCCGGTGGCGGGTGGCCAATGCAAGTCCAATCTTGTCGATCACCGGAGCATACATATATGGAAGGTTCAGAAAAGGGTGATTCTGTTTAAACATGCAGCAGCTTCTATGAAACAGATGAGATAGACCATGTCCAGTATGGGTTGGAACTTGGAAGCGATGGCAAATAACACCTCCCAAAAAGTGTTACCTTAGTCAAACTGTTTAAAATTTAGTTAATCAAAATTCTATATTTATAACTATACATCTGGTAAATCTAAAGATATTTATCTCACATCATAAATATTTATAATTGTTTGTATACATTAAGTTAAATTTCAATAGTTTGATTTAAAATTATTCAAGAGTTGCATTTCTTTTAAGACGGATAATTACATGTTGTAAGCTCTTACGGGCTTACGGCAGATCTTATATGGTAATGAAGGGGTGGAGAGATAGAATAGAACTTGGCAAGGAAAAGACGCAGGGCCGACGTAGATGGTAGGGTGTGTTTTTTTAGGGAAAGATGGGTCGGGGGCTGATCATCTGTCATAGGTTGGGCCAAGAAATTCCTCTAAAAGAAAAGGTTGGGCCAATAAAGGCCTGCTTGGAACGCGGGAAATTTTTCCTATAAAATTAAACTGATTCTTGTAAAATTCCCGTGTTCCCCCTAAGGCCTCGTTCGGCAGCTGGGGAACCAATCCAGGAGAAGAATCAATCCAGGCCTGGAATTAGTTGATCCCCTTGCTGTCACTCATTCCCTGGGCAGGTTTAATTCCCTAGGAGAACCAATCCCCTTGCTCCTATTTGATTGTTCGGTTAGCCAGGGATGAATCTAGGGCTAAGAATCTGATGCGTATACATATCTAGATGTTTAACTGACAAAAGTGCATCAGAGGCAGCTGCAAGTCTGCAACCAGCGTAAATTCGAGTGATAAGGAATACAAAAGTGCATCAACAGCAACATACTCTTACAATAGTTACAGTCTATAGTTCCCAAGAATTTATACGATCCATATCACTGATCATCTAACAAACAAAAATCAAGGTATTGAAACTTTGAAAGGAGTCTTCTACTTGTTGTATATTGTAGTAATTTCTTGTTTCTACAAGATCACATCTGGCACAAATCTTCTATTAGATCTCTGAATGTTTAAAATGCAAGGGTTCTACGTAGCAACTTGATAGAAACACAAACGTTCTGGGCATCTTGTACTACCTCAGTATCCTTAGGTTCTCCAAAACCTGAAACGGAAATGTTGGATATTATGATATAGCAATCGCCGACCAATGGAAAGAGGTGAGAGGGGGTGCAAATAAACTATTAGTTTGATAAAAATAAGAAATATCATCTAGATAATAATACAAGTAAAAAGAAACCATCTGGTGAAACTAAACCCTGAACAAATTGCTCCTACGTTAATCAACTTTGCACGCATCCAACGGGTCTTAATCAAGAGGTTCAGGGCTGTCATATCTAGCTAGGATATGAACAGATTGCTCCTGCTCTATGCATAAAACAGATTACCCCACACAAATTAAAGGTAGGCACCCTTGCCAATAACACTGACAATATACGTACACGGCCACCCAACCCAACAACTAGTATATATAGCCGATAACAAGACAAGGCTGTATATCGATCCTATTCCTATGCATGCATGCATGCATGATACATACATACTATGATATATCCAAATTAACACACGTATACAGACTACTTGATATATCCAAATTAATAGTTCTTCTGATTAGTAGTTTCAGAAATCAGAACTGATACATGGTAACACACGTTATACATTTTAGTCAGTTAAAAAGATTTTATTCCTGGTCATTGAAACAAAAGTAATTGAATCAGAACAAAAAGTTAGGACTTCCAGAATGCTAACGAAGATGACTTCTGGATCAAGACAATGCTAATCAGATAATACTTCAACTAACTATAAGAGGCAATGAATACAAAGGGACGTCTACTAAAATGTAAATCCAAATCGCAAAACCATGATTCACTGAAGTATTAATCCAAACCGCAGAACCATGAGTCAGTTTCAAAATTAAACAGGCAGATAGTGGATATAAGTTTGCCAATAAAAAGAAAATAGCATTTCTTGCAGATCAGTTCTGAATATACTGACACAAAAGGTTTTAGACAATAATGCCAGCAGCAGCTGAAGGAGAGAAAGTAGCTAACCATGAAAAATCACTGAGAACAAGTAGTGAGAAGCTACCCTGTACACTACAAGGTAAGATCTACGAACCTTCAGATATTTTTTTTTCAAAAGAAGACATGGATGTTATAATGTCCGTGACATGATACATTTCCAAGCTGCAGGAGTATGAGCTCCATGCCTTGCAGCTAGTTATTATTTACCACCACATATAAAACCATAGTCACCTACAAAGTTTTTTCATCTTCTTTGATTATGATATAGAAGAATTAAATATTTTTCAATGATCATGTCCCAGTGAAACAACAATCCTCCAACCAGGTAAATCACTCCTGTGATAATCCAAACTCTAGTATTTTACAAACGTTCAGGCCCAGATGCACCGCAAAGGAGTCCACCTGCCCAAAGCAAACGAACGAAAAGCATGCATATCTCTCATTCTTCCTTTTTCTGATCCAGCTTTAAGTATGCATCTAACCAAAGAGACCGACGAGCAGTTTGGTCGCTGGGGGCAAAGAGTGGCGCCTTTCCTGGCAAGACCAGACCGACCGGGCGAGCCAGCCATTCATTCACCTAGGGACGGATAGAGCGCAAGCAAGCAAGAACCCTAGCGCCGACGAGAACCCTAGCAAGAACCCTAGCGCCGCGGAGAGAATGGGGCAACGAAGACGAGGGCGATGCGTTACCGGCGAGAAGGCGACGGAGAGCGCGGACGTTCAATGGGGAGCGGTCGCCGTCGCCTCGTGCCGCGCCGTCGCATCCCCTCGCGATGCCCCGCGCCGTCACCTCGTGCCGCACCGTCGCGAATCGCGAGTCGTGTGCCGCGCCGTCGCCAGGATAGGTTCCGTCTCCATTCCGGGCCAAAGAGGGGGGAAAAAGGCCCAGATTGATCGGTTTGCATTCCGGGCCGTATCTAACCGAACGGTCATTCTTGATCTGGCCTGGCTTCGAACCGGGCCTATTCGATCCGGGCGGATCATGCCGCGATCCAGGCCGTTCTGGGCCAAAACGAACAAGCCCTTAAGGTGAGTTTATGTGAATCAGCTGTGTTTATTTCCTCCTCCTAAACTTTAGTCCTTGTCACATCGGATGTTTGACCACATGCATGAAGTATTAAATATAGACTAATTACGAAACTAAATGCCCAGATTGAGACTAATTTGCGAGACAAATTTTTTAAGCCTAATTAGTCCATGATTTTACAACATTGTGCTACAGTAATATTTACTAATGCCGGATTAATTATGCTTAATAAATTTATCTCGCGGATTACCGACGACTTCTGTAATTTGTTTTATTATTATTATCTGAATACTCGACGTGACACTCTCATGTGACACCCCTAAACTTAGAGTGGAGTTCAATTAATATGATATTTTTGGAAGATTTTCAAAGAATATGATTGAAGATTAAATTATGATTATAATTGATTGATGCTAACAAACAATAGGGAAATGCTTGGACATTGTGTTCCTGCAATCCTGCTGCTGCTTGGGCAAAAAAAGATTGTTGCACCCAGCAGAATGCTTCCTTGCAAAATTGTTTGCATGTAGGAAGAAGCATAACAAATCTCAAGATATGATTCGAGATTTGTCAACAATGAAGACTTGATCCATGCCCACTAATCTTTCCTTTCCTCTGACTCCAAATAAATCCTTCTCGTTCTACCCACCCCTTCGGAAGGGCTGAAAGTAGCCGGTGGCCTATTAAGATGATAGATAGTTCTTCCATATATATCTATTTTTTTGTGACTTCGAAACAATTATCTAAACTGTTGGAACACTTTTTTTTCATAAAAACATTACAACTTTGCAAAAGAGGTAGAAAATGTGTGTCAGCTTCCAGATATTTGTCAAAAGAAAAGGCTAACGAGTCACAACTGTTGCTTCCACGTAGTTGACTAGTTGTCAAATCACATATCATTCTTTGTGAAAAGTTTTGCAAAGATAGTAGAGAAAAACTTTTTTTTCTCGAATATGCAAAAGATTTGAGTATCGTTGTATTAACAAGAAGAGTTTAAATATATAGACGACACAAAATAGGTGTAGCTGGACCATCCACGGCAGTTGCACGGACATGGATATCACGTACGCATCAGCATCACCCTTCTTTTGTCTCCGCTGCGTAGTATTGCAAGCTGAATTTGCATCTCCTTTATGATGAACTGAAATTTACTGTTTTTAATTAAAATAAAACAAATGGAAGCGAAGGGAATCTGGAGGACGAAGACGAATGAATTGGATTTGGGGATTTGGGCTAGGTACGGTCTGGGCTTGGAAGGGCTGGGCCATACAGGATAGATAATATTAAGAAAATGTTTAATTGATTGGATGGGCTCCTTCGAGATGTGTGCAACTTTTAGAGAGAAGTACCGGAGCAGTTCCCTTGTTGAAATTCTGAACATGATCAACATTTCTGACAAGCATATAAATTGTTCCCGTGCATGTGTTGTCCACAGCTTATATTCTTCTCCGCCTAATTAGTTTGACGCCCAAATTTTTGCCCAATAATTCTTCTCTTGTGCTCTTGGATCACGAGCTATGGCCCCGTTCGCTTCGCTGACACTAGTAGAAAAACGACTTTGGATCCACTTCGAAATTTGGTTTTAGTCTCGGTATTTTTCGCATCAGGGACTAACGAAACCTTTAGTCCCGGTTGGTAGCTCCAACCGGGACTAAAGGTCCCTGCCCAACGGCTAAAAGTGCGAGAATCTTTAGCCCCGGTTTGAGACACGAATCTGGACTAAAAGTGTGACTTTTAGTCCCGGTTTGAGACACGAACCCGGACTAAAGGTACCTTTAGTCCCGGTTTGTGCCTCAAACCCGGACTAAAGGTGTCTCCAAACTAAATTTAAAAGGAAAGAGTATCTTATCTAAGTAAGATGTGTGGTGGTAGGTGAGATGGTAACGCGTGCAAGAGCTGAAGTGGGAGGTCGTAGGTTCGAATCTCCACAACTGCAACTTTTTTTTACCCAATAAACACCTCTAGTCCCGGTTGGAGGAACCGGGACTAAAAATCAAGACCTTTAGTCCCGATTTCGTAGTCCCGGTTCCAAAATCGGGATTAAAGGGGGTTGAGAACCGGTACTACACCTCGTTTCTCTACTAGTGTGAAAAAACAAGTCAAAACACTGTTCTGATCACGAGCTATGACCCTGTTCACTTCGCTGAAAAAACAAACCGAAACACTGTTTTAACTGAAAAACAAGCTGAAAAAGATGAATTATAAGAGAAGCGAACATGGCCTATATTCCTAGCACATTAGCAAAAGAGGAAAAGGAAAGAAAGAGCAAGACTATACACATGCATTTAGCTTTAATTCCCTCGATCCAGTAGGTGCAGCATCATATACAATACAAAGTCTTGTTGAATTAGAACTTAGACTAACAGGGTCTTATCTTAGTCTAAATATGATCACTAACTAAATCTTATGCGGAAATTAATCTGATACTAACCAGAGTTTGTAGATGTCATCTGAGTGCCTCCGTAGACGTAGAAGAGTTGACGTAGATTAAGTAGATCTTAGTCTTCACTAGATTGAGGACGGCCTTCCTAAACCCTACAGTGCCTAATCGATCGGTTATGTGAATAGTCGTATGGATTAGAGAGATTGTGACATCAGGGACGTCTCTCTTATTTATAATCGCGCTGTGGGTCAGGGGGCCGAACCCTTAGAATTTTAAGTGTTGCCGCCGACCATGGCAGTTCTTATTTAGTTGGAAATAAATGACGAGTGGGTGGACCAAAAGCTTAATGCTTAATTAATCTCATAATTAAGTTTAGGATTAGCTGAACTGATCATATTCTAACATTCTCCCACTTGATCGAACGGCTAATGCAATTATGCAACTAATGTTCGCTTTACACTTATGTTCACACTCAATACTACAATAAGACCAGACCAATGTGTCGTCAGCAGCATTAATCGCCACTGGAACCCCATTACCCATAGTTCACTGCAATACCTTGTTAGAACACTTATTATTTATTGGGAGTATATGACCCTATTATCATGAATCAAGTCAAAGACTACACTAAAACCCAAATTGATTTGCGCACTCATAAATGGGTAAGTGTTAAGACTCAAATAATCAAATATGCTAGCATCAGCTTAGTTCTTATTTTTCTCAAGCTTAATAATCTGATTCTAGGTTCTTTCTTTCACAACATTTAATCAATGTGCTTGGCATCAACATTTGATGCGTTGTTACTCGAAATAATACTGCAACTCAACTATAGGCCTATAACAGTATGTCATTACTCAATATTGGGACAATATCTCTTAAGCCACATAGCCTGTCGTATTCATGCCACTAATTGAGCTCATCTTAATACTAATTATATTTAGAGATTTCAATAAAGTTGTCCTTTTCTCCAAGAGTAGGTATAATCTAATTGTGTACTGTCTTATACATACTCAAGAGAATTGGCAAATAATTCTTAATTCTTATAAGTGACATGATGACTCTTTTGGTGCCTCATCAATATCTTAAAATTCTTTAGCACCTTCTAGTGGACCTATTCTGGATTAATAAACTAATATTTTGCCAAGTATCCCAATGCCAAGTCTAGACTAGTATTGACTTTGAGCATTCTTAAAGTTAATGATAGCCGAAGCATATGGAATGTCTTCCTCTTCAACTGTTACTAACTTATTCTTAGAATAATTGGGATAATTAAACTTAATGCATTATGCAATTGCATTATGCGAACAAACAAGCATGTCATTACTTATTCAAAATCCATGACTTATGCATTCATTTGATATGCTTTTCATGATAATCCTAGTACTCATTTGGTATTGTATGGTGTATCTCAATATCCAAAAAAACTGAGAGGCTTTACCAAAATATATCATATTAAAATTTTTGGGCGAGTAGAAAACACTTATGTGACATTTCTATTGCCACATAACCCAACTTAACCCATGTAGAGTATTAGGACAATAAACTTTTCCACCCTTTTTTTAAACATAATATTCCACTTAATGAAATTCTAAACCATCGTGGGCTATGTTCTTAGTTTAAATCTTTCAAAACTCCCATTGAAGTCACACTTAGAATTGTAGACCTATTTATAGCCTACTATTTTGACTTCACTAGGAAACTTATTGACAGCCACACTTTATATATACACTTATGGACCTTAGCTTATAAAAATTGCTTAGTTTAGAATAACAAAATTCCTCTAGATGTGATCACTTATAGATTTACCATGGATCACAAGCAGTTTAATAACAATAGAGGTTTACTTATGTACCTTATTATCAACCAATGCTTGCTACATATATCTGTTGTGGCTTACTAATGGACTCTTAAAAATCCACAATAGAAATTGTAGTAATTTAAATGGAGGTATACTAATGACTTATGGCACAAACTGAGATATTTATGTCTTCTTGAGTCATTGATACAGAAAACTAAGCTCGTATCTCTCCAAGATTCAATTTTCCTCCTTTGTGAACTCCCACTAGCTCCCACTAATTTTTGCATTCTCTAGGAACACATTCAGGGTGCCATGTGGATAGCTCATTTACTTACAATCTCATTTCTTATCCTTAGCTTGACGGTACTTATGTCTTGCTAAGGTTTTGCCTAGTAAAACTTTTATGGTCAAATATTCATCAATCAGCATTGGCCAGAATGATAAACATAAGGCATATAAGTCTCAAAAAGAAGCTCTATGAACTAGTCTAATCAGCGTTGGCCAGAATAAACTAGAACAAGAAACTTGGTGGATATGCAAACACTAATCAGCTTTGGCCAGAAATAGTGAAAGCAAGCCATACTTCAATTAGAGACTAATGTTGGGCTGAGGGACAAAATTAGTATGATTTTCTTATTATTATTTCTCAAGTCCCATGCTTTCTTATTTGAATAGAGCATCTCTTTCCTGACGAGACAGTCCATTCTTCCCTTCGAAATGTGGCTTAACTATAGTGACACAATTTTGACAAGGTCTCATCACCTGACTAATGATTAACTTAAAGATAATAACATAAGAAAACTCATATCACAGGAAATAAATTTCTACCAATTAATAAGATAAATCATAATGGAATAAATTTGATGTATTCATAAACTCCAAACTTAAGAACATTTGTTCAAAACATAAAGTATCTCATACTAAGATGACATAAGCATCATTGAGAACTAAGTTTAAAACTAATCTAATGCGAAGCTCCAAGGCTCGACTTCATCTTTATTCCATCAATGGCTCCTTAAACTTTGCTCCCCTTGCTCCCCTATTTATTGCACCTTAGTTAATCCACTATATGTTGGGGAAATTTTTTAAGTAAAACTTATGAGACAACTTAAGTTACCTATCTTTCGAAGCCATTCTTATACTTATCATCAATTTGGTAACTTGCAAAATTTGTAGACCGTTGGAAACTTATCATTTTGAGCATGTTTGGTATGGTTTTCTGGCATAGAACTCATAAGGCAATTTACCATAAACTCATCAGACACATGTAATACAAGTGCCTTCAATTCATAAGCCATATCAAACAAGCTTTTAATGTGTTACCCAGGCCACTTATCCCATCATAATGGGAATTAATTAAGTTATCAAAGAGGAAAACCTTTCTAAAATGTGCTTTTATGGAGTTGTGAAGCTCCTTAGCACTTAATTCCATGTTATCCTTTTCAGTAGGGAAAAACTCCTCATATCAAAAGAGATTGAGTATTGTGACAGAACCGTCCAATTTATACAAGATCAAGTATGGTTGTCCCCGCTAACACATTGACACATGCATACTTTCACTTATATAAACCCGGTAGTCCGTCGAGTGTCACTAAGGACCTCGGTAAATCACCATCACAACCAAGATCGCATGATTAAGCAAATACACATCACATACACAGAGTTGCAGTGGAAATAATATTACAAATGGGTTCACAAATAATAGTACAAGTTTGGGTTTCAAAACCGATTAAGAAAAATAATATAGCTTTCAAATGATTACATTAATATAAGTTCCAGATACATTTCTAGCATAAGTGACATCGTCTGATAAAAAGCATATAGATGAGAAATAAATAGAGTCACCGAGCTCACCGACGGTTAGCCACCATCTTCAGCAGGCCAAGACTTCACCTGTGTAACACCCTCGGTGTTACACCGTAAATCATTTACTAAAACATGTCATGAGCATCATGTTTATGTGTTAATGCATGTCATAAAGTGTGTAGATCAATTTCTATAACTCGAAATGATCAACTAAAATGCGAAACGAAAGTTGATTTGATAGTCATGTTATATCATTTAGGGTTTAAAACCAATTTTTATTAAGCAAAAATGCTATAGAACATATATGTGTCACCTTAATAAAGTTAGAAGTACAAACTTTGTAGATGACAATGAAAAAATTGTTGTCAAAAAATGATATTACTAGCTAATATTTCCACTAGCTTAGAAATCGCAAATGGAAATCAAATTCAGCTCAAAAACTAAGACATTTTCAAGTCTGCCAACAGTTAGACATTGCTATGTTTAGCAATTTATTGTGAGAGATTGGATTAAAGGGTGGTGTAGTGTTATAGCTTGATTTGGTAGTCTCATGTGCCATCTTGAGCATGGTGAAGATGCTTTAGGTCCTAAAGCAATCATTTGGTCATGTTGAACGCTTTAAAATTCGTGTGTGTCACTGTCTTTGGTTGGTTGGCGCCGAGTGCGCAGTCACCGCGCGGCCTTCTCACGCCACGCACATGGCCGTGTCTCGTGCGGTCAGCCATGCCACCGCGCTTGGCCAGTCGAGTTACCTAGGCTTAGCCGAGGCCGACAGCAGCGAAGCGCTGGCCCTGTGTCCTACTGCTCTGCCTCACGCTGCCATCTTGGGTGCCGCCGCGGCCACGCTGCTCTACCGTCATGTCCGCACTGCCGACCCTCCTCATGTCTTGATGTTACTGCTATCGTCGCATAGTTGTCGCATCTGCGCCGGTCCACTACACCTCTACGCTATTGCCGCCGCTATGCATGTCGCCTTTGCCGCACGCGCGTGGGTGAGCCACCGTCGCCATGCCATTTAAGGCACCGCGGCCATGTGGGCCACATCGGTCGGGCACGTGCCTATCAGCTAGCGCCAGCGCATGGGCCTCCCGTTCCTACCGCTCATGTCTCGCCAGGGCAAGGACGAGCTGAGCCCACCTGCCGCGCCGTCTCTCTCTTTCCCTCTTCTCCCTCTATTTCTCGCCGCCATCGTGTCATGTCACAGTGAAGCCAGAGAGCGAGCACCTCTCATCAATTCCTCGTGCTCACATCTCCACCTTCACGCCCCCTCTCCAGCCGACCCTACCCCGCCTTGACTCACGTCACACCGAACTCCAATTTTGGAGCTTTGCCCGTTGTCGTGCCGTTAAGGCCCGTCACCGCCCACGTCGTGGCCAGCCTCCATCACTTCACCCCACACTAATTCCTCTGCACCACTAGCTCGCCTTGGCTCCCTCTTTGTCATGTGCACGCTAGCACAACTCTAGTGCCGCCTCCTCGCCGCTGCCGTGGTCGTGCCTTTGTGGTCCACCATTCACCTCAGAGCGCGCACGTGGCTAGCCTCGCTCGGGTTGTCTCCGACCGAGCTAGCTTCTCAGTAAGGTCATTGGTGAGTTGTCGTTGCTCACCCGCTACCCCTATCGCCTTGTTGTTGCTGCTGCTCACCAGAACGCCGTCGCCATTACCACAGGGTGTCCGCCGTCATGGAGAAGTCCTTCTACGGCATTTTGACTCGTGCAACCACTGCCCATCGTCTCGCATCAAACCGTAGGTGAGTGTCGGCCTCGTAGATAGGTCAACGTGGGTCCCGTGTGGCCGGCGCAAGCGCCAGTGCCACCGCTCGTCGCGTTGGAGCGCGCAGGGAAGGCCGAGGGCCTTGCCATTGTATAGAGGAGAAATATCTGAGGGTTCCATTGCAAAGTCGCTGACTATAGAAATAGTAACGTGACTGTGGGTTGTTTTGCTTGAAGTCCAGGGGCATTTTTGCTAATGAGCTAGCACGCGCGGGATTCCATCACCGCGGGCCACCTCGTGCTGCAGGCCGGCCTTGTGTGGGCCATGCCTGTGGGCCACCGCACGCTCATGCACGCGTGCGCTGCCTCACGTGGGCCGCGTTGGGCCGAAAGCAGTTTACCTTTTTCGTGGAAAAATAGAAATAGCTTTTCATTTCAATTCTAAGCTGAACTTTGATAATTAATATAAGATAATGTAGATACCCAAAAATTATGAAACAAATTTTGTTAAGTTCCTAAAATTGTGCTATATCTGTTAGTGTATTTAGTTCATATATATACTTGTTGATACAAGGAGCTATTAAATCAATTGAGAGTGCTTAATATTATTAGGTTAAATATTATAAGAATTTTTGTGGCAAAATGGTGATAGCTTGAGGTTTGAAAATTTTACAGTAGCTTCATGGTATTATTATGTGCTCACTATAATTTTTGCAACCCTAAAATCGACTATTTAATATGGTAGCTAAATACCCATTAAGGCTAAATGGATAATGGCATGATATTGGTTTATAAAAATTAAGCACTTGTGGGGTGAGCTTGGAATCTATTTGATAGAGATAATGATTAGCTTAGTATTTTAGTCATTAGAGCTAGCTTAGTAGCTTAGCATGTGTATTCTTATTTTAAGAGTTGCTGTTGCCAAAATACTAAGTTCATCGCATGCATGTAGAGAACGAGTTGGCGGAGATCGTGACCATCGGAGATCACGAGTTCGAGGAGGTGATCGAGGAATACAAGGAGGAGATTCTTGTGCAGGAGGAGGTCCTAGAGCCATCACTAACTAACTGAGCTGACACCCCGCCTGCCCAAGGCAAGCCCTGGTGCATAACCCTTATTTTGAATGATCACTAGATATATATATGTGATGTGCATTTATGTTGCAGGATTTATATTGAAACTACATGCATAGATAACCTACCTATGAGTTCTACTAGCATAGGTCGAGTAGCTGCTATGCTTAGGCTATCGGTAGCGTGAGTAACCTACCGTTACTCACAATAGGTGATTATTATTATCATTCTCATGATAAAATGGTGAAAAGAAATAAAGACCGAGTAGGGATATGGTACGAGTATTGGTGGGTGTAAGAGGTTGTGTCCCACGGCCAACAGGGCATGGCTTGGTTACTGTTGACAAAAGATGCTCGGCAGTTCTCCGAGGGGTATCCCACGAAGGTAAATTGATCGGTAGAGGTGCGCGTGATAGGAACCGGACGGTGACACAACGCGTAGAGACAACGATTTAGATAGGTTCGGGCCATCTGATTGACGTAATACCCTACGTTCTGTGTCTTTGGTGTATTGTATTGATTGTGAGATGTATGTAGATGTCCACTAGGGGACCCCTGCCTCTCCTTATATACTCTAGAGGGGTAGGGTTACAAGGAAAGTATCCTATTTGGTACTATACAATGTCTTGTGGTGCATGTCGACCAGTGCCATGCACAACTTGATCTTGTGGGCTAGGCCACCTCTAATGGTGTGGCCCATGTCTTGTCTTATGGATATCGAGGGGTCATATCCCCACAGCTAGTCCCCGAGCACCTTGTATCCTTTGAGCAATGCTATCTTGAACAAGTCCGAGCAGTTTGACGTGAAGTCGACCAGTTTAACTTGTGATCTGAGTAGTGGAAGTCGAAGCCGACCATCTTAACTAGTGACCTATGCGATGAAAGTCGAAGCCAACCAGTTTAACTGGTGACCTAGGCGGTGAAGATCGAAACCAACTAGTTTAACTGGTTAGGAGACCTCAGACTTAGCCAAGTAATGCTTGCTAGAAGGATGTAAGGGGCTCAAGATAAAATTTGAAAATTCTTCCACTTAGGAGAAGTGTAGCCACTTAGACTCCATCAATAAGGTCGGTAAATCAAGAAATAAGCACTACATTCATCGCCAGGTGAAGTGTAGCCACTTAGTCCCCAAGCCTGCTGGAAGATGAAGAATGAATCTTGTAGCAGGGTCAAAGAAAAGAAGTCTGAAAGCTTGCCGGCATCATCTGACATGCGCATATCAAGACCCCAAACGTGCTGCCCAAGATCAGCATACTGATCCGAACAGCATGGAGCAACTTGATAGCACACCGATGAGACGTAGCAAGATCCGACCACCAAGGGAGCCCTCAGCTTGGCTGGCGATGCTTGCACGAAGAATCCAAACACTAAGGAGTCCCCGACGTAGCTGGCAATGCCCGAGCACCAAGGAGTCCCTGACGTAGCTGGGATGTCCGAGCACCGAGGAGTCCCCAGCGTAGCTAGCGATGTCTGAGCATCGAGGAGTCCCTGGCGTAGCTAGCGATGTTCGAGCATTGAGGAGTCCCCGGTGTAGCTGGTGATGTCCGAGTACCGAGGAGTCCCCAGCGTAGCTGGCGATATCTGAGTACCGAGGAGTCCATGGTGTAACTGAGGAGTCCCTGACGTAGCTAGCGATGTTCAAGCACCAAGGAGTCCCTGGCAGAGCTGGCGATGTCCGAGCACTGAGGAGTCCTCGGTGGAGCTGGCGATGTTCGAGCACCGAGGAGTCCTCAGCGTAGCTAGCGATGTCCGAGCACCGAGGAGTCCTCGACATAGCTGGCGATGTCCGAGCACCAAGGAGTCCCCGGCGTAAGTGGCGATGTCCGAGCACCAAGGAGTCCCCATTACAGCTGGTGATGTCTGAGCACCGAGGAGTCCTCGGCGTAGCTAGCGATGAAGCACGAGCGACGAACAGTCTGGTCAATTGGTCAGCAACGAAGTGAGCATTGAGTAGAAGCGACTGACAAATAGTCCGATCAATTGGTCGGCGATGAAGTCTATGAACCTAGCGGTCCGACCAGTTGATCGGTGGAGAAGTCCGAGCACTAGGTGGTCTAATCACCTGGATGATTATCCTACAACACAAATATGTAGAATGGGTAGTACATGATGTAAAAATATATGAACTCCGGAGAAGAATCAGCAATGGTGTTGAAATAGCGTATGCAGCTCGACGATCAGTTGGTGTGAACACTTAGTGTTATTCTGAAGATGTATTTATATTTAATACAAACCGCCTGACCAGTTAGTGTGTAGTTGAGTCTACAGCCCTAGCTAGCCCATTAACCATAACGCGTAGCGCGGAGCCCATGTGCGTGTAGGAAGAACAAAGCATCGCTATGGAGCCGCTGCCGACCACCCATAATGCAGAGGGCAGACGCTCATGCACATGTAGGGAGGAGCTAGAGATAGGGCCGTCTTTGGGGACATCCGAGCGTCAACATGACTGTTCAGAGATTTACCTTTGACTTAGTTGTATGTCATCTTTAAGTTGGTATACATGAAAGAAAATCGTTTGGAGAGCAAACATGGAGAAAATAGCTCAAAGAAACATTATGGCGATATATGAAGATTGGAGAATATTTAGAAAAATATTAAAGCATGACTTAGCTTTAGACAGAACGTCTGGTCGGTAGCGTATGTCATTATCTGGTCGGCGACGCGGACAGCTTGCTTAGCGGCTCGCTTGATGGCTGGAACGAAGTTGATCTCATGTTGGAGTAGGACGGAAGTAGTTGGAGCTTGGCGGTGTCAATCCGCATACGAAGGCGTGTGCCGTGGTTGAAGAAGGATGTCGACGCGATCCGCCGAGTTGCCATGAAGGATGTTGATCTTGAGTTACGCCATCTGGTCCGCCAGGGATCAGCACGCACGAGCCCCATGGTGGGTGCCAACTATCGACAAAAGATGCTCGGTAGTCCTCCGAGGGGTATCCCACAAAGGTAGATTGATCGGTGAAGGTGCGCATGATAGGAACCGGACGGTGACACAAGGTGCAGAGATAGCGATTTAGACAGGTTCGGGCCGTCTGATTGACATAATACCCTACGTCCTGTGTTTTTGGTGTATTGTATTGATTGTGAGATGTATGTAGATGTCCACTAGGGGACCCCTGCCTCTCCTTATATACTCTGGAGGGGTAGGGTTACAAGGAAAGTATCCTATTTGGTACTATACACTATCTTGCGGTGCATGTCGACTAGTGCCGCGCATGCTTTGATCTTATGGGCTGGGCCACCTCTGATGGTGTGGCCCATGTCTTGTCTTATGGATACCGGGGGTCATATCCCCATAGTTACATTGTTTTCCCTATCCGTGTCGGTTAAGGACCGGTCGTTGCATTGGATTCTAATTAGGTCATAGACTTATTATCCCGAGCACATACTTATTTATGGGAGCGGGAAGGCTTGTTGCTCTCTTGTCGTGGGTTTTGGCTCTTTCTAGACTGACTAATTGGAGGCGGGGATGGTGGAGGTCTAAGCACCACACTAAGTCCAGGACTCAGGTGTGGGGGCTTGGAGTCCAAGTTTGGACAGGGGCCTAGACCCCTTGATAGGAGAGTGGTGGGTTGGTCCTGCTTGTGCCTAGGGTACAAGCGGGGCATGTGCTTTGGGGTACCCAGCTAGGCTACATTGATTCGTGAATCACCGTGTAATACGGTATGACTTGTCTACGATCTAGCACCATAGTAAGAACTAGAAGATGAAAGGTGATGAAATGGATCTGATTGCTCAACTCTTGCTTGAAAGTAGAACAGGTGCTTACATAGAATGGTTAGCTAAGGAACTAATCATGACTGCTAATAAAATACATACATAAGGATTCACTGCTAGTAATGCTTTTGCAAAAAGGAAACCCAACAAACCATAAAGCTTATCATATCCTTTGGAGTCGGAAAATTATTCCCACTAGTTGGGTAAATCTTGTGAGTACATTGTCTACTCAGGGTTTATTTACCCCTGTTGTAGGTGCAGCTTCAGAAATGGCTGTTGCGTGGAGGATTCTTCTGGTGGGCACAAACAGATCCTTGTATCTTATCATTAGATGCTTATTTCAATTCCGCTGTTTAAATTCTGCGCTATGAACTTAGTATTGCAATAATGTATTTTTGAGAACTCGTGTTGTATGAAATGGACTAAGTATTGTAAACTCGTACTCATTATTGGATCTTGGATGAAAAGCATCGATTGTTCAAGTTCTCCCTTAGGGTGTGCTCCACAGAACCGTCCGATGTAGTTTACTTTTGGGATGCTTAGTGTCTGGTGGAAGACGAGCACCTCCAAAAGCGTGCTATTTCGGACGGTTCTACCACAGGTGGTATCAGAGCCAATAATGAGTCTACGAGTTTCATAACACTTTTTAAAACCTAAAATTTGACCAACAAAAGCTTTGTGAAAAGTAGGATGCGATAAAATTATGTAAATAAGTATAAGCCCTAGCAGTATGGTCTATCTAGGATAGCAGCACTAGTTTTATCTAATCAATTTTCTATAGGTACAATGACTTACGCTGTGTAAGAATCATTTAGCAAGCGGAAAGTGAGTGTGCGATGTGACAAATTTTTTTGCGAATGCCGCTATATTCTGGCTTGAGTGAACAGGTAGGCTGATGCATGATCATGAAAAGAGAATCTTGCTTAAACTAAACTCCCCCCACACATATAATTTGGATTAGTGAATTGATAGGATAACCTAAAAGAATGCTTCGTCTAAAAGCCTTATCATTTCTCTAATCTCTTATTCCTAATCTAGAGGTGTTGTCCCTAATGGTTGGTTCCTATTTGTTTATAGATGAACCTGAGGTCTGGTCGTAGGAGTACCAATGCTGGGATAGGTCATGGTCTTGGTGAAGACCAGGGTGATAACGGTCGCAGTGAGGACAATGGCCACACCAATGGGGACAGCCATGAGGCCCCACTTCTGGCTCCTCCCCCTTCACCACCACCACCTCCGATGACCCATGCGGAGATGATGGTGGAGATGCTGGCTGCTTAGTGTGAGTCAGCCCGTGCCTTGGAGATGCTAGCCTAGGCTATTGGTGGCTTTGCCCATGGAGACCCCGGTGGTAATGGTGGGAACGGGGGTGGTGCCCATGGTCCCGAGGGGCCCTGTTCTTACCAGGATTTCTTGAAGACGCACCCACCCACGTTCACGCTGACTGCTGAGCCTCTAGATGCGGAGCATCGGCTTCGTATTCTAGAGCATAAGGTTCAGCTACTCATGGTGACTGAAGAGCAGAAGGTGCACTTTGCTGCACAACAACTGTTGGGTTCTACCAGTGCATGGTGGGACACGTTCAATGCCATGTAGCTGGTGGACCACTGTGTGACTTGGCAGGAGTTTACCGCTGCTTTCAGAGAGTACTCCATTCCTGCTGGTGTGCTGAATAGGAAGTTGACTGAGTTCCTAGATCTGAAGCAAGGGAGCATGTCTATGATGGATTATGTGAACAAGTTCAACCATCTGGCATAGTATGCTAGGATCCCCGTCGATACTGATGAGAAGAAGGGGGACCGTTTCTATCATGGCTTCTCTTGTAGTCTGCAGAAGGAGTTATACACAGAGAACTACTAGACTTTTGGTGCTATGATGAATGCTGCTATTGCCATAGAGGGACTTCAGCATGACTCTTAGGCCGAGTGGAAGTGCAAGCGAGTGATTACTAGGTCTTCTAGTCACCCCTAGGCTTAGAAGGTATAGGTTGTTAGGTAGATGCCCCATCAGTTTTCGGGTGGGCAGTCGTTCCATTAGCCTCAGCAGACCTACAAGGCACCTCCCACTCAGTACCGTGCACCCACTCTGTAGGTGCAACAACAGCCTTAGGGACAGCAGGTTCCACCTCGTCTAGGATAGGGGAACAAGCCTGGTGCTTGTTTCAAGTGTGGCAAGGAGGGCCACTATGCTCAGGAGTGTCCACAGAACCAGCCTGTGTAGTCTTCCCAGCCTTCAGCCAACTCCCACCTGGTCAAGAGGACGATTATCAAGAAGAAGGTGCCCGTAAGCTGCTTTGGCCAAGTAAACTTCACTGAGGCTGAGATCTTGTAGAATGAACCTATGATGGCGGGTATGTTTACCATTGATTCCCACCCTGCATGTGTTGTTTGATTCTAGTGCATCACATTCATTCATGAGCATGGGGTTTGCATAGAGGCACAATATATCTCTTCTGGCTATTCCTATTGCCTATAGAATCAATACTCTATGTGCACAATTGTGTGTTAATACTCAGACGGACATAGTCAGATTAGTGCTAGCCACTCACACTTACCGCCTCCAGTTCATGGTGCTGCCTGGGCAAGGCATAGATGCAATTCTAGGCATGAACTGGTTGCGAGTTTATGGGGTAGTCTTGAACCTTAAGCAGAGAGTTACTGAGTTATAGCTTCCTTCTTCCGAGGATAAGATGTCTGTCCTTATGCCCTCAGATTCAACCTTACCAGTTGTTGCTCAGGTTGAAGCTTCTCCTGATCTTGCCTCTATTCCTGTGGTCTATGAGTTCCCGGATGTCTTTCCTAAAGATCTACCTAGGTTACCACCGGATATAGATGTGGAGTTTTCCATTGAGTTAGAACCTAGCACTGCTCCTATTTCATGGCGTCCCTACTGCATGGCTCCTAAAGAACTAGCAGAAATAAAGAAGCAGTTAGAGGAATTATTGGAGAAGTGATTTCTCTGTCCTAGCTCTTCACCATGGGGTTGCCTAGCTATTTTTGTGAAGAAGAAGGATGGTACTCTATGGATGTGTGTGGATTACTGCCCTCTTAATGCAGTAACCATTAAGAACAAGTATCCTTTACCCCGTATTGATACTTTGTTCGATCAATTAGCTGGTGCCAAAGTATTTTCAAAGATTGATCTTCATTTGGGTTATCATCAAATTAAGATCTATCCACAAGATATACCAAAGACAGCTTTCTCTACTAGGTATGGGCTGTATGAATACCTAGTATTGTCCTTTGGTCTCACTAATGCTCCTGCATTATTCATGTATCTCATGAATTTAGTCTTCATACCGGAGTTGGATAAGTTTGTAGTAGTGTTCATTGATGATATTTTGATATACTCCAAGAATAATGAAGAGCATGCACAACATCTTCAGATAGTACTAACTCGATTAAGGGATCACAAGCTATACACCAAATTCAGCAAGTGTGAGTTTTGGTTAGATGAAGTGCAGTTTTTGGGACATGTTCTGACACCTAATGGTATCTCTGTGGACCCAATCAAGGAAAAAGATGTGTTAAATTGGAAATCTCCAAAGTCAGTGCATCAGATCCGTCAGTTCCTTCGTCTTGCTGGTTATTATCAGCGCTTCATCATTGACTTCTCCAAAATAGCCCAACTAATGACCAAGTTGCTCTAGAAATATGTCAAGTTTGCATGGAATCCAGCTTGTGAAGAAGCTTTCCAAGCCCTGAAGAAATTTGTTACCTCTACTCCTGTTCTTGCCCAACCAGATATTGACAGGCCATTTGATGTTTATTGTGATACCTTAAGGATAGGATTGGGATGCGTGCTTATGCAGGATGGACGTGTGATAGCTTATGCTTCATGCTAGCCAAAAAAGCACGAGGTGAATTACCCCACCCATGATTTAGAGCTGGCTACTGTGGTGCACGCTCTAAAAATTTGGAGGCATTATTTGTTGGGAAATAAAGTGCATATTTATATGGATCATAGGAGCCTCAAATATATTTTCACTCAGTCCGAGCTGAACATGAGGCAACGGAGATGGTTGTAGCTAATCAAGGATTATAATTTGGAGGTTCATTACCATCCTAGAAAAGCTAATGTGGTAGCTGATGCTTTGAGTCGGAAGTCATATCAAGTTGAAGAAGCACCATTATCTCTCAACCATGCGAGGTGCTAGCTCACATTGCTCTAGTCTCGGATTTACTTGAGCAAATTATTATAGACCAAAGGCAAGATGTTTTAGAAATTCCGCATATCAAAAAGTTAATTGCCGAAGGGCGTGGTCCACATTTTACTATTGATGATCAAGGTGTAGTGAGGTTCAAGAACAGATTGGTTATTCCGTTAAGTGAGGAGCTTAGAAGAAAATTTTTGGATGAAGCTCATAACTCCAAGTTGTCCATTCATCCAGGAAGTAACAAGATGTACCATGATTTGCGCCACTTGTATTGGTGGTCAAATATAAAGTAGGATATCACCAAGTACGCCGCAAAATGCGACACTTGCGGAAGAGTTAAGGCAGACCATATGCGTACACCAGGATTTTTGCAGCCCTTACCTATCCCTATTTGGAAATGGGAGGATATTTCCATGGATTTTGTTGTGGGTTTGCCTCGCACGACAAAGAGATATGACTCTATTTGGGTCATTGTGGATCGCCTTACCAAGTCCGCTCATTTCCTTCCAGTGGATACAAGGTATTCAGCCAAGAAGTATGCCAAGTTGTATTTTGACCGGATTGTGACCTTGCATGGAGTTCCTCTTACTATCGTCTCTGATAGAGGGTTAGTCTTTGTCTCTCATTTCTAGGAGCAACTTCAGAGATGTCTTGGTACTAGTCTCCTCAGAAGTTTAGTTTATCATCCACAAACTGACAGTCAAACAGAAAGAGTCAATAAGGTACTTGATGATATGTTGAGGGCTTGTGCCATTTCTTTTCCTGAAAAGTGGGACGAATGCTTGACTCTAGCTGAGTTTTCTTATAACAATAGTTATCAAGAAAGCATTCGAATGGCACCATTTGAGGCCCTGTATGGCAAGAAATGTAGAACACTACTTAACTGGGTTGAAGTAGGTGACTGTGGATATTTTGGGCCTGATTTTATCAAAAAAGCTCAAGAGCAAGTCAGTATTATTTAGAGCCATTTGAAGGTAGCTCAAAGTCGCCAAAAAACTTATGCGAACAAGCGAAGAAGGCCCTTGCAATTTGAAGTTAGTGATCATGTGTATCTTAAGGTATCTCCCATGAGACGTGTGCATTGCTTCTGTGTCTGTGGAAAGCTAGCCCCTCGCTATGTTGGACCTTACAAGATTTTGGGCCAATGTGGTTCTGCTGCCTACCGTATCCAACTCTCGGATATTTTGTCAACAGTGCATAATGTCTTCCATGTTTCCCAGTTAAAGAAATGTTTGCGGGTCCTCGATGAAGCTGTGGAAATTGAAGGACTTCCCCTCTAGCCTGACTTGTCTTATATTGAGCATCCTGTCAAGATCTTAGATGAAAAAGAAAGAGTGACTAGAAACAATGTGATGAAGTTTTATAAAGTTCAGTGGCAAAATCACTCGGAGTATGAAGCAACATTGGAGCAAGAAAGCTATATCTTGAACCATTATCCCCACCTTCTTTCTAGTTCACTGAGGTAATTGTTTAAATCAAAATTTATTTCTTATCTCTTTTCCCCACACTAGGCACATGAAATCTCGGGACGAGATTTTGTTTAAGGGGGGTAGATTTGTAACACCCTTGGTGTTACACCATAAATCATTTACTAAAACATGTCATGACCATCATGTTTATGTGTTAATGCATGTAATAAAGTGTGTGGATCAATTTCTGTAACTCAAAACAATCAACTAAAATGCAAAACGAAAGTTGATTCAATAGTCATGTTATATCACTTAGGGTTTAAAACCAATTTTTATTATGCAAAAATGCTATAGAACATATATGTGTCACCTTAATAAAGTTAGAAGTAGAAACTTTGTAGATGACAATGAAATACTTGTGGTCGAAAAATGATATTACTAGCTAATATTTCCACTAGCTTAGAAATCGTAAATGGAAATCAAATTCAGCTAAAAAACTTAGAAATTTTCAAGTCTGCCAACAGTTAGACATTGCTATGTTTAGCAATTTATTGTGAGAGATTGGATTAAAGGGTGGTGTAGTGTTATAGCTCGATTTGGTAGTCTCATATGCCATCTTGAGCATGGTTCAGATGATTTAGGTCCTAAAGCAATCGTTTGGTCGTGTTGAACGCTTTAAAATTCATGCGCGTCACTGTCTTGGTGTAGGGTTGAGACGGCAGACTAGAGGGGGGTGAATAGTCCTTTTTAAAATTAAACGTGTCTACTAACCGAGATAAATGCGGAATTAAAACTAATGGTCTAGCCAAGACTATAGCCCTCTATCTAAGTTCACAAGCACCTTATAAAGATCATAATTATGCAACAAAGGTGCCGGGCTAGCTAGAGCTCACCTAATCAATTCTAGAGCAAGGTCACACAAACCTGTGCACTAGTATTTTGCACAAATGGGGAAGCTCCTACACAATCTAGTAAGCAAAAGCACAAACCTCCTAAGCTCACTAGCAATGCTCAATAACAAGGCAACCAATGCCAAATTAGAGAGCGCAAATACTTAGCTACACAAACTAAGCAATGTGACTAACAAGGTTACACAAACCAAATTAGCCACGCAAGGAACCTACTTCTATGCTACACAAGCTAACTAATTACAAGAGCAACTACACAAGCACAATGTAAATGAAGTAAATACAAGCTTGTATAATGAGGATGCAAATCAGTGGGAATACAAGGATGACATGATGATTTTTATCCTGAGGTTCACGTGCTTGCCAACACGCTAGTCCCTGTTGAGACAAGCTCCAAGGTTGCCATCGGTCCCCTTGCTAGTGGTGACCCACAAGTCACACTCTCCCATGTGGAGTGCTTACTACAAGCTCTAGCACTTGACCTGGCCAGACCACTTGTTGCCCTTTGCATCTTGCTCTACTAAAGTTGCTCTTCGCGGCTCCCACAGGGTGAGCACAATCCCCCTCACAATCACTTCTCCGGAGCACCGCACAATCTTCTTTGCGTGCTTCAACGGAGACCACCACTAAGCCATCTAGGAGGTGGCAACCTCCAAGAGTAACAAGCATCACCAGCTTGCAACTCGATCACCTAGTGCCACTCGATGCAACCTCATGATGCAATTGCACTAGAATTGCTCACTCACTCGATCGGATGAACACTATCAAGCTCAAGTGAGTTAGAGGGCTCCCAAGCACACCTACACAACCACTAAGGCTCAAGGGTGCTCAGCTCTTAGCTCAAGGCCGACCAATGCTTGGTTTTATAGCCCCCACAAAAATAGAGCCGTTGTACACCTACACTAGGCACATTGTGCATCGACCGATTGTGCAGGCCCACTTGACCGGACGCACCGATCCTTGCGTCTGGTTGCTGCCGCGCTTCCACGTGTCACTAGCCATTTGAATTAACCATTGCCGCCAATAGCTAGCTTGCATGCGTGCCTTCATCCACTGATCAGACGCGCTTCTTAGCTTGACTGGACTCGCCACACCTCAACGTCTAGTCATTTCTAGAGAGCTCCTAGAGAGCTAAAAACATGACCAGACGCATCCGTTTGCATGTGACTGGACGCACAGGGGAGTCCGATCCTCTCTGGCCTCTCGCGCCTACCTGCATTAGCGTATGTCAGCAACCACCGGACTCAGCCCCTGCATGTCCGTTCGCGCCAACCTCTACTTCTTTGTCTTAATCTCTCCTAAAGCTTTCATATCTTTGTACAATCTCTCCCCCTTTGTTATCAATTTCTATAAAAAGGTGTGCTTCTTATTGATGCAAAGGTTTGCATTTAGGGTAGATGGTTGAGGCTTGAATCTTGCATTTTTTATGGACATCACTTGATTGTTGGAATGACACCACTTGTAGCCCTTGAGATACCACACATAGGATCTTCGACCTTGGTACCAATTTGTGGGACACCTCCCCCTATGTCATAGCATGAGCCATCCATTTGATAAACTTGAGCTCTTATAGGTGAGGGATGCATTCTTCATTTGATGATCACTTAAAGTTGAGGATCACTTGTGGAACCATTGTCTTGCATGATTGATACTACGTGTAGATGTGATACCACTTGAAAGAATTTTCTAGTATGGAGCCACTTGTTGGATTTATCAATAAAAACCATTTCTTGAACCTTTGTTATCTTCATGAGTACCTGTTTACACCAAAATTTGGAAGAAGGGTCACAGGGACTCAAAAGCCCCCAAGATCATGTCATCAAGGAATCAATTGTGTGCAGATCAGAACCAGCTGATTCAGATGTAAAAACTAGAATCGGCTTTCTTCAGATAGTGCCGGCGGATAACGACAAAGGCTACGCTCGGCGCCAAGACGAAACATGTTGGACTCTACAAAAAGGGAAAGATTAGAGTCCAAGTTATCTTAAATTAGGAATGTTTTCTCTAGGGTAAAAAATTGTAATAAGTCATGCTTAGACAGGAGTCATGCACAGGGCCCGGGTATAAATACCAAACCCCAACAATTGTAAAAGGACAACAATCAATCCAATACACAAGTTTTTTTCAGCTCCGGCCACCCCTTAGGAGTAGGAGTAGAGTAGACCTCGGTGAGTTCTTTAGCAAGTATAGTCGCATCGATCTGGTCGACCTCCACTGCTTGTTGTAAGTACCGTCATGGCTTATACCTCTGTTCGTATGGCTGCATCGATCCAGTCGACCTCCACTATGACTCTAGTATAAGTTAGTTATCGACTATTGCCTAGTTCAAGTATGGTTGCATCGATCCAGTCGACCCCCACTGTATGAACTAGATCAGGGTCAAGTTATCGGCTCTACCTTAGAGTGGCAGTCTTTGATAGATTCATTAAGTTACCGATATTGCTTATTGCTTTCATTATTTATCTAATTGCAGCAATACCACTCTGCCCGATTGAGATTGATCTAGATCGGCCTTATATCTTGTTTAGCTCATCGTTTGTTAATCTGAAACTGATCTAATATATACCTTAAATGATGAGTTATGTTTTATCGGTTGTTTTACTTCAATCTTGATCGTGCATAGCGTACGGTTAAAGCATGTTGCGTCTTGAGTAGATTTATTGGCTAGCGAGAACTGTTCCATGGCCCGTTATCATGCCCTGTGTGATTCTGTCTCACACCCCACTATTAGCACCATGGAGTGGGGATCATTTTTTGATAGATCTATTCCTGATAAGGCATGACTTTAACTGTGCGCTATGCCTGAATCGATTGTTTTAGCCGATATCGAGTGCTTTCATGAACAGTTCGTATCATGAGACCATTGAAGTAAAGATAGGTTGAAAGATATGTTAGCCCCATGATCTTATTATTGTATTACAGCCTGCATGATTCTGCCTCATGCCCCACTGATATTAGTAATGAGTTAGGGTCGTCGAATCTATTGTTATTTCTACGGCCTGCATGATTCTGCCTCATGCCCCACTGGTAATAGTGATAGATGAGATCTAACATGTTCATTAGATTTATCTTTATTAAACGGTTAGATGATGTTGAATTATTTCTTTATATAAAAGGAGTTCGGTTGCATGTAATCATTGGCTCAGCATAACCCAATCATTGTTGACATCTTATTGCCATTGATTAATATCTGCTCAAATAATGATATTTATCTTGAATGATAACCGATTCTTCTTATACAACCCAACTTTAACCGATTTATTCTCATGAATATGCTGGAATCGGCTGTTTAGTCGATCTCTTCTCATATCGGCTCTCAGAGCCACACATTCAGGACTGTCTGGCAACACTGGCAAGTTCCACCCTTAATTACTGATGAACTTTCTCTCCTTGTCAATTATAGGGTCAAATTGACTGGCACGTCTCAGGAGGAGTGCGCAGGATCGACCATCCCTGTGCTGAAACTAGGTGGATCTATAGCTCCATCGAGCAGACCCTTCTAGCTTACTGCGTGTGTCCTCGGTACGGAATGAAAATTCTATGTCAACACATGTTCCTGGCATGACTAGTGGGACCCCACAATCGTCATGGCGGTTCACAACAACGATGACATCCTTATGCTGCATTATGAAGATATACCTAATGGGGATAAGGGTATCATCAGCAAAGCTATAGAAGAGTTTCAGAACAAGTGTTTGTTGTCCTACACCCAAACACATGACAACACAATTGTTCAGAAATTTTCACTACCAAGGGTTCTATTACACGGGCAGACAGACACAACTGAAGCTGAAGATCGGCGTTTCTTTAAGGAAGTTGTAGACAAATCTGTTCGTGATGCCATATCAAGCCATAACGAATCTTTCATGGACATATTCCACAACGCCATGAGAGTGGCGATTCATGGATTTCTAGTTGGTCAAGGTGGACCGGCTTATTACAACATTCTAGATCCGTCGACCTAGGGGACCAATCAAGTCAGTACTAGTCATCAAGAAGTAGCACCAGCTAGTAGTGGTGATGTCCAGACAGTTCAGGGTTCATCTAAACAAACTCAAGGAACTACTAGAAATCAGACACAATACAATTCTGGACTATCAGTACAGCATGTGCAACAGCTGATGGGGCAAAGTCAGAACCAAGTGATCAATTTTGGCACATCAGGCCATATACCATCATTGGCTCAAAAAATAGCACCATCAATTCAAAGGATCCGTAGAGATATAGATCCTTATGTCTATAATCAGAGACTTCAAGTAGCAAGCCAGCAAAGGACCTAGCAGATTGAAATTCCACAAGGGTATCACTATGGCACAGATTATAACACCCTCCACATGATGCCAAATCCAAGATATCAAGGCACACAGGGTTTCAATCTACAGATGGGTCAGCAGGTGTAGAGGATTCCAAATCCATAAGCTGATGAATTATTGCTGAGGGTGACCGAGATGATGAAGAATCAGTTCGATCTGAAGCTAAAAGGGCTGACCTTTTCGTACAAATGCCCATATCCAAAATGGTATGATTTGGTCGCTCTTCCAACAAATTATAGGCTCCCAGAATTCATTAAGTTCACTGGCCAAGACCGTGCAAGCACGATAGAACATATTAGTCGATATCTTATACAATTGGGCGAAGCGTCAGTTGAGGATGCCCATCGAGTTTGTTTCTTCTCTCTGTCCTTATCAGGGCCAGCTTTCACGTGGTTTTCATCATTGCCAGTCAATTCCATTGCCAATTGGGCTAACCTAGAGAAGAAGTTTCATACGTATTTTTACACTGGGACTGGAGAAAAGAAGATTACTGATCTGACAACTATAAGACAGAAGACTAATGAATCGGGCAATAAATTTCTTCAGAGGTTCCGAGAAACCAGGAACTTGTGCTTCTCCTTAAACTTGGCCGATGATCAACTAGCTGCTTTAGCTGTTCAAGGAATGTTGCCGATGTGGAAAGAAAAGTTGTTGGGACAAGAATTTGACAACTTGGGACAATTGGCTCAACGAGTAGCAACGCTCAATAGCCAATTCTAGAGTATGCGTAGAGATACCCGGTTCTAGAAAAGTACCACAGTAGCCGAAGCTTATGATCCATACTCAGTCGATGACGGCTATGAAGATGAAGAAGAAGAGGTTGTTGCAGCTAAATGGAATTGGGGCAAGAAGACAGTAATGGTACCAAATCCTTAGGGAAGAAGAGTCGAGGAGAGCTATGACTTTGATGTCACCAAATCAGATAAGCTCTTTGATTTCTTGCTTGAGAAAGGGCAGATCAAGTTGCCCAATGGTCATGTCATGTTGCCCCCTGATCAGTTGAAGAATAAGAAGTTCTGCAAGTTCCATAATGCTACTTCTCATTCCACTAATGAATACAGTATTTTTCGGTAGCATATACAGAGAGCCATTCAGCAGGGGAGGCTCAAATTTGATACGCCTCGAAAAATGAAAGTTGATGATAATCCTTTCCTAGGAAATCAAAACATGGTTGATGCTGGGATGTTCAAAGGAAAAACTAAGGTCCTAACATCAACCAAATCAAAAGAAGCTAGAACAGTCGATCCCAAGATGCAAATATCGGCTGGCGAGTATAGAGAGATTAGAAGACGTCATGCCAAACAAAAGAGCCGATACGAGCAGGAGAAGACGTTAAAAGTAGAGACGACAAAGCCGTGGGTCACGTCTCAGATTGTGTTGAATAAATGGCAGCAGTAGAAGGAAAAAGATTATCAGCATTGGTTAAAAGATCAAGCGTACTAGCATCAACTGAAACAAGAGAGGTATGAAAGGGAACAAGCCGAATTACATTGGAATTGTCCTTTCTTCAGACATTGCTGGAATGAAGGTTTGAAGTTGCCTACTAGACATGACTGTCCAGAATGTAGCAATCAATATCGGGAGTATAGGCAGTCTCAAACCAACCACCGGTCTATCCATGCTCAAGATGCATATCATCATAATAACGTGGATCGGCGCTTAAAAAATAAAAGTGTTCATGGTCAGCTTGGAAAAAGAGTCGTTGATTAGGACTGGGCTGATCATGAAGAGGGAGGCACTGAAAGAAGATATATGTGGTAGGAAGGCCAGTGGTGCCCAGGAGGTTTAACAAGAAGCCAGAAGAGGAGGGTGCAATGCCTAAGGAATAAAGAGATGGAATAGGCTCAGACATCCGATAAAACTCAAGTGTGGCGTACTAAGCAAATAGTCGATAGGAAGCAACCATCGGCTAATATCCAAATGGCTTTTCTATTGCCATCGGAATTTAGAGCTCCGGTAGATCAAGAAGTTTATTTGGATTTCGATGAATCAGAGTATGAGGAGATAGTTGCCAAGTTAATGGTTGTACAGCAAGCAATATTTGACAAACCAGTCAAACATCGGCACTTAAAAGCTTTATATATGAAAGGTCTTGTCGATGGGAAGCCGATGAACAAGATGTTGGTAGATGGAGGTGCTTCTATCAATCTTATGCTTTACACTACTTTTTGTAAACTTGGCAAAGGACCAGAAGATCTGATGGAGACTGGCATGATGCTTAAGGATTTTGGAGGTAATACATCTAAGACTCGGGGGGCAATAAACGTCGAACTAACAATCAGGAGCAAGACTCTGCTCACCACGTTCTTCGTCATTGATGGAAAAGGGTCTTATAGTTTGCTCCTCGGTCGTGATTGGATTCATGCAAATTACTGCATACCATCAACCATGCATCAGTGTTTGATTCAATGGCATGGAGATGACGTTGAACTGGTTCACGCTGATGAGTCCATGAGCATCGCAACAACCGATCTAGTCTTTTGGGAACTAGGAGACTTCGAATGTTTTTCTGGCAAGTCATGGGAAGGAGGCTTCATTAAAATCAGCAATGAAAGCCAACAGTCGATGCAAGTGATCGGCTCTGAGAGTTTGTTTTAGTAGAAAAATCATGGATTCACATCGGCCATTGGATTAAAGGAAAAATAAGCGTTGAGTCTTGGAGATGGGTTTAGGCCGACGTATGTGAATGATGAGTTGAAGTGTAAATGCGATTCAGAGTTAATGGATTTCTTAAAGAAGTTCTGTTTTGCTTAATAGGACACTAGACCTGGGTTGATTGATCATTTGACCTTTGATATGAAAAAGTTCTGCGGGGTGTTATCCTAACATTTGATCAACATTTGATAGCCAATTCGTTCTCAGCTCTAATAGCCGGTACCAGGAGGGTATCGCCTCTAGTCAAAAAAATGAAAATCTTCAAAGACAATAAAAGCCGAAATGATATGTATCGCCTATAGAGCAAAAACAAAAGATAAAAACAGTCATACACAAGGGTATTGCACTGAGGCACATTCATGAAAGAACAGGAGTCGTTGTTCATCAGATTACCCTAAGTGCAAACTAATCAAAGACCTTGTTCACCACATCCTGAGCGGATGTGATGTCTACTATGGCCTCTGCTTCCATGGTGAATTCTTCAAGCAGGTCCTCATGCTCCTTAGGGCCATCGCCCATTGGGAAACCAGTCTCCATGGCGTGGAGCTCATACCCAGTTTGGACTTGTGCCGCGGTCAGCGCCACTGTCGCACCATGACGAATGCCGTGGAGGGCGATCTCCTAAACGCGGACCGGGACGTCTTGGAGACGAACGTCAATAGGGGAACCCTAGGCATTGGCGGCGTCTATGGCTACGTTTGTCGCCAGTTGGAGAGATTCCAACTGTGCTATAAGGGCTGACAATCACAAAAACAAGAAGACGGTCAAGATGAAGATAATGGAAGTCAGAGTAAAAAGCCTTCATGGGGTTCATCTTACCCGCCACCGTGGCATCAGATTCGGCCAGCCACACTCAGACAGCGCTGGCCTCCTCCTCAGCCACATGAAGGGTGGCCTAAGAGACCCCGAGGTGAATCTCTAGTTGGCCGTTCTCCCAAGTCACCTCGGAATAGCGATTCTAAGCCATCCTCCACTCGTGAAGGTAGCGCTAGGCGTCATCGCCATTGTAGGAGTTGGAAGAATCCAACGACGAGGCCAGCATAGAAGATGTGGCCTCAGAAGGCCCGTCGACCCTGGGAAGAGGACAGAGACTATCATTCACAATAAACCTACAGGCAAGTCAGAACTGTTCATCATCATAAACAAGAAATGTCGATCTCACCTCATACGTCGGAGACGTTGGTTCATCAACATATTCTCTTCCGGGATTTCCTCTGCCGCACGCTTGCCTTGGTTGTCTTCACCGGCCATGAAGGATGATTGGATCTACGAAAGGGAGGAGGAAAACCGCTATAGGATTTCGGCAGGCGGAGAAGAGCAAAGGAACAATTGCGAGTGGAGATGTGTTCGAGGCCAAAACCACCGGTTGGTATTTGAAGACCTGAAGCGAAGAGGCGGACACCTCAGGACATGTCAAAGGCAACCGCAATTAATGGAAGACAAAGCACCACTTCACTAATGCCGATGGGAGCACTGTGTTGAGCAACTAAAGGCGGGAAATCGAAGGGTTCTCTTAATAAAAGCCATGTTTTCAGACTTGATTGGATTAAAAGTCTGGGATCGGCTGTATCAAATCGGCTCTTTAGCCGAAAAAAGAAGCATAATTAAATAATGGGGAGCATGATCGATTCGACACAAAATATGCATTGACATGTAGATCTCAAGTCTGGAACATCATGGGTCGCTCTCAATATTTCTGGCCGAATAGCATCAGCTCCCACGACCTGTTTGACTTCTTCGACTAATATAGGGATGCTCTCAAAGACATACTTATGATGGCCAAAAGCGAAATAGCCGGTATGGTCACCTAATCGGGAAAACCTTATCGGATCAAGCGTTGTGTGTTTGGTACATTTTGGAAACACTAAGAGAAGAAGAAGGGTTTGGTAGAGCAATCGAATGGGGAATATTTAAAGGAATATTACTCTAATGCTTGGATTAATACTTGGCAACCAATTTGCTCGGTTGATAGCTTTAATAGCCGATACCAGAAGGGTATCGCTTTTGGTATGAAAATAAACCCATAAGGGTAAAAGTCAGTGCAATGTGTATCGCCTGCAGGAGCAAAGCAAACATGGACAGAGTGATGCATATAGTATGAAGTACGAAACAAAAGGAAAAATCACTCAAGATAGAGAAGTTGTTTGCTAAATGTCACCTATTACAAGCTACGGACTGGAAAACACTTTGCCTACTATGTCATCGTCCAGGGTATTGAAAGCTACAGAGTTGGCGGCGCTCATGAAATCCTCAACCAAGCGCTCATGCTCCCCAGGGTACGTTGCATCCGAAAAACCATGGGGAAGAAGCCGAAGATTATGGCCCGAACGGGCTTGTGCAGCAGCCAATGCCATGGCAGCGCCAAGACGAACGCCATGAAGGGCAACCTCCCTGACATGATTCAGGATGTCATGCAAACAAACCACCGGAACGGCGCCCCTGACATTGACAAATCCCGCCGCATGATCCGTGGCTGATCGAAGACTCTCCAACTGAGTAGTTAGATCTAAAATATTCAAGGAAAGAGTGATCAGAAATCTTGGGGGTGAAATCAAGGAAAAACATAGAAATAATGGCAGACATCTCACCCATGATTCTAGCTTCAGCCCTGGCCAACCTTTCCCTCACCAGGCCAACCTCGGGGTGATCGGTCTTTAATCATGGCTAGAGCCAATTCCGCTAGGAAGAGGTAGTTGGCTAGATGCTGGTCGGTCTGATCGATGGAGGCTAGCAGATCTTCATTATCGATCTATCGCCTCGATTGACGAGGAAGCTGGCGGTGAATTGGTACCAAAGATGACCCCGAGGGCTAGGCGGAGTCAGCCATTTGATCCAAAGTGATGGGAGCACCCCAAGATGCGTCCTCTTGATGATGAAGGCATTGGCATGATGATGTAGATCCCTTGAGGGTTTCTTTAGTAGACCTCTTATTGTTCTCCATGACCTCGAACATACGGAAAGGCAGGAAATATACTGAAGATGAAGAAGGATTGAGACAAAGAGGGTTGTTTTTTGATCCACAACCGTAGCCCGTATATATAGCCTGGGAAAGCGAGAAGATAGATTTCGATGGAGGTGTGAAATTGAAATTAGAAATGGGAATAGATTGACACTCTAGGAAATCAGGGGACGGATAGCAAAGAGATAACAGACTCAAATTTATTGCTTCCCCAGATTACAAAATATCGTGGAAAGGATACATTGATCAGAGATTAGCCCACTAAAACTTCTTTGGATTAAATAGAGTCCGGATCTCCACAAGGCCGAGAATTATTGTGAACCGAGTCACATCGGCCCATCGATAAAATTGTACTAGAGAAGAAAGGTCACCCGCCTTAACATATGCTCAGCAAAATTCTTGACAAGATGGGAAAGAAGCCTAAGGCTTTCCCGGTGGGCGTTTGGAGGAGCAACAAGGGGAAGGTGTCCACACATTCTAGCCCTCGTAAACACTAGAACAACTTTGTGAGCATGGAGAGAAGACTCAGGTGATATCACAAGAATTCTTCTAACCACAATGGCTGGTCTTCTTGCTCAACAAGGCGCTAGAATAAGTGACACAATCACCCTACGCACAAGAATTCTTCTAGCCGCTTCAGATCTTCATAAGATAGACCATGGAGGATCCAGCAGAGCTGGGAACACTCGAGGAGGCAGACAGAAGAGAAACATGGCTGAATTGTTGAGTTGCTCTCACTAGGGTCAAATAGGCATTTTATAGCCAGCCCAGGAAGATGAATCCAAGTGCTCGTGAAGCAGTGACGCTCTTGTGAGAAATTTTGAGCCACAGACTCATGAGTGGACACAAGCGGCGACAAACAGTGGACCCCGGATCAAGGTTCTCTACCCATGACTATGAAGCAATTAGGGATACAGACATGATAATTTTGGAATAAAATTAGTTTTATCCCAAAATTGGGGGGCATGTGTTTACACTAAAATTTGGAAGAAGAGTCATAGGGACTCGAAAGCCCCTAAGATCATGTCATCAAGGGGTCAATTGTGTGCAGATTAGAACTAGCTGATTTGGATGCAAAAACTAGAATCATCTTTCTTCAAATAGCGCCGGCGGATAACGACAAAGGCTACGTTTGGCACCAAAACGAAACATGTTGGACTCTACAAAAAGAGAAAGATTAGAGTCCAAGTTATCTTAAATTAGGAATATTTTCTCTAGGGTGAAAAATTGTAATAAGTTGTGCTTAGACAGGAGTCATGCACAGGGCCCGGGTATAAATACCAAACCCCGGTAATTGTAAAAGGACAACAATCAATCCAATACGCAAGTTATTTACTTTTTTAGCTTCGGCCACCCCTTAGGAGTAGGAGTAGAGTAGATCTTGGTGAGTTCTTCAGCAAGTATAGCTACATTGATCCGGTCGACCTCCACTGCTTGTTGTAAGTACCATCATGGCTTATGCCTCTGTTCATACGGCTGCATCGATCCGGTCGACCTCCACTATGACTCTGGTATAAGTTAGTTATCGACTCTTGCCTAGTTCAAGTATGGCTGCATTGATCTGGTCGACCCCCACTACATGAACTAGATCAAGGTCAAGTTATCGGCTCTACCTTAGAGTGGCAGTCTTTGGTAGATTCATTAAGTTACCGATATTGCTTATTGCTTTCATTATTTATCTAATTGCAGCAATATCACTCTGCCCGATTGAGATTGATCTAGATCAGCCTTATATCTTGTTTAGCCCATCTAATATATACCTTAAATGATGAGTTATGTTTTATCGGTTGTTTTACTTCAATCTTGATCGTGCATAGCGTGCGGTTAAAGCATGTTGCGCCTTGAGTAGATTTATTGGCTAGCGAGAACTGTTCCATGGCGCGTTATCACGCCCTGTGTGATTCTGTCTCACACCCCACTATTAGCACCGTGGAGTGGGGATCATTTTTTGATAGATCTATTCCTGATAAGGCATGACTTTAACTGTGCGCTATGCCTGAATCGATTGTTTTAGCCGATATCGAGTGCTTTCATGAACAGTTCGCATCACGAGACCGTTGAAGTAAAGATAGGTTGAAAGATATGTTAGCCCCACGATCTTATTATTGTATTACAGCCTGCATGATTCTGCCTCATGCCCCACTAATATTAGTAATGAGTTAGGGTCATCGAATCTATTGTTATTTCTACGGCCTGCATGATTCTACCTCATGCCCCACTGGTAATAGTGATAGATGAGATCTAACATGTTTATTAGATTTATCTTTATTAAACGGTTAAATGATGTTGAATTGTTTCTTTATATAAAAGGAGTTCGGTTGCATGTAATCATTGGCTCAGCATAACCCAATCATTGTTGACATCTTATTGCCATTGATTAATATCTGCTCAAATAATGATATTTATCTTGAATGATAATTGATTCTTCTTATACAACCCAATGAGCTTTAACCAATTTATTCTCATGAATATGCTGGAATCGGTTGTTTAGTCGATCTCCTCTCATATCGGCTCTCAGAGCCGCACATTCAGGATTGTCGGGCAACACCAGCAAGTTCCGCCCTTAATTACTGATGAACTTTCTCTCCTTGTCAATTATAGGGTCAAATTGACTGGCATGTCTCAGGAGGAGTGCGTAGGATCGACCATCCCTGCGCTGAAGCTAGGTGGATCTACAGCTCCATCGAGCAGACCCTTCCAGCTTGCTACGTGTGTCCTCAGCACGGAACAAAATTTCTGTGTTGACAGTACCACTTATAGGATATCACTTGTGAGTTGATCTAGACATTACTTGTGAATTCTTGATGAAATACTTGAGTCTAGATACCACTTGAGACAAACAAACTAGATATCCATTTGCATTGTTGTCTTGTGCTTGTACTCTTATCACTATCATGAGCTTCTATGGTTGACTTAAACTAAATTGATTTGCCTAAGCTTCCAAGTTTGGTTTGAACCAATGACAAGCTTCTTCACACCTCTTACAAGGGTTATCTTACCAATGTTGTACTTGTCACTTGTTAGCAATCCAAATTAAATCAAGTACTTGGGTTCACTAGCTCATGAATAAACTCATATACTACCACTAGATCAATTAATCATTCAAGCAATAGTGGTAGGCTATGAATTTAAAACTTTCATTTGTTATGCATGATCCTATGAAGTATGAACTATATGCACTAACCGCATACTAGTAAGGGATGAAATGATCATGCACATTACAATGATACCTTTACTATCTTTGGAGTAGAGGATAGTCACTAGTTTCCAATTAAGCTCCGCAATAGCAATGTGAAGTCCAATTTATAGCTTGATGAAGACCAATCATCATAGATAGAGTCCATTCTTCACCTATATGAAATGAGAACCACTAATGATCAAGTGCACTTTCTTGTTGTGGTTGGCTTACTTCTTCATTTCATCTTTGCTTGCATGAGAGCATCAATGTGAGAATATCACTTGAAATATTATGACTAGCTCTCTTTTGGGTGTTGTTTGCTTTTCTTGATCAACCATTTTGATTGCTTCAACTAAGCATCTCAAATGTCCCTCAGATCACCACTTCCATGTTAGCCTTCCAAGTACCATACTTGGTTTACCTACACATAGGCAGCAAGCCCCTACACTAGGAAGAAGTGACCTCTCTCCAAGAACCATTCTTGACACTCACTTGAAATAACTTGATTTATTGATCCAAGTGATGGACTTAACTTGATGAGGAACTTTGATTCCTTATTTAAGTCATTTTCTTTCTACTTATTTAAGTCATTTTCTTTCTACCAAATGATTTCCAAAAGTCACTAGAACTTAAACTTCATCTTCATCTTGAGTTTGATCTTGATCTTCCAATTTGAATACCAAATGTGTGCAAAGTACACTCCACAATCACATGGCCTTGTACTATTTGCTTCTCATGTTTGTAGATCATCTCAAAACCAAATTTAGGTACCTCAAACACTTATAAACATATTTCCAACTTGAGGACCTTTCAATCAAAGTGACTCCAAATAAATCCAATAATTGTCTCTTTTCTGGCAGATTCTATACTCTTCAAAGAAAAATGCATATCTCCTAAAGTACAAATCCAAATACCACAAAATTTGGTGGAGAAGTGATTTACTAAGTTATATAGCAGCTGAAAAAATTTTAGCTTCACTTGACTTATAGATTGCTACCATATTTCAATTCTTCCATCACTATTACATGCTGAAAACTGCTGCACTATAGCTGACAAGATCCACTCCAAAACTGAAGCATATCTTATCCAATTCTCATGAAATTTATACAGCATATTATACCATAAGTATATAGCATGTACACCAATTTGTATACCAATCCAATAAGTTTTGATCACTCAAACATGGCTAAGATCATAGCTCACTCAGATTTCCAATATAGGATAGATTTCAATCACTTGAGCTATACTTCATCAAATGTGAATTAAACTTGAAATCAACTTGTTTGAATACTTTCACAAGACATAAATCCATTCAATTCACTTACTAAATGTCATATTATGAACTTATCCAACACAAATTGATCCAAACTTGATTACTAAGCTATTTATCTATTCAAACATCTCATAGCAAGCAACATTGCATATTTATCCAATTCAATCAACTAATATGCACCCAAATGAAATGATCAACAGGAGATATACCTTGGTTAGCTCATGATCATCCAACTAGAAAGCTTCAACTCAATTATTTTTGTAATCCATCAAATAATCCAATAAATCACCAACAACTTGACACAATGCACTTGTTTGTTGATAGCACTTGGACTTCACTCAATTTGTCATGGCATTGGGATAATAATCATCACTTAGCAATACTTGGCTCAACTACATGATCAACAAGATGAATACCATATGAATCAAGCCTCCAATGCCAATGGTACCTACATTCAATCATCCACTTTTTGATGGTACCCAAACTAGTTTGGGTCCTCTCAAGTTAGGAGCAACATACTTAAGCATAGCCTTAGTATGAGTAGCAGGATGTTTTGCAATTGCAACCAATGAGGTACCATTGCCATCCTTTCTAAGCACATTATTATCAACAATTGAAATAGGCTTAGAATTGTTACCTAGGGGACATAAATTAGCCATGTGTCTCTTTTCCCGGCATGAGTAGCACTTTCTCTTTGCTTGAGCCTTTTCTTCCTTGCTCATGTTGTGCTTCTCATTGCCTTGCTTCTCCTTGTTTGCTTGAGCCTTCTTCTCAAGCTTGTTTGGGCAACCCGAAGCTAGGTGACCCAATATGTCATAACTATAACACCTCATGTGAGCAATTTTCTTCATTTTCTCTTCTTTGTTCTTGTTCGTTTGCTTTGCATCTTGATTCATCCTTGAACGCATTGCTCTTTCTCTTGCTTTTCCACCCCTTCTAGTTTTCTTCTTCTTTATCATCAAATCCCATCTTCATGGTTGATCTTGATTTGAGTTTGGGGCTTCTTTTCTTGCTCATCTTGTGGCTCTAGTTGAGGCTTCACTTCTTGCTTCACCAATTGCTTGGTTGGGCACATAGAGGTGATATGACCCCATGTGCGGCACTTGAAGCATTTTACATGCTTGAGCCTCTCTTCTTCTTTCATATCCTTGAGCTTCTCTTTGTTTGGGCAAGTATTTGCAAGATGTCCCACTTCATGGCACCGATAGCACATGAAATGAGAAAGCTTGTCTTTATCTTGCTTCTTCATCTTCTTTTCTCTCTTTCTTTCGCCCTTTGTCATCTTCTTGTTGAAGCCAAGGCCACACTTATCACCATAGTTTCTTTGAGTCTTCATCATGTGCTCAAAGATGACTTTTGTGTTGTAACACCTCTCTAACTTGTTGCTCAAATTCTTTAGTTCACTTTTGAGCTCATTGTTCTCCTTCAAAAGATTAGTCTCACAAGACATAGAAGTAGAACAAGCATCTATTTATGAAGAACATGGCATTTCTAATAAATCATCACAAGAGGTGGATACATGCTTCTTGCCTACATCACAAGGGTTAGCAACAATATGTGATTGATCAACTGACCCATGTGATGAGCTCTCACTAGTTTTAGTTTTTCCATTGGAAAGCTCCTTAGTGAGAAAAGCATGGTCTTATACTAAGTTATTATGAGCAACACTAAGTTCCTCATGAGCCAATTTTAGCTCCTCAAGTGAACAAGTAGTAACATAAAGTAGATGCTTTTGTTGTTCACATTTGTTCTTTAGAAAAGAGTTTTCAATTTTCAATTTATTGGTTTTAGCCATATCTTTTTCTAAAGCTTTGATCATGCAACCATATCTATCTAGAAGCTCCTCATATGAATCAAGATCAATCACATTTGCATTAGATACCTTAGTGTCACCTTGTGACATGAACCAATGTGATGTAGTTGGAGAGCTTGTAGTAGCATCATCATCATGGCTTGAGCATGAACCAACGTCATCAAGATCACCACCAAGTGGGCTTGAGGTAAAATCTTCATGTGTAACACTTGTGTCATCATCATCAACCTTGTCAAGTGATCTTGTGGTAGTATGATCATCATCATCACTTGACCATGAGGTGGAGCAATCTTCCACAATCACTGAATTGTGGTCATGCTCAACATCCTCATGCACCTCCTCCATGGACTCATCATCATCATCATCAGAGACCATCCCATACTCTCATTGAGATAAATCCAAATCTCAAGGGCGGTCTTCATGTTTATGATCTCACCAAATATGCTATCATCCAAAGATCTATACATGATGTCAATAGCTTGGTTGTCGAGATCTAGGCATTTCTCTTGTGCTTGAGTTAGATTATTTTCATCCAACACGTGAGAAAAGCCTGCATCTACCATCCACCACATTTGAGGGCAAATAAACTTAAAATTGCATAAAGTGTGTGCCATCAAAAATGTGTGGACACTCAACATGTAGCCCATAAGTCGCCATCCTCTCTGGTCGATGAACACCACAAATGAGAGACCTAGCTTTGATACCACTTGTAGGGTCGAGATGGCAAACTAGAGGGGGGGTGAATAGTCTATTCTAAAATTAAACGTGTCTGCTAACCGAGATAAATGCGGAATTAAAACTAACAGTCTAGCCAAGACTACAACCCTCTATCTAAGTTCACAAGCACCTTATAAAGATCATAATTATGCAACAAAGGTGCCGGGCTAGCTAGAGCTCACCTAATCAATTCTAGAGCAAGGTCACACAAACCTATGCACTAGTACTTTGCACAACCGGGGGAGCTCCTACACAATCTAGTAAGCAAAAGCACAAAGCTCCTAAGCTCACTAGCAATGCTCAATAACAAGGCAACCAATGCCAAATTAGAGAGCGCAAATACTTAGCTACACAAACTAAGCAATGTGACTAACAAGGTTACACAAACCAAATTAGCCACACAAGGGAGCTACTTCTATGCTACACAAGCAAGAAGGTAACTAGTGAGCTACACAAGCTAACAAATTACAAGAGCAACTACACAAGCACAATGTAAATGAAGTAAATACAAGCTTGTGTAATGAGGATGCAAACCAATGGGAATACAAGGATGACACGATGATTTTTATCCTGAGGTTCACGTGCTTGCCAACACGCTAGTCCCCATTGAGACAAGCTCCAAGGTTGTTGTCGGTCCCCTTCTAGTGGTGACCCACAAGTCACACTCTCCCATATGGAGTGCTTACCACAAGCTCTAGCACTTGACCTGGCTGGACCACTTGTCGCCCTTCATGTCTCGCTCTACTAAAGTTGCTCTTCATGGCTCCCATGGGGTGAGCACAATCCCCCTCACAATCACTTCTTCAGAGCACCGCACAATCTTCTTTGCGTGCTTCAACGAAGACCACCACCAAGTCATCTAGGAGGTGGAAACCTCCAAGAGTAACAAGCACCACCGGCTTGCAACTCGATCACCTAGTGCCACTCGATGCAACCTCATGATGCAATCGCACTAGAATCGCTCACTCACTCGATTGGATGAACACTATCAAGCTCAAGTGAGTTAGAGGGCTCCCAAGCACACCTACACAAGCCACCAAGGCTCAAGGGTGCTCAGCTCTTGGCTCAAGGCCAACCAATGCTTGGTTTTATAGCCCCCATGAAAATTGAGCTGTTGTACCCCTTCACTGGGCACTCTGCGCATCGACCGGACGTGTAGGTCCACTTGACCGGACACACCGATCCCTACGTTCGGTCGCTGCCGTGCTTCCACATGTCACTAGCCATTTAAACTAACCATTGTCGCCAATGGCTACCTCGTGCACGCACCTTCATTTACTAATCGGACGTGCTTCTTAGCTTGACCGGACTCACCACACCTCAGTGTCCGATCGTTTCCAGAGAGCTCCTAGAGAGATAAAAATGCGACCGGACACATCCGTTCGCATGTGACCAGACGCATAGGTGCATTCAATCCTCTCTGGCATCTCGCACCTACCTACGTCAGCGTACGTCAGCAACCACCGGACTCAGCCCTTGCATCTTCGTTCTCACCAACACGCCGCCCTTCAAAAAGGTGACCGGATGCACCGATGATACAAGGGCCAGCGTCCGGTCCCAACTCGTGCCCCTTGGATGAGTGCTAGCACTGACCGGATGTGGCCTCCTGTGCATCAGATCAACTTTAGAGCCAGTGCCATAGCCACTGACTAGACGCGCAGGTGCCCCCATAGCCAACGTCTGGTCACTTCCAGTGACTTGTTTCATCTTCGTTTCTTCGCCGAGTTGATCCGTTTGAACTCCAACTCCTTCTCCTTTGCAAATGTGCCAACACCACCAAGTGTACACCACCATGTGCATGTGTGTTAGCATTTTCACAATCATTTTTCAAAGGATTAGCCACACAACTTGCCACGCCACTCGATCCTAGCAATGATGCAAAGTAAGATCACTCGAGTGACACTGGATGACCGATATGCAAACAAGTTTGCCCTTCTTGATAGTACGGCCATCTATCCTAAACCCGGTCATCAACTTGTCTACACACCTATGACCGATAAAATGAAATGCCCTACGTTATACCTTTGCCTTGTGCATTCCATTCCATCTCCTCCAATGTCGATGCAACACATGCACCAACATGATCAACAATGATATGATCCACTTCATATCATCACGTGATCATATTGGTTCATCACGCTGTAGACCGGCCTCGCATGGGCCACGCCTATGGGCCGCCATGCGCTCGCGTGCGTGTGCGCTGCCTCGCGTGGGCCACATTGGGCCAAAAGCAATTTACCTTTTTCGTGGAAAAATAGAAATAGTTTTTCATTTCAATTCTGAGCTGAACTTTGATAATTAATATAAAATAATGTAGATGTCGAAAAATTGTGAAACAAATTTTGTTAAGTTCCAAAAATTGTGGTCTATCTATTAGTGTATTTAGTTCATATATATACTTGTTGATACAAGGAGCTATTAAATCAATTGAGAGTGCATAATATTATTAGGTTAAATATTGTAGGAATTTTTGTGGCAAAATGGTGATAGCTTTAGCTTTGAAAATTTTATAGTAGCTTCATGGTATTATTATGTTCTCACTGTAATTTTTGTAGCCCTAAAATAGACTATTTAATATGGTAGCTAAATACCCATTAAGGCTAAATGGATAATGGCATGATATTGGTTTAAAAAAATTAAGCACTTATAGGGTGAGCTTGGAATCTATTTGATAGAGATAATGATTAGCTTAGTATTTTAGTCTATTTTGAGAGTTGTTGTTGCCAAAATACTAAGTGTTGCATCAGCATCGCTTGCATGTAGAGAATGAGTTGGCGGAGATCATGACCATCAGAGATCACGAGTTCGAGGAGGTGATCGAGGAGTACGAGGAGCAGATTCTCATGTAGGAGGAGGTCCCAGAGCCACCACTGACTGACTGAGTTGACACCTCGCCTGCCCAAGGCAAGCCCCGGTGCATAACCCTTATTTTGAATGATCACTGGATATATATATATATGATGTGCATTTACGTTACAGGATTTATATTGAAACTACATGCATAGATAACCTACATATGAGTCCTACTAGCATAGGTCGAGTAGCTGCTATGCTTAGGTGATTATTTTTTATCAGTCTCATGATAAAATGGTAAAAAGAAATGAAGATCGGGCAGGGATATGGTACGGGTATTGGTGGGTGGAAGAGGTCGTGTCCCACGGCCAATGGGGCATGGTTTGGTTACACTATTTTCCCTGTCCGTGTCGGTTAAGGATCGGCCGTTGCATTGGATTCTATTCAGGTCACAGACTTATTATCCTGAGCACATACTTGCTTATGAGAGCGGGAAGGCTCGTTGCTCTCTTTTCGTGGGTTTCGGCTCTTTCCAGACCGACTAATTGGAGGCGGGGATGGTAGAGGTCTAAGCACCACACTAAGTTCAAGACTCAGGTGTGTGGGCTTGGAGTCCAAGTTTGGACGGGGACCTGGACCCCTTGATAGGAGAGTGGCGGGTTTGTCCTGCTTGTGCCTAGGGTACAAGCAGGGGGGGTGTTTCAGAGTACCCAGCTAGGCTACATTGATTCACAAATCACCATGTAATATGGTACGACTTGTCTACGATCTAGCACCATAGTAAGAACTGGAAGATGAAAGGTGGTGAAATGAATCTGATTGCTCAACTCTTGCTTGAAAATAGAACAGGTGATATGACCATGCCAAGGACATCAACATTCACTCTTAATTCTAAGCATCCATTCAAGGAGAAAGCTAAACATGATTCTAAATCCTTTTGGTTTCCACCTACAAGACTACTACTTGGTCTATATGATTATAGATTCAAACACCTTGCTGTGATGGAAGAAGAAGATTGTAACAGAAACATAGCATCTAGCCCTGTTGGTCTAGAACAATTATTGGGTTTAGACAGATTAGAGTCGAGGACGACTCCTTTTCAAGAGGGGGAGGATGATATGACCACGTCATCAACCAACATGTTACAACCTCCAATTCACGTAACACCAACTCAAGTATCACCTACATCGACACCAGCCCAAGCCTTTGGTGGCCCAATTACACGTAGTCGAGCAAAGAAGCTACAACAAGAGGTGAACGCGCTACTTTATGAACTTCAATTTAATATTAATGAGAATTATATACTGCCTAAGTCGTGCACGTTGTTGTTGCTCAGGTTCACTAAAGAGTGTGGCAAGAACACACAAGGTGATGACCACAGAGAAGAACCACACTCGAACCAGACTAGTCCTGCAGAACAGTCGGAAAGAAATATTCATAACTTTTGATTTCTAGAAGCTATGAAGATGAATGAGCACATTTTGGAAAGCTTATTGAGTCTACTTTCCAATGATGCTAATGCTGAGCAATTTTGAGCAGTAACTAATGAAATCCGACCAGCTTAGTGCATACTGGTCAGACCGTTCGAAACTGACAGTACTGTCAAGAAGAAAATATCATAACTTTTTATTCCCGAAGGCTATGGAGGTCCATGAGGACTTTTTGGAAAGCTTGTGAAGTCTAGTTTCTAATGGTTCAAGGCCGACCAGAGCCGACCAGTTTTAGTGCAGATCCGACCAGCTTTAGTGCAGACTGCTCAGAGGGTTAACAGTCTTCTCGGGACATGATATTGATACAACTTCTCATATTAAACTGTACCATTCTACAATGTTTCGTGGTGCATGCTATACATGGTGTGAAACATTATCAAGTTAGCTTTACAACGCAACCAACCACATGTCTTTTGTATTTTCCAAGATGGAGTTATTACCAAAACATTGAAGACTGCGCAGAAGACCAACAGCCACGCGGAAACTGCTCAGAAACCCATTTCGTGGAAGTCTGTTCACATAGCCTACCCTTTCGTTTTCTTTTCGTGTTTATACCTATCTTGGAGGGCCGTTCCTAGTATAAATATCCATGTACTCCTAAGCAAAAGAAGACTTTTGATAATCGAAATACAAAACCCCCATTTGTTCAGCTGTGTGCTAACAAATATTGAGAGTGATCTCTACCCCTTTGCTCTTGTGATTTCCTTCGCGGGATTTACAGAAGCGGTGGCTTCATCTGCTCCCAATTGGTGCTCCTACTTCCTTCAAGGTTTGCCTTGATTGGTTGTAGGTTGTGTTGGTTGGTTCTTTGAGAGTGTGGTTGGGTGAATCCTCGATTCAGGTTGCCGGTTAAAGACGGTGGTTGGCTTCGAGTTTTATTTGCCAGGTTGCACTAGTTATCGCTGCCTGCAGCAAGTTATCCGACTGTTCTTCAGCTAGTTATCTGGTGATTGATCCTATGTCGTGAAGATCGGGACCTCGTATGGTATCATCTGGTATCAAAGCTTTCGTTACCACGGTAGGATTGTTTACCCTTAGCTACATATATTTTGTGTTCATCCTATCCACTAAAAAGCCACAAAAATATTTGCCATAGCCCTTTGTTTCAATATGTTTTTAGTGAGTTTTGTTAAGTTTCAGTCCATTAGAGTCTTGTTTTAGTTGCTGATCATTTTTTTCCTTCGCGTGTCCTTTGTGCCTCTTTCATATATCTGAAAATTCCCACAAAAAAAATCTAAAACCCATATCATCTCCTTCGCGTAAACTTTGATCCTGTCAAATTATAGCTACTGGTTACTTTCGTTTCTATCATAAAGTGTGCAAGTGTTATATCTGATCCCTGTATTTAGTTCTATAAAAAAAAGTGCAAAAAAAAAGAATTGAGAAAAGTTGTGAAAGAAAAGTTGAAGATCAGTTGGTTTATGTGCACAAGTGCTGAAAGTTTTTCATATCAAGTGAGTAACCAGTTTGCTATCTTTGTTTGGTGCAAATTTGGTTGGGTCTGATCGCAACACTTGCATCCCAATCATACTCCTTGTTTGCATCAAATCCGAAATCTTTTGCGCGTGTGTTTGATCTATTTACATCATTCATATCCTGTGGTCAGCACTAGGTAGAGAACTTCTAGTTTGGATTGTTATTTAACTTTACAACAACTAGATTTTAGATTGCATTCCTTGTGTATCACTCCCTACCAAGCTCCACATACAAGCCATCGTAATCGGTACTCTCTGGTCTTGTATTCGCCTAGCCATCACTTTCGTTACCACCACACGCTGTTTATTTCTGTAACCCGTAGGGACTTCATAAGAGCTTTGGTTGGTCGAGAGGTGAGGTTGTGAGAGCTCCACATATTATCCTATACCACATATAAGCTTGCTATTTTGTATATATATTAACCATGACAGGTCGAAGATATACCAAGCTTCCTTTCTATGGAAGTACTGATCCGGAGGAATTTCTTGATTGGCAAGAGCAAATGGAGATTGAACTTGAAGTCCAAGAATTTTCTAAAACCAAGAAGATATCACGAGCCATACTTGAATTTGAAGATTATGCTCTTGATTGGTGGAAACAATATCCACATAAGCGTCTCATCAAGAATTGGAAAGATTTGAAGAAGGCCATGAGAAAGGAATTTGTTTCAAGAAAATATGGGCTGATTTTGCTTCGTCGTTTGGAGAATGTGAAGCAAGGAACTAAATCTGTCCAATTATGACAAGCTATATTCTTCCATGCATCGAGCCAATATTGTTGATGGCATCGATACAATGAGCTACTTCAAGAGAGGCCTTAATCCTAATATTGCTGCTGCTGTTGAGGGGAAATATTTTAGAGGCATGCAAGATCTTTTGAGTTGTGCAATTAGAGAAGAGAAGAAAATTATGAAGGTGCAGCAAGACAAGATCACAAGGTGCATTAATTTGTGCCAAGACATGTGTTCTAAGCTTCAGCCCAATGTATCCTCTATTGCTAGAGAGAAGCAAGCATCAACTGCATGCAAGAAGAGAGGACATGTTGTCCCAAAAGTTTCTTCAGTTAATTCTAGTGCTAAAAGAAGTGAACACCAACAATGCAACTCCAAGAAGAACTCTATTGAGCAGCAAGAAGACAACATTATGCCTCAAGTTCATAAGAGAAATGATGAGGTGTGTAACGTTACTGTGGATCATAATGTTACACCAACTCCTAAGAGAGTTGCTATCCCAAAGTGTCAGTTACAATCTAAAATTATGAAGGAAGAAGTTACAAATATTCTCATCACTGGTTCTCTCAGTTCTGAGCAAGATCAAGAAGAAAATTCTCCTACACATACCAAAGAAGGTGAGCTAGAAGAAACCATTATGCAAGTTGTGGAAGATGATCAATTGAGTTGTGATACTAGAGAACATACTTCTCTTTCCAAGGTTGATCCTTTGAGAGTTCAATTGAAGGAAATTGTTGTAGTTTCACAGCATGCAAATCTGAAAATTATTCAGCAAGAAGTACCATCACAATGCATGAACACAAGTGTTGGAGATCTTAGATATGTTGAGTCTTGTTCTAGTGCTAAATGTGGTGAAATTACATGTTCTGACACCATACAGAATTTTTCTGTGCAACACGATGAAAATTCAGAGCAAAAATGTGATCAAGAGATTGAGAACACTTCAAATTTTGAAGGACCATCTAATCTGAACATGATGGCTACCCATATCTTCAGTTTGCAAGATGAATGTGAGAAGAAAGATGCTACTATTGTGTCACCTAGTGCGAGTGACAAATATGTCCAAGATGAAGTTCATCATGCTCCAACAAAACTGCGGTTGCAAACTAATGTTGTTCCAAGCATGAACATAATGCAAAGATGTGTGGTACCATCAGCTGCAATATGTGATGAATTATTGGACAGTGGTGCTAAAACTTTGTGCTCCAACATGCCACTTAAAACTCAGATTGAAGGCAAGATTGATAAAGATGAATCCACTTCAACCAATGCAAATTCAATATCTTTTGAGAAGTCAAAAGATAGTTGTTGTGCTTTGACTATTGCTGTCACAATGCCACTGGAAGAGACCATGAATGATGGCGCCTATTCGTATGGTGCTCCACAAGCCAACGAAGTGATTGTGCATCAATACCCATGTGAGAATGAGAGCCACATAGCCGAATTGAGTGAGAGTGAAAATAAAAGTAAGTTGTGTGATTCCACTAAATGTGAGGCTGAGAGCATCAACAAATGGAGTGTGAGGGATACATCACACAAAGATGGAGAGCTTTATTGCAAGACATGTGAGGATGATTTTAACACTAACCCCCTAAACTCTACTTCTAGTGTTGTCTCTGAAAATGTGCAGGTGTGTAAGGGAAATGAGGAAGAGATGGATGCTCATAACTCCACCATACCTGACGAGAGAAGTGAAAAGGTAATCGATGTTGATAACCAATTCATTGCTGCCCCAAGTTTGAATCAAGGGAATGATGGAGGTAAAAATTCAGAAATACATTTTATTGTACATACACCCTCATCAAACCTGAAAGGTAATAATCTACATATGAATCTTTATAATGCCATGAATGTTTCACTCCCATCATTTTATATGATTGATCTCCCTATGATGAAACATGATAACATGAATAAAATAAGTGGTTTGGAAGAAATTTTTGTGCTACCATTTTCAAAGCTAATATCAGGTTCACAAACATTGAGAAACTATTTCTCTCACTAGAAAAGAAATAATGTGCATATGAATTGTGAAGAAGACAATGAACAATCTTCAATAAGTGATCATAGCAATTGGCATTTGGATCCACTCTCTATTTTCTTTCGGTTGTTTTCAGGAGAACAAAAGTCAAGGATGGCTTTTCTTGAAGTGAGGGAGGATGATATGACCATGCCAAGGACATCAACATTCACTCTTAATTCTAAGCATCCATTCAAGGTGAAAGCTAAACATGATTCTAAATCCTTTTGGTTTCCACCTACAAGACTACTACTTGGTCTATATGATTATGGATTCAAACACCTTGCTGTGATGGAAGAAGAAGATTGTAACAGAAACATAGCATCTAGCCCTGTTGGTCTAGAACAATTATTGGGTTTAGACAGATTAGAGTCGAGGACGACTCCTTTTCAAGAGGGGGAGGATGATATGACCACGTCATCAACCAACATGTTACAACCTCCAATTCACGTAACACCAACTCAAGTATCACCTACATCGACACCAGCCCAAGCCTTTGGTGGCCCAATTACACGTAGTCGAGCAAAGAAGCTACAACAAGAGGTGAACGCGCTACTTTATGAACTTCAATTTAATATTAATGAGAATTATATACTGCCTAAGTCGTGCACGTTGTTGTTGCTCAGGTTCACTAAAGAGTGTGGCAAGGACACACAAGGTGATGACCACAGAGAAGAACCACACTCGAACCAGACCAGTCCTGCAGAACAGTCGGAAAGAAATATTCATAACTTTTGATTTCCAGAAGCTATGAAGATGAATGAGCACATTTTGGAAAGCTTATTGAGTCTACTTTCCAATGATGCTAATGCTGAGCAGTTCTGAGCAGTAACTAATGAAATCTGACCAGCTTAGTGCATACTGGTCAGACCATTCGAAACTGACAGTACTATCAAGAAGAAAATATCATAACTTTTTATTCCCGAAGGCTATGGAGGTCCATGAGGACTTTTTGGAAAGCTTGTGAAGTCTAGTTTCTAATGGTTCAAGGCCGACTAGAGCCGACCAGTTTTAGTGCAGATCCGACCAGCTTTAGTGCAGATTGCTCAGAGGGTTAACAGTCTTCTCGGGACATGATATTGATACAACTTCTCATATTAAACTGTACCATTCTACAATGTTTCGTGGTGCATGCTATACATGGTGTGAAACATTATCAAGTTAGCTTTACAACGCAACCAACCACATGTCTTTTGTATTTTCCAAGATGGAGTTATTACCAAAACATTGAAGACTGCGCAGAAGACCAACAGCCACGCGGAAACTGCTCAGAAACCCATTTCGTGGAAGTCTATTCACATAGCCTACCCTTTCGTTTTCTTTTCGTGTTTATACCTATCTTGGAGGGCCGTTCCTAGTATAAATATCCATGTACTCCTAAGCAAAAGAAGACTTTTGATAATCGAAATACAAAACCCCCTTTTGTTCAGCTGTGTGCTAACAAATATTGAGAGTGATCTCTACCCCTTTGCTCTTGTGATTTCCTTCGTGGGATTTACAGAAGCGGTGGCTTCATCCGCTCCCAATTGGTGCTCCTACTTCCTTCAAGGTTTGCCTTGATTGATTGTAGGTTGTGTTGGTTGGTTCTTTGAGAGTGTGGTTGGGTGAATCCTCGATTCAGGTTGCCGGTTAAAGACGGTGGTTGGCTTTGAGTTTTATTTGCCAGGTTGCACTAGTTATCGCTGCCTGTAGCAAGTTATCCGACTGTTCTTCAGCTAGTTATCTGGTGATTGATCCTACGTCGTGAAGATCGGGACCTCGCATCGTACCAACAGGTGCTTACATAGAATGGTTAGCAAAGGAACTAATCATGACTGCTAATAAAATACATACATAAGGATTCACTGCTAGTAATGCTTTTGCAAAAAGGAAACCCAGCAAACCATAAAGCTTATCATATCCTTTGGAGTCGGGAAATTATTCCCACTAGTCGGGTAAGTCTTGCGAGTACATTGTGTACTTAGGGTTTATTTACCCCTATTGCAGGTGCAGCTTGAGGAATGACTGTTGTGTGAAGGATTCTTCTAGTGGGTACAGATGGATCCTTGTATCTTATCGTTAGATGCTTATTTTAATTCTGCTGTTTAAATTCAACACTTTGAACTTGGTATTGTAATAATGTATTTTTGAGAACTCTTGTTGTATGAAATGAACTAACTATTGTAAACTCATACTCATTATTGGATCCTGGATGAAAAAAAATGAATTGTTCGAGTTCTCCCTTAGGGTGTGCTCAACAAAACCGGCCGATGTAGTTTACTTTTGGGGTGCTTAGTGTCTGATGAAAGACGAGCGCCTCCGGAAGCCTGCTATTTCGGGCGGTTCTTCCACAACCTACAACATGGTGGGATAAACCTTGAGTACTCGAATGTACTCAGCTAGACTTACTCATCATAAACCAAAAATAAAGTGACACCAAGGAGTATGCAAGGCCTTATCGGTGGAGTTAGCTTGACAACATTTTGCATAAAAGCTTAAGTAACATAACTTGGAGATTTAATATCTTTAGCTTCAAATTGAATACCTATTCAATTAAGCATCTCTAGATTAGCACCTGTACTAGAGCAATCACGTGATTAAGCTAACAAGCATTAGTAACCATATCCGGTGTATTAATTTGAGCATCATCATAACCATCAAGTTTCATCAATTAATTCTACGTTGCCGCTGCTCAATCAAGTTCTCACTATCCAGGATACACGGTGACTTGAATCGATTCCAACCAGCTGGAGATTTATTCCTAACACAAACCTAGACATACCTACACCAAGGTAGTCTTAGGTCACCTTTGGTTCAACTTAGGTATAGTCATGGGTCCGAGTAGCACCGCATCCTCAGGGATACTACCAGTCTGCCAGAAAGTTCAGGTCCGGCCTGCCCTTGGACTCATGCCACTGGCTCCCCGCACATCCTTACTTCCTCCAGTGTGCGCACTTTCACTTACCGGGTCTCGGCCTGAGTTGAGCTACTCAGCTTCATGGTTGGAATGACTTATCCGGCCAACTAAGTGCTAGGCATGCGTTCAACATGACATGAGGACGTATAGCAAATCGGTCCTTAACCGACACAGACAGGGATAAATAGGCACCAAGACCTCCATGCTAGGATAGCAAGGAAGGTAGTACCAAGCATGACACAAGTTTCATGAGGTTTTAGGTATATTAACTTAACACCATCAAAGGCATGACCTACACTTAGCAACACACAAAGCAAAGCAAGGTGAAGCAACAATTTTAGGTTCAAACACAGATTCTAAACAGTAGCACCATAGTCACTTGTTTTAATCATACCTCGAGTTCTGGGCATGAAGAAAGTGTGATTCATGACTTTCTAGAAGGATAATGAAATTATATAAAACTTTGTTATTAATACCAAAAGCTGATTCAACAAATAACAAGGTCATAATACATCATGAAGCAGAGCTTATACAACTAAGGACAAAAAACTGATATTAACTTCATAAATGCATATCTCAAGTTATATTCATGATCTTTAACTTTATAGAAAGCTTATTAAGTTATATATAACTTTATTATTATCATATTAAGATGATACTACAGCTAATAAGGCTAAACAACACCAAGAAGGCATCTCTGTCTAGATTTGGACACAAATCTGCCATTCCACTTTGAATAGCTATAACTGAAGTTCTAGACCACAAAAAATGGTGTTCTCTAACATTTTAGAAAGCTTAGTAAAATCACTACAGCTCTACTATTATCACCAAGACATAATTCCATGCTTAAATAAGTCAAACAATATAATCATTTAGATCTATTCAGAGGATATGCAAAAGCTGACAGCAAACTTGTAAAATCTATAACTCCCACACCAGTAGGCCTCAAATCATGAAATTTTTGGATAAGCAAGATAAGGAAATTATCTAAAATTTTGGTATTCACCATATTTACATAAAACATCATTTGATCTATGAAGTTATCATCACAACAGAGAATGCACGTGCAGCCATTTCAGAATGTAACAATTTGATGTTTCACTTGTTTTGCTAACAAAGAGCATGCACACATAAGCTATTCAAGAACTTCAACCACCACTAACATACTTAGCAACACTTTATTGAACGCTAATCACTCAAAGCATCACCAAATACAATTACAAGCTTTATCTATAATTATGCTTTTATTAATCATTTTTCCCAATAAACATATATATAATTTTAGTGATATATGAGAACAAATAGTTTGGGTCTGAGACTTTTATGAGTGGTAGATGTTATCAAAACATGGCTACTGCAGAAATTTCACATCTCAGGTTTTATAGATTAATTATTACAAAAAAGACAAATTGCTAATGCAACAAAACATGTGAGAGCAAGATAAATCTAAAACACACTATTTTTTGCAAACATATGGCCATATTATGTATGAACATGACACAACAACATCATACCAAGGTAATGGAACCACCTTTTCCATTTTTGCATCTTCATAAAAATTATAACTTATTTAAAACCATTTATCAAGCAATAAACAACATAAATCAATAAATCAATCATACTGCATCCAATGACCATGAAAGTTTTACCACAGAACACACATAGTATCAGTAGACTACCATAAAATTTTCACAACAATTGGAGCACTATAACTTTAGATATGAATTTATCCCTAGAAAACCCAAATTAACCTAGATAAATAAAAACAAAAAAACCTTCTACTAACACATATCATAAGATGACTCTACTATGTAGATCTACTCACAAGAATTCCAAAAAGTCCTCATTTGCTATTTTATGATTTTTCTACAATTTATTATGATTTTCTAAAGTTTCAGCCATAAAAGAAAAACAAATTTGCATCGAGGACCCCAAACTTTCATGAAAACAGATTCCAACGAAACGGTCCTTCTAGTCACTATTCTCATGAGTCATAGACTTTGCATATAGGCCCTTCCCTTTCTTCAAATTCTTGCGTGAGGTCCCCGATGTGAGTTGGAGGAGAGGTCGACGGCGGCTTGATTTTCTAGCGAGGTGGTCGACGGCGGTGGAGAAGTGGCGGCACAGCTTCCCTGTGGCTAGCCACACCAGCCAAGGGGCATAGCCCGAGCAGTGATGGTCTATAGGCTGTCGGCCATGAAGGCGGTGGTCTGCAGCGGTAGTGGCTCCGACGATGGCGAGCGTCAGCGGGGGAGGCGACCGAAGGAGGGCCGATCGGGCTCTGGCCGTGGCCAACCGTGGCCGCGCCTGGCCCTGGCGTTGCCGGCTGTAGCCAGCAGCTACTCGGCCATGGCAGTAGGAGGTGGCAACGGATATGGCTTCACGACGATGAACCACGACGGTGGAGGGGAGGCCAGCATGGTGGTGCTAGAGCTTTGTCGGGCTAGAGAGGTGGATGTGGGGTCGGAGGCAAGCTTAGCTTGGCCTACAAGTGCATGAGGCAGAGGAACGGTGGCAGCGGCTCTGCTCATCCATGGCGGTCATGGCTGGCGTGTCTATGCTCGCGAGCAGGAAGGGAGCGAGACGGCGCGGAGAGGGAGAGGGCGAGAACGAAGGCGCTGTGGAGCTCGGTGTTCGCTCTGGAGGAGCAGGGGCGTGTGGTAGGGAGGTGGGGCGCTCAGCTTGGGCATGGCTACCATGCATAGGGCACGTGTCGCCCTTTGGGGCATTTCCCCGAGCACGTGGCGGGCAATGGTGTGGCCAGCGTGGGAAGTGTTTTTAGGCCAGTTATGGGTTGAATTTTACCATGGGCCCAAAAGCAAAGTTAAAGCCCATGAACTGCTCTACTTCTTTCATTAAGGGCACCGAGTCATTAAAGAAACAGATTAATGGGTAATTAAGCCTGGAGTTTACACTATCAATGACTAATCAAGGATTAAACCTTGCTCTGCTTGAGCTCGAATTACTTGGTCAAAATGTGGTCAAATTGATTCCAAATTTTTGTATGTCCTTCTCCAAGATGTAAACTCCAACTTTTATATTTAGCTCAACTTGAGTTGCTTAACAAAAATTTGAGAACACGAGATGCCAATCATCATTGCCACTGAAATTCCCGACTTGGCCAAATTTTTGAGATCCAAAACAGCACTGGGTTCAGTTTTGAGTCCTCGATTTGACTAAGTTAGGGACCAAACTAGCTCATGACCCTTGAACAAAGTTTGTTGTGCACATCTTGGTTTGCAACTTTGCTTAAAGGATCATGGAATGGTTCAGCTTAGTTAGGGAGATACAATTCTCCAAAGTGGGGTACCCGAAACTGAAATCGGGATTCAGTTAACTCCTAGAAACAGTTAGTCTTTGTGGATTTTGAAACTAACTTCGAAGATCCAAATGAACTCCAAACTTGATGAGACTTGCTTCATTGTTTCCAGCACAAAGTGTACTTCAACTCATATTAAGGAATCTACTTGAGTTACCATGTGAATTTGGAAGATAAAAATGTCACAACAATTGAACTCGCTGTTGCCGATCAGGGACTTAGAAATATTTCTGAGAGGCCAAAACATCACTGCATCCAAACTCGGGACCACTATATGAGACACTTAGAATTTGAATCAGGTCTTGGTCCAAAAATAATGTTTGTAGCACTCCACTTAAACTTCAACTTTTATTAAAGATCAAACTTCATAACTTGTTTCCACACTATTATTTGACCTTGGTCAAAGCAGCATTATGATAAATCTTAAATTGGAGTATTAGACCGATTGAGGCATTTTCTTGGCCTTGGCTCAACACGAACCCTTCATGACTTTGGTGGTAGAATTCAATTATAGTCATTTGGGCAAGGTAGCAAGGTTTAGTCGACATCCCATGTTCCCATTCACCTGATTGAGCAATTCAAGAAAGATTATAACTTATCATTTCATGTGACTTCTTGATTCCAAACTTTATGAAACTTTTTCACTGGTCAAGATGGATGCATGTTGATATAATGTACATGAAACAAGCATGTTCAACATTACTCATGCCTAACCTTCACCAGGGTCCACATGTAAGCAAAGATGTGTTGTCCAAGTTCAGGTTGGGACTCAATTTCATAGATTGGACCTCAACACCTTCATCATTACTTCAAAATTATGAACTAGAGATCATAATCATTGCTTGGCATATCCTGCTTAAGTCCAATTTTACTGCTTAACTCATAACTAACACCCGGGGTGTTACAAGTATCTTATGATCATTTTTGCATTCCTATCGGATTTCTCCCATTTTTTTAATTTACGAGTGTACTCCTTCATCCTCTCAATATAGTAATCATAAATAGGAGAAGGAGCATGTGGTTTTTCCTCATTAAGCGCATAATCAAGGTCTAGCTCCTTAAGAATGGCATGCACCTGATTATTCCAAGTAGGAAAATTAGTGCAACTTAGGGGTTCTATGGTACCTATATAGTCTACATAATTTACTGGAAAAAAATTTGAAGCAAAATAATGTCTCAATTAGTAAGCTGTATATAAGATGTACTTAAAGCATGAAGTTAAAACAACGTTGGTCAGTATTAATAGCATGCGTAATAACTTTAATTTGCATCACCGTTGGGCAGAAACAAACCAAAATTCATCTTAATTAACTCATAATTAAAGTCGACATTGGTTAGAAATTAAATATGAGTAATCTCCAGTTAAACTTCTCATAGGTTCCATTCAACCAGAGACCATCCTATTGTACAATGGTGGATATAATGTCTATTTAAATATAAATACTTATTATTAAATGTAGAACTAATGCAAAACATAATCTCAGAGCATCAATATAAAACATAATAAAGCTCAAGAAAGCATAGAATTAATTCTGGAAATAAAACTAAAAACTCAAACTTAAAACTTACTTAAATATTGCATAAAACTAACTAAGTAAAATGCTCTAAATAAAAAATTCTTAAACTTAAATATTCTCAGCAACATATTCCCAAAAACATACTTAGATTAACTTTAAGATTACTAAATAAAATGGATAATAAACTTTATATAAAATGGGAATAAATATCATCATGAGGGCATTAAACTTATATATATAGTTGCTAAGAAAGAACTAAAAAACTGAACATAAATAAATGGTAATTCTTAGGAAAAGTGTTCCACGCAAACTTAAATACCCAAAACTCATTAAATAAAACAAAAATTAACTTATTAGTAGTTGGGGAATGAACATAATTATTTGAAAAATAAACTTAATGTGTGGACCTATGCTTATAATGAAACTCAATTCGGCCACATTGAATTAGCCTAACTAATGGAGAGGTGGCCAACCATGACGTGGTCACTTGCTGGCCCGTTTCATGCTCGCCTATACATCAATAGGCTGGCTAACGGCCCATTCTCCTTCCAGCTAATGCTCGAGTTGTGTGATCCGTTGGATAGATGCCAAAGGCAAACGATGATCACATACTTAAGCCACTCTAAAAAACCATAGTCGCATTCCTCACTCTCTTCTTCTTTTCACTCCCCCTATTCCAGCCAGCTCTCCTGCTCGGCTGCTGCTCTGCAACACTACGCTGCTCCCGCTCGAAGCCACAGGCACCACGGTGCTTGGCTCACCAGCACGCGTGCGGCAGGGCTGCACGTGGCTCCATCGAGCTCTGCAGCCGGGTGCCCTCATGTGGCGTGGCAATGGTGACCCAAAACCGGCCGAGCAACGATGCGATGTGCGCTAGGCGCGGCACCCGTGTGGGCGGGCGCAAGCGCCAGTGTTCCTCAAGGCTGCAGCGACGGCGGTGCTCCTGAAGCCCGACAAGTCAACACAGCAGCGCCGTGAGACCAGCGTGGTGGCGGCTGCTACCCGAGGCCCTCACATGCGCAACACAAGGCAGCGGCGCCCTTAAGCCACCACGGCAGCGTCGATGACCTAGCCAATAGCACGGGTATGAGCCACGTGCATTCACGGCTAGGGGCAACACAGTTGGCAGCGGCAACCCGACCTACAACGCCGGGTACGAGCCAAGCGTGTGCACGCTCCATGTCTGATCTTAGGGTTAGTGTTCCTAATTCGGGGAAAGAATTTTTGGGGATTTTGTTTATCGCTGCTGATTTGATTCAATCCCCTCCTAAATGCTCAACTCGGATTAATTTTGGTAGAAAACACCCTTAATCGTAGGAAAATATAAACTAATCCGAGACTAATTGCTTAGATTGATTCTTAATCTAAGACTGAATGCGTCTGATCTTATCTAACTGGGCACTTATGGCTTCCTCAAAAGTAATTAAGACTTAATCACTTAATCAGGCGAGAAAAAATTGTCTTGTGCATGTTACTGGAATCTTCATTAGATCATAATCATACATCTGCTTACCGAACTGAAACTGCATATGCACGATCCAAAATTAGTGTTATGAAACAATCTTACTTAGTACTTATTTGTACTTAAACACAAAAATAGATCTAATCTCAGTACTAATGGCCCTTTAGAACTGACATAACAATCAGGAAACGGATCTACTTTGAGTATGTGCTAATGTCCAACTTAAAATATTGTAGATTAAAACCGAATGGATCTTTATAGAGGCATAAAACTAATACACTCTGGCCTAGTATCATTTTAGGATCTACGTAGGCGCTGATACCAATTGTTGAATTAGAACTTAGACTAACAGAATCTTATCTTAGCCTAAACATGATAACTAAATAGAGTTTGTAGATGCCATTTGAGTGCCTCCGTAGACGTAGAAGAGTTGATGTAGATGAAGTAGATCTTACTCTTCACCAAATTGAGGCTTGATGCTCCTAGTTGGTGAAGAACGTGATGTAGATCTACAACAGTACCTAGATGTGGGTAGACGGCCTTCCTAAGCCCTCCAATGCCTAATCTCATAATTAAGTTTAGGATTAGACGAACCGGCCACATTCCAACAAGTCTCTCTCATAATCATAATATAACGTTGTGCACAAACCACAAGCACCCTGTCGGGTTCATAAACCTAGGGTCCCCAATGGACCCGCTTCCCTACAAAACCCAGCCCAGCAGGCGACTCAGTGATAGCACACGCCTGGGCTAACCCAGATACATAATGATAGGCTGAGACAATGATTCGGTACCCGACCAGAAGGCCTAGCCAAGGTGGGACCGTAGTCCAACTACGACCCCCTTCTCAGACCGAGGATACGCCAGACCTCTGCTCGTTGCTCTTTCCTGATCGACACGGTTGGGACCAACTAGGAACGACTGACCGGGGATGCCCACTTAGTGTGGGCTCGGGGAGTAGGCGGAGCAGATAATAAGGCGCTCAAGTCAACCGCAATACCGAGGAATGTACCCTATCATGCCCTGCGCACCTACAGAACGGTGCCATCAAGGCATGTCAGGCGAATGCGGTAGAGCCTGCCAGACGCGTCAGAGTATAAATAGTATTGTGGGCGCCATCATTTGTCGTCCTAGGCAAACATGGTAGAGCCTGCCAGATGTGTCTAAACATAAAAAGTATTGTGGGCACCGACGGCCATCCTGTACCCGATGGTGTGGGCAACAAGACTAGGCAGCACACGTACACACTCTCTCTTTTTGTCTGACTTGTAAGGCCATTCCCTTCAACTATAAAAGGGGATGAGCTCTCTCCTAAAAGCATACCCCAAAGACTGGTCGACTCGATAGCTCAATAGCTCTAGGACTCGACAGCTACATAGTCTACACGCTCTCAACAGCTGATAAGCTCAGACACACAGAGCATATGTTCCAATACTTAGTGCACATTTGAGCATCCGTCACTCTCTTCCACTCAGTTTAGAGTCCGACCGGGCCTCTAACGCCCCCCTTTCTCATTCCTTACTCATTAGTAACCCCATAGCAAACTTTGAGCACCTAGGCTTAGGAATAAAGTCACCGACCGACCTCAACTGGACGTAGGGCATGTTGCCTGAACCAGTATAAATCCTGTGTCATTGAGTGCTAGGCCACATCCGATCACAATACACGACAAAACTACAAATATTTACTTATTGGTCATTTTTTTACCGACAGTTGGCACCGTCCGTGGGGAGGACATTGTGCGTTCACGCCTTTGGTCATCGGATGGCCCACCTTTCCACCAGCTTCAGCATGGTAGGCTCGAGCGATATGATTCGCTTCGGCTCGCTGAAGTTTCCCATGCTTGCTGGAGTTTCCCATGCTCCCACTCTAGACCTTCCTCTTCAGGAGTCTACACTTTGTCACCGACCAGCTCGGCGTACTTTGCCTCCGTGAAGAGGCGCTTGTCCTGGCGCCCGCTAGAGGAGGAGCGCCCTCCACCGACTGCAACGGGCCACTCAATGACCTCAATGTTGACATACCCTCCCTTCGCCTTGAGCCCATGCTAGACTCAATCCCCATGGTGAGTGATGTACATATTGTTCTTTACTCACTATTTAACACCTTTCGCCGACACTCTAGAGGGACCCCGATGTCCCTACCGCCACCGTTGTGTGACCAGCTTCCCTATGGCTTCATGTCCCTCGTGGACGCATGCGCGCGAGGACTCTAAAGGATGCTAATGTCGCCCCCTCTCATGTTCAAGTTCGTGGGGACGGTGGGCAACGCTCCCACCTCCTTCCATGACCTCATCAATGACGAGGTCGAAAGTGATGGCTCCAGCATTGGTGACGTCATGGCACCTGGCCACCCTCTGTCCTAGGAGTATGCTATGGCAGACACCCTAGGACAGCCACCGGAGGTAGTGGAGTCTATGTAGACTCACACCCCTTTAGACCCCTATGCGTAGGCCCTAGTGCGTGCGCAGCAGCACGGCGAGGAGTTATGGCAAAGGCGGTAGAGCCAGCCACCTCCTGCGCCGAAGCGCCTGGCACATCACGCTGTGCCACATGCGCCCAACCCGGTGAGCGGTGCTCGGGGTCATGCCCGTCAGGTCCAGCGTAACATACTGGACAGAGGAGATGACCCCCTCAGTTTGCTCGGGCTAGCCAGAACATCGCTGCTGCGGCGATGCTTCTACGTAGCCTCCTAGAGCCTACCAACCCCTAGGAATAGGCAATCCACTGGAACCTCCAGGTGCTGATGGAGACTACCATCGTTTAGTAGGCGGAGAGCTCCGCATCGTAACACCGGCTTGCGGCCTCTTGCCCAACCAGGGGACTAGGGCCACACCAGTCGAATCGCTCCATCCACTCACCATGGTAGTTGCCAGGCATGGAGCAAGAAGCCATTGCAGCACCGTAGCCCAACCCGGTGCCCGCTCCACAGCGACCACATGTGCGCGAATGGCTCAAGATGAATCGTGATGCTCACAGCGTCATCAACAATCGACGCCATGCAAAGCACGATGGTAATGCACATCAAATGGTGGGAGAGCAGGTGGCACGGGCCCTGGCCTGACCATCGAGGAGTACGAGGACACGCACCCTAGGCATGGTGGCTGTCCAAATGACCAGAGCCCTAGCCTAGACGACCCGGGGCCACAAGCCTTTGGTTGTCGCATCCAGAAAGCATTGTTCCCACAGTGCTTCTGACTGCACACCAACATCGCTAGGTACACTAGGGAGACGAACCCCGGTATATGGCTCGAAGACTTCTGGCTCACCTATCAAGCCGGAGGAGTGGATGATGACTATTTCTTCATCCAGTACCTCCCTATCTGCGTGGCGGAGCATGTTCAAGCATGGCTCGAATTCCTTCTACCCGATAGCATCCACGACTGGACGGATCTCAAGAGGGTCTTCGTTGAAAATTTCTAGGGGACATATGTCCATCCTAGGAATTCCTAGGACCTCAAGAGCTGCTAGTAGGGGCCCAACGAGTCCCTATGGGATTACTTCCGTAGGTTCTCAAAGCAGTGCAACTCCCTAATGTCATCGACATGGACATCATCAGAGCGTTCCTCTCTAGGACAACCTACGAGTCCTTGATCCACAAGCTTGGCTGTGTGAAGCCCCGTACCACCCATGAACTACTCGACATCGCCGCGAACCATGCCTCCGGTGAGGAGGCGGTCGGGGCGGTCTTCAGCGGTGGTCAGGACAGAGGCAAGGCCAATCATGAGGACCAAGGTGAGTGCCCCTCCACACAAAAGGGCAAGAAGAATAAGAAGGATCAGCGCTGACTGGCCAACCCAACTTTGGTCGCTGTGGCCGACCGAGCGGGCAAGCAGCCCCAGTAGGGCTAGCCTGACCACTTCGACTAGCTCATGGAGAGTCCATGCACCAACCATGCCTATCCCATCAAACATCTTTACAACGACTACGAGCTCCTCAAGTGCTTCCTGTGGCAAGCCGCCAAGCCAAAGGAAGGGAAAGGCAAGGAGGAGGTGGCCAAGAAAGGACATGCGGCGAGTAAGGATGAAGATGGCTTCCCTAACCTCGAGGAATGCCTCATGATCTTTGGGGGATCCAACGCTATCCACTCCAAGCGCCAGCATAAAGTACGCTATAGAGAGGCATACGCTGCCGAGTCGGCCATCCCCTCTTTCCTTAGCTGGTTGGACTCCCCGATCACTTTTGATCAGAGAGACCATCCTTCCCACGTCACCCGACCGGGTCACTACCCGCTCGTCATTGACCCCATCATCCGCAAGAAGCACCTCACTAAGGTGCTGATGGACGGAGGCAACGGCCGCAACATTCTCTACATCGACACCCTCGACGCCATGCACATCCCCTAGTCGAAGCTTTGCTCAGTGAGCTCTCCCTTCCACGGCATGATCCTAGGGGTGCAGGCGTATCCACTAGGGCAGATTGACCTACCTGTCATGTTTGGCGACCGCGCCAACTTATGCTCAGAGGTCCTAGCCTTCAAGGTAGTGGACTTTTTGGGGTCCTACCATGCCATCTTGGGGCGGCCATACTACGCCAAGTTCATGGCGATCCCCAACTACACCTACCTAAAGCTGAAGATGCTAGGGCTGAACAACGTCATCACCATAGGTAGTACCTTCTCTCATGCCAACATGTGTGACCACGAGCATTACGAGCTCATCACTACCGTCATCAACTCCGCTGAGCTCCCTGAGCTCAGAAATTTGGCGACTCTAGCAGTCCCCGACTACAATGGGTCAACCTCCTCGAGTGCCTTCCATCCGACTGAGGAAACCAAGGCGGTGAAGATCGACCCCACCGACCCAACCAAGATGGTGTGGATTGGGACCAAGCTCCTAGCCAAATAGGAAAGCGAGCTCACCAACTTCCTATGCGCAAATTGCGATGTCTTCATGTGGAAGCCTTCTGACATGTCAGGCATACCGAGGGAGGTCGCCGAGCATGCACTATGCATTGTCCTAGGCTCAAAGCCCTCCAAGTAACACCTGCATCGCTTTGACGACAAAAGGCACAGGGCCATAGGCGAGGAGATCGCCAAACTTTTGGTAGCTAGATTCATCAAAGAGGTATACCACTCTGACTGGCTAGCTAATCATGTTCTTGTGAAAAAGAAGAATGGGAAGTGGAGAATGTGCGTTGATTATACTGGTCTCAACAAGGCATGCCCAAAGGATCACTTCCCTTTACCACGCATAGATCAGATAGTCGACTCCACCTCAGGGAGCGAAATCCTCTCCTTCCTAGATGCCTACTCAGGCTACCACCAGATCACGATGAAAGAGGCTGACCAGGTCGCGACTTCATTCATCACCCCATATGGTTTGTACTGTTACGTAACCATGCCTTTCGATCTGAAGAACACTAGCGCCACCTATCAATGGTGCATGTAGCGATGCTTCACCGACCAAATCGACCCACCCGACCAACCTTACCAGGTCAAGCGTGAAAGCATCTAGGCCCCTAGTTGGGTTTTGGTGATTAATGACAATACGTGATTACTATGACTAACATGTGTTTTGTAGAGGCAATTAAGTTAGGTCACGGTAATGGAGATCGATTGGGCTATCATGATGGTCATGCCCCTACGATGGAAATCATTTCGGTTTTCAAAGGATGGACGACAAGGTTAAGGATGGACTAGTTCTAAGTGTCGATTGGAGTTGGAGTGACACTTAGAGTAGTTTAGGACTTTGTTTTTCCTTTGGCCGTACTATTAAGGGGCGTACAGATGGGTAGCTTGACCTAGGTGAGTCTAGTGGGTTAGGTGTGGTGCACACTTGCTAAAACTAGCGCTAGGTAGCTCCAAAATAGTCCTTAGATCCAATGGAGCAAACTTCATTCACATATGATCGAGAGTTGGAAGTGAATGGAGGGTCAAATACTAACCGGACACTACCTTCGGTGTGACTGGACGCTGGCTCAGAGTCTAGTCAGTTCATTTGATCAAGGTGAAGTCGTCTGGAAGTGACCGAATGCTGCAAAGTGAAGTGACCGGACGCTGAGGGCCAGCGTCCGGTCGACATCAGTAAGGTTCCAGTGAGGGTAAATTGCGTTTGGACACTGGCCAGCGTCTGGTCACACTGTAAACACTGGAGTTTGGGGTAAACTGACCGGCGCGTCCGGTCAACATGACCAAAGCATTCGGTCACCCCGTAGAGGCACATAACGGTTCGTTTTTTAGCCCATGTTATAAATACCACCTCCATTTGTGTGTCGGGGTGCTTTTACTCATTCCAACAGCTGGGAAACACGTTTGAGAGTGCCAAGAAGAGCAAGGTCCTAGTGAGGTGATTGAGATTTGAAAATCCCAAAGAGAGCCCTCATTAGTGAAGTAAGAGTAGCAAAGTGTGCATCCACCCTTCTCATTAGGTTTGTCATGGTCAAGTGAGAGTTCGTGCTTGTTACTCTTGGTGATCGCCATCACCTAGACGACTTGGTGGTGATTGTAGAGCTTGGTGATCATCCGGCGGAGCTTGTGGATGACCCAACTCAAGTTGTGAGCGGTTGTGGGTGATTCACCGTGACAGAGTGTCGAAGAATCAACCCGTAGAGAGCACTTGATCCTTGCGCGGATCAAGGGGGAGCTACACCCTTGCATGGGTGCTCCAACGAGGACTAGTGGGGAGTGGTGACTCTCCGATACCTTGGCAAAACATCATCGTGTTCCTTCTCCTCTCTTTACTTTAAGCATTTACTTTGAGCAATTCATTACTTGTCATTTACATTCCTAGAATTGCCATGCTAGAGTAGGATTGGAACTTAGGGTGCTACACTTTTGTGAGTTAGATCAATAGAAACACTTTCTAGGCACAAGGGGTTAATTGGGCTAACCATCGGATTTGATTATTGTAAAGAAATTTGTAATTAGCCCAATTCACCCCCCCCCTCTTGGGCATCTTGATCCTTTCAATGGGTATCAGAGCCTCGTGCTCACGTATTGAGGCCTAACCGCCTAGAGCAAGATGTCTCACGGGGATGGACCTCCTCCTATCTTTGAGGGAGATGATTTTCCTTATTGGAAAATTCGCATGGAGGCGTATCTAGAAGCTCTAGATGTTGGTATTCTTAGAGCCGCCTCACAAGGCTTCCCAAAACCTCGAGATGCTACTCACCTACAAGGCGATGAGGTGAATTATGAGAAGTGGAATGCAAAGGCTTGAAACACCATCTTTAGAGGTCTTTGCAAAGATGTGTTCAATCGGGTGAGGAACCACAAAGACGCCCATGCACTATGGTTGGACGTTTGTGCGCTCCATGAGGGAACTAAGAGTGAGCGTGAGGAACGCTATCATCTTGTCATGAAAAAGCTCAACTCTTTTGAAATGCTTCCTAAAGAATGTGCTAATGAGATGTATTCACGTTTGAATGTTCTTATAGAGGAAGTCAATGGGCTTGGACTCACTCAAATGCAACCATCTGATGTTGTAAGAAAGATCTTGAGTGTCCTCCCTATTGATAAATATGGGCATATTGTGACCATGCTTCATCAAGGTGATCTTTCCACCGCTACACCGACACAAATCTTGGGAAAGATCAATGCTCATGAGATGTACATGCACATCATGCCACAAGATGGCTCATCCTCTATCAAGAAGAAAGATAAGGACTTAGCATGCAAAGCTAGCCAAGAGAAGGGTAAAGCAAGACTTGAGTATGAGAGCTCAAGTGATGATGAAGTTGATGATGAAAGTCTTGCTCTCATGGTGAAAAAGACCGCCAAGATGCTAAATAAGCTCAACAAGAGTGGCATCAAGTTTGATGGCAAGAAGAAGAAGTTCTTCACTAGCTCTAGAAGGAAGCCAATCTCCGAGATGGATTGCTTCAATTGTGGAGAACTTGGTCATCTAGCACACCAATGCACTAAGCCCAAGAAAGACAAGTTCAAGAACAAATACAAGGGCAAGAAAGATGACTCAAGTAATGAAGAAGAAGAAGAAGAAGAGAAGAAGAAGAACAAGCCATACAAGAAGAGAGATGGCAAGAAGAAGGACTTCCACAAGAAGAAGAAGAGTGGAAAGGCATACATTATCGGTGATTGGCTCACGGACATTGATTTATCTAGTGCCTCATCCGATGATGATAGTGACAACGAGAAGGTGGCCGCAATTGTTATCGACTCTTCATCATCTTCACCGCCACCACCGCCATCATCCTCTACACACCTATGCCTTATGGCCAAGGGTGACCGCAAGGTATCTAATAATGATGATAGTAGCAATGATGAGCATGCTAGTGATGATGATAGCGATAGTGATGATGATGAATATGAATCACCTTCTTATGATGATCTTGCTAGATTGCTAAAACAATACACTAAGATCATTATAAAAACTAGAGCTAAAAATGAAAAGCTAGAAGCTAAAAATGATTCTCTTTTAGCCAAATATGATATAGCGGAAAAGGCTAGTGTTGAGCTTAAAGAAGCAAATGATACTATATCATCCAAACTCAAGGAGCTCAAATCTTCTAAGAAAGAGCTTAAAGAAAAACATGATAAACTTGAGAGGACACATAATGAGCTCATCACTAGCCACAACAAGCTAAGAGAAGAATATACTACTCTTAAGGTTAATCATGATAATCTTGTTATTGCTCAAGAATTCTTATCCAATGAGCCACATGATGCTACTAACGATGTTGTTAAGATTGATATAGCTACATCATGTGATGACTTGATTATTGAGAGCATTGAGCAAAGTTCTAGTAGCAAGGGCAAGCAAGTGGTTGAAGCCGATGATTATGATGAGTTTGTCAAGCTCAAGAATGACAATGAAAAGCTCAAGAAAGATCTTGAAGAACTCAAAACCACCAAGTCTATTGTGCTAGAAACTATTGTTCATGATGATGGTTTGATCCTTGAGAATGAGAAGCTCAAAGATGAGAACAAGAAGCTCAAGGAAGAGAAAAACAATGATGCTCTCAAGGAAGAAAACAAGAAGCTCAAGTTGGAGAAAGAGCATCTTAAGATTGGATTGAGCAAGTTCACTAGAGGCAAGCATCTTCAAAGTGAGCTACTAATGAACACCATCATGAAGATGGATAGAAGTGGCATTGGGTACTTGGCAAACCAAGAAAAGAAGGCTCAAGCTCAACAACAACATAAGTCCAAGCCAAAGCCAAAGAGAAGTTTTGAGTGTGGACAAGAAGGCCACTTTGCTCAAGAGTGCCAAACTCCACCACCACAACCCTTGCCCAAGCATGCTAGACCTTTTGCCTTCAATACTCACTACATGCTTAGAAACGATTCTAGTGGAAAGATGAAAGTGATATTCTTAGGACCTCCCAACAAAAATAGACCTAAGAAAATTTGGGTTGCAAAGTTACTTGTTGAGAAGGTGAAGGGCCCTCAACAAGTTTGGGTTCCTAAAGCTTGATCTCTGGTGTGTAGGTGAACTACAAGACCGGTGGAAGTCATTAGGTTATTAATAGTGGTTGCACACAACATATGACTAGTGATCCTCGTATGTTCACCTCACTAGATGAAGAAGTAGATGGACAAGAAAGAATCACATTTGGAGACAACTCAAAGGGCAAGGTCAAAGGATTGGGCAAAGTGGCTATATCAATTGATCATTCCATCTCCAATGTGCTATATGTTGCTTCATTGAGTTTCAACTTGCTATCCGTTGGACAATTGTGTGATCTTGGCTTCCAATGCTTGTTTACCGAGAAGGAGGTTGTTGTATCCAAGAAGGATGATGATCATGTGATATTCAAAGGATTTAGATACAACAACCTATATCTAGTGGACTTCACCTCCGAAGATGCAAACTTGAAGACATGCCTATTCACCAAAACAACACTTGGGTGGCTATGGCATAGAAGACTTGCTCATGTTGGGATGAGCTCACTCAAGAAACTAATGAAGAATGATTTGGTGAGAGGGTTGAAGGATGTGAAGTTTGAGAAGGACAAGCTTTGTAATGCATGTCAAGCCGACAAGCAAGTTGCAAATACCCATCCAACAAAAGCTTTCATGTCAACCACAAGAGTGCTAGAACTCCTTCATATGGATTTATTTGGACCAAAAACATACAAGAGTTTGGGAGGAAATCTTTATTGTCTTGTGATTGTTGATGACTATTCAAGGTATACATGGGTATTCTTCCTTCATGACAAATCCGAAGTTGCATCTTGTTTCAAGAAGTTTGCCAAGAGAGCTCAAAATGAATTTGAAGTGAAGCTTAAGAAGATAAGAAGTGACAATGGGAAGGAATTTGACAACACAAACATAGAAGCCTATTGTGATGAAGTTGGGATCAAGCATGAGGTCTCCACAACATATACTCCTCAACAAAATGGTGTAGTTGAGAGCAAGAACCGGACATTGATCACTCTTACAAGAACAATGCTTGATGAGTACAACACCCCTGAAGCTCTATGGGCGGAAGCTATCAACACTGCATGTTATGCATCAAACCGCCTATTCCTTCAAAAGTTCCTTGGTAAGACACCTTATGAGTTGCTCAATGGGAAGAAGCCGGACGTCTCCTTCTTTAGGGTGTTTGGTTGCAAATGCTACATCTACAAGAAGCGGCAACACCTAGGGAAGTTTCAAAGACGTTGTGATATTGGTTTTATTGTTGGTTACTCATCAAAGTCCAAAGCATATAGAGTATTTAATCATGCCACCGGCTTGGTTGAAGAAACATATGATGTGGAATTTGATGAATCTAACGGCTCCCAAGGAGCACATGAGAATCTTGATGATGTAGGTGATGAACCATTAAGGGAGGCTATGAAGAACATTCTGGTTGGAGACATCAAGCCTAAAGATGATGAAGATGATGTACAAGTGATTGATCCACCTTCTTCATCAAGTGTGCCACAAGATGATGATAAAGATGGGACAGTGGAAAATGAAGACTCTCATGTCTCCCATGATCAAATGGTGGTACAAGCACAAGATGTTGATGCTCCACAACCTCCTCCTCAAGTGGTAAATAGAAGAAATACACCTCTACTACAAGATCATCCACAAGATCTCATCATAGGGAGTCCATCAAAGGGAGTAATGACTCGCTCACAAAAACTTGCTTCATTTATTGCTCATCACTCTTTTATCTCTTGCTTTGAGCCTACTAAGGTAGAAGAAGCTCTTCAAAATCCGGATTGGATAAATGCAATGCAAGAAGAGTTGAACAACTTCACCCGTAATGAAGTTTGGACTCTTGAAGAGCGGTCAAAAGGTGCAAGAGTCATTGGAACAAAGTGGGTGTTCCAAAACAAGCAAGATGATCAAGGCATTGTTGTGAGGAACAAGGCAAGACTAGTTACAAAGGGGTTCTCTCAAGTTAAAGGATTGTATTTTGGAGAGACCTTTGCACCTGTTGCAAGATTAGAAGCCATCCGTATCCTCCTTGCATATGCATCACATCATGAAATGAAACTTTATCAAATGGATGTGAAAAGTGCATTTTTAAATGGCTTTATTAATGAACTAGTCTATGTTGATCAACCTCCCGGGTTTAAAGACCCTAGATATCCTAATCATGTGTATAGGTTGTCCAAGGCATTATATGGGCTTAAGCAAGCCCCAAGAGCTTGGTATGAGCACCTTCGGGACTTCCTCAATGAGAAGGGTTTCACCATTGGGAAGGTCGATACTACACTATTCACCAAGAAGCTTGATGGGCATATCTTCATTTGTCAAGTGTATGTTGATGATATCATCTTTGGATCATCAAATGAAGAATCTTGCAAAGAGTTTGGTGAATTGATGTCGAAGGAGTTCGAGATGTCAATGATTGGAGAGCTTACATTCTTTCTTGGTTTTCAAGTCAAGCAAATGAAAGAAGGGATTTTCATCTCTCAAGAGAAATATACAAATGATCTTCTCAAGAGATTCAAGATGGATGAATGTAAGCCAATCAAGACACCAATGCCAACTAATGGACATCTCGACCTAGATGAGGGAGGTAACATGGTTGATCAAACTCTCTATCGTTCTATGATTGGTAGCTTGTTATATTTGACCGCATCTAGGCCCGACATCATGTTTAGTGTGTGTATGTGTGCTAGATTTCAAGCTAATCCTAAGGAAACTCATTTAATTGCCGTAAAAAGAATCCTTAGGTATCTTAAGCACACACCAAGCATTGGACTTGGTATCCCAAAGGAGCTATATTTGAGTTAGTTGGCTATTCCGATTCGGATTATGCCGGTTGCAAAGTTGATAGAAAAAGCACATCCGGAGGGTGCCATTTGCTTGGTAGATCACTTGTGTCTTGGTCCTCCAAGAAGCAAAATAGTGTGGCTTTGTCCACTGCCGAAGCGGAATACATTTCCGCAGGTGCTTGTTGTGCACAAATACTTTACATGAAACAAACTTTGCTAGACTATGGTGTAGTTCTAGAAAAAGTACCTCTTTTGTGCGACAATGAAAGTGCGGTAAAACTTGCAAATAATTCAGTTCAACACTCTCGCACCAAGCACATAGATATCCGCCATCACTTTCTTAGAGATCATGTTGCTAAAAATGATATATCACTAGAAGGTGTAAGGACCGAGGATCAATTGGCAGATATCTTCACTAAACCGCTAGATGAGACAACATTTTGTAGATTGCAGAATGAGCTCAAAGTGCTTGATTTTAGTAACTTTACTAAAAAATGATCTTGTGTTGTCCCTTGCATTGCATTGTAATATACAACATGTTTAATGTTTTGTAATGCATATAGGGCATGTCTAACATGGTTAAGATAACCGCCGAAAAGCGTGTGAAGTAGTTTAACCTTGGATCAAACTTAACAAGAAACTAGATTTACTTACAAGTATTGCATTGCATATGTATGAATGTTGTTTTGTCGTTTGTCTTCAAATTGCCCTCTTATTGCCTATTTTCTTAAAAAGAATTATAGCCTAAGGCAAAATATTTTTGTAAAACATGAGGGTTTGAGAGAGGTCACTCATATCAGTCTCAATTGGTGTTTATTTGGATCTTATTTGAGTTGGGACTTGATTGGGAACTAGCAGCACGAAGGACTTTGAAGATTCGCTGGAAAAGGAGTGACCGGACGCTACACCGGACTCTGATGTCCAGCGTCCAGTCAGTTCACAGGAGGTGAACAGCTGCCGAGGAGTGACCGGACGCTGAAACAGTGTTTTCCTAGCGTTCGGTCATATGGAGCTTCAGCATCCGATTGAGCAAGAAGGCGTCAAGGCTAGGTGACCAGACTCTGGCTACGTCCAGTCGGTGTCCACCGAACTCGTCCGGTCGTGATTCTAGAGGATTTGGACCTCCCTAGAATCGATCGGACGCTGGGTGGCAGCGTCCGGTCGTTGCCATCGGAGCGTCCGATCAATAGGAAACGTGCGGGACTCAGTTTCTTTTCTCTGTTTCGTTTTCTAACTCGCTGGGGGCCACTATTGAATCGTGGCGTTTGATCCTCAATTGCATCCGCCGTCATCATCGCCGCGCCTGCTCCCGTGCCCTAGCGCCACCACTTCTCGTGCTCCTGTGCCCGAGCCGCAGCATCGCCGAGCCACCGCACCTCTGCGCATCCTGTGCTCACGCTCGCGCAGCTCCCGTTCCTCCACGTGCCGCGCCATGCCCGAGCCACCGCATCCCACGCCGCTCTAGCACAACCACGCCAAGCACCGCCGGCAGCAATCCCACACCGTCATGCTCGGTTCCAGCACCACCGTGCCCCTGTAGTGCCCTAGCACCCCCATTGCATCCTCGCCGGTGACTTCAATCGCAATCCAGTGTCGCCGATCCACACCACTGCAAACCCTAGCCTCACGATTCGGTGGTTCCCCGTGTGTCGTTTCTCTTCTCCTCATATCGCCGGTTCATCAGGTAGCAAGCCCACATTTCTATTTCGTACCTAATTGCTTGCTTTCATAGGTTTTTCGTATCTCTAGATGCATAATTAAAATTATTTGTATTTCCCTATCTATTCCATCGTGCAGCGAGTCAATGTTGTTGAGGTCTCAGTGGTAGTTGTTAGTTAACTCGGGGCCAAGCTCGCGAGTATGGATCGAGGCCAAGCCTCAGAAGTGACAGTCGGTAGTTGTCTCTTGTCAATGGTAGTTGTTCCTTTTAGATCCAACCAATGGTTCGCATCAAGAATGTTGGAGGCGGTTCGGGTGATGAGGATCTGAGGCGTCCGCCTCGCTTGCCTACAGATCCAAAAGGCAAGGCGACGAAGAAGACTACAACAAAGAAGCGCAAGTACCCAGATGCAGAGATAGCTAGAGCAGCCATAGTTGTAAAGGTTGCAGAGCGTGCCGAGAGAGGAGGTGCTCACAATGGAGTCTAGATTGCAGATCAGCTTTCATCAGAAGCAAGGGCTACACTTGAGCAGGTTGAGTGCCTTCATGGTGGTCCACCTAGGACCCTCATGATTGGAGGACGGTGTGTTGCCATCGATGAGGATCAGCCTCAGGGGGAGTCATAGCAGCAGGCACCATCAGCAGAGTAGGCTTAGGAGGGACAGCAGGCCGAGGAGACAGAGTAGGCACCTTAGCCACAGCTTCGCCGCTCTGGTCGTACTTGTGCTCCAGTCACGTCGAGGGCAGATATACAGCGGAGGGGTTCTCGTCCGCCGCCTAGACCACAGGGTCCGCCTCCTGTGACACACTTGGACTTGAGGGCCGCCACGGCCAAGCAGGTGCAGCAGCTTAGGTTTGTGGAGTTTGAGCAGTGGTTCCTGCCGCGGAGGGATGACAGAGCATTAGAGGACTTCTACACACCACTCCAGGAGGATTTCTACAATGCATATCTTAACAGTGAAGCTGTATTTAGACATCAAAGGGTGTGCCACATTGAGTCTATAGTTGCAGCAACTAGAGAGCACATTTGCCCCTACCTTACATATCTGCCAGGGCTGACAGACTTGATTGGATGGATAGGATTATATGTTTCATCTTGGGTCTGTCAGTTCTATGATACACTATGGATTGACCCGCAGCATAGATACATTCACTTTGCATTCAGAGGCAGAGATTACAGGCTGACAAGCACTAGGGTCAGGGAGATACTCAGGCTTCAGGAGCAGCCTGTCAGGTTACATGATGTTTGCTATGGACAGACAGCGCCTCCTAGACGTCCTCATGGTGGTATGGTTCCTCCCACAGATTTGGTTTGCCATTGCTTCAAGGAGCCTTTTGGCGAGGGGTCCAGTAGGACTCCCAGTGATCTCACTCCTACAGCTAGAGTGTTGGATGCCATTATGAGGAGGACCTTGATTCCGAAGATGGGGTATCGTGAGGGCTTGACTCGCTTGCAGCTATGGCTTCTCAACTCCCTGATGTAGCAGACCGTATTTGACATTTGGGATCTCCTTCTATCAGAGATGGAGGACACTAATGCTGAGGGGTTCAAAGGTCATCAACAGTTGCCCTATGCCCATTGGATCACATTTCTTATTCACAGGGCAGTTACAGTGAGGCCGCCTAAGATGCTAGCTGAGTATAGTGGTGCTACTACAGAGTTCCCTACATATAACCTGACTTAGATGATCCGCCATAGTACACTACAGGCACCTAGTTAGCCACGCCGTCATCTAGATGTACCAGATACTGTAGCCCAGTAGGATGCTATTATCAGGGTATTGCAGCTATTAAGGAGGAGCAGCTTGCTCAGCAGGAGGGGATGGTTGAGAGCGACCCTAGTGACAGCTCAGACGAGGACTACTGGGACATTCCTCAGATGCCTGCACATTGACATGATCATGAGGCCGGCAGTGCTAGTTTAGCTCCACCTACACCACAGACAGACCCCGCTCTACTTGCTATACTTGAGCGGATGAGGCAGGATCAGGCACGCCAAGCTTAGGAGATCGCTGCCACTTTTGCACAGTTTCAGACTAGGTAGGACGAGTTCCAGCGCCAGCAGTAGGCCATCCAGCAGCAGCAGTAGGCCATACAGCAACAGTAGCAGGCTATGCATCAGCAGCAGCTTCTCATGCAGTAGTAGCTTCTTGGATTCATGCAGCATGTAGTGACAACGATTGGGGCTCCACTGCCATAGCCTTCGCCCCAGCTTGGTCAGCCTGCCACCACTTCGATGACTCTAGCATTATAGCCTAGTGGGCTTTAGAGTCAGGGACAGCCACCAACATAGTTTGCTTCACCTACAAAGCAAGTGTCCCAGTATTTTGCTTCGCCAGTGATAGCCCCACAGTTCACACCTCTTCAGACGGGCTTCACACCGGCTGAGACGTCCTCGCTGCTAGTGCCAGAGACTACAGTGTCAAGGAGCCTTGGTGCATCCTCCAGTGAGTTGGCAGGGTAGCCTACTCCTCCATATCTACATGTCCCAGGTCCTTCTATAGATGCACCTATTATTGGGACTATAGAGACGCTCCCTTCCTCCGTGGCATCATCAGAGCCAGCTGCTTCAGTCATACCAGCACAGCCTATAGCAGCTCTAGTTCCTGATCCGACCCAGACTGCTTCAGCATCGCTTCTAGCTATAGAGGGTCAGACTGCTTAGAGCTCAGGGTCAGATGATGATGGCACACAGTTTCAGGTCGCTCCTCGTACCTCAGCGCCCGGCTCGTCCGCTGTAGCCCCACCGACCGACCCTTAGGTTTTGGTGTTTAACGCCAAAGGGGGAGAGGGTTCAAGTATGATAGTCTTAGGGGGAGCGACTATTTAGGGGGAGCTTAGCTTACTTAGTAGCTTATTATCTAGTACATTTGGAGTTTTATGTGTGATACACTTTTATGCATTCGTCGTGTGTTTACTTCTATGCATTAAAGTATATCGATGTGATAGTGATATCTACGTGATCATGATATATGACATGTGTGCTCTCTACTTTGAATTATTTATATGTCATATCATGTGTGCTATGCTCTTTTGCTTTGCTTCCACATTTTACTCCGATGCAAATGAGCTTTATTACTAGTACTCATGTTTATTTTGTATCTTTTGAGTACATTATGTTGGCTTGGGTCATATAAGCTTGCCTAACACTTTTGTTCTTATTGCAAAAAGCTTATATGAACCAAGCATGTTAAAAACCTCATCGCTTTCACATACTCGAGGTGGTATTGTCATCAATCACCAAAAAGGGAGAGATTGAAAGCATCTAGGCCCCTAGTTGGGTTTTGGTGATTAATGACAATACGAGATTATTGTGACTAACGTGTGTTTTGCAGAGGCAATTAAGTTAGGTCACGGTAATGGAGATCGATTGGGCTATCATGATGGTCATGCCCCTATGATGGAAATCATTTCGGTTTTCAAAGGATGGACGACAAGGTTAAGGATGGACTAGTTCTAAGTGTCGATTGGAGTTGGAGTGACACTTAGAGTAGTTTAGGACTTTGTTTTTCCTTTGGCCGTACTATTAAGGGGGGTACGGATGGGTAGCTGGACCTAGATGAGTCTAGTGGGTTAGGTGTGGTGCACACTTGCTAAAACTAGCACTAGGTAGCTCCAAAATAGTCCTTAGATCCAATGGAGCAAACTTCATTCACATATGATTGAGAGTTGGAAGTGAATGGAGGGTCAAATACTGATCGAACGCTGGCTTTGGTGTGACCAAACGCTGGCTCAGAGTCCGGTTAGTTCATTTGATCAAGGTGAAGTCGTCTGGAAGTGGCTGGACGCTGAGAAGTGAAGTGACCGGACGCTGAGGGCCAGCGTCCGGTCAACATTAGTAAGGTTCTAGTGAGGGTAAATTGCGACCGGACGCGTCCGGTCACACTGTAAACACTGGAGTTTGGGGTAAACTGACCGGCGCATCTGGTCAACATGACCGGAGCGTCTAGTCACCCCGTAGAGGCACAGAACGGTTCGTTTTTTAGCCCATGTTATAAATACCACCTCCATTCATGTGTGGGGGTACTTTTGCTCATTCCAACAGCTGAGAAACACGTTTGAGAGTGCCAAGAAGAGCAAGGTCCTAGTGAGGTGATTGAGATTTGAGAATCCCAAAGAGAGCCCACATTAGTGAAGTAAGAGTAGCAAAGTGTGCATCCACCCTTCTCATTAGGCTTGTCGTGGTCAAGTGAGAGTTTGTGCTTGTTACTCTTGGTGATCGCCATCACCTAGATGGCTTGGTGGTGATTGGAGAGCTTGGTGATCATCCGGCAGAGCTTGTATATGACCCAACTCAAGTTGTGAGCGGTTGTGGGTGATTCACCATGACGGAGTGTCGAAGAATCAACCCATAGAGAGCACTTGATCCTTGCGTGGATCAAGGGGGAGCTACACCCTTGCGCAGGTGCTCCAATGAGGACTAGTGGGGAGTGGCGACTCTCCGATACCTCGGCAAAACATCGTCGTGTTCCTTCTCCTCTCTTTACTTTAATCATTTACTTTGAGCAATTCATTACTTGTTATTTACATTCCTAGAATTGTCATGCTAGAGTAGGATTGGAACTTAGGGTGCTACATTTTTGTGAGTTAGATCAATAGAAACACTTTCTAGGCATAAGGGGTTAATTGGGCTAACCATAGGATTTGATTATTGCAAAGAAATTTGTAATTAGCTCAATTCACCCCCCTCTTGGGCATCTTGATCCTTTCATAGCAGCCAAAACCAACAATCGCCATCTATGCAGATGACATAGTGGTGAAAACGGCTCAAGCTAGCGACCTAATTGCAAACTTGGCCACAACATTCGCGAACCTCTGAAGGTTCAGTATCAAATTGAATCCTAAAAATTGTGTTTTTGGGGTCCCAAAGGGGAAGCTGCTCAGATACATCATGTCCAAGTGCGGCACCAAAGCCAACCCCAAAAAAATTATGGCCATCTCCAACATGGGCCCGATACGTAATGTTAAGGGCGTACAAAGGCTCATCGGCTGTTTGGCCGCCCTAAGTCGGTTCATCTCCTGACTAGGTGAATGAGGGATGTCTCTCTACAAACTTCTCAAGAAGACAGATGCATTCATTTGGACAAGGGAGGCATAGTAGGCTTTGGAAAGCCTCAAAGCGTCGCTGACATTGGCACCAATCCTCGTCGCTCCCGAACGAATAGAATCCCTCCTCTACATCATGACAAGCAACCACGTTGTGAGCGCTACCCTCGTCATTGAGAGGGAGGAGCCAGGACACCCCCTGAGGGTCCAATGATTGGTGTACTTCATTGGTGAGGTACTCACCGACGCCAAAGTTCACTACCCCCAGGTTCAAAAGCTTCTGTAAGAAGTGTTGATGGCGATCCGAAAGCTCCTGCACTACTTCACCGACCATGAGGTCAAGGTCATCACCTCGTACCCACTTAGGGAGGTTGTTCGTAACCGCGACGCCGCTGGCCAAATCTCCAAGTGGGCTCTCGAGCTCATGGGCCATGACATCAGGTATGTCCCCCGCACCGCTATTAAGTCTTAGCTCGTGCCGACTTCATCGCCGAATGGACAAAAGTCTAGCTCCCGACCCCGGACGTCACCCACGAGTACTAGACAATGTACTTCGACGGGTCGGTCATGGTGCCCAGCTTAGGGGCTAGAGTGGTTCTGATCTCCTTGAATGGGAGCAGGCTCTGCTATGCGATCCATCTCCATTTTTCAGCCTCGAACAAATGCCGTAGAGTACGAGGCCCTCAACAATGGACAACGCATTGCCGTCGAGCTTGGCGCCATGCGACTGTATGTCTGTGGTGACTCAGAGTTGGTCATTGACCAAGTCATGAAGGAGTCCTCCTACAAGAGCCCTCACATGGTAGCGTATGGCCAGGAGGTGCGCAAGCTCAAGGACAAGTTCCAAGGGATCGAACTGCATCATGTCCCTCAAAAGGACAATGACGCTGCCGACTTCCTCATAAAATTGGTGGCCAGATGGGAACCACCTGCTGACGGGGTCTTTGTAAATGACCTCCATGAGTCGTCTGCCCACATTAGAGAGGATCCGATCCAGACACGCTCCAATATCATTCTGGCACTCAAGGGCTCTAACCCCCCCCCATGTGCCCTGACCCCAACTGAGTGCTCAGGGGGCTCTAACCTTGGCGCCTCCATGGCAACGTCACCCGGTGACATCATCATGATGGCACTCGATCCAGTCGACTAGAGAGCACCACTGCTCGCCTACCTCCTCGAGGAGGTTCTCCCACCAAAAAGGACTAAAGCACGATGAATCGCTCGATGCGCCAAGATGTTCATCACCATTAGTAACAAACTTTACAAGCGAAGTCTATCGGGAGTGCTCATGAAGTGCATCCTAACCAACCAGGGGAAACAGCTTCTCCTTGAAGTCCATACCAGAATCTACAGACATCATGTGGCCCAAAGGTCGCTGGTTGGCAAAACCTTTTGCCAAGGTTTTTTACTAGCCCACTGCGCTATGAGATGCAGAGGAGGTGGTCTGCAGGTGTGAAGGATGCTAGTTCTATGCTTGGCAGACTCATCTACCGGCGTAGGAACTTCAGACCATCCCCATCACCTGGACATTCGTGGTCTAGGGCCTCGACATGGTTGGACCCCCTCAAAAAGGCCTTGGGTAGCTTCACTCACCTACTCGTGGCGGTGGACAAGTTCACCAAGTGGATAGAGGCGAAGCCCATCACCAATATCCGCTTGGAAGAGGCGGTCAAGTTCTTCCTCAACATCATCTATCGGTTTGGTGTCCCTAACTATATCATCACCGACCACAGAACAAACTTCACCAGGAAGAAGTTCCTAGACTTCTATGATGGATACGGCATCAGGATCGATTGGGCCTCGGTCGAACACCCATGTACTAACAGTCTGGTCAAGTGGGCCAATGGCATGGTCCTCCAAGGACTCAAGCCCCACATCTTCGTCCGACTTAAAAAGTATGCCGAGCGATGGGTTGTAGAGGTCCCAGCAATCCTCTGGAGCCTAAGAACAACAAAAAATTGGTCCACAAGGCTCACCCCTTTCTTCCTCACATACGGAGCCAAAGCAGTATTGCCCTCCGACCTCGATCACAGCGCCCCAAGAGTAAAGGCCTTCGACCGAGACCGAGACATGGAGGCTCAGCAAGACACGGTCGACCTGCTCGAGGAGGCTCGTGAGATGGCCATCATCCGCTTCACTCATTACTAGCAAACTCTTCGCAGATACCATGAAAGAAAAATTAGGGGGAGGAACCTCGAGGTCGGTGATCTCATACTCTAGAGGACCTAGTCAACCAAGGAGAAACATAAGCTCTCTCCACCATGGGAAGGACCCTACATGGTGACCGAGGTGATCCGACCAGGCACCTACCAACTGAAGGACGACAATGGCAATGTTCTCACCAACACATGGAACATCGAACAGTTATGTCGTTTCTTTCCCTAAAGCTCGGTCTTACCATTTATTTTCCATTCAATGCTTACTCCTACAGCGCCCTAGCCTGAGCACTCACGGCCTAGGTCGCTCGGGGGCTCCACGGAGATGCAATACCACCCCCTTTTTTACTATCATATAGTAACACTTTTTGCCCAAACAAAAGGGCGTCGCCCAAATGAAAGGGCATTCTGTTCCTTTGATTACCCTACGTAACTTGCACTTTTAGCCTCCCGGCCGATCACACCCCGCCACGACCTTCAGTTACGAGCAGCTGAGCCATGCGGGCCACACTTGGGTTCTTAAGGTTGAAGCCTATGGGTCAACAGGCAGGTGCGACAAAGAAAGGACAAAAACAAAGCTACGCAAGAATAAAAACAAGGGTGGATGGGACAAGCTTCCCCTCATAAGTGATTTCATCACAAAAATGAACTTAAAATATTCACGAATGTAAAACTGTTCACACGAGCGCTCTCCCATGAATTCATCTTTTACATAACTGACTATTTCTACTCTAACTTTATTATGGCCCCCCAGCGGCATCGGCTGACGGTACGGTTGATGAGGACGAAGGTAGCTCGGTTGTGGTTGGGACGACGGTGCTCAGCTCAGCTTCGGTAAGGACGATGGTTGGCTTGGTTGGGGGTAGGATGACGCTCGCCTCCAACCCAGCCTCCGCTGCCTCCGTAGGCTGGACAACATCTTCTCGGTGCATGTCTGCGGCCATGGTCGAACGGCAAGCCTCCATCACCCACTGCGCTGTGACCTGATCAGCGACCATCTATGCATACGGCATCAAACTCTACCCCAGCACATGGATTTCATCTATGCCCCACCCATCGTCGTATCCTCTTTAGATGGCAGCAAAGTCTAGATCGGGGTAGTGGGTCACCACCGAGGTTAGCACCCCCGATGTCCCGTAGAACATGCCATCGGAGATGAGTGCCTGAACTTCATTCGAGACCTCCACCAGCTGGACGGCGGGTGTACTGGTGCTCGGTCCCAACCCGAACACCTCGGAGATGACCACCTACGCAATATTGCGAAGCTGGTCGAGCTCTCCCCCGAGAACACATCGCTCCTCAAGGGACTGGGCTAGCTCCTCTGCGCTTCGACTGACCGCCGCTTTGATCATCTCTAGCTCCTACTCCAAAGACCCAATCTTTCCACCCAGTTCTAGAAATGGATGACAAATTCAAGAGCAAAGGAAAGAAAAATTCAAGGCATCAACCGAGGGCAGAACAGGTACGTACCGAGGTGAGCGCTTTTGAGAATTGAGAGCCCTTCCTCTTGCTGGGTCACCCTCTCGAGCAGTTGAGCGTTCGACTCCTCTGCCCTGAGCATCTGCCCTTGGAGCATGGCCACTTCTTGCTCGGTGTCCGATCGGGCCTTTCGCTCCACCTTCAGAGCCTCCAAGGACTTCTGGAGTGCCACCTTGGTCTCCACCAAGTGGGCCTTCACCGCATCGAGTTCTCACTCGGCAGCAGTCGCCCGCTCAACTGCACGCAGCTCCACTACCTATGCTTCTGTCACCTCAGCCGCTCAGTCTTGGGACTCATAGCGGGTGGACTCCAGTTGGTGCCTAAGCTCGTTGACCTACCACGATGCCACCGCTTCTTGCTCCATCTGACCATACTCCTCCTGAAGAAATCGGGACTTATGAATCGATGTCATCTCCAGATCCTACGAGACAAGAAGCAAGCATGCTGAGACAACTATTTAAAAGCCAAGGAATCAAAGACAACACCAAGAACATAGAAAACTAACCTATACCATGTGTGGCAGGTTGATAGTCATGGCCTAATGGACGAGCTCAACCCTCTCCAATGCCTCCTTGAGCCTTGCCTTGCTAATGGCGAGATCAGACTCCATCGATAGTCCTCTCTCCCCGAGCAGGTGCCAGAGCTTCACCTCCTCCTCATCATGAAGGACAAACTAGGCCTTTCTTGGCTCACCGGGGCAAGGCCACAATAGCTCATGGGTCGCCCCCGACCCGCTGGAAGATCCAGCCATCATAGTATCATGGGACGACCAGATCATCACCAACTCCTAGGATGGTAGGATGGCTGGCGGCTCCACCATGGTGTCTTCCTCATTGTCGAAGGGGACATCCACTGCCAGGACTCCATGGCTTGCCAGTGGCTACTCTACCTCTGGTCTGGCCGTGGCTCCTCCAGACCCCTCTAGCTCTGACCAGGCGAGCAAACCGTGCGCTCCTCCGCCAAGCGAGACAGGGAGCCCAGTTTCCCTCCTCTCTACCTCCGTGACTAGTAGGGGAGGGACCGCAAGAGTCACCTCTGACCCAGCCTCTGCTATCACCACAGGGATCACTGCCATCACGACCACACCCGTGCTCAAGACCGATCAAGAATACGCAACCCCCATTAAGGAAGCTCATGCCGCCACCAGCCTGCTTCCCCCCTCGCTTATCGCAACCCATAGTAGGCTAGGTCTCCACTCTCCTCGCATAGGAAGTGGGGAGATCCCTAGTCCTACCGGCTCTAGGCTGCTACAAAAAAGGGCACAAGCGTAGGTTAGTCACCCCCAAAAAACTCAACTGTGAGGGCAAAGGGAAGCATGAATACATACCCAGATGAAAGCGGCAGAACCTTGAAACTCCGACCAGCTGACGATGAGCCAACCGGATGAGGATCGCTCGGGGGTCATAGTTTGTGCCCCCTCAGACTGACCGAAGGTAGTGATGACACGGCCGGTCCCTATTCGGCTTGCGAACGGTCATAAAACAGACGGACGATCGCACTCCTCCGACCGACTAGCGTGTTCCGTCACACTCAGAGCAGAAGGCTGAGAAGCCAACGGCACCTCTGAAGGGTGCGGCGACTGCGCCTGCTTCACCTCTCATTCGACGACGGCGTCTCCACTAATGGCATGCTTCCTCGACTCAGGAACGCCGCCATGTGTCTCCGTACCACGCCCGCCGCCGATAGGCGCTGCTGTAGGCTCATGGCGCTCCAACAAGGTTATGGCAGCACCCCTGTCTCCCTGGTCCTCCGAGGCACTCGCATCGTCACCCATCTCTGTGTGCTCCTCTGACTCGAGCTCCGCCTCCATGTCGCTCTAGCTCTAGCCACCCTGGACCCATTGGTTGATCTCCTTCTCCTTATCGAACCTCCTCTAGACCTTGTTAGCTTTCTTGTTCTTCTTGGCAAGGGAGGCCTCCCTCTGGGTAGCTTGCTGAACCACACTTTTTGTCCCTCTTGGAAGATGCGGCCAGGATTTATAGCCCGTGAGTCCCTTTAAAATGGGCAACTCAAAATCAATCAAAACATCAAAACAAGAAGGAAAAGGTCACAAGAAAAAAACATACCAAATTGGATAGCTTCGTGGCATGAAGGTGTCCGGGCATCCCTTTGAGGGAGTCTTCATCCCTCAACTACAGTGCCTGACCAAGATAACCCCGGACTTTAGCTTTCGATAACTCCTCCGGTGACGCGTGGTCAGGATCCGTTGGGCTAGAGTATCCCCACATCGGCCACATCCTTTCCCCCAGTGGGGTAACCCGATGGTGGAAGAAGGTGTGGAAGACTCGTAACCCATCGAGGCCATTCCTCACAAACTTTTGAAGCTCTAACTCAATGATCGCTAGCTTTTTCTGTTGATGGGAAGGACCGCATGTCCAACTTTCCCTCTTCTCCGGTCTCCCCCCGGTAAACATCGGGAACGGCGCCACCACTAGGTTCCTGATATAGAACCATTCGTCATGCCACCCCGGTTGGAGTCACTAGGAGAGTACGTGGGGTAAGGGACTGACGGCTTTGGCCTCTTCTATAGGGCAAACCCACCAACCGGTGCGGTTCTAGGCAGTTTCCCCATGGACAAGGCTCGCCCGATGAAGACTCGCCGAAATAGATGCACATGCGGCTCCATCCCGAGGAAGGCCTTGCAGATAGTGACAAAGCCGGCGATGTGCAGCACCCTGGTTGGGTTGAGATGTTGCAACTTCATGCCCCACTCATTAAGGAGACCACGCAGAAACCAACGCGTGGGGTACCCAAGCCCGCACTTGTGGAATGCGAGGAAGGAGACGACCTCATTGGACTGGGGTCGTGGAACAACCTCCCCTAGCCCAGGAGCCCTCCAGTGTGCCACCTCCTTCGACGGAGGTAGCCCCTTCATGGCAAAGTCGGCCAGCACAGCCTCATCCATGTTGGAAGGCCTCCAGTTCGACATCGCACCTTGGAATTACAAATGAATCTGTGAGTTTTTCCTTTCCCTCGCTCTACACTCCTCTCTCCTAGAAACCATCGCGGCACATGAAAAGGAGGAAGGAGAAACGGTAGCGGTTGAAGAAAGGCCAAAGAATGGGAGGAAAACCCTCTCCCTTCCCCTATTTAATGCGGAAAGATGTGCGGCGAGACATGGCCCTAGCTGACGGGACGCGGCCTACCCGACGAAACATCACCTGGCTAACGGGATGTGACCAGGGTGGGGCCCACCACTACCACAACCCAGGCATAGGAAACGAGGCACAACCGCACCCAAACGACCCTTCGCCTTCCCAGACAGTGTTTGGAGGGGCCCACCGATGGAATCTCCATCGAGGATAGGCCAACGGGTCACCCGAGTCGATCGGATGGCTCGAGCGGCTGCCAAGAGACATGTAAGGAGCAGTGGGATGCCCCATATGGGTTATGCTGACCCCAACATGAACGATGCACATGGATCCCACTCGGACATATCCAATAGGAGCTCCCCAGACCCGTCACTCGAGCCATCGAGGTAACTTTACCAACCCTCGTTATACTTTCCAAGTGCATGAGCATTCATTCATCCATTCTCATGCATGCATTCATACATTCAGTTATACATTTATCCCATACATCCAGGCATTGCATATCCAAATGTTGCATCATAATGCTTCGCATCGCGTCATGAAGCGGTAGTCATCTCATTCGATATGAGCGACGACCGACCGGGGGTTCGAAGGCCGGCCTGCATAGGGCTCAAGGCTGCCTCGCATCAAATAGAGCTAGGGGAGAAAACATTGATGAGCCCCAGTGACCTTCACCCGATCCACTTAGAAGCGGATAGGGTCATCTTGACCTTCTCGTTCGATCCTAACCTCGAGCCATGCCTATAGAATCTCCATCGAGGGGAGACCAGCGGACCACCTGAGTCGGTCTCCAAAATGGCTCGGGCATCTGCTGGGAGGTGGGTTAAGGAGAAGTGGAGTGCCACATGAGGGCTATGCCGACCCCGTCATGAACGACGGATCTGGATTCCACTTGGACATACCCATTAACAAGCTTGTCGAAGCTCGCCACTCAAGCCATCGAGGCAAGTGGCGTCAGCTCAACCCCTCTAGTCATAGAAACCGCGGATGGGGTGATGCAGGAAATCATGCGACCGACCCCGAGTGGCTCGGGGGCTCGAGCTACCAAGTCCCTACTTAGGAACCCGACTGACCGCATAGGATGCAGCCAGAACAGACATGGGCGAACACCCTGATCGGAAGAAACACAAGAGTTCACAGCCCCAGAAAAGTGTACCAAGGTGCTCAGTCTCTGACCGACTCCCCAGTTGAGCGTAGGCTCGAGGGCTACACCCACTTCCATCTCGCCCGACCTTTGGGTGCGCGCTCCATCTCGCCTGACCACAAGGGCACGGGCTCCGTCTCGTCCGACAGCGACCCACTAGCTTACACCCACCAGGTGCGCTGGCACACACCCTATGGAAAACAAATTACCAGCGAGTCTTCTCCTCAAGGGCTGGGTGCCAATATCCCTCCGGCGCACCTCCACGGCCTTCGTCAGTCCTCCCCACGGAGGCTGGGCACTCGTATCCACTCTTCGCGCCTCCACGGCTTTTGCTAGTCCTCCACATGGAGGCTGGGCGCCTCAATCCTACTCGATTACCCTACGCAGTACAACAAACCGAGGGGGAAAAACACCAAAGTTCCAATAACAGCCCACCTCCACGGCACGATGGGTACAGGAATTACAAAGCAAATTCAAGCTTTCATTAAGCTAAAAACACACGCCACTGGCTTTTATAAATATCATGCGAAACATGTGTGAACAGCCCCTTCACGGCTTCATAGAAGTCCCAAAGGGGCTCGAGGACTCCTGTCGGGTTTATAAACCCGAGGTCCCCAATGGACCCGCTTCCCTATAAAACCTGGCCCAGCAGGCGGCTCAGCAATAGCACACGCCTGGGTCGGCCCAGATACATAATGATAGGCCGAGACAATGATCCAGTCCCCGACTGGAAGGCCTAGCCAAGGTGGGACCGTAGTCCGACTCTGACCCCCTTCTCCGACCGAGGATACACCAGACCTCTACTCGTTGCTCTTTCCCGATCGACATGGTCGGGACCGACTAGGAATAACTAACCGGGGATGACTGACCGGGCAGACCCGCTTAGTGTGGGCCTAGGGAGCAGGTGGAGCAGATAAGGTAAGATGCTCAAGTCAACTGCAATACCGAGAACTATACCCTACCATGCCATGCGCACCTGCAGGATGGTGCCATCGGGGCATGTCAGGCGAACGCGGTAGAGCCTGCCAAACACGTCAGAGTATAAACAATATTGTGGGCGCCGTCGTTTGCCGTACCAGGCGAACATGGTAGAGCCTGCCAGATGTGTCTAAACATAAACAGTATTATGGGCGCCGACGGCCATCCCGTACTCGATGGTGTGGGCAACAAGACTAGGCAGCAATGTACACTCTCTCTCTTTTTCTCTGACTTGTAAGGCCATCCCCTTCAACTATAAAAGGGGATGAGCTCTCTCCTAAAAGCCCCCCCAAGACTAGTCGACTCGACAGCTCAATAGCTCTAGGACTCGGCAGCTACACAGTCTACACACTCTCAACAGCAGATAAGCTCGGACACATAGACGTTCCAATACTTAGCGCATGTTTGAGCATCCGTCACTCTCTTCCACTCGGTTCAGAGTCTGACCGGGCCTCTAACACGTGAAATTTTTGTATTTTGGTCTCTTTGAAAACAATTTTTAGAAAAATACCAACGCCAAAACATTTTCTGAAAATAGACCATTTTTAGGCGTCTTAGCACATGACGCCGAGATATGAGGCGTGGCGTCGTGTCACTCGACGCTGAGGTATTGCCATGTCATGGACGACCGGGGTCGTCGTCGACACGTTGGCGCGTGGGTCCGAGACGTCGGCGCCGTGTCAGCCGACGCCAAGTACCCAACCTCGGTGCGGTTGGACTGCGTGCCGAGCTACTGCCCCATCCGGAGCGTGGCCCAGGCAGCCCAACAAAGCACGGTGGCCCAGAAGATTGGCGTTGGGTCACTTAACGCTGAGCCTGTAGACCTCGGCGTGGCCCGACTCAACGCCGAGGTCTGGTCCATTTAGGCCAAGGCCCCCTTCTTCTTCCCTCCCCTCCTCCATTCCCCCACGGCTCCCAAATTCTGAAGACCGACGGCTCCCAAATCCCCCACGGCCCCCATGAAACTCTAACCTCCAAAATCGACCCCCGGTGCTCGGATCTTGTCTCCCGAAGCTTCCTCGAGGTAATGGTCCCTCCCCTCCTCCATTCTATCCGCGTAGATGTGCTTACATTGTCCCTAATCATGTGGAATCATGGTTGTATTGTGTTTTGGTATATTTGTGTTTGCATTTGCAAAATGTATGGCTTAGGATGATTGAGTGCATTGTTGTTTAACTGTTTTATGTGCTGAACATGTTAGGTTAGTTTGGTTTCTAGTTATTTTGGTCATTAGGGTTATTTGTTTATTGTAGGTGTCATTAGGGTTAGTTATTTGTTGGTCATTAGGGTTACTATGTATTTTATTTATTTGTTGGTCATTACATTTCAATTTGTTATGACCAAGGCATTTTGCCAAGGTACTCCTCTTTCCCCTCTTTCAATTCATCCATTTAGATTCGTTTGTTTTTGAACTTGCATTATAGGTTTGGTTCATGTTCATGTCATTCGTGCAATGTATGGTGGTTCAAATGATTGAATGACCCAAATGTATGGTTGTTGCTGTTGTTGTTGTTGTTGTATATGTTATGGTTTATAATCATTGAGTTAAATTTTGTGTTTGTTGGGATTTGAATTTGTTTAGGGTTTGTAATGAAAAGCTTATTTGGGAGGTATGGTGATTTAGTGTTAGTACCTTTACATTCGTTTCAAGGTACTTTGGATTGATTTTTTTTCTACGTAATGTTAGGATGCCAAGGCGTGGTAAAGCTCATATTCCAAGGTAATCCCAATGTTTATTCATTATCTGTGCAACAAATAGAAAACCCTAGGTTTAGGTTTGGTTCTCCGTTAATATAACTAAATTCTTTCAATTGTAGCTATGGTCGCCAGAGGGCAAATCCCTACGACCTAAAGCCTCTCCCTGAAGGTGTTCCTCGACCAATGTGCTTTTGTGGTGATCCTTGCAAGGTAGACATCTCTGAAGATGAGGAAACATATAGACAGAGGTACCGGATGTGTCCCAATTATGCATGGGAACCTACAAAGCAACAGCGCCGTGCATCGTTTGTGAGGAATTTTTATTGTGTTAATTAATTTTCTTGTGATATTAAGTATTGCTTATTTATTTGTTTTGTAACAATTTGTTTTTCTTGCAGACCGTTCCACCACTGTGTGACTTTGAGCAGTGGATTGACACTGAGATCAAGGAGTCGGACAAGCAGCATCTAGAAGGCCTGAAGGAGTGGGATGCGGAGGTTAAGGAGAGGTTTGAGCAGAGACGCAGACTGGAGGCTATAGAAAAGGAGCATAAGGAAGAGGAGGAAAGGAGGCATGTTGCTACGTACAGGGCGGAGAGGGAGAAGAAGCTTGAGCGTGTGCGTCGAGCGAAGGCAGCGATGGAGGAGAATCCCGATGCCGAGAGGAAGGGAAAGTGGCCTCGTTGCACTCAGTAGGTATTTGGTTCATTCACGAGTGATGTCATGTAGCCCTGGACTTTTTTTACTATGTTGTAATGCACTCTGCTTTTATTTCAGATGAACTTATTCCCTGGACTTTTTTTATTATGTTGGAATGCACTATGATTTTATTTCAGATGGTCTTATGCCCTGTACTTCGTTAACTATCCTAAGACTGTAGTGGTACTATTTGTATCACTGAAAAGACTACTTGTGTTGTTGCAGTCACTGAAAGGGCTACAAGTACTGTTGCAGTCACTGAAAGGGCTACAAGTCTATTTGAAAACTCACTGAAATGCCTAGATTTGTTTACAATTGTATCCGTATACGTAATGAATTAATATCAAAGTGATGTACTGCATTTAGATGAAGTGACAAAACACAGGTGTAGCCTTTTCAGATGAAATGACCAGTCATGGTTGTAGGCTTTTTAGATGAAGCATCTAGCCTTTTTAGATTCAATAAATGAGTATGCACACATGTTTTTTGTCAAGTAGCATTCATGGTGAACCTGCCTTCATCTCTATATATAGTGCTCCATGTCTTGCTCCACATCCACACAACTTGTTTTCTGGTTTAGTTTTAGCAAATGTCGAGCGGAGGTTCCTCGAGTGGAAAGGGTTTCGGCAGAGGGAGAGGAAAGGGGGTGAGCAAGGGACCTCTGATTGTGTGGGAGGGTTCTCTGGGTCCTGATTCTTTTGAAGAACCAATAGAGGAATTTCCTTTGGAGAGGAAGAGTGACTTCACCCGTGAGAGACCTCTTAGGTCATACGAGAAGCGCATTGAAGATTGGCCAAAATGCCGCCACGGTTTGGATTGCGTTGTGCAGATGTACAACGACTGTGACGGTGGAGGCCGTTGTTTCTTCAGATGCCCGCGAGGATTTGTATTGCCTTTGAACTCTCCTTTTTTAGATTTGCATTTGGTTTCTAGTAGTACTTATTGGTAGATGGGTTTTCAGGATTCAAGCTGTCCAGATAACTATGGCTTCACTAGATGGGTCGACCCTCCTCCTATCTATCCCCATCAACAGTACATCACATATCTACAGGGACGCATCTTTGACCTAGAGTATGGCCCTGGAAGTGGTAACAGGGACAAGTCGGACGACGACAACAGCAATGATGTAGAGGAGGCACTATGCAATAATCCGTACTACGAGTGCCTGTACCATAAGAAGGACGGGCCTCCTTCTCCACCGCCACCGCCACCACCACCGCCTCCATCAACTGGAGGATACTATGGGGAAGGCGCAACTTAGTTCAATATGTGGGAGCATTATTAGGACCAACCTTTGTTAGTCAATCCGAATGTGGAATGCTTGTATGAGTTGTTCTTTTCAATCTCGTAAGGCATGCTAGGTTTAGTTTGCAACATGCCATTGTTAGTTTTCATGTGAGTGTGTACCCTTTGCAATGTCTGTATCACTTGTTTCTTTCAATCCCCTACGGCATGCTAGGTTTAGTTTGCGACATGCCATTGTTACTTTTGATGTGAGTGTAATCGTTGTGCATTCGCTATTTCATAAATTGCAGTTTACCTACCTCTAAGTTTCATGTACTATGGTTGATTCCCAAACTGAAAAAAAGATTTGAGTCTCTCTAAAAATAGGGGATTGAAATCAAACCAACATTCAGTTTTTCCTGCAGGAACAAACATACAAACATAAATATAGCATGTCTACTCTTATTAGTATAACTCGTGTTAGTCGAAGAGGAATCGTTGCGAAAGTTTTTTCATTTGAATCATGCAAATAGGATCGCAACATATACCAAAGGGTTTGGGTCGGCGTTTACGTGTTGGGCTGAGGCTCGGCGTTGAGTCGGCCCACGCTGACCCTAGGGTTTGGCTCGGCCGTGAGCGAGGTGAGCTGAGGCTCGGCATTGAGTCGGCCCACGCCGACCCTAGGGTTTGGCTCGGCTGTTTGCGAGGTGGGCTGAGGCTCGGCGTCGAGTCGGCCCACGCCAACCCTAGGGTTTGGCAATGGCCATGGCTAGGTTTGGGCCGAACCTCGGCGCTTAGTCGTCCAATGCCAAGGTTAATGGCTCGGCGTCAATTTACCGCACGCCGAGCTTGGGCACCTCGGCGCTTCGATGCAAGGGTTTCCAGTATGTACCAGGGGTCGGTGTCAAATGACTAAACGCCGAGCTTGGGCACCTCGGCGCTTTGATGCAAGGGTTTCCAGTATGTACCAGGGGTCGGCGTGAAATGACTAAACGCTAAGCTCCTGGGTTCACCAAAATATATCATCTCTTCTTTGATGCTTCACTATTGCCCACTACTCTAATCAGCCGATGATGACCTTGTGCCAACAATGGACCTGAGCTCGCTAGCTCCCCGACTCTCCTAAGCCGCTTTGTCCCCTTTGCGTGCTTGCCATGTCACCGTGGATCCAACAGAGGTTGATCGTAACATGGAGGATGGGGATGATGACACCCCTTCTTCCTTGTGAGTTGCGACGAAGGCCCTCTCTTAATAGCTGGAAACATGAAACATGGCAACGTTCCACACATTCACATAACACATGACCACACCGACATACACATTCATTCAACATCCGTACATACATAAGGTCCACCACATTCAACATCCAACATAGTGCAACACATTCAACATCCAACATAGTCCATACATATGCTTCATCAATCAACAGACATAGTCCAAACATAGTACAAGGTCCAATGCATACATAGTCCATGCACAAAATATAGCATATGAAGTCTTTGGATCTTTTATCGCTCCTTGTACCTTAACGTGGACGGCGAGCGTAACGCTTTCCCCTCCCAAACAGATAGGTACCTAGAGTGTACCTATCCACTAGTCTGAGCGTCCTCTGTGGACGTCCAGAACTGGAGGGGCCTTGAGTTCCTTGGGGTGCATCTCCAAGCTGGGACATGCCAATCTCATCATACTCATGATCATAGTACTCTCCCTGTCCTTCATCATCTTCATCATCATAATGACCATGTCCTTGACCACCCTCTGCACTAGTTGCTGCACCATGTGAAGAAGAAGTCCTGCCACCATGTGCACCATGTGAAGATGAAGTCCCTCCAACATGTGCAGTGGAAGGTCCAGCACCAAGCTGTTGTGGGACTACCACATCCGAGGAACGTCTACATCCAAGGCGTGCAGCTACCTTTCAGAGGCGATGCATGGCACGCTGCATTTTGAAAGCACTATTAGTAAGTGGGGTTGATCGCAAAACTATATAAAGATGTAACATCAACTGAATGAGAGGAGACTACCTGAATGTGCTGTCATAACATGGAGGCCTCATCAGGATCGCCCATAGGAATCATCAATGCCCTTCCTTGCTCGGCCACTGTCCTCATTATCTCCATGCTCTATGCAACAAAAACAAGAATTTAAGTCTCCATCACAGTAAAGACCTCAGAGATGGAAATAGTTGTATCACTTACAGCTCTGGCTAATGCAGGGGCGATCTCAACTTGTCTACCTTCTCGGGTAGCTTGGTCATATGGGTTGTTGCCCTCATCCTCGCTCGCAATGTCAGCAATGTCTTGCTCCATCCAAGCGGGCCTCAATTGAAGCCTTGTTCGTTGACCAAACCAAACAAGGTAATCATCGAATGCCTTATCACGATGGACGGCGTGGATGCCCATGTTGTTCTGCTCCATCAACATCCACTCATCAATGTAGCGCTGGTGCTCCAGCTGCCAGTTGGTGATCTTCTTATTTTTTTGTCTGTTGAACCGGCAAATTTTACACCAAATCGGCAATATGAAGGCCTACTCAATGATTCATTCATGTGAAACGAACAAAATATTGCATGTTACGTACTTGTGGAGCTGCTAACCGGTGGAGAAATCATCGGGCGGAGAAGGCTGCAGCCTACCAAACTACCGTGCTACACGGTGAGGGAGATGGTACTCCACTGCATAGAAACAAATAAGGGGGGTCCTCATCGTCCAGACGTCCTCGTCTGCCATGCACAAGGCGCTCAAGTTGAGATCCGTGACTTGCCTCCACCGATATGGGCGCCATTGAACCTGTACACAACGTCGTCATCAACTAGTCGATGCTCAATTTGTGCACATATCCTCGATTAGGCCAAAAGGGTGGGAAACTTACATGCTGTGGCAAAAGGGTGTCCAACTCGTTGGTGAAGCTGATGTACGCATGGCGTGACATGTGGTATGTTCTGTGGGCTCGCTCGTAGAGGTGTGCCATGGTAGGGGCGACAACTGCGTCTCCTTGAGGAAACCAAGGTTGTGGGGGATCAAGCTGATGCGGTCTCCCAACTAGAAGCCTCTCCCACATCCAAATCTGCAAAAAAAAGAGTGGAAACATGAATGTTAATCACTTTTGTTAAGAAAAAACATTGAATTGTAGTGGAAACTTGTACAACTTTGCTTTATTACCTGCAATAATGTGATGCACCCTGACATTGTAGCGTGCGCGCCTCCAGGACGGCGGCAAGCCTCGCAAAGCTGACGGTATAGGAAGGCAAGTATAGCCGAGCCCCAACTCCTATTGCCGGCATCCTCCCAGTTCAAAAGGCACGGGATGTACATCTAGGACACCGTGTCTCCAGTGCCATCAGGGAAGAGAACCGTACCAAACATGTGGAGGACGTAGGCCCGACAGTAGTATGTCACGGTCTCAGCATCTACGTTGGGTGGGCACTCCCGAAACTGCTGACGAAGCCACCTCAGGGACACCCCACTGCTGCGCCGTTTCTTGCCAGCCTCAACTGCCGCTAGGGGCCATCCCAAGAAGTGCTCAACCCGCTGCTGCCATCCTTCGGACTCCATGTCTCCTGTCACTAGGAATCCTCAAATTTTGACTCCAAGGATCATGGCAATGTCCTCGAGAGTGACCGTCATCTCCCCGCATGGTAGGTGAAAGCTGTGTGTCTCCGGACGCCACCGATCTATCAACACCGTCAGCGCCGCTGGGTTGAAAGGTGGCGTGCCTCGACGACAAACACGAGCAATGGTAGCAAGGTTCGCCAGCTTCAGGAGGGGCGTGTACCTCTCGTCGTAGACCATGGTCGTAGAGGCCTCATGTGTCATTGGCCTCAGCACATTCAAAACCTACAAAAAAAAGACAAGCATGAAAAAGTATTAGTTCATGTCACTTTATAAAGAGCATGGACTATAGAGCAAAACATGAACAATGCAATGTTTTATACGAATTGTTGAATATACCTCTCCGTTCTCGATCCTCCGAGCCCGGTGGTGCTCATCGAACCTTGGATCAAGAAGGGGGAACCGATCCATCCTGCAACATAAGCAATGTCAAAGCATTAGTATAAGTTAAAGCATGTGTATGTGGTATGAAGTAACATAAAAATAAAAATAAACAAAAGTAAACCAATGTACTATTACACAAAGCAATTCTAGTAGCTAGCTTGGTGGATACCTGTTGTCTAAGTAGTTCAGGACATTTTCTCTTATTGTGGCCCGGCTTATGGCAACCAGAGCAACGGCTCTTTTGGGTGTCCTCTACAAAATGTCTCTCAACCTTACTCGTGGTTGATCTACCTTTTGTGGCTCGGTCCATGTCCATCCTGAACCGCTTCTGTCGCCTAGGTCCTCTACTCTTCCAGAGTAAACCAAGATCAGCCACATACTTGGGGCCATCATAAGTAGGCCATTGACTCTCGTCAAGAAATGGCTCGAACTAAGGATTCCAGGTGCTCATTAGGTTCCTCAAAGAGAACTCTGCGGCCATACGAGGAGGGACCTTAGCGTCAACACATCTAAGGCGACAGGCTGTAATCATGTGGGAGCAAGGCCTATGGTATATGATCGGTTTTCCACACGTACACTCGTTCTCATTGATCACTACTTTATGTTTTTGAGCACCCCGGTCTTCACCACCAATGTTAGTTCCACCACCCTCTAGAATCTCATATCCATGGTTGATCGGATCGAAACATGAACCCTTCTGTCGTTTAGACTTTTTCTTTGAGAAAGCTAGTTCATGAGATGCTAAAAGTGGCCAAGCTTTGCCTGCTGTCCATAGAGACCTCGCATGCTTCTTTCTCGAAACAAACCAAGAATTCAACTTGTAGAAGGTGAATGAGGCAATAGCAGTCACAGGCAGACCACGACAACCTCTTAGAAGGCTGTTGAACATCTCTGCCATGTTACTAGTCATGAAGCCCCATCTCCAACCATGTCATATGCAAGTGACCACTTATCCTTCGACGCCATCAACTCGCTCAAGAATTGCCTGCCATCAACATTTGTGGCTAACTTCAGGACATCTAACTTGTCTTTGAATAATTGAACCTCTTGCTGCCTGCAAACCTCCTCAAATAATTTGAAGTTGTCCTTTGTGTGATCATGCCTTATAAGATTCTGAGCAAGGTGTCTGGTGCACCACCGGTGATGTATTTGGCCGTAACCAGGAATCTCTTGTTCTACGGCATTCAGAATGCCAGCATGCCTATTGGATATCACACAAACATCACATCCCAGACCAATTACCACTTGTCTTACTAGCCTAAGAAACCAACACCAACTATTCGTGTCCTCCTTCCGAACAATCGCAAAGGCCAATGGCACAAGCTGGTCCTCTGCATCTGTCCCAATACAAATAAGCATTGTGCCTTCAAATTTCCCTGTAAGAAAGGTCCCATCAATTGAGACGACGGGCCTGCAATGCTTGAATGCTTCGATGCTCTGCCCGAACGCCCAAAACGCCCTTCCAAATACCTGGCTACCATTCCTTGTTTCACCCTCCTTAGGTAAATACTCGAAGTGCATCCCAGGATTTACAGCCCTCATTGCGTTCAACATTACAGGGAGGCGCTCATAAGCTTCTTCCCAATTTCCAAATATTATTTCCAGTGCACGCTGCTTTGCCCTCCATGCTTTCCCATACTTGACATAGTAATTGTACCGTTGGAAGATGATCTCAACCAACATAGACACCGTAATGGTTGGCATATGCTTCACCACGGGGCATAATTGCCTTGCAATGAACCTAGAATTGAGCTACAGATGGTTCTCTTCTACCTCAGTAGTGGCACAAACATGTGGTTGCTTCACTGAGGTAATCTTCCATTTGCCTACCTTCGTCTTCCTAGCACATACTCTCCAACCACACTGTTGTTCTTCACAAGCAACAGTATACCTCTTCTCCTTGAATGAATTGATGACCCTAAAAGGTCGGTTGTGTACAATGGAGTACTCTTGCAACCATGATTTCAACTCATTCATGGTAGCAAACAATATGCCCTTCCGTATGATGAGGCAACCGCTAACATCAGGCATAGTTGTATCACTTGGCCCACCATCAGCTACTGCCCTATGACCATGGCTAAGGTCCTCGAAATCACCAACTAGTGGATCTCTCCAAGGCAAGACCCTAGACAATATCTCTATTTCCCTAAAATTCAGACGACCAACAGGGCGATTGTCATCAGAGTCTTCGGCTATCTCCTCTACGAAGGATTCATCATCTCCAGCTATCTCCATGTCAAAATGGTTCATAGCCCTAGCATCACCAAAGTCTTCTTCACCACTAAGATCATCTTCGTCGCTAAGCTCATCCTCAATAGAAAAGTCTCCGCTAGCGTTGTCCAAACCTTCTTCTGCATCAACAATTACATAATCATCATCCTCTTCATCACTATCATGATTGCCCTCACCATCGGCAACCGGATTCTCTTCCTCATCTCCACCGTAGCCTAGTTATGTGACAAGTATTTCTTCGTCAGGCAAAGGACCATAACCTATGTGAGTGGGGGAAGATGGCCATGCTTCGAAGTTATCATTTCCTAAGCCGGACTCCTTACTTACTACTAAATCCAAAGATCGCACTTCTAAGGCCAATACAACTGCCTTGTAATCATTCCATTCAGTCTCGCTTGTAATTTTGAGCAACCGCTTGATCCGAGGACCCTTCGATGACCCAACATCTATGACACCTTCAAACTGAACATGCACGTCTCCTTCATTCCAGCCTAACTTAACCTTGACTCGCTCCACTAACTGGGTCAAAGATGGTGTTTCAGAAAAAATCAACAACTCCTCACACATGTCCAGAAATTCCAAACTATCATCTCTTGTCCTAACAATACGGCCTCCATGATGCAACCTCACTAATTTATCCATCTACAGCCATCACACAACAAGTAGTGTCACATATCAATATATCATGCGAGTTTCAATCCAATAAGTAGAAACTAAAATATATCATTTCATCTTTTTCAACCCCAACAACATAATCATTTCTAGTCATAACAAATTGAAATGTAATGACCAACAAATAAATAAAATACATAGTAACCCTAATGACCAACAAATAACTAACCCTAATGACACCTACAATAAACAAAGAACCCTAATGACCAAAATAACTAGAAACCAAACTAACCTAACATGTTCATCACATAAAACAGTTAAACAACAATGCACTCAATCATCCTAAGCCATACATTTTGCAAATGCAAACACAAATATACCAAAACACCATACAACCATGATTCCACATGAGTAGGGACAATGTAAGCACATCTACGTGGATAGAATGGAGGAGGGGAGGGACTATTACCTCGAGGAAGCTTTGGGAGCCGAGATCGTGGCACCGGGGGTCAATTTTGGAGCCTAGGGTTTGGTGGCGGCGCGGGGGAGAAGAGAAAGAGAGGGAGGCCAGCGGTTTCAGAATGGAGGGAGGAAGAAGAAGGGGCCTCGGCGTGGCCTAAAGGGACCAGACCTCGGCGTTGAGTTGGGCCACACCGAGGTCTGGAGGCTCGGCGTTAAGTGACCCAACATCGAGCTTCTGGGCCACCGTGCTTTGTTGGGCCGCTTGGGCCACGCTCCGGGTGGGTCCAGTAGCTCAGCGCGTAGTCTAGCCGCGCCGAGGTTGGGCACTTGGCGTCGGCGAACACGACACCGACATCTCGGACCCACGCGCCACCGTGTCGACGATGACCCCGGTCGTCCGTGACGTGGCAATACCTTGGCATTGAGTGACACGACGCCGAGCCTCATATCTCGGCGTCATGTGCTAAGACGCCTAAAAATGGTCTATTTTCAGAAAATGTTTTGGCGTAGGTATTTTTCTAAAAATTGTTTTCAAAAGAGACCAAAATACGAAAATTTCACCCTCTAACACCCCCTTTCTCATTCCTTACTCGTTTATAACCCCACAGCAAACTTTGAGCATCTGGGCTCAGGAATAAAGTCATCGACCGACCTCAACTAGACGTAGGGCCTATTGCCTGAACCAGTATAAATCATGTGTCATTGAGTGCTAGGCCATATCCGATCACAACGTACGACAAGACTATAAATATTTACTTGTTGGTTACTTTTCGCACCGACCAACCCTTTCCACGACGACATACATCAAACTGCACACACAAACTAGTCCATCCTCGAAGAGTTGCAGCGATGGAGACGACAACGCTGAGCCTGGGCAAGGCCGTCCTTGATGGGGCGCTAGGCTATGCCAAATCTTTTCTGGCAGAGGAGATCGCCCTTCAGCTGGGCGTCGAGCGGGACGTGGCCTTCATTACAGATGAACTGGAGGTGATGCAGGCCTTCCTGATGGCTGCCGACGAAGAGCAAGACAAGCATAAGGTGCTCCTCACCTAGGGGAAGCAGGTCCGTGAGGCTGCCTACAACGTGGAGGACAGCCTCATGGACTTCTCCGTTCACTCTGACGAGAGGCCGTCCTACTGGTGGTGCATCCCTCGTGTCCTGTCGGAGCGGCGCGACATCGCCAAGGAGGTGAAGGAGCTCAGGACCACAGTGGAGGAGGTGAGCAGCAGGAACCTGCGCTACCGCCTCATCAAGGGCTCTGGCTCCAGGGCAACCACTACTGCATAGAAACAAGCTAGCATCGCCAGTGCAGCAATGTTTGGCATTAATGAAGCAATGCGCACAGCCATGGAGCAAGACAAACCCAAGGTGAACCTGTGCCAGTTGATCAATGATGGCAACAACGATCTTAGGGTGATCGCGATGTGGGGAGAAAGCAGTGATGGTACTAGGATGATATCTGCAATACAGAAGGTATATGATGACTCAACTGTCAGTGCTAGCTTTGGATCACTGGTAGAGAACAGAGCTTTACTCCCGGTGGGGAACCCCCTCTAGTCCCGGTTCCCCACCCAGGAGTAAGCATCCGGGACTAAAGGGGGTCCTTTAGTCCCAGGTCAGGAACCGGGACTAAAGAAGGACCTTTAGTCCCGGTGGGTAACACCAACCAGGACTAAAGGTGCCTCCTGACATGCCACGATGGCCGGCACCTTTAGTCCCGATTGGTAATACGAACCGGGACTAAAGGTTTTTTTCTTTTTTCTTTTCTTTTCATTTTTTTGTTTTCTTTTCAAAATAGGTTTTCGAAGTCATATTGTACGCTGCTAATTATACATTTATATGCGCGTATAGTATGTTTCGGTTCAAGCACAATGAACGTATTAAATCACACAATTCAAGCATAGAAATATATATATATATGCATGCATGCATCATATATATATTTACATGCATGCATGCATATGTGTATTTTACATTATATTATTTCATGTGCATATATTACAAAAGATTGCATTATAGTTGTTGTGACATAACAAGTTTCCTCTCATCCTCTAGCTTGGCTTCAATGGCAGTGTTGGGTCGAAGTAGAACTCGCCCTTGGAATCGATGATCTGCTCATTAAAAAATCTGGCTACAGACTCTTGAATTGCTTTGATTTGGTCTTGCCGTATGACCTTTTCCTCCAACCATCGAGTCTAAAGGTTTGAATTAAAGAAAAATAAATTAATATATGTACATATATATAAAGACATAGTAACACAATCAATTATAATAATTAAATGAATATATAGTGTATTTTTAACGTACTTTGAGTCTCTCTGTAGGAGTTCTTTGGGAGACCACCTTGATAAACTTGCAAACATAGTAACCACAGTAGTTGTTCCTCTGTTCCTGCCTCAGACACCACTTTACGAGAAAAAGATTTGTCATCCAATCTGGTGATCCGGTGAAAGCTATATGTTTAATTAATAAAGATGATGCGATTCAGGGGACTTACTTTCAAAGGGATTACATTCAGTGGCGCTTTGTATTTTTTCCATGTGTTGCTTCTCAATAAAGGTTTTCCAAACACTGCCCAATAAAAAATTTACCACATCATCAGATATAGTTAATCATCATGTTTGTGTGTATATATAGTTGCTAGAGATCCCAAAATTACCTCTGGATAATATCTATCATATCTTGGTAGTCTTGTTGTGGTTTTCTCATCGAGTCATAGATTATCAAGTGACTTTTCACCAGATCGATGTCCATCAATATCCAGTGATTGATGCATGTGTTTATAGGATATAACGCATAACACTCATTAATTAACTAGAATCAACATATGAGCCATTAAGGATGATCGACATGATTAACACTCACTTGAAGTTATAGGGAAAGAGTATATCCTTCTTGTGGCGTTGGTTCACTAAGAAGTTCATGAGGTTACTCTCTAACTCAGACTTCCAATTAGTCTTTGGAGTAATTGGGTCTTTGAATACTATATGGGGATCAACAAAACCAATTTCATTGCAGCCTTCCTTTCTGAGCTCTGTCATTGTAAATCTACATATATAGTACTTGTTAGGATAATTTATATGCATATACACACATATGATGAGTTTAATAATAGATCAAAAGAATTATTACTAACAGGCAATAGCAGCTAATGATAACTTTGTCCAGAGAGGTCAGGTGGCATAGTTGATGAAATTCTGCATAGTCAACATGCATAACATCATCGCCACGGAACCAATGTTCGTCTCTAATTCTGACACCAACACAGAAGTCTCCATCGGTAGACGCCTGCATGTACCACTTGTTTAGCAGGTACATTTGCGTCCCCAGATTAGATAAGGCTTGAGGGTTGTATAGACTCTAGCCTAGTACAAATTTTTTCTTCCAAATATCAACCTCCGCCGCACTCTCAATGTTTCCATCACCAAACATCTGGTAAAGGTCGAGACCAGTCTCATCAAGAAATTCACCAAGGTGATCCAAATCGACATCTGGAGGTATGTTTGCCTGATGCATTAATCCTAAATTCGAACCATATTCATTACCAACAACTAGCGGGGGGATTGATTGGTGCGCTTGTTGTCCAAGTTGGGCAACTCCTTTCCCTGCCCGCTTCTTTTTCTTAGCCACCTCAATTGACTTGGTGAGAGTGCGGTCATAGTCCGATAACATTGATTTGGACGGCTTACGAGATTCCCGCTGTTGTTGCTGGTAAGAAGTCACCTTTTTTCTTAGAATATCTGGAGCTACGAAGAAGTACGATTTCTCTGGGTTTCTCCTTGCTTCTTGATTCATTTTAAGTTTGTCATAGAATCTAGACATGTCTTTTTTATATGCATCAGTTCCTTCTTCCTTCTCTTCAGATATTATTTTGGGAATAGCCCTTGGTTTCACGGTGGCTTTCTTTGCAGGCGGGGACTGGTTCTCTGTTTGAGGGGCTAGCCTCTTGCTAGGCTTCTTGGTAGGCGGGGGTAGGGGAGGCGTTGGAGACCTCCTTGGAGGTGTTGGTAGTGGCGTTGGAGACCTCCTTGGAGGTAGCGGCTGCGGCGTTGGAGACCTCCTTGGACATGGTGTGGATGCATCCTCGCCTTCCAACACAATGTCATCGTACAGAGCACTATGATGATCTGGCAATTGAACAATTGGATTTAGGTTGGGGGAGGATCTGCTACAAAAAAAGGAATGACATATTATTATGAGCAGATTGTTAATTATTTAAGCCAATACAAATTAATGATGTAGTGTTTTCATCCGCACGTACCTATGGTGAGGTAGTTCAGGAGGAGGTGGAGCCGACATCCCTGGAATGATGATGTAGCGCTTGCGCCATAGAATGAATGTCTTCTCCGCTTCTCCTAGAGTCTTCTCGCCATCACCTCCAGGAATGTCAAGAGGCAAATCACTAAAACCTTTTTCAGCTTTATCTACCGAGATGGTAGCATATCCTTCTTGGATTATATTCCCATGAATCCTTGGTGTCTTGGTTCGGTCGATAGGATTAACAAGACCGATAGCCACCTTGATTGTGGAATTCTCCTTCGGAATGTGTAGCTCACACGTTGTACAATGTTCAGTGACGTCATCCACAGGGAAGCGCGGTCCTGTGTCCCCTTGATTTGGTATCTCCGTGGAAGCGCAACTGCTTTTCAACTGAACAGATTGGCTAATGTTGATTCCTGGCTCTGATGCCTGCTTGCTTGCACTCACTGCTATTTGCACTTGCCTTCTGATTTCCTCCTGCATTCTCGCTTCAAGGTTTTTTTCCCGCTCCTGTGCTTCACGCACCGCTTCCTCCAACCTCTGGAGCCGCTGTGCCTCTTCTTCCTTCTTTCTCTGGCGACTTCTGTAGGAAGGTCTGTCCTGAGGGAATCCATGCTCCCACGAGACACTTCCTTTGCCTCTAGTTCGGCCACCATGTTCAATAGTCCCGATGGCGTATGTCAGCTCATCCTTCTCTCTGTTGGGCCTGAACGCACCACTAGCAGTAGCTCTCTGAGCATAAAACAATCTTTCTACTGCTTCTTGCAGTCTTGCGCCATAAACGCACTTCCCTGTCTCCTGGTCTAGTGTTCCCCCATGACCGAAAAACCAATTCTTTGCACGTTCTCCCCACTCGAGTGATTCTAGTCTGATACCCTTGGCAAGAAGGTCTGCTTCCATTTTGTTCCACTTCTTAATGGCAGTCGGGTAGCCACCTGATCCCAAGTTATGGTGGTATGTCTTCTGTTGGGCATTACGTTGGTTCTTTATCACCCGACTCACACCCTCTTCCGAAGTCTTGTACTGTACAAACTCATCCCAATAGGGCCTCTGCTTTGAGATCGGGCCTGGGACAGTAAAATCTGGTGCTATGTTCTTCTTGGACATACGTCGTGTATAGGTGTTTCTTCCAAGTCTGAAACTGGGTGGCCATCTTCTTCATTGCCCAATCCCTAACTCGCTCCTTCAATTCATCACCATCTATTATATCATCATAATCATCTGTTTGGAGCGTGAAATGTACCAAGACATCTTTCCAAATTAACGCCTTGTCACGATCGGAGACAAAACTGATATGAGGAGCATTGGTCTTCTTCTTCCATTCACGGGTACTAATCAGGAGCCGGTCCCGTACAAGGTAACCACAGTGGTGCACAAATTTCATTTTATTCGGCCCCCCCGGTTCTTCTGTATCCACATTGAACTCCGAGATGATGAAGCGGCCCTCCAATGGCTTTTTGGGACCTCAAACATTTTTACTCTTCATTGTAGTTGTTGATGTCGATCCAGAGGGCTACAAAACATAAACATTATTTTTAATGTCATGAGCACACATAAGACATATGATAATATATATAGCTAATAATAAAAAATATATACTTGGCCAATATGTTGTTGCTCATTTTGTTCAAGAGCTAAGTACTGACTCCCGTCATCTGCATCCTCTTGCACGTTATTTTTAGCACCATCATCGCCGGCAACTTGAGTGCCAGTGTTGATCAAATTCATCATCAACTCCTCCTCATCCATGTTTCTCGGGTCGGCCATCTAGCTTCAAAAAACAAAACCAATATATAGTACGTTAAATCTTTGCTTACATGCGTAAAATCTACGAACAATATGCATTATTAACTAGGCCACGAGAGAGGGCGATGTGACAAGAGTGGTGGTGCTCCACTCCGCCGTATATATGTCTGTACACATGGGTGAACGAGGGCGGCGGTGCTCCACCGTATACATAGAAACGCATGGGCGAACGAGGGTGGCGGTGCTCCGCGACGTATATATACATGCATATGAATACAAATGACGTATATATACGTGTCGGCGCGGTGGCCGGTGTGCTGACGACGACGACGTGAGGTGGGCCGGTGTGCTGACGACGACGACGACGTGAGGTGGGCTGGGGCGGTGTCGGTGCGTGATGTTGTGATCCTATGTACCATGTGAACCATGTAGTCATTCATCATATGAGAAAATTCTATGCTGATAATGTAAGTATAAGTCATTATGAAATGTAAGTATATGTGTCTTATTGCTAATATAACCATTACTATTTCCGAAATGATAAGAATTTATTTTCTTCTTCTACAGGCGATCTCTTATGCTATGATATAAAGTTTGAAGATAGTCTTCCCGGAAAAAATATGTAATGCTCATATTACTTTAGCAACATTAATATATTATATCTATATATTCAAAGTTCACAAATGAAGAAATGTTGAAGTTTTCCTTCATTGTCTGTAGCCATGCATGCAAGTCCAACCAAAACTACTTACATCATCACATGTGATATTTTTTATAAACTAAAAAACGCTTAGTTTACAAACTAGGTATCCAAATTGAGTTCCTATTTGACCATTATATATCCTACAACAAATCCTTAAAAAAAAGACCCTACATGAATATATTTGGATAAAATTTCGTTAACAAACATTGATCTATGAAGATAGAAAAAATTCTTCTATTGAGCAAAGGCAGTGTTCTAGATTCATGAAACAATGTTCAGTTTCCGGCCACCGTCTGAGAATGTACAAAGAGATCGATGAACATATCACCTCGAGCTCGGTAGTGGAGGGCCACGGGCGCGGTGGAGGGCCTCAGGCGCGGAGGAGGGCGCGATGGAGAGCCACGGGCGCACGTGGAGGAGGGGCACGGGCGCGCGCGGTGGAGGCCGCACGAGGAAGAAGAGGGCGGCGGTGTCACGGAAGGCGAACGGACGGCGGCGCGAGGAAGAAGAGGGCGGCGGTGTTCGACGAGGAAGAAGACAAGCGGATCGATCTGCGCCAGGCACAGGAGGTTATATATCAGGGAGATTTACTCCCGGTGCCAGCCACCAGCCAGGAGTAAAAGTCCTTTACTCCCGGTGCGTGTTACCAACCGGGAGTAAAGGTATACCTTTACTCCCGGTTGGTACCACGCACTGGGAGTAAAGGGTTTTTTTGGCGGGCCACGAAACTACAGCCCACCTTTACACCCGGGTGGGCTTCCCACCCGGGAGTAAAGGTGGCATGCAGTTTTGTTTCCCGCCTGTTATAAGCAATAGTCTTGTTAAATACAATAGAAATGCAATAGTTTTTGTTAAATACATAGTAAATTAAATAAAAGGCATAAAATTATTTTGTTAAAAATATGGATTTTCTTTTTGTTTATTGCACATAGGAAAAATCTATAACCTAACTTTTTTTATTTTTTGTTACAATTATAAAACATAATGTAACTAATATTTATTATTTCGTTAATGCAAAAATGTAGTGTTTAATTAAAATTATTAAAACTATTGGTTTTGGACAGGAAATTTGTTTTCACATCATTTTAATGTTAATATTTTAATTTTTCATCACTCAGTATCCTAATTTACCTTTTTGAGAGAGAAATCCCACCAAATCAAACATTGATTTAATTTGAAACATGACATAATAAACATCTGAATTCACAATTATTACATAATATCTCAAACACACACTACATTAAATCACTATATCATCAAGTGGGCACAGCAGTGAACTTCTTCTTTACATATGTCCCTGGGTTATGATCGCTTCGTAACCATGGAGTGTCCTCATCATTTACCAAGATGCTAGGGTCTTTGTTCACTTTGAAGGGCAGAATTCGGTCATCCTTTTCATAATCTTCTGACATGTCCGACTTGTCCTCAATTTCTACGATGACTCTTTTCCCTGAAAGAACTATGTGGAGCTTTGGCTCTTTGGTTGAGTCATTATCGCTTTTTCCTCTTTTTGGTTTGGTAGACATATCATTGACATAGAACACCTGATTCACATCCTTGGCAAGGACGAATGGTTCGTCTTTGTACCCAATATTACTAAGGTCTACTGTTGTCATTTCATACTCGTTGTCTACTGTTACCCCGCCTCCGGTCACCTTGACCCATTGGCACTTGAACAATGGGATCTTCAAAGTAGGTGCATATTCTAGTTCCCATATTTCATCTATGCGTCCATAATATGTCTGCTTATTCCCATTCGGGTCTGTGGCATCTATGCGGACACCACTGTTTTGGATGGTACTCCTTTTATCTTGGGCTACTGTATAGAATATGTTCCCATTTATCTCGTACCCTTTGTATGTGACGATATGCCATGATGGTTGCATAGCCAATAAATACAGTTGCTCATGGATGCTCTCATCACCTTGACATTTTTTTCGCAACCAACCGCCAAAAGTTTCCATGTGCTTACGCGTAATCCAAGCCTCAACATCACCAGGGTCATCTCGCCTGATCTTATACCGCGACGCATGGCATACCAGGCATGCATCCAATTTCTCGTACTCTTTGCCACAGTACAGGATGCAGTCATTAGGACATGCATGTATCTTCTCTATTTCTAGCCCCATAGGATAGACAACTTGTTTTGCTTTGTAGGTAGTGGCGGGCAATTCATTGTACTTCGGAAGCATCTTCTTTTGGATTTTTAGTAACTCTCCAAATCCCTTGTCAGATACACCATTCTTTGCCTTCCATTGCAGCAATTCTAGTATGGTTCCCAACTTTTTCTGCCCTGCATCACAAGTTGGGTACAACAATTTCTTGTGATCTTCTAGCATCCGCTCGAACTTGATCTTCTCCTTTTCACTTTCACATTATCTTTGTGCGTCACGAATGACCTGAGAAAGATCATCAGCCGGCTCATCTTCTGTGGCTACCTCTTCTTCAGCTTCTCCCATTGCAGTATCATTGAAGCACGCACCATCGGGAATAATATCATTATCGTCCCATTGTTCTTCTTCACCTTCTTCCATTACAACACTAGTTTCTCCGTGCTTTGTCCAACAAATATAGTTTGGCATGAAACCCGACTTGAACAAGTGTGAATGAAGAGTCCTTGAGCAAGGATATTCCACCGTATTCTTACATATGGCACATGGGCAGCACATGAAACCGTCGCATTTGTTTGCCTCGGCCGCACGTAACAAAGATTGCACGCCGTCAATGAACTTTTGGGAGCGGCGATCAGCATTATACATCCAATGACGGCTCATCTGCATTACATGACATAAATATCATATTAAAACCTAGATCATAATTAATTATTTATACAACATGCGTGCCACCACAAAAGATATAAATTTATGAAAGCATCGCTACAATGTAGACAATCCCAACTACCACTAAAAGAACTAAAGCTAAAATACATTTCAAGAGCACAAGGATTTCGCAACCAATCTCAACTAAAACAGATAGATCCCTCAATTGTGCAACATCTTTGGGCTTCTTCGGCTGGATCACTACCTCATTAGCCACCGTATCTGCCTGTTGTGCAAGATATTTTTGCACGAGTTCAACATACTCTTCCTCTCAGTAGAAGCCTGAACATCGTCCACTGCCATCCCACTGAAATTAAAACAAAAAATTAGAACTTTAATCACAACCATCATGAAAATAGGTATAAACTAACCATAATCATTAAATATGATAAAATAACTCACATTGCGATTCGGACACTTGTAGAAGATATGATCCTTGTTGGAACCCTCCTTCTTCACTCGGTACTCCATCACAATCTTCGTCTCATCACGACACTTGCCGCATGGAATGAGAGGGAGGCCCGGCCTAAGTCGCTTTGGAAACCCATGAGAGGCCGAGGACCCGGAAGCAGTTGCCATCTACTCTCTATACTCATTTTTTAATACACTATAAATTTCTCCTTTTATAAACAAATAAAATTAAGAAACTATAAAATTATCTAGATCTATAAACAATGAAGCAGTTGCCATCTACTCTCTAATACACTATAAATTTCTTATTTTATAAACAAATAAAATTAAGAAACTATAAAATTATCTATATCTCTATACTCATTTTTTAATACACTATAGCTCAAAAACATGTTTTAATAAATAACCATCCGTACTAGTTGACCTTGCTTACGTGATCATCTCGGCGAGCATTTCTCCACTGGACGGCACCGTACTTGGTCAAGGAAGAGCTCCGATTCTACGAGGAAGGGAACACGGTATTCTACGACCGTTGTCGCTCTCCCTCGTAGAATCAAAGCTCCTCCTTGATGTCCGTTACCGCTCGACAGAGAACATGCTTGCCGAGCTGAACACGGTCCGCAAGTTCAACTAGTACGAATTTTCTATAATTTTCTAACTATTTTCTAAGTTTTTCATTTCATAAAAAGTTAAAATAAAAAGTACGGTGATTGACAGACTACTGCGACGATATCGGGACATGTGAATAAATAACCATCCGTACTAGTTGAACTTGCTTACGTGATCATCTCGGCGAGCATTTCTCCACCGGACGGCACCGTATTTGGTCAAGGAAGAGCTCCGATTCTACGAGGAAGGGAACACGGTCTTCCACGACCGTTGTCGCTCTCCCTCGTAGAATCAAAGCTCCTCCTTGATGTCCATTACCGCTCGACAGAGAACATGCTTGCCGAGCTGAACACGGTCCGCAAGTTCAACTAGTACGAATTTTCTATAATTTTCTAACTATTTTCTAAGTTTTTCATTTCATAAAAAGTTAAATAAAAAGTACGGTGATTGACAGACTACTGCGACGATATCGGGACATGTGAATAAATAACCATCCGTACTAGTTGAACTTGCTTACGTGATCATCTCGGTGAGCATTTCTCCACCGGATGGCACCGTACTTGGTCAAGGAAGAGCTCCGATTCTACGAGGAAGGGAACACGGTCTTCCACGACCGTTGTCGCTCTCCCTTGTAGAATCAAAGCTCCTCCTTGATGTCCGTTATCGCTCGACAGAGAACATGCTCGCCGAGCTGAACACGGTCCGCAAGTTCAACTAGTACGGATTTGCTATAATTTTCTAACTATTTTCTAAGTTTATATTTATATATACTTTAACCTTCTTTCATGTAAATATGCAAGTTTGAAGTGATTTTGAGCTTAAATTGCTTACAAATGAAAAAAAACCACAATAAAGAACTATAAATATATATAGTGAACAAAATGGCATAAGACAATGGTGAAAAAGAAGAGTATGAGATTGGTAACCTTTACAACGGAAGAATCGACGGAGGAATCGAAGAAATCGATGGAGGAATCGAAGAATGGATGGAGGAACAATGGAGGGAGGGAGGAAGCAAGAACACTAGTGCAGTGAGCTTCAAAATGTGCTGAGCTCGGGCTCGGGGAGGAAGAAGGAGACGGCCGATATATAAAGGGAGAACATTTAGTCCCGGTTGGTGGCTCCAACCGAGACTAAAGGTAACTTTCCAACCCCGGGCGCAGCCACGGTGAAGGGTCGAGATGGCGACTAGAGGGGGGGTGAATAGTCTTTTCTAAAACTTAATCGTGTCGGCTAACCGATACAAATGCGGAATTAAAACTATCGGTCTAGCCAAGACTATACCCCACTATATATGTTCACTAGCACCTTGCAAAGATAACAATTATGCAACAAAGGTGCCGGGCTAGCTAGAGCTCTCCTAAACAATTCTAGGAGCAAGGTTACACAAACCTATGCCACTAGTACTTTAAGCGACAAGGGAGCTCCTACACATGCTAGTAAGCAAAAGCACAAAGCTAACTAAGCACACTAGCAATGCTCAATAACAAGGCAACCAATGCCTAATTAGAGAGCGCAAATACTTAGTTACACAAACTAAGCAATGTGACTAACAAGGTTACTAAAACCAAATTAGCCACGCAAGGGAGCTACTTCTATGCTACACAAGCAAGAAGGTAATTAGCAAGCTACACAGGCTATCTAATTACTAGAGCAACTACACAAGCTTAATATGTATAAAAGTAATTGCAAGCTTGTGTAATGGGGATGCAAACCAACGGGAAGAATAAGGTTGACACGATGATTTTTCTCCCGAGGTTCACGTGTTTGCCAACACGCTAGTCCCCGTTGTGTCGACCGCTCACTTGGTGGTTCGGCGGCTAATTAGCATCACCCGCTAAGCCCGCACGTCGGGCGCCGCAAGAACCTACCCCTTGAGTGAGGGTAGCTCAATGACACGCTTTACTAGAGTTGCTCTTCGCGGCTCCCGCGGGGCGAGCACAATGCCCCTCACAAGCACTTCTCCGGAGCGCCGCACAAGCTTCTTGCGCGCTTCGACGGAGACCACCACCAAGCCGTCTAGGAGGTGGCAACCTCCAAGAGTAACAAGCACCACCGGCTTGCAAATCGATCACCTAGTGCCACTCGATGCAACCTCACGATGCAATCGCACTAGAATCGCTCACTCACACAATCGAATGATCACTATCAAGTATATGTGTGATGGAGGGCTCCCAAGCACTCACAAGCATGGACACTAAGTCCCTTGAGGTGCTCCCCTCCAGCCATGGCCGAGGGCCACTTCTATTTATAGCCCCAAGGGCTCAACTAGCCGTTACCCCTTCACTGGGCAACGATCGGGACGACCGGACGCTCCGGTCCGATCGACCGGACGCTGGACCTCAGCGTCCGGTCACGCGATACTCGCCACGTGTCCCCTGCGTTCAACGGTCATCTTCCGATCCCAACGGTCATCTGCCGACCGGACGCAGCACTTCAACTGACCGGACGCTGGACCCTCAGCGTCCGGTCGTTTCCAGTAAGCTCCCGAGCATGACCGGACGCGTCCGGTCGAAAGCGATCGGACGCAGCACCAGCGTCCGGTGCTCAACCCTAAGCGCTGTGCCGACCGACAGCCTGACCGGACGCACCAGGGACCCAAACCCATCTCACCCTTGCAAACACCACCTCCTTTGTAAATGTGCCAACACCACCAAGTGTACACCACCATGTGTATGTGTGTTAGCATTTTCACAATCATTTCCCAAAGGATGTTAGCCACTCAACTTGCCACGCCACTCGATCCTAGCGACAATGCAAAGTTAGATCACTCGAGTGGCACTAGATGACCGATATGCAAACAAGTTTGCCCCTCTTGATAGTACGGCCATCTATCCTAAACCCGGTCATAAACTTCTCTACACACCTATGACCGGTGAAATGAAATGCCCTAGGTTATACCTTTGCCTTGCGCATTCCATTCCATCTCCTCCAATGTTGATGCAACACATGCACCAACACGATCAACAATGATATGATCCACTTCATATCATCACATGATCATATTGGTTCATCGATCTTGACTCTACTTGCTTTTCACCATTGCCATCGTCCATCGGCGCCAAGTCTTGCTCAAGTTTCACCGCCACGCGGTCCATCACTCCAAAGCCTTTGACTTGCCCTTCACGCTTGCAACCGGTCCATCAAGCCAAGTCATGTCTTGATCTTCTCCACCTTGATCACATGACTCAATGTCATGTCTCATGTGCAATAAGCTCCTTCATCATCACATGTGTGAGCTTTGCAACATCTCCAAGCCATTTTCACCTTCATGGCATATGTTGCTCATACACATGTACCTGTGGACTAATCACCTGTGTATCTCACATAAACACAATTAGTCCACCTAAGTTGTCACTAAATTACCAAAACCAAACAAGGACCTTTCAATCTCCCCCTTTTTGGTAATTGATGACAACTCTACAAAGATATATAAATTAAGCTCTTTTGGATTCATGTTGCTTGCCCAAGCAATTTTACCATGTTAAAATGATTTTGGACAAGTACCACAAACCCGAAATGGTAGTATTAGCTCCCCCTACATATGTGCTAGTGTATTTAATTTGAAGCTTGCACATATGCATAGATTGAAATTGTGGGAGAGTAAATACTACAAAATGATGCTAAGGTGTATAGAATAAACCTTTGAAGCGTGTACCAATCGTAGTTGCACCTTTAAGTTCATCCTTAGCACCATGGTTAGCTAGATATCACTTGGCAATAAAAACACTAGATACCTTATGAGATCAACATTAAAAGCAAGGTACTAGCATTACTTAAAGAATACCAAGTGTCTAGCTATCATCCTATGCATGCTAGTTATCAAATCATCATTCAAGTTCTACAACTAGCATACACCACACAAGCATGCATATTGAATTTGAAAGCTTATGCAATGCAAGCAAGCACATGAATATGCACATATCAAATGCAATCAAAGTTCATGAGCTTGCTCCCCCTACTTGTGTGCTTCTCTTGTCCAAGACTTGTGATCCATTCTTTTCTCCAATGTTGCTCCCTCTTTGTCCATGTCCATGTCCAACCTTTTTCATATCTTATCTTCTTATCTCTCCCCCTTTGTATAATCTCTCCCCAAGCTTCATATCTTTGTACAATCTCTCCCCCTTTGTCATCAATTTCCATAAAAGGTGTGCTTCTTATTGATGCAAAGGTGTGCACTTTGGGGTAGACGGTTGAGACTTGCATTTTTGATGGACATTACTTGAATATTGGAATGACACCACATGTAGATACCATTTAGAATTTGCAACTTGTACTACTTGTATCTTATCATTCTATGTATGGGTCATCCATTTTATTTCACTTAAGCTCTTGTAGGTGAGGGATGCATTCTTTATTTGATGATCACTTAAAGTTGAGGATCACTTGTGGAACCATCGTCTACTATATATATAGATACCACTTGTAGGAAGTGAATACCATTTGAAAGAATCTTCTAGTATGGAACCACTTGTTTGATTTATCAATAAAGACCATTTCTTGAACATTTGCTATCTTCATGAGTACCACTTAAGATATCACTTGTGAGTTGAAACATACAAACTAGATATCCATTTGCATTGTTGTCTTGTGCTTGTACTCATATCACTATCATGAGCTTCTATGATTGACTTGAACTAAATTGTTTTGCCTAAGCTTCCAAGTTCGGTTTGAACCAATGACAAGCTTCTTCACACCTCTTTTAAGGGTTATCTTGTCAATGTTGTACTTGTCACTTGTTAGCAATCCAAATTAAGTCAAGTACTTGGGTTTACTAGCTCATGAACAAATTCATGTACTAACCACTAGATCAAGTAATCATTCAAGCAATAGTGGTAGGCTATGAATTTAAAACATTTCATTTGTAATGCATGATCCTATGAAGCATGTACTATATGCACTAACCACATACTAGTAAGGAATGAAATGATCATGCACATTACAATGATACCTTTGCTATGTTGGAGTAGAGGATAGTCACATAGATTCCAATTTATTACTCCAATAGCAATGTGAAGTCCAATTAAAAGTTTGGTGAAGACCGATAGATACCAATTTGAATCTCATTCTTCACCCATATGAAATGAATACCACTTATGATCAAGTGCACTTTCTTGTTGTGGTTGACTTGCTTTATCTTTTGATCTTTGCTTGCATGAGAGTATCAATTTGAGAGTACAACTAGAAATATCATGATTAGCTCTCTTTTGGGTGTTGCTTGCTTTTCTTGATCAACCCTTTTGATTGCTTCAACTAAGCATCTCAAATGTTCCTCGGATCACCACTTCCATGTTAGCCTTCCAAGTACCACACTTGGTTTACCTACACATAGGCGGCAAGCCCCTACACTAGGGAGAAGTGACCTCTCTCCAAGAACCATTCTTGATACTCACTTGAAATAACTTGATTGATTGATCCAAGTGATGGACTTATCTTGATGAGTAAATTTGATTCCTTCTTTAAGTCCTTTTCTTTCTACTTGTTTAAGTCCTTTTCTTTCTACCAAATGATCTCCAATCACAACTAGAACTTAAACTTCATCTTCATCTTGAGTTTGATCTTGATCTTGTAATTTGAGTACCAAATATGTGCAAAATACACTCCATAATCAAATAACCTTGTACTCATATCTTGTCATGCTTCTAGATCATTTCAAAACCGAACTTAGGTGCCTCAAACACTTGTAAACATGTTTCCAACTTGAGGACCTTTCAATCAAAGTGACTCTAGATCAATCCAATACTTGTCACTTTTATGGCAGATTCTGTACTCTCCAAAGAAGTAAGCATATCTCTCAAAGTACAAATCCAAATACCACAAAATTTGGTGGAGGTGTGCTTCACTAAGTTATCTAGCAGCCATAAAAATTTTAGCTTCATTTGATCTCATATGAACTGCCAAATTTTACTTCTTCCACCACTGCTACATGCTGAAAACTGCTGCACTATAGCTGACAAGAACCACTCCAAAACCGAAGCATTTCTTATCCAATTTCCATGAAATTTCTACAGCATCTCATACCATAAGTCTAGAGCATGTACACAAATTTTCATGCCAATCCAATAAGTTTTCAATACTCAAACATGGCTATGATCACAGCTAGCTCAGATTTTGAATATAGGACAGATTTCAAGCAATTGAGCTATACTTCATCAAATATGAATCAAACTTGATACTAACTTGTTTGAATACTTCCATAAGACATATATCCATTCAAACCACTTACTAAATATTATCTCATGAATTTATCCAACACAAATCAATCCAAACTTGATTACTAATCAATTTATCCATTCAATCATCTTATAGCAAGCAACATTGCATATTTATCCAATTCAATCAACTCATATGCACCCAAATGAAATGATCAACAAGAGTTATACCTTGGTTAGCTCATGATCATCCAACTAGCAAGCTTCAACTCAATTATTTGCAAGTCATCAAATATTTCAATAAATCACCACAACTTGAATATGATACTTGTATGTTGTAGCACTTGGACTTCATTCAATTAGTCATGGCATTGGGATTGGATGAGCACTAAGCTTCATATCTTGACTCAACATATGATGAACAATGTGAGATCAATTGAATCAAGTCTCCAATGCCGATGGTACCTACAATCAATCATCCACTTTTTGATGGTACCCAAACAACTTTGGGTCCTCTCAAGTTAGGAGCAACATACTTAGGCAATGCCTTAGTATGAGTAGCGGGATGTTTTGCAATAGCAACCATAGAGGTACCATTACCATCCTTTCTAAGCATATCATGATCATCAATTGAAATAGGCTTAGAAATTTTACCTAGGGGACATGAATGTGCCATGTGTCCCCTTTCCCGGCATGAGTAGCACTTTCTCTTTGATTGAGCCTTCTCTTCCTTGCTCATGAGGTGCTTCTCATTGCCTTGCCTTTTATGGATTGCTTGAGCCTTCTTCTCAAGCTTGTTAGGACACTTAGAGGCAAAGTGTCCCATACTTCCACACTTGAAGCACTTGATGTGAGCATTGATTTTCTTGTCATCTTCAATCTTGCTCATCATCTTGGCATCTTGAGTTTGCATTGGATGCCTTGACTTTCCACCCCTTCTTGTTTTCTTCTTCTTGATCATCAAATCATCACCATCATGTTGGTTGATTTTAATTTGCTCTTGGGGTGTCTTCTCTTGCTCAACTTGTGGCTTTGGTTGAGGCTTCACTTGTTGCTTCACCAATTCCTTGGTTGGGCACATCGAGGTAAGATGACCCCAAGTGCCGCACTTGAAGCACTTGACATGCTTTAGCCTCTCTTCTTCTTTCATCATCTTGAGCTTCTCAATGTTAGGGCAACCATTTGCAAGGTGTCCCGCTTCATGACACCGGTAGCACATGGTGTGAGAGAGTTTTCTTTGTTGAATCTTCTTCATCTTTCTTTCTCTCTTTCTTTCGCCCTTTGTCATCTTCTTCTCGAAGCCAAGGCCACACTTGTCACCATAGATTCTTTGAGTCTTCAATATGTGCTCAAAGGTGACTTTTGAGTTATAGCACCTCTCTAACTTATTTCTCAATTTCTTCACTTCATTTTTGAGCTCATTGTTCTCCTTCAAAATGTTAGTCATACAAGACATAGAAGTAGAACAAGCATCTATATGTGAAGAGCATGACATATCTAATAAATCATCACAAGAGGTGGATACATGCTTCTTTTCTACATCACAAGGTTTAGCAACATTTTGCAATTTATCTTTTGACCCATGTGATGAGTTCTCATTATTTTTAAGTTTCTTTGTAAACACTTTAATGAGAGAAGCTTGTTTTTCTAATAATTCATCATGAGATGCAAGAAGTGTCTCATGATTCAATTTAAGCTCATCAAGTGAAGATTTATAAGCATTAAGCAATTTCTTATGTTCTTCACAAGAGTTCTTTAGAAATGAGTTTTCATTTTCTAATTTCAATGTTTTAGCTTTCTCATTTTCTAAAGACATGGTCATGCTAGCAAGTCTACTAACAAGCTCATCATATGACTCAACATGATCAACCACATTACCATTTGATACCTTGGTGTCACCTTGTGACATGAAGCAATGTGGTGATGTAGATGGAGAGCTTGTAGTAGCATTATCATCATGGCTTGAGCATGAACCATAATTACCATCAAGTGTGCATGGGGTAGCATCTTCACTTGCAACTCTTGTGGCATCATCATTAACCTTGTCAAGTGAACTTGTAGTGGATTGATCATCATCATTCTCACTTGACAATGAGGTGGAGCAATCTTCCACAATCACCAAATTGTGGTTATGCTCAACACACTCATGTGCCTCCTCCTTGGGCTCATCATCATCATCGGAGACCGTCCCATACTTCTCATTGAGATAACTCCAAATCTCATGGGCGGTCTTCATGTTCATGATCTTTCCAAATATGCAATCATGCAAAGATCTATACATGATGTTAGTAGCATGAATGTCGAGATCTAGGCATTTCTCTTGTGCTTGAGTTAGATTATCTTCATCTAACACATGAGAAAAGCCTACATCTACCATCCACCACATTTGAGGGCAAATAAACTTAAAATTGCATATCATCCAATTTTTCCATCGTGTAAAGTGTGTGCCATCAAAAATGTATGGACAATCAACATCTAGCCCATAAGCCGCCATCCTCTCGGGTCGGTGAAGACCACAAATGAGAGACCTAGCTCTGGTACCACTTGAAGGGTCGAGATGGCGACTAGAGGGGGGGTGAATAGTCTTTTCTAAAACTTAATCGTGTCGGCTAACCGATACAAATGCGGAATTAAAACTATCGGTCTAGCCAAGACTATACCCCACTATATATGTTCACTAGCACCTTGCAAAGATAACAATTATGCAACAAAGGTGCCGGGCTAGCTAGAGCTCTCCTAAACAATTCTAGGAGCAAGGTTACACAAACCTATGCCACTAGTACTTTAAGCGACAAGGGAGCTCCTACACATGCTAGTAAGCAAAAGCACAAAGCTAACTAAGCACACTAGCAATGCTCAATAACAAGGCAACCAATGCCTAATTAGAGAGCGCAAATACTTAGTTACACAAACTAAGCAATGTGACTAACAAGGTTACTAAAACCAAATTAGCCACGCAAGGGAGCTACTTCTATGCTACACAAGCAAGAAGGTAATTAGCAAGCTACACAGGCTATCTAATTACTAGAGCAACTACACAAGCTTAATATGTATAAAAGTAATTGCAAGCTTGTGTAATGGGGATGCAAACCAACGGGAAGAATAAGGTTGACACGATGATTTTTCTCCCGAGGTTCACGTGTTTGCCAACACGCTAGTCCCCGTTGTGTCGACCGCTCACTTGGTGGTTCGGCGGCTAATTAGCATCACCCGCTAAGCCCGCACGTCGGGCGCCGCAAGAACCTACCCCTTGAGTGAGGGTAGCTCAATGACACGCTTTACTAGAGTTGCTCTTCGCGGCTCCCGCGGGGCGAGCACAATGCCCCTCACAAGCACTTCTCCGGAGCGCCGCACAAGCTTCTTGCGCGCTTCGACGGAGACCACCACCAAGCCGTCTAGGAGGTGGCAACCTCCAAGAGTAACAAGCACCACCGGCTTGCAAATCGATCACCTAGTGCCACTCGATGCAACCTCACGATGCAATCGCACTAGAATCGCTCACTCACACAATCGAATGATCACTATCAAGTATATGTGTGATGGAGGGCTCCCAAGCACTCACAAGCATGGACACTAAGTCCCTTGAGGTGCTCCCCTCCAGCCATGGCCGAGGGCCACTTCTATTTATAGCCCCAAGGGCTCAACTAGCCGTTACCCCTTCACTGGGCAACGATCGGGACGACCGGACGCTCCGGTCCGATCGACCGGACGCTGGACCTCAGCGTCCGGTCACGCGATACTCGCCACGTGTCCCCTGCGTTCAACGGTCATCTTCCGATCCCAACGGTCATCTGCCGACCGGACGCAGCACTTCAACTGACCGGACGCTGGACCCTCAGCGTCCGGTCGTTTCCAGTAAGCTCCCGAGCATGACCGGACGCGTCCGGTCGAAAGCGATCGGACGCAGCACCAGCGTCCGGTGCTCAACCCTAAGCGCTGTGCCGACCGACAGCCTGACCGGACGCACCAGGGACCCAAACCCATCTCACCCTTGCAAACACCACCTCCTTTGTAAATGTGCCAACACCACCAAGTGTACACCACCATGTGTATGTGTGTTAGCATTTTCACAATCATTTCCCAAAGGATGTTAGCCACTCAACTTGCCACGCCACTCGATCCTAGCGACAATGCAAAGTTAGATCACTCGAGTGGCACTAGATGACCGATATGCAAACAAGTTTGCCCCTCTTGATAGTACGGCCATCTATCCTAAACCCGGTCATAAACTTCTCTACACACCTATGACCGGTGAAATGAAATGCCCTAGGTTATACCTTTGCCTTGCGCATTCCATTCCATCTCCTCCAATGTTGATGCAACACATGCACCAACACGATCAACAATGATATGATCCACTTCATATCATCACATGATCATATTGGTTCATCGATCTTGACTCTACTTGCTTTTCACCATTGCCATCGTCCATCGGCGCCAAGTCTTGCTCAAGTTTCACCGCCACGCGGTCCATCACTCCAAAGCCTTTGACTTGCCCTTCACGCTTGCAACCGGTCCATCAAGCCAAGTCATGTCTTGATCTTCTCCACCTTGATCACATGACTCAATGTCATGTCTCATGTGCAATAAGCTCCTTCATCATCACATGTGTGAGCTTTGCAACATCTCCAAGCCATTTTCACCTTCATGGCATATGTTGCTCATACACATGTACCTGTGGACTAATCACCTGTGTATCTCACATAAACACAATTAGTCCACCTAAGTTGTCACTAAATTACCAAAACCAAACAAGGACCTTTCACACGGCCCGGGAGTAGACATTTACTCCCGGTTGGAGCCACCAACCGGGAGTAAAAGTATACCTTTAGTCCCGGTTGGTGGCTCCAACCGGTACTAAAGGTCCCTGCCACCTCTGTCTGGTGCAGTAGCCATTGGGCAGGGACCTTTAGTCCCGGTTGGAGCCACCAACCGGGACTAAAGGTATCTCTAGTCCCGGGGGCAAAAAATTCCGGGACTAGAGCCCATTTTGACCGAGGATCAAAGGTCTGTTCTCTACTAGTGGATTCAGGGCATGGGTTACAATCATGCACTCTTTTGACCCAACAGAGCTCATCCGGAGCCTTGTGAGGCAATTCTATGAGAATTTTCCAGAAAAAGTGTAACACCCTAAAATTCGCTTCTTTGGAAATAGGGCTAAAATGATTTAATTACAAATTTTTGTGCTCATGAAAACATAGGAAAATAAAAATTTTCATTAAAACTAAAATTCATCATAGGAATTTAGCAACATTGTTGTGCATACATGCTGGTGCATATGATTTGTTGTAATGAGTGGCTTTCACTTAAAAACTCAAATGGATTCAAAAAAATTTGAAAATGGTTTTGAATTGAAAAGAAAAAGAAAATAAAAAAATCGCTCCCCTCACTCTTTTTGGCCCAAAGGCCCTCGGCCTCTCTCTCTCCTTCTCCCCTCTCTTCTGGCCTGGAAGCCCAGCAGCGGCCTGCTCCGCCTCTCCACTCCAGCCCAGCGAGGATGAGGCCCAGGACTCCGGCGCAAGCCCAGAAGCCCGCGCAGACGCCGCCCTCCCTTCCTCTCTGGATGACAGTCGGGCCTTGTCCCTGTGTCGCTGACGTGCCGGGCCACGCGTCGGTGGCGTCTTCCACCTTGAGTCGGCATCGAGCCGGACTCTGCCTGGGTGAAAATCCGCGCCGCCGAAGCCCCGATTCCCCTGAGATTTTGCGTGGCCTCCAAGCAGAGCGCCCCTATAGATACCTGAGGCCTCTGCCGCACCCGCCAAGCCAAGCCATAGCCGCCGCCGTGCCCTAGCTGCCGCACCTAAGCGCCTAAACCCTAAAAGCTATCCATGGCCGTCGCCGTTCTGCCGCCGCCGCAATAGCTTCTCCGATCATCGCGCAAAGGTTAGTCTTGGACATCCCTCTCGCTTTGTGTCGACCGTGCTGCTTCGCTGGGGTATCGACGTCGAGTCCGAGCCGCGCTAGCTAGCTCCGTGATGCCTCTGCTCTGCTCAACCGCCGTGAACGCCAACATACTAGATGAGTTCGGGATGCCTCCTCTTCATCCCCATACCATCCCTGTGGCCAAGCGAGGCTGGATTCTTGATTCCGGCAAGGCTCAAGCTTTTCCGGCCATGGCAACACCGCCTCCCACACCAATGCCGGCTGCTCCAGCGGTGCCGTGCCCAACCCACAGCCGAGATGAGCGAGCAGCTCCCTGCGCTCCCTCTACACGCATGCGCAAGAAACGTTGCTGCGTCGAAGCACCGGCCGTGCACCGTGCGTGCTGCCTTGCTCTAATTCCGATTCCTAGCTTGATGACATCACATGACATCATGTATACGTTTTGGGGTCGTTTTCCTTTAAAAAACAAATCTAGAAATACAATGGAAATACACATACATCTAATCATCCTTAGCCATCCATCATTGAATCTACAGCCCAGATATGTTTTGACCGAAGTCAAATACCGGTCAACCCGGTCAGCTCCACCATTTTGCAGAGACCCCCCTCACTTTTCTAGATATCCAACCCGCCGTCCCTGGTTTGATTTAAATCTGATTTTGATTTATTCCGGATATTTACACATCTACCACTGACCTTGTTTTAGTCAAAAAAAAAATCTCCGTTCTAGCTCCGTTTTGACCCGTTCAAGTTGCGTTAGATTCATAATGATGTAATCTACGTAACAATAACATTGTGTAGCCTGTTTTGTGCTTTCAAATAAAATGTTAATTTAATCAATCTATATGCAATTAGATTTTCAATTAAAAACAATTTAGATTTTCTACTTCGATCTTTTTCTAAATAATAAAATAATATTAGTTTTATTTTGGTTTTTCAAATCAAATATAATTTGACCTAATTCAATCCATCTATTTATCTGAACTATCTTATACATGATTTATTTAAAATAAATGAAACCTATAGTTTTCTTTTTCTCTTATAAAGTAAATCTTACGGTAGACGTTTCTTTTGCATCGTAGCTTCGATTAGCATGTTTTTCGCGTCTGTGTGTTCGTGGCAATGCGTAGATTAGTTTTCAAATCTTTTTATTGATTGATGAATTGTTCTAATCTAGTCATATTTGTATGTTATGCATGTCTGTTTGGATGCTTGTGTGGTGATTTATGTTCATGTCCTGTCGGTGAGCTTTGCGTTGATGACCAAGAAGCAATCCTTTGGAGGTTAAGAGTCAGCAGAAGATCAGAGTTAAGGCAAGTATAGCATAGGATCATCCTTGTTGTCCTATTCACCTTTAATACACTTAATTCATGTGCATGTGTCTACCTTGTTACCCCTAAGGTTATCCTAGCTTTTATATCTTGTACCTTGACACCTGTGGGACATTGCATTGGGTAGTACGATGCTAGTGCTCTAATTCAATAACCATGATCTTGTAACTTGACTAATGGTATATGCAATAAACATTAAAATATGATTTTTAGCAACTTGGAATAAGGGGGCTAGAGCATTATTTTTATGGTGCTCTAGATTCCTCTCACTAAGGACTTATCTATAAGTGGTCACCGGGACTTACAGTACAACTGTGATGGCCATATGGCTCTAACTTTAGTCAAGTATGAGGACCTTTTCTAGCTTGTTAGTGGGTACCTTTATGGAGCAAGAGGGGCTTGCCGAGTCGGGTATAGGACAGCCTTTGTTCCTATATGTATAGCTGTGAAGGAATTATGCCATTCGAAAGGGGGTTCCTACATCTGCTTGCCAATTGGAAACCTAGCGGCCCTAACTTGTTAGACGAACCTTTGAAAAGTTTCATAGTGAACCCTGCCGACCTTCCTTGGTATTGGGTCAAAAGATTGGCCGCCTCGGGCGAAAGGGTAAATCACGGCTCATGGTGAAAGTGTACCACCTCTGCAGAGTGTAAAACTGTTATAACAGTCGTGCTCACGGTCACGAGCAGCCTTGAAACTCTTACGGAATAGATGATCACTATTGATTAAATTGTTTATGCTATTCATTACTCATGTTTACCTGATCATGTGGTTACATGGGCTTGTGATAAACTTGTTGCTACTCAATTGCTAAAAATCATGACTCACTAAAAGCTAATCGCAGTTAAACCAATGTCAACCTTTTGAGCCTCATGAACCTCATGTTATATTTGTTGAGTACGACATGTACTTACGCTTGCTTTACTTTTTAATACTTTGGAAAAATCCCGGATGAGTACCAGATTGCTAGAGTTTGGAGGAGTTAGGCTTGTGATCAACCAGTCAGTTATCCCTGTGGAGTTACTACCATGTCGCTGGCTATTGAGAACTCAGCAAGGTCCAACAGTGAAATACAAGAGGAAGAACAACAACATAAAGATGAGGGTAGAGACAAAGCTTTTGAGTCAAATGCTGGAAACAAGTTTGAGCGTAGCAAGACGATGGCACTAGTTGATGAAGTGCTCCTTTGGGAGAAAAACAGAGAAATCTAAGCTGATTGAATTAGTTGGAGAACCGGGAAGTAAGCAGGTTATTTCAGTGTGGGGGATGGTGGGTATCGGAAAAACCACTCTTGTCCAAAGCGCGTACAGAAGCCCAGAGCTTGGCGGCTGGAAGCGTGCTTGGGCTACTGCACTACGCCCTTTCAACCCAGAGTTGCTTATTAGAAAGTTAGCAATGGACTCTCCTGAATTGAGTAAAGAAACATCTGAGATGGGACTAAAAGAGCTGACCCAAAAGCTAATGAAGCTTCTAAATGAAGACAAGTGCCTTATTGTTCTTGACGATATATCATCCATCACAGAATGGGACTTGGTCAAAAGTTGCTTGGAAAATGCTGGACGGATCATAGTTACTACGAGGGAAAAAAGTATAGCCAAACATTGTTCAAAAGTGGACAAGAACATGTGCAACCTTAGTGGTCTGGAAGAAAATATAGCACTTGAACTCTTCAAAAAGAAGGTACGAACTAGCTAGTAAGACAGCTCTTCTTTTTCTAGATAGAGTAACCAACTACATAAAACGTCACATTTCTTCGTTCTAAATGATTGTTGGATACTAATATCAATCAGACATGGAATTACACGCACTCTCTGTCCCAAATTATAGGTCGTTTTGGCTTTTCTAGGTATATAGTATTTGCTATGTACGTAGATATACAATACATATCTAAAAAAGTCAAAATAAGCTGTAAATTGAAACGAGGGAGTATATATGCTATTGTTACTTAGACGTGGTATTCTGTTCACCGTAGGTCTCTAAGAACAGCGCTGCGGAAATGGAATTAGGCTCCGACATGATGGAACAAGCAAGAAAAATTGTAAAGAAGTGTGATGGGCTTCCCCCGGCAATATCAACAATAGGCGGGTTTCTAGCCACCAAGCCTAAAACTGCCACCGAATGGAGGAAGATAAATGATGGCATTAATGCAGAGTTTGTTGGGGCTTAAGGATTTGAGGGCATAGGAGTGGGAGATGAGAGACCTGGGCTTAAAACCCCGACGACGAACCGACGGCGCCGTGCTCGGTGCCTGGCTTGGGAACTCGGTGGCAACAGGGGACCGCGAACAGGAACACCCGAGGGTCCAAGGTGAGATAAACTCAATCCTAGGCTTATCTTTATTCCTTCATATTATTTGACACTTATACCAACTCAATAACAAACCTCTCCTAAATCTAAGGGCTAACAAACTTGACTTAACAAACTCCAACTAAAATAGCACTCCTGATAACTAACTCCTATTGAACCGGCTGGAGCCCAAACCGGCTCCCACGCCTGGCCCCGGTGGCCGCACTTAGGTGCAAGCCCCTGCACAACTAACTTAGCCATTCTTCTTATTACGGCGCTGGTACACCTTTCCCACCATAACATCACTCCCCCCCTCGACGAACAGCTCGTCCTCGAGCTGGAAGGCAGGGAACTCAGCGCGGAATTCTTCCAGTGGCTCCCATGTGGCTTCATCTTCAGGCAATGTCGCCCACTGGATCAAGACAAGCCAAGTGCCCCGCCGTAGCTGGGCACGCAGAGCACGGGCTGGTTGCTGGAGGCGACGGCCGTGGCGCAGTGGAGGAAGGGTCAGGGGCGTTGTTGGAGGAGTCCCCCGGAACGGCTTGAGGACGCCAACATGAAAGACGTTGTGGATGCGCGCTCCTTCTAGCAACAACAGCCGGTACGCGACGTCGCCAATGCACTCGGTCACCTGGAACGGGGGCGAACCGCGGGCTGAGCTTGCCCCGCGGTCCCGGCAGCAGCGACTGCACCGGTCAATGAAGGATGCGGAGCCATACCCAATCGCCCACTGCAAACTCCAGGGGGCGATGGTGGTCGTCGTAGTAGCGCTTGGCATACTCCTAGGCCTAGAGAAGGCGTTCGCGCACCTCAGCCAGGAAGGCGTCTCGATCCTGGAGAAGCGCGTCGACGGTGTCGGTGCGCGATGTGCCTGCAGTATAGGGAATTAAGGCAGGTAGAGGCCGACCGTAAACAACCTGAAATGGCGAAGTCCGCAAGGCAGTGTGGTAGGACGTGTTGTAGTAGTACTCTGCCCAGGGTAGCCACTCCAACCAAGCACGGGGGCGGTCGCCGATGATGCAGCGTAAATACATGGCAATGGTCTTGTTCACTGCTTCCAACTGGCCGTCAGTTTGCGGGTGGAACGCCGCACTGATGCAGAGTTTGACCCCCGCCAACTTGAACAGATCCCGACACACATTGCCAGTGAACACGGGATCCCTGTCGCTGACAATGGAGTTGGGGAACCCGTGCAGGCGAACGATGGCCTCGAAGAATGCCTTGGCAACCGACGCCGCTGTATACGAATGACTGAGCGCTATAAAGTGTGCATGCTTGGAGAAGCGATCGACCACCGTCAAGATGACACTTTTGCCATTAACACGCGGCAGTCCTTCGATGAAGTCGAGCGAGATGTCGGACCACACCTGCGATGGCACCTCCAGGGGCTGCAGCAGCCCCGCCGTCGAAGGGAGTCCACCTTGTTCTTCTGGCAGACGGCGTAGGCGTGCACAAAGTCGCGCACCTGTGCACGATCGCCCTCAACGTAGAACTGGGCGCGCAGATGGTGGAGGGTTTTCTGAACGCCCTCATGTCCAACCGAGTGGGCAAGCTCCAGCACTGTGGGTAGCAACGCCAACTGCGCCGGCACAAAGACGCGGGTGCCGTGAAGAATGAGGCCGTCCACGACGTGCCAAGGGGCGCCGCGTTCAGCGGCGACCGAGTCCCGTAGTGCGCACAGTGCTGTGTCCCCCTTGAGCTCGCGGCGGAGATTGTCCAAGAGGTCGAAGGATGGTCCTGACAGGGCGTGGAGATGATTAGCAGCCTCATCACGCCGAGACAGCGCGTCGGCCACCACGTTCAGGCGCCCCGGCCGAAATTCGACGGTGAAGTCATAGCCGAACAGCTTGGAGACCCACTGGTGTTGAGGCAGGGTGGTGAGGCGCTGGTCGAGCAGGAACTTGAGCGCATAGTGATCGGTGCGCACTACGAAGCGATGCCCCCAAAGATAGGGCCTCCAATGACAAACAGCCTGTACCAAACCAATTAGTTCCCGCTCGTACGCAGCTAGCTTCATGTGCCTTGGCGAGAATGACCGGCTGAAGAACGCGATGGCACCCGTGCCCTGGTGCAGCACAGCGCCAAACCCCGACCCATACGCATCGCAGTCCACCGTGAAGGGTAGCTCGAAGTTTGGTAGTTGGAGAACCGGGGCCACAGCCAGCGCTTGTTTCAGCGCCGTGAACGCCGCCGCGGCCTCCTCTGACCACAGAAAGGCGTCCTTGCGTAGGAGCTGCATGAGGGGCGCAGCGATGGCGCCGAAGTTCTTGATGAAGCGGCGGTAGTAGCCCGCCAAGCCAAGGAAGCCATGGAGACCCCGCGCTGAGCGCGGCTGAGGTCACGATGTCACTGCTTCCACCTTGGACTGATCCATGGCCACTCCATCCGCGGAAATGATGTGGCCCAGGTACGCGATGGAGGACGTGGCGAACGAACACTTGCTGCGCTTGATGCGCAGCTGCTGTTCGTGCAACGCTGTGAGGACAGCCATGACATGCTGGAGGTGCGACGTCCACAAAGGGCTGTAGATTAATATGTCATCGAAGAAAACCAACACGAACTTACATAGGTACGGCCGAAGGACCGTGTTCATGAGGCTCTGGAAAGTCGTCGGCGTGTTGGTCAGGCCGAATGGCATGACCAAAAACTTGAAGTGCCCATGATGCGTGCGGAAGGGCGTCTTCTCGATGTCATCAGCATGCATTCGGACTTGATGGTAGCCCGAACGGAGATCTAACTTGGTGAAAAATTTGGCGCCTTTGAGCTCATCCAGGAGCTCCTCGACCACTGGAATGGGGAACTTGTCCTTTACTGTGCGTTCGTTGAGAACGCGATAATCCACACAAAAGCGCCAGGAGGAGTCTGGTTTCTTGACCAGTAGCACCGGCGCTGAGAATGCCGCCGTACTTGGCCGGATGATGCCCTGGGACAGCATAGCAGCACACTAGGACTCTAGCTCTGCTTTCTGTAGCTGTGGATACCAGTAGGGGCGGACTGCTACCGGCGCCATGTTGGGCTGTAGATGTATTCTGTGATCACATGAGCGGACCGGTGGCAAGCCCTGGGGCTCGGCGAAGAGGTCCTCGAAGGACTGCAGTAAGCGCTCCATAAGAGCTGGCCCATCTTGGCAAAGTGCATGGAGGCGTTGAGTTGATTGTACATCATGCCGTGTTGAGCCAATGCCGCGCCAGAACATGCGGCGGACTCTGCGTGAGAATGCCATACACAAGTCATTGAAGTCCCAGAGGATGGGCCCCAACATCCTCAAAAAAGTGATGACGAGGACCATGTCGTAGCCGTCAATCAGGATCGAGTAGCAGTTGATGGAGAACTGTTCATCGGCGATGCGAATGGCGACGTCCTCTGCGAGGCCACGGCAGGTCACGCGGTCACCGTTGGTGACGATGACCCCAGCACCCAGGCAGGGGTGGAACTGAAGGCCAACGTGTCGGGTGACATCGCCGCGTACAAAATTATGCATGGACCCCGAATCCAAGAGCGCAACAAACTGCTCATTGCCAATCTGTATGTAGAGTTGCATGGTGTCTTCTGTCCGAATGCCAGTAATGGCGTTGAGCGAGATCATGGGGGCATCGGGGTTGAAGGGTGGCGGGTTTGCTGCTGCAGGTGCCGCTGGCGCCTCATCGGCGTCGTCTGGTTCCTCAACGATGTAGTCAGATGCCTCCAGATAAAAGAGCCGGCGCACATATGGCCGTGGACGTACTGCTCATCACAGTTATAGCAGAGCCCCTGTTTGTGGCGTTCAGCCATCTCCTCAGGTGATAGCCGCTTGAATGATCGTGTAGTGGCTGTCGGCGCGGGTGGAGCTGATGCCGAACTCCCCTGGGAACCCGCCGACGCGGTCAGTGCTGGTGCAGCCCCCGCGTTGCGTCGAGGCAGTCGAGTCGGCGACGCTGGCAAGGCGAGCGGTGCAGGAGCATTCCTCCGCTCGTACGCGCGTGCCAGCCACATGGCCCGCTGGAGATCTTGTGGGTCATGGAGCTCTACGTCGACGCGGATGTGGTCCGGAAGGCCACCGGTGAACAGCTGCACCTGCTGGTACGGCGAGAGTCGGCCGGCGTGCGCCATACGCCCCTGGAACGCATCTAGGTACGCATCAACCGAAGACATGAAGGGTAAGCGTGCCAGGTCCGCCATATGATTGGTACTGAGCGGGGGTCCGAAACGCTGATGACAAAGGCGCTTGAACTCCTCCCACTCGGGCCTGTCGGCGTCACATTCCAGAATTGTGTACCACATCTGAGCCCTGCCGGTGAGGTGGTAGGACGCGAGCCAGACCCAATCCGCGTGGCGAGTCTGCTGGCCACGGAAAAACTGCTCACACTTGAGCAGCCAGCCGAGCGGGTCCTCCTTGCCGTCATAGGTTGGTTGGGAAGGACAGCTTATGGTAGCATGGAACAGCAGGGCCCTTCGGCTCCGGCGGTAGATGAGGCAGTGGCTGCGGTGTGTGCATCGCGGCCGAAGGTGGCGGCGTAGCGACCCCTGCCCCTTGCATGATAGATGATAGTGAAGGCACGGGCGATAGTGAGTGCAGGAAGGCAATCTGGGTGATGGGGACACCCGTGGATGGCGGTGGCAGGGACAGGCTCCGGTGATGGTGACTCCCGTTGTCGGCACTGGTGGTGCAGCCTAGAAAGACGGTGCGGATAGCGGGAACTCCGAGATGACCGGGCTCGACGCAGGCAGCGCTAGAATGCCGCCGTAACCCAGAAGCCCGTACTGGAAGAACGGCTGCCCCGAAGACGAGGGCCGGCTCTCCACAGCAGCAAGGCGCAAGGAGATGTCCCCCATCTGGCGTTGCATCGCGTAGATGGCCGTCGTCAAGGCGTTGAAGGCCTCGGTGGGAGATGCTAGGGTCGCGGATTGCGAACTGAGCAGCGACGCGGTGGTGGCAACAATGGGCGCAGAGGTGGTGAGCATAGGGAGTGCGGAGGTGGTGGCGGCGGCGGTGGCAGCGGCGGTGGTTGGAACGACGGTGGCGGCTGATGACCCAGGACCAGACATGGCTGATACCAGGTTGTTGGGGCTTAAGGATCTGAGGGCGTAGGAGTGGGAGATGAGATGCCTGGGCTTGAAACCCCGACGACGAACTGGCGGCGCCGTGCTCGGCGCCTGGCTTGGGAACTCGGTGGCAACAGGGGACCGTGAACAGTAACGCCCGAGGGCCCAAGGTGAGATAAACTCAATCCCAGGCTTATCTTTATTCCTTCAGATTGTTTGACACTTATACCAACTCAATAACAAACCTCTACTAAATCTAAGGGCTAACAAAACAAACTACAACTAAAATAGCACTCCTGATAACTAACTCCTATTGAACCGGCTGGAGCCCAAACCGGCTCCCACGCCTAGCCCTGGTGGCCGCACTTAGGTGCAAGCCCCCGCACAACTAACTTAGCCATTCTTCTTATTACGGCGCTGGTACACCTTTCCCACCGTAACAGAGTTGGAGATCAGTCCAGAGCTTAGAACAATAAAAACTGTCCTAGTGAGGAGCTATGATGGCCTACCCTATCATCTCAAGGCATGTTTCCTGTACTTGTCCATTTTTCCAGAGGACCACAAGATTAGGCTCAAGCTGCTAATCAGGCGGTGGGTTGCAGAGGGATATGCATGGGAGATGCATGGCATGACTGCAGAGGAAGTTGGTGACAAGTACTTTGAAGAGCTTTTGGACAGGAGCATGATCCTGCCAGGGGAAGAAGTGAATATTTTTAGTGGCAGAATTGGCTCTTGTCAGCTTCATGATATCATGCGCCAGATATGCATCTCAATGGCAAGGGAGGAAAACCTTTCTTTCACAATGGAAATGGAGGGAGAGTGCGGTTTAAGTAGTAGTAATACGCAGGGTGCGGTACGTCACCTTGCCATACGCAGCAGCCGGACAACAGACAAGGATGTGTTTGATAGAATCCTAGACTTGTCGCATGTGCGGTCATTGACTGTGTTTGGAGAACAGAGTTCCTTTTTCATTTCTAAAAAGATGAGGTTTCTTCGAGTGCTGGACTTGGAAGGGACGGAAGGAATAGAGGACCATCACCTTAATCAAATCGGGGAGCTTATTCACCTAAAGTATATTTCTCTGCAACGATGCTTGGGAGTTAGAAGACTGCCTAACTCTTTGGGGAATTTAATAAGGAACCTAAACACACTGGATGTTAGACGGACAGCCATAGAGAATCTGCCGTCCTGTTCGCTATAAGCCATACTTTTTCAGCCAATGAACAGTATTTTTCTCTCACAATAAATCAGCCAACAGTATTTTTAGCCATGGCTTATCAGCCAAGCGAACAGGGTATGGTGGTGCCATTGTTCCGAGAGGGATTGGAAATTTGAATGCCCTGTGCTCATTGGCCCGTGTTAGAGCAGGAGTACTTGAGAAAGAGAAGGACACCCCTAGAGGAACTCTCACAGCTTTATCAGCTACGTAAGTTATGTATAGAAAACATATCAGGAACAAACAACAAGGAATTCTGGTCTGCCATTGCTAGTTTAAATCTTCTGCTATCTTTGTCAGTCAACTGTTCTACTTCTCGTCCACTTGAATTGGATTCATCTTTGGATGGGAGTTTGTGGCCTCCAAGAAGCATTGAAACCCTCAAGCTGGATGGTAAACTAGCTAGTCAGATTAACAGACTGGATCCATCACCTTCAAAATCCGTCAAGGCTACATCTAAGGTCTGCAGAATTGCAACAAGATGCCATAGAGGCCGTTGGGAAGCTACCAAATCTTGCAATACTCGTTATGGGCCGGTGTTCGTTCAAGCGTGAAGAGCTCGTTTTCAAACAGCTGGGATCTTTCCCGTCTCTCGTGCTGCTTGACCTTCCTATGATATGTAACGTACTTGCATTTGTTAAGTTTGAATACGGAACGACGCCTAAACTTGAGCTGCTACGGATTGAAGGTTGGTGGGGACTACAGAAATTGTCAGGGCTAAGGTATCTCGCGAACCTCAAGGAAATTAGGCTCAAAAGCTTCGCCGACTGTGTGCAGTTCGAGGGTAACGTGCAGGAACAACTACAAGTAGCCGTAGCGGGCAATCCTAACAGTAATGACAGGATCCTGCGAGAGTGAAACCATAAATAATGCTGATTGCCGACATTGCGCTAACCTGGTCAATGTCAGCGGCGGGGCCAACTCCGTCCATGCTGCGTCTCCATTTCTATATATACACATGTATGTATGTATGTATGTATGTACCGCATGCCTCAGCTTCTTGCATTGCTCAAGTCCAATATTTAAGTTGATTTAGTTAATTCTACCTTGGCTTGCATCGGAGTCCTCATGTCTTTCAACTTTATCATGCAGGCACAGATTGTTGGTTGGCTCGTCAGACTGCACCCATGCCCAATGATGATGTAATGTAATCGGCCTGTTCGCTGGTTGATTTTTGAACTGATGGCTGGCTGATAAGCCATGGCTGAAGCCAACAAGCGAGCAGGCTGAATATTTGGAAACCACAGCAATGACACATTTAACACTGCTTTGATATGATCGTCGGTTATCTGCTATTACACATTTATAAATTGTATTGTACTCCGTAACCGAGAAATTGTAATGTTTGTTTGTTTTTCCTTTAAAAAGATGTAATGGCCCCGTTCGCTTCGCTGAAAAAACAAGCCGAAATACTGTTCCGGCTGATTTGTTGCGAGAGAAAAACACTATTTCGACTGAAAAAACAAGCTGAAAAGTACGGATTATAAGAGAAGCGAACAGGGTCAATATCTGGAAAGCACAGCGTCCAGAACAAACGGCTATGACACATTGAACACTGGACATTTAACTTCCTGTTTGGAGCGTGCATGCATGAACCAACAAAGCTGTTGCTGGAGATGATGTTGACGTGGGAGCAAATTATATCTGTGTTTGTTTCCTGCTTTGATATGTTTGTTTCCTGCTCTAGACAATATTGTTATTCTGTTTCATTTGATTCTGCATTGATGCACAAGTCCATGTCGGTGATTAAAATTATGGTAAATACCGATTACTTTTTGTTGTTGACAGGGTTCAGGATGGCATTCCTATCTCCTACTAATTAATTCGTAATTCATAGGGAATTTGATGAGAAAGTCGGCGAGCAGGAAAGCAGCGACGTCATTCGCATGCCTTCTCGCCGGACTGTGATGCCGCCAGCTCCATCGACCTTGCACTGAAATGCGAGATGGGGCATTCACCTTCTCCATTATCAGTGTTTGGTTTACGGGACGGATGGATACGCAACGATCCGATCCAACTCCGAACCTGGCGTCGGCGTTTTCTTTGCATAGAACGGATATCTAACTCTTCCGTACTCCCAATTGCAAGTTAACTAGTACAATCAACTCGTTCTTCGAAACCATCGGACGACACTACTACGTGCCGGACGAACAGCCTACTCAGTGTGTGTCCGTCAAACCAAAACACACACTGTATGTTTCTGTCGCTGTGTCGCTTGCAGTTCCGCTGGAATTTGGCAGGAGATACTACGTATTCATCATGGATGAGATCGACTTGGTCCATCGAACCGTCGGCAACCACTTTTCCTTTGTGGTCCTTCTCCTTCACCTATAATATTTTTTTTATCAAACTATATTTAATTTCCACCCATACATTTGCCTTTTTCTTCTCACAAGAAAGAAGCTGATCAGAGCATGGACAATGTATATAGACCAAGTTGTCCATATATATAGGTAGGACATATACATATATAATTTAATTATTGTTTTATCTTCACTATGCTAAATCCTAAAGGAGCTAATAAGGTGTGCCCCATATTAGAATAAAGAAACAACCATCTCCAGGTCCCCTTTCAGCCTTCCCCGCCCCCCCCCCCCCCCCCCCCCCCCCCCCCCCCCCCCACCCATCGCTGGGCCTGCTTTTGTGGTTTGCGGTGTCTAGATCCCCGCTCCTCTAGTTCCTGTAGTCGGTTAGATGTGCCATTCATGCCTTTGCTCCCAGCCATCTCCTCTTTGACGTCTTCTCCATATGTAAGTAGGCCAAATCTCACCATCTTGCCTGCTCCTCATATTGCCTACGTGCGGCCACTCCACCTCGAGGAGGATGAATATCTTGAAGCATACGAGAGGAGGGCAACGATGATTGTTGGTGCTAGGAGGAGCAAAGGCGTCGGCGGTAGGAACGTAGGAAAATAATAATAATTTATACTCGTTACTAGTATATGTATATGTGTACCTTTTGCTATGGACTGGTCTAGAATAGTTGACTACAATTTCACCTCTCACCAAATATATATAAGAAAATATTAATACTTTTGGTCATAATTAGTATCATTACTCAGATCGTTGACTATATTTTCATTATAGACTTATTTAGATATATAAATGTTGCTAATATTTTCTACAAATTTAACCAAACTTAAGAAAGTTTGATCAGCACAAATCTCATATTAACTCTTTTTATGGGACGGAGGGTCTAGAGTTTGGACTCTCGTAATACTTAGGATATCCCAACATACCCTGATCCATGAGCAGGAATGCAGTGACGTGGTAGACTGACATGCCTTCTCGCTCGGAACGCGGTGCCACACCAACTCATCGACCTAAGTTTCTAGATAAACATGTGGAGCTGAGATCTGAAATATGAGATATGCCATTCACCTTCCTAACATGAAATTTCTGTCCCCTCTAGAAAACCCTTGATGCTTGTGTGGCTCGCGTTGAAACTGAGAGGTGATAGATGTTGTGTATGCATCATGTGTTGTGTAATGGATACACGAGGACATGAGATGGAGTTGGTCCATCAAACCATCGGCAACCACCTTCCCATGTGTCCCCTCTGTTCGGTCCTCACCTATAAACTATAATAATATTAACTATATTTAATTTCCATCCATACATTTCACATTTTCTTGGACCGTACCAAAATGAGCCCTGTTGCCGTTATTTTTTTTTTTTTGCCTCTCATCTTAAGTACAGCTGTAGAATCTGTTCGGATACAGACACACACCACCACACACACCTCACACACACGGTATACGAACAAACCTACAACTATACCTAGACAACGAACGCAGCTGAGAGATCCTCGAAGAGCACCAGACTCCGAGTGTGGCGGGCACGTCACTTAACCATTGTGGCACATCTGCGCGAGAGGCAACTAAAATTATTCAGGGAACTACTGTTCCCGGTGAGACACCGGCGTCGAAGCCAGGCTTCGAACGCTGGCGGGCAGGACGCACACCAGCGATCCTTGCCTGCCTACGTGTTGGAGGAAGCAGAGCGCATACATTATGGAATTTAATGCTACAGGAGGTTCCAAACTATATTAATTCTTGAAATTGAACACTTTTTAAAAAAGGTGTGTCTCTGACCATGGGTCACCTCCACCGACCGTCTTCCTCTCCTCGAGCTTCCTCCTCCGCTCCGCCCCCACCGGTCTCGCCGACGGCCACGCCCTCCTCCTTGTTCTCGCCCTCGCCGCTGCGCGCGGTTTTCGTCGGAGCTCCGTGGCTGCCGCCGCGGCCATGAAGCTCCGATAAAATTCTAGCGCGCCCGCGGCGGCCGTCTTCTTCCTCTCGCCCCTCCTTCTTCCGCTACGAGGTCCAGCCAAGGTCCTCTGTCCTACCCTGGCCCGACCGCCTCCACAGCCGCCCGGGCCCCTAAACCCCCTACCACCATCTTCACCGCCTGGCCGGCCTTCCTCCCTCCAAACCCCTTCTCTTCTAAGCCCCGCCGTAGTTGGGGAAGAAGGCGGTGGGGCAGGCACAGGTGCGGGCGTCGCGGTGGGGAAGATGAACAGTGCCGGCGTGGACGTGGGCGTGGTTGGGGACTGATGGTTACGCCGATTATCAGTCACCAAATTTTTCAGAAAAAAAAAAATAGACGAGTTGATGTGTCAGGCATCAACATATCGTTGTAACGCAAAACCAGCGAGTAACTTAAGATGAACGATTATTCCATGGAAAAAATAAATAGGAAGATAATTTGTTAGGTGAGCTGGTGTAGCTTTTGTCGGTTAAGTTGGCAAATTAAACCCCGAGTGTTTTTGCACCCAACCAAAGCAAACACGCGCTAAACTTGCTCCATCAGCAATCTACTACTACTTCCTAGCAAATAGACGAGACGCGGGAGCATCGCAGACGCAGAGAAAAGAGAATGGCGGCAACGGCAACGGCGCGCCGCTTCCACGATTCCTCCAGCTCCAGTGACCCCGCTGCCGCTGCCACCTACCCGCCGCTGCCGGCCCCGCTCCCCGACCTCGGCGTGGCCCTCTCCGCCGCCGACCTCCGCGCCACCGCCTACGAGCTGCTCGTGGCCGCCTCCCGGGCCACCGGCGCTAGGCCCCTCACCTACATTCCTCAGCCCGCGACGGCGGCGTCTGGCAAGCTCAAGGGCGCCTTCGGCCTCGGGTCCTCGCCGCCGTCCAAGGTCGGGAGGGCGGCGGTGCTGGAGCTGGTTCGGGTGCGGATGGGGGTCACGGAGCAGGCCGACGCCAGGATCCGCCGGGTGCTGCTCCGCGTCGCCGCCGGGCAGGTTAGGAACCCCCAGCTTCTTGAATGAAAGGGACAATGCAGCTTAATTTCTTCATCAGAGGTTGCCCTTTTTTTTTTGGGTTGTTGGCTTGTTGCGTTGTCGGCTGGTTCGGGTTAGTTCCGTGCGGTTGGTAGCATGTCGGTAATAAGTTCTTTGCTTTGGTTCTTGATTGCTCTGTTTGTGATTGAGGTTGCAGGCTCAACTGTGGCAAATGGTTTGTTGTCATCTTCTGTCCTTTCTGTACTTGACCGTATCTGATTTCAGTAATGACGAGTACTTATGTTTCTGTCCTTACATATCAGGGTGTTTCACGTGTGTAATTGAGTAATGAAGGAAGTGTTAAATTTCGAAGGACTCAATCGAGTCAAAATCCCAGTAATCAAAGATCCTAACACACGATCTACAAAGAGGCAGAGAGAAGGGGAGTGAGAGGTTGCAGACCATCGAAGGCCGTAGTGGTCGAAGCAGTCGGAGTGGTGGAAGCGCCGGTCGCGGCCTCGTTCGCGGATGCCATCTGCGCACCGGCAGCGACGTTCGGTGGAGAGAGGAGTCGGTGCAGTGGCGTCCTTGGCGGCGGCGTGTGCGTCGGGGTGGCGTTGTCGGCGTCGGTGGTGCTTCCCGTCGCTGGCAGCGCCCCTTCTCAAGATCGGGTTAGGGTTAGGATGTCGGTGGGTGTCTGGCGGCGCGGTGAACCTCGTACTGCGAGCCCCGGCCCCCACCTATCCTTTATAGCGCTGTGCGACGGGGGCCCATCAACCATGTAGGGTTGGGCGCCCCCGATCAGAGCGCGAGAACAAGGCCCAAAGGCCGTTGGGCCTAATGGCGTGGGAGATCAATCCAACAGGAAGGACTACGTTGGCAAACAATTGCTATTGCAGCCAGGGGCTTCCATTCAACTTATAAATATAAATCATACATTCTTTTCTCTTGGTGATCAGTAGCAGCTCGATCCTCGATGTGTAAATTTGATTCTTATGTTACATCTGGGATGTCCAATTATTTCGTATTATGGTGCCCAAGTAGTCATTTGGATGGTCTTCTTGCCTTGTTTTACGAAGCACTCTTACAATTATAGTTGCTTGTTATGTCAGTAGTTAGCCTAGTGTTGGTGTTTTTCATTTACCTACTATAGCTATTTACTATTCACTGTCATGTAAGGTTTCAGGTTCTTAGGCAACCAAGTTGATCATGGTGCCTTGGCAACCAAGTAGGAATCGTAGCATTTGCTTTATGCAGTTAGAATATGCTAAGGAGTAGGTACATCACTTGCTTATATATGCAGTGGTTAGCATCTTCTTGTATCCAAGTCATTTTTGCAATACAATCCAAGCGGCCTGTTGGCCAAGCTGCCCTCTGGCAGCCAACAATTGGTATCTAGAGCCGGTTGAGAGATAGGGAAAAGTATGGCCACCTCCGCAGAGAGAGCAGCAGCCGCCGCCGCCGCCGAGCAGCGGGCGCAGCGTCTGGCCGCGGCAGAGGCCGCAGCCGCGCAGGCGCAGCAGGCCGCGGAGGCCGCAGCAGCAGCAGCTCAGAACGCGGCCGCCACGGCCGCGGCTCTGCGTCGAGAGTTGGTAGAGGAGGATCCGCGCGATCGCCGCCCGGTTCTGCGGAGGAGTCCGGAGCGCAAGCGCAGGCAGACGCGGTCGCCCGATCGGGATCAGGATCGCCGCCGCGGACGGGCCAGGGGCCGCTCGCCGGTGATCCAGACCGTGTACAAGGACTCTGGCGCAAGTTCCACCTGGCCAATGCTCACCAAGACAAACTATCATGAGTGGGCCTCGATCATGAAGCTGAAGCTCCAGGCGCGGCAACTCTGGGATGCGATCAAGTACCAAGACCTGCCATACCATGAGGACAGGCGCACGGTGGAAGCGATCATCGCCACCGTGCCACAGGAGATGCAGATGCCGCTGTCCGAGAAGGGATCGGCCAAGGAGGCCTGGGACTCCATCGCCGCCGCACGGATCGGAGTCGATCGGGTGTGCCGCGCCACGCTCCAGCGACTCCGCAGCGACTGGGAGAAGCTCGCCTTCCGTCCGGGTGAGCAGATCGAGGACTTCACCCTTCGCTTGATGGCCCTGAAGCAGCAGCTTCTTCTCCACGGCGACAACGACATCGATGAAGAGCGCGCGGTGGAGAGGCTCCTACGCGCCGTGCCGCCGAAGTACGCTCAGCTCCGGATCGCCATCGAGACGCTTCTGGACTTCCAGGACCTCACCATCGAGGAGGTGTCTGGGCGCTTGAAGACGGTGGACGACATGGAGGCGTTGGACGCGGAATCGGCCGCCATCGGTGGACTGCTGTTGACGAGGGAGCAGTGGCGTGCCAAGGAGATGGAGGAGGCTACCGCTTCTACGTCGGGCAAGGAACCACGACGTCGTCCACGCGGCGGCAAGAAGCAGCGCGGGAAGGGAAATCGCGGCGGAGGAGACAGAGGCGGTGGCGACGATCGCGGGGTGAACAACGACACCTGCCTCAACTGTGGTGATCGCGGCCACTGGGCGCGCGACTGCCGCCAGCCGCGCCGTGGTGGTGGTGACCGCGGCGGCGGCGGCGGTGGCAACCACCGTGGAGGAGGCAACCGCGTTGGAGGTGATCAAGGTGGACGGCGCGGTGGAGGGCGTGGCGGTGCTGCGCACGTCGCAGAAGCAGAGGACGATGATGGTGCTCTGTTTTTCGCCCACGGCTTCCTCGAGCTCGACGAGAAGAACGAAGCCGTCTGCTCCAAGGCCACGGTCTCCCTTGACATCAACGAGCCGCGCGCGCGTGTCTTCCTCAACACCAGCGCCAACGAGGAGGCGCTCGACGGATGGTACCTCGACAGCGGGGCCATGCATCACATGACCGGCCGCCGGGAGCTCTTCGCCGAGCTCGACACCACGGCGCGCGGCACGGTGCGTTTCGGCAACTCATCTCGAGTGGAAATCAAGGGGACCGGCTCCATCGTCTTTCAGGCCAAGAACGGAGAGCAGCGCGTCCTCCATGGCGTCTTCTACATCCCAGCGCTCCGGAACTCGATTATGAGTTTGGGGCAGCTCGACGAAGGAGGCTCCAGGGTGGAAATTGATCATGGAGTGCTCCGCATCTGGGACCGGCGTGGTCGTCTTCTCGCCAAGGTACATCGCGGGCCCAGTCGGCTGTACATCCTGCACTTGGAGGCCGCGCAGCCGGTATGTCTTGCCGCCAGGAAGGAGGACGAGTCATGGAGATGGCATGAGCGCTACGGGCATCTCAGCTTCAAGGCGCTGCACCAGCTCGGCAAGAAGGAGATGGTGAGGGGGATGCCGGTGATCAAGCATGCGGAGCAAGTCTGCGACACCTGCGTCACCACCAAGCTCCGCCGCAAGCCGTTTCCGCAGCAGGCGCAGTACCGCGCGCAGGCGCCCTTGGACCTCGTCCACGGCGATTTGTGCGGGCCGGTGACACCGGCGACACCAGGAGGGCGCCGCTACTTCTTGCTGATGGTGGACGACGCCACCCGCTTCATGTGGGCGGTGCTTCTGCCGACCAAGGATACTGCTGCGGATGCCGTGAAGCGGGTGAAGGCCGAAGCAGAGAAGGAGACCGGCCGTGAGCTCAAGGTACTGCGGACCGACAATGGAGGAGAGTTCACCGTCGGCGAGCTGGCGCAGTACTTCGCCGTCGAAGGAGTCAAGCGGCACTACTCTGCACCACACTCACCGCAGCAAAACGGTGTTGTGGAGCGGCGCAATCAGACGGTCGTGGCGACCGCGCGCGCACTCCTGAAGCAGAGGTCCATGCCGGCAAAATTCTGGGGGGAGGCGGTGATGACGGCGGTGCATCTGCTCAACCGCGCGCCGACAAGAAGCTTGCAAGGCAAAACCCCCTATGAAGCCTGGCACGGACGAGCGCCGACGGTGAGCTACCTGCATACATTCGGCTGCGTCGCCTACACAAGGGAGCTCGGGCAGCTGCGCAAGCTCGACGACCGCGGCAAGGCTGGGGTCTTCATCGGCTACGCCGAGGGCGCCAAGGCCTACCGGGTCCTCGATCCGGCGACGGGACGCGTTAAGGTGAGCCGCGACGTGGTGTTTGATGAAGGGCGCGGCTGGGATTGGTCCAATTCGGCCGTCGGGACGTCTGCTTCCGCCTCCAGCGACTTCGACATCGAGTTCTAGGGAGTCGACACAGACGGAGCTCCGCCGCGCGCGCCGTCACCAGCTCCAGGGGAGCAAGATCCACAAGCCTCCTCTGCTTCACCAGCAGCAGAGACCGAGCAGGCGGACCCAGTTGAGTTCGCGTCACCGCTCGAGGACGACGATGATCACCTTGATGCTTCCTACGACGGCGAGCTGCTGCGGTACTGAACCATGCCCAACATCATCGGGGACGCACCCACACCGCTGCCGGCTTCACGTCTCTTCGCCGAGCTTCACCTCACGCACGCCGGCGAGCCGGCCAACTTCGCGGAGGCTGAAGGCGATCCTGCCTGGCAGACCGTCATGGAGCAGGAGATCAAGGCAGTTGAGCAGAACTGCACTTGGGAGCTTGTGGAGCTTCCTCCCGGTCATCGGCCCATCACTCTGAAGTGGGTCTACAAGCTCAAGAAGGACGAGCGGGGCGCGGTGACCAAGTACAAGGCGCGCTTGGTGGCGCGGGGCTTCGTCCAGCAGGAAGGGATCGACTTCGACGACGCGTTTGCTCCCGTGGCGCGCATGGAATCCGTCCGAGTCCTCCTCGCGCTGGCGGCCCAAGAAGGATGGCGCGTCCACCATATGGACGTCAAATCTGCCTTCCTTAACGGCGACCTCAAGGAGGAGGTGTACGTAAAGCAGCCGCCTGGCTTCACCATCGCCGGGAAGGAGAAGATGGTGTACCGTCTGCGCAAGGCCTTGTATGGCCTACGGCAGGCTCTGCGAGCTTGGAACGCCAAGCTAGACGCCACCCTCAAGGAGATGGGTTTCCAGCAAAGCGACCATGAAGCCGCAATGTACAGGCGAGGAACAGGGGAGGAGCTGCTGCTGATTGGCGTCTATGTTGACGACTTGATCATCACCGGTGCCCGCGCTCAAGCCATAGAAGGTTTCAAGGCTCAAATGAAGAAGGTCTTCGACATGAGCGACCTCGGCCTCCTGTCCTTCTACCTGGGGGTCGAAGTACACCAAGATTCAGCTGGGATCACTCTGAGGCAAACCCATTATGCCAAGAGGATCCTTGAGCTGGGAAGTATGGATGCCTGCAACCCCGCCCATACACCAATGAAGGAGCGGCTAAGGTTGAGCAGGCAGAGCGCAGCTGCAGAGGTTGATCCTACCCAATACAGAAGATTGGTGGGCAGCTTGCGCTACTTGGTCCACACAAGACCTGACTTAGCCTTCTCAGTAGGCTTTGTCAGTCGATTCATGGAGAGGCCGACTGCAGAACACCAAGCAGCCATCAAGCGCATCTTGAGATATGTGGCTGGTACTCTGGAGCTTGGTCTGCACTACACTAAGGCTCCAGGGAGAGCAAGATTTGTTGGGTACTGTGACAGTGACTTGGCTGGAGACATTGACACCAGCAAGAGCACTAGTGGCACCTTGTTCTTCCTGGGAAGCAATCTTGTGTGCTGGCAGTCAGTGAAGCAGAAGGTGGTGGCTCTATCTAGTTGTGAAGCTGAGTATATTGCCACTACCACAGCTGCAAAACAAGCAATTTGGCTATCTAGGCTGTTGGCAGACCTCCTTGGAAGGAATGTGGAAGTGGTTGAACTGAAAATTGATAGCAGGTCTGCACTTGCTCTAGCCAAGAATCCAGTCTTTCATGAGCGTAGTAACCACATCAGGATCAAGTATCACTTCATCAGAAACTGCTTGGAAGATGGAAGTATCAGGGCTGATCACATATCCACCACTGATCAGCTGACCGACATTCTAACCAAGTCTCTTGGAAGATCAAAATTTGAAGAGATGAGGGGAAGAATTGGGCTCAAGCAGATCACTTCCAAGGACCACAAGGCTAAAGGGGAGAATTGTCAGTAGTTAGCCTAGTGTTGGTGTTTTTCATTTACCTACTATAGCTATTTACTATTCACTGTCATGTAAGGTTTCAGGTTCCTTGGCAACCAAGTTGATCATGGTGCCTTGGCAACCAAGTAGGAATCATAGCATCTGCTTTATGCAGTTAGAATATGCTAAGGAGTAGGTACACCACTTGCTTATATATGCAGTGATTAGCATCTTCTTGTATCCAAGTCATTTTTGCAATACAATCCTAGCGGCCTGTTGGCCAAGCTGCCCTCTGGAAGCCAACATGTTATGCACTTCTTGGATTGTTAGGCAATGTTCGATGATGATTTTTGGTTAATATGTGTGTGCACTAGGTGGCCGACAGATTTATCTGCTAACCTGAGTTTAATTATTTTGTTGTGGATTTTAGTACTATACGTGATAAATGTAAACTATGGTTTTCCGTTTGGACATGCCAAATCTGTACTGTATGCTCATTTTTCCTTCTCTCATTTTTTATGATAGTTCCTAGAAATCACCAAGCTTCAGCAGGCATTCTATTTAGGAAAGTAAATTACTTGAGAGTACTATTGACAGGGGTTGTTCAGTCACTGTTGGTTTCATAGCCCGTCGTTTACCTACAATTTTACAGAACCATTTGTGCTGCGTATATACATAGAGGTTTAACTTACGTTTATTTTCTTCCTTGAAACAGCTTGGCACACCTGCAGAATCTATGGTTTTGCCCTTAGAGTTCCTGCAGAAGTGTAAAGCATCAGATTTCCCTGACCCTCTAGAGTACGAGGCTTGGCAGACTAGGAATTTCAAGCTTCTCGAGGCTGGTGTGCTGGTTCACCCACTTATTCCTTTAAAGAAATCAGACATTTCTGCGAAGAGAATGCGGCGAATAATACATGAAGCATATGCTGGGAAAGTTGAAACTGGAAGGAATTCAGAATCCATGCAAAGACTGCACAGCGCTGTCATGTCCGTTGCGTGTAGATCCCTTTGTGAAACTTCCGATGAGTGTCATTGGGCAGATGGTTTTCCCTTTAATCTCCATATCTACAAAATGTTGATAGAAGCTTGCTTTGATGTTGAGGAAGGCACTGTAGTAGATGAGATTGATGAAATTATGGAGCTGTTGAAGAAGACTTGGCCTGTTTTTGGAATCACTCAAATGCTCCACAACATTTACTTTACCTGGGCATTGTTCAACCATTTTGTCATGTTGGGTCAAGCAGATAATGGGTTGCTTTCTGCTATGGAGAATCTATTAGTTGAAGTTGCAGAAGATGCTAAAATAACAAAAGATCCAGATTATTGTGATGTATTGAGCTCCACTTTAAGCTCAATAATGGGATGGGAAGAGAAAAGGCTGCTTGCATACCATGAAACTTTCAATACTAGTAATATTTATTCCATGCAATATATTGTTTCAATAGGAATCTCAGCTGCAAAGATTCTTCTTGAAGATGTATCTTATAAATACCATAGTGGAACAAACAGAGATATTGATGTGGTGCGCAGCAGGATTGAAACATATATAAAATCATCACTCCGCAAAGCACTTGCTCAAGTAAGTTCGAAACAAGATGGCTCTTTTTGCTAAGTTCTTTCACTATTTAAGTATGGTTAATTCAAAGTTCATTTTTTTCTTTTCTTTTTAGTGATTGTATGTCCTATTGTCACCAAATGTGCTAGATTCTGTAAAGCATGGCTGAAACCTTAGACACTGAGTACTGCTGATAACTGTCTGAAAATTGCTTCTCTCAACTCACATGCGCCTCTTAATCTAAGAGGTTGAACTTTCAACACTTGTACCAGTGCTTATCTTTTGTGTAGTGTTGATTCATGCAGAAAATGGAAGACGCAGATTCAAATCGGTCATCCATAAACTGTACACCTGTTCTGTCAATTCTTGCAAAGGAAACAACTGAGCTCGCTATTAAGGAGAAAAATGTATACAGTCCAATACTGAAGAAATGGCACCCCTTTGCTGCAGGTGTTGCTGTTGCAACCCTTCATGGTTGCTTTGGAAATGAGCTGAAAAAATTTATAGTTGGGCTTACAGAGCTCACACCAGATTCAGCTCAAGTGCTTAAGGCGGCTGACAAGTTAGAAAAGGATCTAGTTCATATTGCTCTTGAAGATTCTATGGACGGTGATGATAGAGGCAACTCATTGGTAAGACAAATGCCACCTTATGAAACTGGAACTGTAATGGCTAATCTGGTGAAAGCATGGGGAAGAGAACAACTAGACAAGCTTAAGATTTGGGCAGACCAGAACCTACAACAAGAGGTGATCTTGTTTTCTTTTTATTCTGACCTACAATATAAGGTTTGGGCAAAAGAACCCTTCTCTATAAATTGGTCAAACCTAAAATAGTTTGGCTTAGGACAAACTCGAAAGTCCTTGTATTTTGAATTGGAGGGAGTAATATCTGTGCAACATTCTAGGATGCAATGAATTTTTATAATGCGGCATTAATTTTGTAATTGCTATGCAGACTTGGAATCCAAAGGATAATAACAGGGACAGTTTTGCTCCCTCTTCTGTAGAGATGCTGCACAAAATTGAGGAAACTTTGGATGCATTTTTCCGTTTGTCTATACCAATCCACGCTACTCTGTTTGCTGATCTGACAGCTGGACTCGATAAATGTCTACATTATTATGTCTCTAAAGTGAAAACAGGCTGTGGTAAGTATATTGCTAAGACAGTTCTTGAGCAAAATAATCTTGGTGAGTTCATTTTGTATTAATTTACAGGAACTCGGAGTACTCTTTTTCCTCAGCTACCTCATCTGACAAGGTGTGACGTTGGTTCCAAGTTATTCAAGAAAAACGAAAAACCACAGTTTCTTATGAAGCGAGGTTCACAAGTTGGATCGACAACTGGGAATGAAGCCTCGAGCCTTCATGGACTATGTTTACGAATAAATACCATTTACTACATCCAAACTGAGCTAGAAAACCTGCATATGAAGATGAAAGAATGGCTGCAGAATGTTGAGTTGGCTCAGCCTGATATTGCTGATGGTCTGAACATAAACTTTGGGCTATCCCAGGCAGCTTGCCAAGAAGGAATTCGACAGCTGTGTGAGACAACTGCATATATGGTGATGTTCAATGATCTGAGTCACGTTCTCCTGGATACTCTCTATGTTGGGGGCCCTGCATCAAACAGGATACTGCCTTTGTTAAAAGAGCTTGGTCCTATCCTTAGGATTATATCTGCCACAGTGCACAATAAAGTGCAAAATCGTCTCATAACTGCACTGATGAAAGCCTCTTTTGATGGCTTTTTGTTGGTGCTTCTTGCTGGTGGACCAACGCGTGCCTTCAGCTGTCAGGACTATCAGGCAATAGAGGACGATTTCCGAGCCCTAAGAGGCTTATATTTATCGTATTGTGATGGGCTACCTGAGGAATTAGTTGGCAAGGCTTCCTCAGAAGTGAAGAACATTCTGCCACTCCTACGGACAGACACCGATACCCTCATTGAACGGTTCAAGCAGCTAATTTCTGAATCTTATGAACCTACAGCCAATTCTAGGTTCCCGATGCCTCCTGTACCTGCTCGTTGGAGTCCAGATAACCCCAACACAATATTGCGTGTATTATGCTATCGAAATGATGAGACAGCTACAAAGTTTCTCAAGAAAACATATGATCTGCCAAAGACGCTTTGATTTCTGCAAAAAAATAACTTGCAGACTATTGCGTATTTTTGCAAGCTTTCAAAATATGTGGTAACTTGTAAATTGGATTGTACTGCCTAGTTGTGAAGGATAACACAGCATGAACATGCAAGTAGAGAACTATGAAGTCTGAATGCGGCAGATTTCAACGATGGAAACAGGAGATTTGGCTCTGTGAGTTTTACAGCTTCATTCGATTATTAATGAGCCCTGGCATTTGTGTGCTTGTGACATGCTCATCTGTGAAGAGGAGCCATACAACAGAATGTAAAGTACCTGAATATATGGAACTGTTTATTTACTTGCCTATTATGATTGCCATTGACTACACAGAGGAAAACATGGCAGATTTGTATACGTGGGATACTTCAGTTGACTGCCTTCTTGTTCAAATAATTGAAAATGTTGTCTGTGATTGAAATGTACATGTATTTAGCTTAGTCCTTCCACAAAGTTAGGCTGCCCTCAACTTTTTTTTTCTATCCTTTCTTTTTCCTAAAACAAGTAGTGGTAAAGTTTAGAAATTCAAAATATTGGTTGTCAAATAAGTTTAACCAAGAAAGGGGAAAGAGTTGGTGATGGGGTGGCGGTTAGAGCCCATCAAATAAGTTGTCATGTTCAGGAGAGAGGAACTGAGAGTGAGAGAGAGCCGAGTGGGCCGACCTCTATTTTCACCCATGCCGCCGTCCTACGTGGCGGTCAACGCAAGCGTAGCGGGTCAAAACCAGATACACATCGGCGGAAAACGGCCTCAACCGTGGCCAGGTGCTAAAAGTAAACAATTTGAAAGTTGAGGTTGCTTGATCAGACAGTTTTGTAATTTAGGGTCAAAATTAGACCACGTGATAGTTGAGAGGCCAAAATCAGACTAAATTTAAATAAAATATGATCCACTAAACGTCCTTACTGCAGTATAGCCATGTCAAGCCTTTTGAAGTTTGTATAAGCTCGTGTTATATTTGTTTTCTATATTCAACAAAATCCTAGAGTGGATAGACGGAGGATTTAAAGGAGTCGCATGAGTGGCAAGCGCTCTCCTATCAAATGGTCCTTGTGGAGAATAGAGACCCGGAGCGAAAATTAAGGACCATTTCCATTATGTCGTTTTTAAAATGAAATATAGAAATGGAGACGGGTGAGTTCGATGAAGCAGTTAAATGTTTAGCTAAAGAATAGATCACCTATTAATCGTTTTATTAGTGCTAATTCTGAACCATAATTGTTAGCCATGGATCAAACAGGACCTTAATAATGTTTGACGCAGTAAAATTGGGTGAAAATCAGCATGACTGATTTATACACTGCCACGCTGCCCGATCCGAAACGTTCATTCACAAGAGGTCGTGGCCTCGCGCCAGCCAACCACGCAACCGCCTGCTCCACCCATCTCATCAGATCCTTGGCGGGCCCACAGCTCAGTGACTGCACACACGCACGCGAGTCCTGAACGAACCCCATCTTCCCGGACGGAGACTCGGAGAGAGAGGAAGCCCGACGAGGAGAGGAGGGCAGGCACAGGCAGCAGCAGCATCCATCCACCACGCTCATCACTCGCACCCACCACCGCCGGTTCAACACTCCCTCTCTCTTCTCCAAACCCTAACCCCAGCCAGCGATGCTCTCGACGGCTTCGGCGCCCTCCACCTCGCTCGCCGCCGCCTTCCGCTCCTCCCGCGCGCGCCGCCGGCGCCGCGCCCTCTGGCTGCGCCCCGTCGCCTCCGCCGCCGCGTCCGGGGTGGTGGGCGACGGAGGGGCGGAGCGGTTCGCCACCAGCAGCTCCATCACTGACTACCTCCGCTACCGCCGCCCCGAGCTTGGCGGTGCGGGAGGAGCGGGAGGCGGAGGCGGGGAGCTGCAGACGGCGGTTGTGCGCTTCAAGAAGCGCTTCCCGTGGTCGCTCCTCCACCCTTTCCTCCACGTGAGTCTATTGCCTCTTAGTGCGTGTGTCGCTCGCCTGCATCCGTCGACACGGAAATCCGATGTGCTAGCGTGAAATGCACCAAAAAAATAAAACTGTTATAAGAAATACACAAAATGAATGTTGACCCTCCCGCCGATTAATTGCTCGTATCACAACATTTCCAACATTAATTGCTTCAACTTGCTGATCGCCTGTGAACTTGTCTGCAGGATGAGTAGTAGTTATAATGTGGAATTTCCTGTGTTATCCTTTAACAATAAATAGGGAGATTAGCGTAAATGCTGTTAGTTGTTACCACTTCAATGCCTCCATTTTGTGGGTTTGCATCAGCAGCACTCTGATGGCCACTTCGGAAGTTTCAGCTTGCTGAAATTTGTTGTCTGAAGACTTAGCTTGGCTTGCCTTTTTCACTGTGCTCTGGTGAATTGCTGTGATATGGAATGAATGTGTGCATCATCTGTATAGCATTTCCATAAGTTTGTCGATTGCCACTTAACTGATAGAAGAATCCAATAGGTGCAAAACAGTGTTGAGTTGAGTCAATGTCCTAGAACTGCCAACTTTTTTGATGAAATTTCTCTAGTTTCTAATCAATTGTCAACTCCTGTTATGCTGCAGGTTGATTTGGTTTCTACAGTCCACATTGCCGACAAAGAGTGTGTGCCTTTTGCTCTGTTTCATGTTCAAGTATTATTTTCTCAAATTAAGTTTTGCTGTCATGTTGATGTACATTCCTTGTGCATTATCATCGTTCACTTATTCAAACATCCCGCCATTCATCAGTGTTTATAGCTACTATTACTATAGTGAATTGGCTGAGATCTGCGATTTTTCTTCAGATACTTTGATAGACTGCAGCAAGAGCTTGAAGATTATGATTGTGTCCTGTATGAAATGGTTACAAGTCGGGAGAATTTGAACAATTCAAAAGGTCCAATGGCTGCTAAGAAGATGAAATCTTCACGTAGAGGATTTAGTATTCTTGGTTTCATACAGAAGCAAATGGCTCGGATCCTTTCACTGGATTATCAGTTAGACTGTCTTGATTATGGCAATGAGAAATGGCAGCATGCTGACCTTGACTATGAAACATTCAAGCAGCTTCAGGTAATTATTTTATTTAGTCACGTCATTAGTCTTTTGCTTTTTGAAATGTTTGGTCACCACATTAGTTACAAAACTAGTGTCACATGGTAACAGTTGTTTTGCTTGTCATACTAGGTACTCAGTATGAACCAGTTAGCATTCATGTTCCCTGATTGTATTACCCTGGCCATTTTTATTAGAGTATATTTTAATTGCAGTGCCTTTTTTTCATCCAGAGTGAAAGAGGTGAAAGTATTCTCACGTTTGCGGTAGACATGACACTGAAATCAACCAAAGCATTGCTGCAGCCAAGTAACATGCCAGATGGTCTTGACTTTTGGAGATCGAAGTTACTATGGGCCTCACGTGTGCTACCAATGCCGCTTGTTGGGCTACTCGTCATCACTGGGCTGTGTCTGCCAGTGGAAAACCAAGATGGATTTCCTGAGCTGGAGGCATTGTCTAGGCTAGATTTTGGAGCTGCACTGAAGATTTTCTTGGCAAAGCAACTGACATCTGAGTGAGTAATCTGAAACCAATCAGGCAAATAAGTTTTTAAGTAAAGTATTCGCTGATTTTCTTTTCCTTTTTTGTTTTATTAAAGATTCACAGCTGTGCCTACACCCGTTGAGGAGAAATCAGTTATCATTGGGGAGAGGAACAGAGTTGCTACTGAGAAGATTAAGGAAGCAATAAACCATGGGTACAAGAGAATAGCAGTCCTGTATGGTGGCGGACACATGCCAGACCTGGGAAGACGTCTTCGAGAAGAGCTCAATATGGTCCCAGCCGACGTGCAGTGGGTCACCGCATGGTCAATAAGAAGCCGGGAGATAGACAGCAAATCCCTTCCGTTCTTGAAGACATTGGCTGAGGCTTTGGGCTGGCCTTTGAATAGATACGAGACGCTTGCTCTGCTCATCTTCTCTTCAGTTCTCGCGGTGGATCTTTGGTTCTGGGAACTCTTCTTTGGTACTGCAGTGAGTTGGGCATCTCTAGCGGTTCCTGGATTGACCAGCTTAGCGGTTCATTTTGACCAGCAACCATGAAGGGAGGCAGACAGAAACCTAGTGGCACACTACTATACAAATGGCAGTATAAAGAAAATAGAATAATCCACTTCAGTTTTGATTTGTCCAGCTATTGCTGGAGTACTGCAGCAAATCATTGTAGATAAAACACTTCATTCCCATCAAATTGAAACGAGATTGGTGGTAAAGCTGATGTACTTGTCTAGTCTTCTGATTGGGTTTTGCTGAATGATGTTTTGACTCGGCAGATATATAGTTTACTACTAGAAACTTGCCATTATATTTATTTATTTCTTCTTATCATGTCATACAGGATGATCAAGGGTAGGGGTAGTTATAAGTAGCCTTGATGTTACAAGACAATATCATGCTTGGGACTTTGCTAGACCCTGTCCTTACATATTCTGTTGTAGTTAGATTATATCACTTAGGGCTGAGGCTATGTCGTCCACAGTCTCCTTGAGCTGGTTCTGCCCCAGGGCAGCAGCACAGGCACCCACAAATGCTGCATTGATGTACGTTGCTGGCTCGGAGTGCGTGGAGTCCTCCCTGTTGTCACTGAACTGGTCGTTCCCGTCAGGTCCGCCGATGATGGCGCCGACATGGGTGTTGGGGTTGGAGTTGCTGGTCGGGAACCATGACGAGAAGCCCTCGTTGCAGGTGACCTTCCTGGGGAGAGCCTTGATCGACGGGATGGAGGAGCCGCGGTGGTGAATCCGCCTTGGGAACTTGGAGCTGAAGCCGACCATGTAGGACATGCCCTTCGGATTGTCTCCCAGGATGTAATCCACCTGAAAACCGATATTGTAATCCGGCAAAAACCAAGAAACGAGTGGGAAGTAGTAGTATGTGTGTTCTGTTGTTTACCTGTGACGTTGCAAATGAACTGATCTGATCAGGAGAGAAACTTGCTGCGCTGCACTGGACTACTTTGTCACCTACAGAACTCAGGGTCTTTGAGTAGATTGACAGCAGCAGGGCTGCGGTGGTTGTGTACTGCAGGTTGACAGAATCGCGGGTAAAGAGAAGCCCTCCTGCAGTGTGAGAGTGAGAGAGGCAGATGAGAAAAATCTTGTCAAGCAAACCATACTTGTCTAGTGATCATCTGCCCAGGTCATTTGAAGGTGAAGTTGATTCATAATCATACACATACCAGGGGTGGTGCGTATCTGCGTGTTGCCGCTGTTGGGCATGACAGCGCAGACGAAAGAGTCCAGGCCCCTCTTGTAGCCTTCCAGCTCTGTCCTCCCAGCCAAGTACTCCTGAAGGAGACAGGAAGATGATCAGTTGGTGATGCATGCACATGAACGTCTTCCAGAGGTTCATCAAGTTAGTGACTGATGAATAATGATCAGTTGGGACTTTGGGATGTGCAAGATGATCAAGTTAGTTACCTGTGTTGCAAGCAGCTGAGCTCCGGGATACTTGTTGTCCCAGCTGAACTCGGTGGCGCTGCCGCCCTGGTTGTTCTGCAGGAAGTCGAGGTACTTGCTGTCTTTGGTTGCCCGGTAGAGCCATGCCGACGCCCACTGGAGCTCGTCCTGGGGTACAAGCAGAGGGGTAAACGAAAACCGCATGAGGGCTGAAAGATGCATGAATTGTGATTCATTCGACGGTTAATATATAATCCACCTGGTAGCCAGAGTAGGAGCAGTAGAATGGGCAGGACAACTGGTAGGATCCCCTGTAGTCGTTGGCGAAGTCGAAGAGCTGATATATATCAGATATATGTTGGTCACCATGGAGTAAAAAACAGTTACTGCTATTCAGAAAACAGCGCATGCATGCATATTTAGGGCACGTTTGGTTCCTTTAGTCCGCGGACTAAAGTTTAGTCTGGACCCTGTTTGGTTCTAGGGACTAAAGTCCATTAATGCAGTTGTATAAAGACAATATTACCCCTGTTGAGATGAAGATATTACAGCTGCTGGCCACGGGTGGGATGGTGAGTAAAGAGGGGCAGGATTGTCTCCATAACACTTTAGTCCAGTTTAGTCACCCCCTCATGGACTAGAGGACTAAACCCTTTAGTCTAAATTTTAGTCCATGTGTTTGGCATTTTAGGGACTAAAAGTGAGCATTTTAGTCCATATTTTAGTTTAGTCCATGGAACCAAACAGGCCCTTAATTCAAAGAAATTGGGTGTGAATTAATCTTTGTCAGATGGACTAGAGTTTGAAATATCGGTATGAAAGTTCTAGATTTCCAGAACAAAAAAAATGCTGTTCAGTATCATGCCCAAGATTCACCAAAAAGAAATTACAGGATTATTGCAGGGTAACTGGCATTACTGGAAAGTTAAAATGCCCAAGTTCACCAAAAATGTTCAGTGTCATGCCCAAGATTCACCAAAAATGTTCGTCGAGGTCGAGATTTTACTGTGAGGACTGGTGACAGGGTCTTTGCACGCACGCAAGATGCTGCTCGCTCGTGGAAAGCTTTGTTAACTTTAGTGGTGATGTATTATCAAAATCAGACGAAACAACAAATCATGCAACGGAAATCCAGATGCTCCGATACTCCGACGGCCGGATAGGGTGCGTGCGTTGCGTCGTGCGTGTGCATGCATGGATCGAGGAAAAAAACAGTAAGATGAGGCGTAAACGTGAGGACGCACTGATCTGGACGCGGCCAGGAGCTGCGTGGCCAAGGTCTTGTCCCGGTCGTCCCTGAACACCAGGTACGCGGCGGCGAGCGCCGCCGCGGCTTCGCCGGCGGCCTCGGACCCGGGCGAGCTCTGGGTGATCTTGTATAGCGTCCTCGGCGTGTCCATGTCCTCTGGCCGCTCCCAGCACTGGTGGTCGGCGTTGCCGTCGCCAACCTAGAAAAGATCAACAACATCATCAGCTGATGGTTGATAATAGATATACATATACTACTATGTAAACCTGAGTGTAGAGGGTGGTCGGGGAGGTGTGTGCACGGAGGAGGAAGTCGGCGCCCCACTGGATGGCGGACCGGAGGTAGCGGAGCTGGCCCGCGGCCGCCACCTCGTCGCGGTACTCGACGGCGCTCCAGCTCAGGAGGGTGACGCTGAACGCCATCGGGAAACCGAACTTCACGTTGTCTCCGGCGTCGTAGTACCCGCCCGTCAAGTTCACCTATATATACATGTATATGGAGCAGCAACGACGACGACGAACTTAGCTTCAATTCAATTCTTTTGGGAAATGCAAATTCAGAAATGGCGATCGATCGATGCTAAAAGAAAGAGCAAATAACAGTGCACGTTTTCGGGTTGGCCGTCGGTGAGCGCCGAGTCCCCGCGCCACTTGACTCTCTGGTTCGCTGGCAGCCGCCCCGACCGCTGCCCCTCGAAGAACAGGATGGCCTTTGCCAGAGCGCCATGGTAGTTGGGCGACCTCAGACGACAGCCATCCCTACTGCTGGCCGCACTGCCGCCGTCAGCTCCAAGCCCTACTGCACCGATGCACATCAGTGCCACGATGAACACCCACACCTTCACCGCCATGCTAGCTCGATATATCCTTCCTACCGCAAACTGTACGTGTTGTGTGTGTTCTCCCTCTGAATTCTTCGAACTCGATCGTGATGCGAATTGCCATGGCTAGGCACCGTACTTATAGTGTGAAGAAGAAGAGAGAGCAAGCTAGCTGATCGATGAACAGCTGACCCTCACACACAGTTATTACTTATTAGGCCCATACAGCACACTTGCACCGATCTACCTACGCAAGTTAGGCCAAGCAATGGATCGTTTTGATTTTCATTCACGCTACAAATTTTGTATATTCAGGTTTAGCTGCTTGTAAAATGTAAGAAGAAATTAAAAAGAAAAAAAAAGATGGTTGCTGCCAGATTATTAATTACTACGCACGTCACTGCTCACTCCCCGGCCCATCACTCCGGCCCTGGCGTTGTTGGGCAAGCTTGATCTCACTTCATCCCCATGCATGTGAAGCAAGCCAAGCATCTTTTGCTTGCTCATGCAAAATTTGCTTGACACTATCCTTTCCTTTATTGCGGAACATGGATATCATTGGCTCGGGGTAGCAAGAGGTGAACTTGCGGTTTTCGGGAGGGCCATCCAATGGCGTATTGGGTGCGGCCTGTGTCGTCGTCTGTAATGATTGGCGATAACAAACTGTAACAGTATTGCCTTATATATACTATATCGGTGAGCAAGAATTTAAAATTTTACACGAAACTACTATTAGTTTATTATAACAAATTAAAAACCATCCATTTTCCTATTAAAAATGAAGATAACACTACTAGCTACAGAAATGATTTTCAGCACCGAGAGCTTTTCTTTTATAGAGACGACGGATCAACCTCAAACGCCTCTACAAATACATTTGTAGAGACGGATTTTGCTTTTAGCCACCTCTATTTTTAGAGGAAGCTCTATTTCCGGCCGCATGTAAGAAATGATTTTTAGAGACGGCTCAAACGCCTTTAAAACTAGGAATTGTACAGTAAAATCCAAAATTTTCAAACCACTGTGGAGGGAGAAACGACCCAAACCAAAGTTGTAAATCTCAAAAAGTTATACAACTTTGTAGTTGACAGCTTTTTATTTGAATATATTTAGGGTCTCAAATACTCATTTCAAAATCAGATGAAAATAAAACAAGGAGAAAGAATACCTCAGATGGATACAAGTGGTTGATGGATGGAGTGATTCGAGGAGATACACCATGAAGCCTGAGGTGGCAGAAAATCTCGTGACTTGTGACGGCGTGCGTGTGTGGCTGCCTAGTGGGGTCTCCAAGAATTAAAAAAATCACTATTTTTTTTTGCAAGGTCTGTGATCTCTTGACAACGATTTATCTGTGACTTGTGACGGCGCGCGTGTGGGGGTCTCCCCCGAATTAAAAAATTCCTAATTTTAGGTCCAGATTTATGATTTCTAGATAACAATTCGTAGAAACGGCTGTATTTATAGCCATCTCTAAAAACACGATTTCTAAAGACGGCTCTTGTTCCCAGCCGCCTCTAAAAATCTAATTTGTAGAGGCGACTTATTTGCTGAGACAGAAAAATAGAGGGGTCGTCTCTATAGAGAGCTTTGGGTAGTAGTGCAAACAAGCGGATCGAAGATGAACAAAATATAGATGAGCACAGTTAAAACTACTTTCAGAGTCTTGAGGGGCGACGAGGATAAATATTTCATTTACCGGGCATTACTGTTCGAGAATCTTTTTCCTGGCCTTTTGTGACTTCATATAAAAGGTCGTCAAATTAAAAATGTTCTAATGCTAGAGTATGCACCCACCGCCACCGGCGGTGCATGACATTTGAATGCTTTTCCATTCACGTTTACGTTATATTGTTATTAAATAATTCTTTAGAGGGAAAAGGTTATTAAATAATTTTAGTAAATATAGATGATAGATCAATATGTTATGCAATATTTTTGTATATAACTGGATGGCCTCGTGTATGATCTTATTCCAGCGAGCGCGTACGTATTGTTCCGGGAGCCCAACCCAGTCGTAAAACGGCGGCATGAACCTCCCGAGCTGACCGCCACCGTACCAATCACGGAGTATGGACGTATGGTCGCAGCCCCCGCGGGCAGCGGGCCACGCCGTTGGTGAGGAGCGCGAGCGAGCCGCTTCTGCAACTGGAGTTGAGCCTGTCTACATGCAGTTGATGCTCGTTGGCGTGGACAGCTTGGCAGGAACGCACTAGCGAGAGGACAAATAGGAGAAACATGTGGCCTGTATCGATTTCAAATCTCCGGCCAATTCATTAAATCACATAATATTGAGGCAAAAATGTTTAAATGGATTAGAAATTTTCTCGTGAGATTACCTAGTTAGCCTATATTTTTTTAATAAAAAACAAAAATATCAACAAAAGATAGTTCTTGTACTGTCCCTTCATATTTAGTACTCCTCCCTCGGGATCTCCTATTTTTACTTTTTTTGTTATAGCATTCCATCTTTCTAATGAACGTTTCATGTTTTTCCAACCACTGTAAAACTTAAAAAAATGCTAATGCTCTGGTAAGGGCGTCTGGACGGATGGACACGGTTTACCCACTCGCTACTGCACGTCCGCTCGCTCCCGTCCGCTCACCTTACGAAAAAATAATCTCTCTACCGTGCTTCACCTGCACCGCGCCACTCAATTGCACCGCACATCCTCCCGCCGCGGCCACCTCGACCGCGCTGCCCGCTCGTTGCGGCCGCCTCCACGATAGATGCTTCAGCAAGCAAGCTAGGGGAGGAGCTTCGTGTGACGTTGGCCCGCCGGCGAGTTGCTCGCGCCGCTACTGCACCGGCGAGCTCCATGCACGCCGCCGACCTCCGCGCCAGCGTCAAGGTCCACAACAAAGAGCCTCCATTGGTCTAAGCAGCAAGGTGACATTGCGCTGCAAGCGTATGTTTCAAGTGTTTCAAATATTTCCAGAGGTATGTTGCAAGTGTTTCATATGGATGTTGCAAAAGTAGATCGGGATGTTGCAACAGCTATACATGATTGTTGTAATGTATGTTCCAAATGTTTCATCTGTTTTTAGACGTATGTTTACAAGTGTTTCATCTGAATGTTGCATATGTTTCACACATATGTTGCAAGTGTTTTATTTGGATGTTGCATAGGTTTTGCAATGGCTTTTCATGTGTATTTGTGTTTTTGCTAGTGTTTCAGATGCATGTTTTAAGTGCTTCATCTGACGTATGCTGTAATTGTTTCATTTGGATGTTTCAAAAGTAGATCGAGTGTTGCACAAGCATGTTGCAATGGCGCCGGTGGTTGGCCACCACCTTCCCCTTGTCCGCGAACTCCCTGACCAGCGCCACGGCCCTATCGTGGGTCACTAGCTGCTCCAGCGCCCGGCCTCTCAGAACGATGCAGTCGAAGGGGATGGCAGCGTGGCCTCCTGAGATGACACAGTTGTAACACCCTCGGTGTTACACCGTAAATCATCTACTAAAACATGTCATGAGCATCATACTTAAGTGATATTGCATGTGACGTGATGGATAGGTAAAGCATTGTAACTTAAACGAGTCATAAAAATATAAAACGAAAAGTTAATTCACGATTTATAAAGTTAGCAAGTAGAGATGTTAACTAATTTTTATTGAACAAAAATACTATAAAACATATATGTGACACCTTAATAAAGTTTGAAATGTGAGATTTGTATATGACAATGAAATACTTGGTGTTGAGAGATAATGTTGTTAAGTACTATATTCAATAGCTTAAAAGTGCAACTAGAAATAGAAATCCATTTAACACTTAGAAAATTTCATGAACTTTTGGAAGGTTAGGCATTGTGATGTTTAGCAATTTTTGTAGAAAAATTGAGTTAAGGAGTAGGGTAGTATTAAGGTTTGTTTTAGTAGCCTAATATACCCTCTAAGGTATAGCAAAAGTGGTTTGGGGATTGGATCAACGGTTTAGACGTTTTGAACGCTTTAAAATCCGTGCATAACATGAACTTGGGTCGTCTTCTCATGTTGGGTGCGATCACCAGGCCGTCCAGCCCCAATGTCGTGGCGTCGGTGCGCTGGGCACGCGTGCACGCGCGCACGTGGCCACATTGGCTGGTTGCTGCTACCATAGCCTGGCCGTGGTGGGCATGCCGCTAGCCACCAACCGCGAGTTGCCGCGCCCGCCGCTCACCTGCGCCTGACCATCCTACCGCCGTGTCGCGCTGCTGCCACTGTCGTCGCGTCACCACTGCTGTGCGCACCGCCCTCCTTGGGTCCCGTTGCCTCGTCGTCGTCCCGCTCGTGGTGCTGCAGCAGCACATGGTCAAGCCTGTAACCACAGCAACGCGCATGTTCTACCCTGGTGCCGCGTTGTCCAGTAGCGCCGCTGCGACATCCGCACGCGTGCGTGTCCTCGCTAGTGACCAGCCGCTCCCCGAGGCGACGCAGAGTTTCCACGCGTTGCTGGCCTCGCTCTGCGCCACATGTGCAGCCGGTTACCATCTCGCCCATGTCATCTTCCATTAAATGGAAACCGCTGGCGCCGAGCCGTCACTGCCATTGAAGGCGGGCAGAGGAGGCTGCGTCACGTCGAAGCTGATCCTACAGCACCCGGTCGATCTCTGTACAATTACTTGTGCCAGATGTCAATTAAGGAACCTAGCTACGCGCCAAGTCCATGTACGGTCCTAACCGAGCCCTATCAAGCTCCAATTTTGGAGTTTTCCGTCCGTCGTGCCATTAAGGCCGGGCTCGGCCGTGGACGAGGGCAGTCACCCACCACACCACTCCACTCCAATCCACCTGCCTCACGAGCTTCACCTCCACCTCCACTTCACCCTACGCGCCTCACTTGCACCTCTACCGCCTCGCCGTAGCTGCTGATGCGGCTGCGCCATCTCGGAGCATCGCCGCACCCCTCCAATCCGCTGACCGTTCCATCAACCATCACCACAGCCATGACCAGGGTAAGCTAGGGTTGCTCACACGCTAGCCAATAGCTACGTGGTGGTCTAGGATGGCTGGTACGGCCACGCCACCGTCGCACGCGGCCACTCACCGTGGCCACCGCTCTAGCAAGCTTCGCTGCTCCCGTAACTTCATCTAGTGTAGGCGCTAGGACCGTAGATGCAGGTCGGCCCGCTAGCAGGCCACTGCGTGCCTTAGTTGGCTAGCGTGGCCGTCCATTGCCGTGCCCGCCACGCCGGTGTGGGCAGGGGTGGCCAAAGACCTAGCCGTGGTAAAAGAGGATAGTAGCGAGGTCCTTTTTGCATATCCTCTCTCTCAGGGAATAGTGCTGCAGACCCCGGGATGATTTGTCTATAGTGCGGGGGCATTTTTGCAAAGTTGGCAGTGCGCGCGTGGGTCGCCCCGTCGTGGGCCGTCTCGCGGTGGGCCGCGTCTGCGCGGGCCGCGCGGTGGTGGGCCGCGGAGTGAGAATTCGTTTTTCTTTTTCTTAAGGAATTAGAAATAGTTTTATATTTTACATTCTGAGCTGAACTTTGAAAATTAATATCAATTCACATAGGTGTCCAAAAATTATGAAATAAATTTTGTTGGGTTCCTGAAAATGTTGTCTATATGATGGTATGATTAGATGATGCAGGTCTGAGTTGATGCTAAGGCTTATTAAATTATTTATGAGTGTTTAGTGTTATTTAGATTAGTATTTGTAGGAATTTTTGTGGCAAATTGGTAATAGCATTGACCATGAAATTTTTACATTAGATTCATTGTATTACTATGTGCTCACTGTAATTTTTGTAGCCTTAGAATAGGTTGAGAAATATGGTAGCTAAGTACTCCTTGTTTTAGTATATAGTAAATCATTAATAAGAGTAAGAATATATTTTAGTTATTAAGTAGCACTTGTTAGGTGAAACCCTGCTGGTTTGATGGGAATGATGATTAGCTCGTATCTTAGTCATTAGAGTTAGCCTAGTAGCATGGTAGGTGTATTCTTATTTTAAGAGTTGCTGTTGCTTTAATTATGAGAGTTGCACTGTCATTGCATCCATGTAGAGAACGAGTTGGTAAAGTTCGTGACCGCGGACGAGCAGGAGTACGAGGAGATCTTCATACCAGAGGAAGCCTCGGAGCCATTAGCGACTGACATAGCTAACAACCCGCCTGCCCAAGGTAAGCCCCATTGCATAACCCTTATTTTGAATGATCACGGGATATATATATATATATATATATATATATATATATATATATATATATATATATATATGTGTGTGTGTGTGTGTGTGTGTGTGTGTGTGTGTGTGTGTGTGATGTGCATTTACGTTACATGATTTATATTGAAATTACATGCATAAATAACCTACCTATGATTCCTACTAGCATAGGTCGAGTAGCTACTATGCTTGGGCTATCGGTAGCATGAGTAACCTGCCATTACTCACACTAGGTGATTATTATTATTATTATTACTCTCATGATAAAATGGTGAAAGTAAATGAAGACCAGGTAGGGATATGGTACGGGTATTGATGGGTGTAATAGGTTGTGTCCCGCAGTCAACGGGGCATAGCTTGGTTACACTATTTTCCCTATCTATGTCGGTTAAGGACCGTCTGTTGCATTGGATTCTAGTCAGGTCACAGACTTATTATCCTGAGCATATACTTGCTTATGGGAGCAGTAAGGCTCATTGCTCTCTTGTCATGGGTTCCAGCTCTTTCTGGACCGACTGATTGGAGGCGGGGATTGTGGAGGTCTAAGCGCCACACTGAGTTTGGGACTCAGGAGTGGGGGCTTGGAGTCCAAGTTTGGATGGGGACCTAAACCCTTGACAGGAGAGTGGTGGGTTGGTCTTACTTGTGCCTAGGGTACAAGCGGGTGTGTGTTTTGGGGTACCCAACTGGGATACATTGGTTTGTGAATTGCCGTATGATACGGTATGACTTGTCTACGATGTAGCACCGTAGTAAGAACTAAAAGATAAAAGGGAATGAATAGATCTGATTGCTCAACTCTTGATTGAAAGTAGAACAGGTGCTTACATAGAATGGTTGGCTAATAAACTAATCATGTCTGCTAATAAAGTACATACATAAGGATTCAGTACTAGTAATGCTTTTTGCATAAGGAAACTGTAAGGAAAATGGACCTTAGGCCCATTTACTTTGGATTTTGGTGTTTGATGACCAACACAACCAAATTGGACTAATGAATTTGCAAGTGATTGTTTTGTAGTTCAATAGGGTGCAAGACGTGACTTGAACGAAGGCAACATGATGATCCGATGATCAACACCATAAGCAAGACCTCGGAAGCACAAGAGAAGACCTAAGATATTAAGCAAAGTCCAAGCACGAAGATAGAAACCAAGCCAGACGCAAGATCGCGAAGAAACGAGCTCACAGAGGTGACCGGGCGCTAGGGGAAAGTGACCGGACGCTCCGATCAAGAGGCTCGGCAATAGCAGGCGTCAGCAGCAGCGACCGAATGCTGGACCAGACGCTGGCGGCAAATCGACCGGACGTAGAACTGCAGCGTCCGATTGAGTACATAAAGGTTCTAGAGCGGCGAAATTGTGACCGGACATGTCCAGTGACATGTGACCGGACGCTGGCAGCGTCCGATCAGTTGATCGTGGCTCTAACGGTTGGGACGACCGGATGCATCCGATCAGGACGACCTGAGCGTCCGGTCGCAATTTGCTTGAACAATATGAGAACTTTGCTAATCTCAATGTTGAACTATCTACTAAAATTGAGCAACTTAAGGCTAGTGCAACAACAAATACATACACAATCAATGATGAGCAACTTGTAAAGAAAAATGAAAAATTAAAAGAAAAGTTAGCTAGCTCACAAGATGCTTATAAAAGTTTGCTTGCTAAAATAGAAACTATGTGCAAATATTATGATGAGCTAACTAATAAAGTTGCTAATCTTGAAGCCGTTAGTTCAACCCCCACCAAGGCATCTAAAAAGAAAAGTTCTATCTTTAACATGTCTAAAAAAGATACCTTTACTTCTTGTAATGATTTATGTTTAGACCCATCCTTGTGCAACCAAGTTTGTATTGAGAAAGTTGTTGTAGATACATGCACACAAGAGGTTGCAAAGGAGAATGAGCAACTCAAGCAAGAAGTAGCTCACCTCACTAAGGACTTGACTCAAGTGAAAGGCAAGGCAAAGTAAGCCCAACTTCATCAAGATAACATCGTCAAGGGAGTGAAGAAGCTTGATGAAGGACAAATCGTGGTTTGCTACGTGTGCCTCAAGGAAGAGCACAAGTCCTATGAGTGCAAAGTGAAGAATAGAGGAAGAGCAAAGATGAAAGAGAAGAAGCAAACAAGCAAGCTCTCCAACACCTACACCAACAAGGTGGACAAGAAGGCCTCCACACCATACTTGTTAAAGAAGAAGAAAAATGACAAGGTGGTGGCCATCAAGGTGAAAAAGCAAGCCATCAATGGGGTCAAACGCTTTTGGGTGCCAAAGGAAATCATTTCCAACATAAAGAGCACCAAGAAGGTTTGGATCCTGAAAGGAAAGTGAGAGGTCCAATGGACTTTGAGGAATTTAGAGACTTGGCAAAGTATGGGTGTATTTCATGGGGTGCATCATGATGGACAAAATCATTGCCAAGTGGGTTAGTGAATACTATAGACCCAAATTCCCCTTCCCATGTTAGATAACTAGATTCAATTTCCTTTAAGTAGTATCAATTTGCTTTTCCTACAAGTGGTATTTCTTAAAAATTGGTATCTTCAAGCATCTAGTTACTTTTCGTGCCTATGTTTGTATTTGCATGCTTACATCTTTTGTCATGCATACACTAGGTGTATCTTATGGTAGGCTTGCTCGGTTTCATTCTTAACCCTTGGAGCAAACCTACATGGTTTAAAATTGTTTAGGAGCACGACATATAGCTTGTCTTTCGATTGTTCATCTAATATGTGCCAAAGTCTAAATTATAGATAATCTCTCCCGAATATCGCTTTCGAAAATGACTCTCACATTCATGCGATGTCATCTTTCAAAGTGGTATTCTAAAATCAGTGTGCAAGTTTCCTACAAGTATTCCATACTTGTGTGCCCAAATTTAGGGAGAGATTACTCTACAAGTTGGATGCTTTGAGACTAACACCTTTTCAAGCTTATCATGTGTGTAGTAGTCTCATTGCAAGGAAAATGGTGTCCCCAGAGTTAATCATCATACTTCAAATATCCACCACCTATTGCAAGTGGTAGAAATCAAATTGGTTTCCACATGTGGTATTTCTAAACTGATATCATCATGTTGATTTCATTTTGACACTTATATGCTTTCTCCATGCATTATATAGATTAAATTCTATTGAGCAATAATTTACCAATTATGCATATGCTTTACCTTCTACCATATGTATGCATACATTTAGGGGGAGCTTAATCTATATAATATGAGAGTCAAATTTTGTGACCTATTCCACTCTACATATAAAAGATCACAAAGTTTGACCCTCTCTTGTGCTACTAATGTGTTTCTTTTCGGTGTTTGATTCCAAAGGGGGAGAATTTAGAGGACCAAAAGCAAGCATTAATTTGTAGGACCAAAAGCTAGATCATAATAATTTATAAGTGGTAATGGTCTACAAGTGGTAATGGTCCGAGAAAGGGAGGATAGTGGATTATGGATTATCCTATGTAATGGGGAGAATTTGTAGAAAGCAAGGCTTATATCCATAATGCCACATGGGGACATTTGCAAGGGCAAGATAAATTTTTATGTAGTATCTTTTAGTCTTACAAGTAGTATCTTTTAGCATCATATAAACTTTCTATTGCCCCTTGCATTGCATCCTAGCAAGTAGGTAGTTTTCAAATTTCAAAATTCTATTATTTGCTTGCTTTGGTCGTGTTGTCATCAATCACCAAAAAGAGAGAGATTATAAGGAAAATGGACCTTAGGCCCATTTACTTTGGATTTTGGTGTTTGATGACCAACAAAACCAAATTGGACTAACGAATTTGTAAGTTATTGTTTTGTAGTTCAATAGAGTGCAAGACGTGACTTGGGCGAAGGCAACGTGATGATCCGATGATCAACACCATAAGCAAGACCTTGGAAGCACAAAAGAAGACCTAAAATATCAAACAAAGTCCAAGCACGAAGATAGGAACCAAGCCGGACGCAAGGATCGCGAAGAAACGAGCTCACAGAGGTGACCGAACACTGGACCGGACGCTGGGGGAAAGTGACCGGACGCTCCGATCAAGAGGCTCGTCAACAGCAGGCGTCAGCAGCAGCGATCGGACGTTGGATCGAACGCTGGCGACAAATCGACCGGACGCAGAATTGCAGCGTCCGATCGCGTACAGAAAGGTTCAAGAGCGGCGAAATTGCGACCGGACGCGTCCGGTGGCATGTGACTGGATGCTGGCAGCGTCCGATCAGTTGATCGTGGCTCTAACGGTCGGGACGACCGGACGCATCCGATCAGGACGACCTGAGCATCCGGTCAGTAGCAGAAAAGCAGGATTTCGTCCCCAACGGCTACTTTCTCAGTGAAGCTTATAAATAGACATCACAACCGACCATTTGAAGTGTGTGGAGCTGAGAAAACATATCTAGGGTGTTGATACACTATTGTAGTGATCTCCACTTGCATAGTACTTAGTGATTCATTAGGTGATTAGCGTAGATACTTTGCAAAGTGCTTAGGTTGATTAGATCACCGCTTATGCGCTTGCTCTAGGTTTAGGCCTAGTGTTTAGTGAGGTTTGCATACCTCTTACCACTCGGTGCTTGCGCGCACCATTGTTGTACATCGGAGGGGCTTGTAGTCTTGCGCGCACCAACCGCGTTTATGGTGTGGCCGCCACCATGTACCGGAGGGAACAAGGCCTGCGGCGTTTTAGCCAGAAGCTTGATAGTGAAGACGGCGGGGACCATCCAGGAGAGGCTTTCCGCAAGGCACGTCGAAGACCCACTTGCGCGTGGGGAAGGCCCGAGGCTATCCACGGAGTTACCCGACCGAGAGCTTGGCCCTTGCGAGGGATTCCTTGCGAGGGGCTCCAACGAGGACTAGGGAGAAGTTTGCGTGCTTCTCAATACCTCGGTAAAAATACCGGAGTCGTCGACGAGAGTTTGCATATCTCTACCTTGCTCTTTAGCTTCCGCATTTACATTAATTGTATTACTCCTTTTGCGGTAGAGATAGCAACACATTAACAAAACCGTAGTTGCACATTTAGATAGTTTATCTATTGCATAGGTTTTGCTAGGGTTAGAAAAAGATGCCATAGTTTAGAGTTAGAATTTCAAGTTGGCTAATTCACCCTCACTCCTCTTAGGCGTCACGGTCCCCTACAGAAACCCAGCAAACCATAAAAACCTATCATATCCTTTGAAGTCGAGATATTATTCTCACTAATCGGGTAAGTCTTGCGAGTACATTGTGTACTCAGGGTTTATTTACCTCTGTTGCAGATGTAGCTTGAGGAGTAGCTGTTGTGTGGAGGATTCTTCTAGTGGACACATACGGATCCTTATATCTTATCGTTAGATGTTTATTTTAATTCTGTTGTTTAAATTTTGTACTCTGAACTTGGTATTATAATAATTTATTTTTGAGAACTCTTGTTGTATGAAATGAACTAAGTATTGTAAACTCGTTTTTATTATTGGATCCTGGAGGAAAAACGTGGATTGTTTGAGTTCTCCTTTGGGATGTGCTCGACGGAACCGTCCGATGTAGCCAGCTTTCGGGGTGCTTAGTGTCTGGTGGAAGACGAGCGTCTCTGAAAACGTGCTATTTCGGATGGTTCTACCAGAGCAGTCGAAGAGGACGGTGGCACTAGTGCGGGAAGCGGAGGTGGCGCGGGCGTCCTAACGGGAGGAGCCTCCAACGCGTGAAATGGAGCAGCACGTTCGGACGTGGGCGCCTACGCGCTAGCCACACAGTAAAAAAATAAAAATTAATTTTTGTTTGCCAGGATCCCAACAAAATTAAATACACAAAAAGTACTTCTCTGGTTTCTTGTGTTGAGACAAAATGCCTACTGCACAGGTCGAACTAACAAACCAGAACAAGTACTCACACCATCCGACATGTGTTCTCTTCTCTACAGATACATCCAAAAAAACATGAGTGAGCTAAAAAAGAAAAGACTGGCAATCTGTAATCAAATCAATGAGTAATGCAAACAATGCTTCTATCCTGACATTTCCTCCTTGTAAAAGACTATCACTGTGCTTGATATGACGATAGAGGGAAAAGAAACGGAGGTGGGAATGCAGAGGTGTCGCACCATACTCATTATCTCTTGAGATTTTATTTTGATTTTCCGCAGAAACCAGCGTGATATTTTAGTAGTTCAGTTTTTCTGTGCTTGCCTCTATTTTTTTTTCTCTCCATTGTCATATCAGGTTCGGCAGGACTTATTGCTGCTGCGGCTGATTTATAAGGCTGATTTGTTACGAGAGAAAAACATTATTACATGGTTGAAAAAGTAGGACTGATTCTGGCTTATAAGCTCAGGTGAATAGAGCCACCGGATCTAGCCATGGAGGACTTACGGCGATGATGAAAATCTAGATCTAGCGATGCATCGTCTTTTACAAGGAGGAAATGTCAGGCTGGAAGGATTCTTTGCAATGCTCATTGATTTGATTACAGATTATCAGTCTTGTTTTTTAGCCCGCTCATGTTTTCTGGATGCATCTGTAGAGAACACATGTCGATCTGTGCAGTACGCAGTTTGGCCAAACATAGGAAATCAGAGAAGCACTTTTTGTGTATTTAATTTTATTGGGATTTGGCCAAACAAAAATTAATTTTCAATTTATATAGTTCTTTTGGCGTGCAGATGAGGAAAATTTGGAGAAGAGGATTTGTTTGTTATCTAATTTGTTCTAAACCAGTGGACATCAATGTGAGGAAATACAACACACGGGCCAAGGAAATGCGAGATTTGGATACAGAATGAGATTTAATATTGTTGTAATTTAGCCAAACTGTATACCATATATTTTTCTATAACTATATAAAACAGCGTATATGTTTGAATGAAATGGGGTGTTAATCAAACAATACAAAAAAGGTGTATTTTGATATACAAGATCTTGCGAAAAACGGGTAAGATACGAGAAAAAAAAATATACAAGATCTTGCCAATTTCTCTGTCTTGCGTACACGTGGTTGACGTGGATCGCATTATTGCTCTTCAGAGAATGTGCATGCATGCGAAGTTGAACATGAAAGGGAGCATGCATGGCTGTTGATGATGCGCTTTGTTTGTTGCTACATGCATATGCTGGAGTTATTATATACGTATCTTTGTAGCACATGCAAATCATAAATCCTAATGAAGGCTTATTACTCAAGGTCTCAAGTCCATGCAGGCATACATGAGTGTAACTGGAAAGGTAGCCTGCCCAACATTCTGAAACTGAAGATGCAGAGGACACAACTGAATTACAGGACTGAATGCAGATCTATCTCTGTATGTACACAGGCATATTGGCTCAGGGAGTCTGTATCCATTTGTAAACTTTGAAAATTTACAAGTTACAGAAACTATTTTGAGACATACTATGATATTTGCTTGTGCAATGGACCAAACGGCAACAGGTTTTTCTCCTTTGTCTCTTGAAGGAGTTACACTATGATCAATCTGATCATTCTGTACTTTGGTTTTCTGGTTTCCTAATATATATCCAGTAAGGGCCAAGGCCCTTCTAGCTCCTTCAGAAAAAAACAAAAGTAGTCAAGATCAAACTACTGTTCTTGTTTCCTCATCTCCAAAAAATAAAGAAAAAAGTCTACTTAACCCCCCACCTATCATACTTGGTCTACTTCACCCCCTCAACTATGAAACCGTCTGTTTTACCCCCTGAACTATCTAAAACCGTCTGTTTTACCTCCTGGGCGGTTTTCAGCGGCGGTTTTGCTACAGTAACAGCGGGTATGCTACAGTACCCGTGGTTTTGAATTTCCTTTTTTTTTATTTATTTTCGGTGAATTTTTGAAAAATCATAGTAAATCATAGAAAAATCATAAAATGAAAAATCTAATTTTATTGGACTCCACATGAGTAGATCTACATAGTGAATATATAATACGGTATACTTTAGTACAAATTTTTTACTGTAGCCTTAGATTAATTGGAAAATCTAATTTTGTCTGTAATTAATTAGAATAATTCATAGCTGCAGCTTCTATGGTCCAATTGTGGTGAAATTTTTATGGTACGCTAATTATTGTATGCTTGAACTATAGTAAAAATTTCATACTCATTGGACTATGTATAACTTAGTTATAGATAAATTCTAATTAATTATAGATAAAATTGGATTTTCCAATTAATCTAAAGCTACAAAAAAAATTTGTACTAAACCATACCGTATTATATATTCACTGTGTAGATCTACTCATGTGGAGTCCAATAAAATTAGATTTTTTATTTTATGATTTTTCTATGATTTACTATAGTTTTTCAAAAATTCACCGAAAATAAATAAAAAAAAAGAAGTTCAAAACCACAGGTACTGTAGCAAACCCGCTGTTACTGTAGCAAAACCGCCCAGGGGGTAAACCAGACGGTTTTAGATAGTTCAGGGGGTAAAACAGACGGTTTCATAGTTGAGGGGGTGAAGTAGACCAAGTATGATAGGTGGGAGGGTTAAGTAGACTTTTTCCAAAAAATAAATCCAATTTCGTTACACAAATCGCTGGAGCTGGAAAGCAATAATAAACAAGATGATGAGAGGAAATGCGCAAGCCACCATGTTTGAAAGCTGAGCACGAGAAAACGAAATATTGACGAAGAAGAAGACATGGGCTGGGCATGCACGGTCGCTGGCTGCAGTGCTGCACTGTACCCAAGTCATCTATCTATACTTCTCCGTTGGCAATGAGGATTGCTGGATTTGTAGATAGATAGATACTCCTACATTGCAAGCGAAACAAACAGGAGGCAGGGAATTCGCATTGGTAATATATTGACCCCATTACGATTCCGATGGCTGTGTTTCCGCAGTATGCACGTGAGTGACCTTTTGGCTGGGTTTGTGCAGTCGTGTTCATCATACGGCTCTTCATAAATAAATTGCAGTATGACCGTAATTTCAGAAAGAAAGAAAAAAACACCACACGCAAGCCCGGACACACGAATTAGTGGTTATATATATCCTCTATTCATATATACCAGCTCAACTGGAGGAGCAGGAAGATGATCAGACGGCTTTAGAAAAAAAAATCAGACGGAAGAACAGCACAGACGTTATAATAATTAAAATTAAAAAGAAAGTAAAAGAATCAGACGGAGGAACACCACAGACATGGAAAAAAACATGAAAAGATAACGCCGTTGCCGGGGATCGAACCCGGGTCACCCGCGTGACAGGCGGGAATACTCACCACTATACTACAACGACTTCTCTTTTGACTCTGATCATTATTTACTAATATACTGTTTGTTACTTTGTTTAACGACGACAAACGTTTTAACATTTTCTATTGAAACTACAGAAAAACCATCAATCAAACGTCTTGAATGCTATAACCCCATAGACATGTTTGTGCTCAGGGTTTTAATGGTTGTTCATTCCCTTGTACAATCGTGGCCTGGGAAAAGGGAGCCCAGGGTTTCAGAACAAAGCTCCATTCGCAAATAAGGAGTACTGCAGTACACAGATTCATTCCACTACCAGTCGAATCCGCAATACTCAGTTCGGAACTTTGGATGCCAAACAAAATGCTTTACTCATAACGGTCAAACACCGGCACAAAGCATTCCAGTTCTCAAAAAATACACATATTAAATCAACAATCTCATTTTATCTCCATTTGTTGTCGAGGCCTCGAGGGTAGGAATCCATTTTTACATACTGAGATCTTTACATGCCCAAGGAGGAAGGAGGGTAATTTCTGAATCAACTACTATCATCATCGCATTGTCAACGAATGGAACAAATAGCTTAGCCCTTCGGATGCGGGATCACTCCCAGAACAAAAAAGGGGACCGATAGTCCGATACTGTACAGTGTACACTCGATTGCAATCATCTTAGAGGTGGTCTTGAGAATGGAGTCGGCACGGATGAGTATGATGATGATGATGATGCTAGCGGAACTGTTGAGAATTCAGAGTCTGGACGACCCAAGAGATGTGGACTTGTGGATGGGCCTGGTGCCAGGTTTGCGGGGTGCTGCGATGGTTGCTGGATGCTCGACGATGTGCTTGGACCCGTGGCGGTATGGCTCTCTTCCTGTGATTGCCTTGAAGCTTCTGAGGCTTCCCGTTTCTCCCTTTCTTCCGTCTCCTTGAGCAGGAAGTCCACCCACAGGTCTGCGAATGACTGCACATGATGGCACGAGGACACCGATATCAACCATCAGGTTGTAACATAATGCAAAAGTACAGCTTAGTGCTTCTCATTGTCTGCTGAACTTTAGAGGTGAAAGGAATAGGATCATGAAAAAAAAAAGGTATCAGGCATATAGATCCCACCTGACTATCCTGAGACGCTTGAGTAGATTTGCCAGATGGACCTCCACCAACGATTCCTCCAACTAGGCGTCCCGGGAGACCCAAAACACCACGGACAACACCCTTACCAGCATTATTTTGTGCAAAGCCAATCCTTAGCTTGTCTTCCTCAGAGAAGCCAAGCATGCGGACCATGAGATCCAGAACCTGCCGATACGCAACATCAGCAAATTATTGGATAACAAAATTTATTTTGGAAGTATGACACTAATTGATTTGGAAGAGCCACACACCTCTTTGCTGTGATTTCGTTGGAAGTAGGTGACTAGCAGTTTTATCACAATGCGCCTGCAAGAAAAAGTTTGATTATTTTATATGTTGCATATATCATATAACATCTACTGATTTGTCGGATGAGGTGATGAAAGTGCAGAAAGAAAAGAAAAATCTATGTTACACAAGATATATCATGTGAAACAGAGAACTTTGGTATAGAACAGGATGATAAAATTTGGAAATGTTAAGCTGCAGATGGCATGGTACGACCATAGATTAACCAGCAGTTAAGTTTTGGTCATCAATTCTTATTTCAAAGCTAAAGAAGAAAAGGTGAAAACAAGAGGAATAGAAAACACAACTGGCCTAGTTTTATTTTACCGTAGACACAGGAGAGCTGCTTATCTTTATATTAAGAAGATGAAAAAGGGGCAAAAGAGCCCCAACAAAAGAAAATAAACCCACACACACTGAGACTCAGTCACTAACACATAAGGGGATGAGAAGCTACAATTACACCTTTTACAGAAGAACAGAATGACCACAAAAACAGCCGAGGGCAGAGCTAACACATCAAGAAGCAGAGCAATCAATAAAGTGATGCCCTTAGCTCCAGCCAAGCCCCATAGGCTCATTTGCTAAATGGTCAAAGCCAAATCATTTCGCACAACAGGTGCAGCCCCATCGAAGACACATCGAGTGCAGTGATTCCAAAGGGACCAAGCTCCAAGATTCCACTTCTGGTGTATTATTCTCGTACAAAGGTTTGAGAATGAATGTTTGTCCATGGGCTCATTTATATGAGTATATTCAATTCTTACTGTTATATCATGTATTGGAAAAAAATTGTCTTCACCAAATAATACATAGCTATCTCTATCATTGGTACCATGGTTTTTGAGGTGTTGTGGCATCCTGTAGTGCTAGGGGTACAGGGGTACACACCTGGATGCCTTCTAGGCGAGATGCCTAAGCAATATGGTGTAACTAAAACCTTGTGGTGTCATGTGGCGCCTGGGATATGCCTGGACACCTAGGTGACGAGTTGGTACAATGGTTTTTGAGGCATTGTGGCATCCTATGGTGGTAGGAGTACGCCTGAACACCTAGATGCATTCTAGGCGAGGCCCAAGCGATATGGTGTGACTAAAACCTTTGTGGTGCCCCGTGACACCTGGGGTACGCTAGGCAACATGATAGGTGATGCCTCAAAAACCATGATTGGTACATAATTATATAAATCAGGTGTCCTCCATAGATGCATTCACTAAATCACGACATAAGAAAACTAAATCATTACCAACCTGTCAACGGAGTTATCTGAATCTAGTGACATCCTATTCACAGTTGTCATGCTTTGTTCTAGTGCTCTCCGCAATCTTGAATTGTCATCCTCAAGCTTCTGCATGGATCGCTTCCCATCTGCTAACATCCTCTCTGCTTGTGAAAGTTTGGTAGCTATATCTTCCTTCTCCCTTGTTGAAATCTCAATAGTTTGATTTGCCACCTGCATAAAAGGGGCATGCCTTAGTAATGTTACTAGGCACTAACAAAGACTAGAGTATGTGGGCACACCATAAATTTAGGCCTTCATGAATCCAATAAAAATAAGAGGTAAGTACTGAAGTTGGTCAGTGCTTGCTCAAGCATCTAAAAGGTATGCTCTGTTTTTACCTTTAATGACTCTGACAATTTAGATAGTTCTTCCCTAGCAACAGCTAAATCACCTCCAAGTCGTTCCTACATACAAATTAAAGACCATAATCAATCTGACAATTTTTAAATTAGTAAGCTTCAAACAAAGAATACCCCAAGAATTCAATCACCTTGGCTTCACTCTCAGCATAGTACTGTCCAAGGGCAGTCTGAAGATTTAGTAGCTCCACGTTTTTTGATTCAAGTGCACTTATACAGCTTGCAAGTTTGTACTTCAAATCTTCTATTTGTTCATTTGACCTCTGGTGCTCTTCACTTATGATCTTTTTGTTCTCCTCCTGCTTTGCCATCTCAACCTTTAAAGCCCTCTCTAACTGCATTATATGAGCCCTTTGCTGCTCACAGACTACCCGCAATTCTTCAATGAGTTTACTATCTTCATCCATCTTTTCTTGGTCTTCAAGATCCTAATGAAAGTGAATTGTTAGTTTGCACATCATATTGTCCAGTAAACAGGTTATAACATTAAACATAAAGGTATTGCACATAGCTTGTGCGTAGGTGGTACATATGAAGCAGGGACCACATAATACTTTGCCTTGTATCACGAGTACTACAAAAAATGCAAGAAAAATACAAATACCAATATATGGTTACCTTATCTAACAAATGCTGCTTCAGCCGAGCCAGATCCTGCACTGCTTTGTCTCTCTCACGGGAAGCATCCTGTAATGCTCTTTTCAAAGAATCCATCTCTTCCTTAACCTTCACAGTGGAACTACAAACACATCAGTACTTTTATTCTCTTTGGCATTAGGTGGTATCACAAGTAATATATACTACAAATCCTTGTTTTGTTGGCCCATAACTCTTAGGTAACAAGTCATCCATAGTGAAATTTACAAACTCTATGATCTTGGCAATTTTCAGATGACTCTTACTAGCAAAAACTGTGGAAAATTCATTTCAGCACATTAAGCAACATATAATGCATTGAGATCTTGATTTAACATCGAAGTTCTGAATAAACAAATACAACAACAACAACAACAAAGCCTTTAAGTCCCAAACAAGTTGGGGTAGGCTATTCTGAATAAACAAATACAAGGTTTCAAAAGGTGCTAGGGGCTAGGCAGGCGCTAAGCCACCGATTAGTGCCTAGGGCGCCTAAACATAGAGATTTAGTTGCATAAATATGAAAGAATAAATAGAAAAGGAAGAGCAATGCCATAAGAGCCCACTAAGGGAGGAAGCCCACTAGCCCATCTGAACACCATAACACCAAATGATGCCCTACCACCACCGATTCCCAGTAGGCAATCCTTGTGAAGCCACACCACCTCTCCACCAGTGTGCCCCAGTCCGTCACTCTACATCTCCATGGTGCACCACCTCTTCTCCTCCTGCACTCACCCCATCTGCTCCTCCATGCGCCGACCTCTACTCCGCCCATGTGCACCCCATCCTCTCCCCCTCCATGGCACCCCTGCTTTGGCTGCGCTCATGACCCTTTGGAGAAATCAAGCAGAAGGGGCTACATCGAACAGAGGTGAGCATAATCGACCGACTTGGACACCATGAGGTATGCATAGTCGCATAGATTGAATCACGATATAACAAACCATTTTGCCATCCAAATCTCATCTCTTCTCTTCCTTTCTTCACCATCCATGGGTTCTGACAGTTCATGCAGTGTTTAATTGGACGCCTATGGACTAGGAGCCATGATAGGTCTCTCTGCCTAGCACCTAAGCGAGCGTTTAACAACGTATTTTGAACACTGAATAATAACAAGTAGTGTTTATCATTGAACAAAACAAGTCTATCCCATGCATCTTCCATAGGCATTGATCACCATTGAAATTATATATATGAAGCACAGCTTAAGAGCAGATCGTACCTTTTCCGAGTCAGAAATCTTGTTAGTATCTAAAGTACTGTCAACAGTTTTTTGTGAGGTACTCTTCATACTCTTGAGATCTGCCTCAAGCTTGACTTTCTCTATCTGCAGAAGCAAATATTATGTTGTCAAAATCTGTTGCGAAGTTTCCGTATGTTCATTGTATTAGCACTATATTATAGCAGATGCACGATCTGTTAGACCTTTAGGCTAGAGTTCTCCTTCTGTAGAGCCATCAACATATTTCTTAGGCTCTGAAGCGATCCGTCCGAGACATGCTCCTTGTCCCTTCTGCTTAACTCATCTTGAACACGTCTCAACTCTGATTTCTTCTCACTCAGTTCCTTGTGTAGCCCTTCCATGCTAGTTGATATCTGCAGAAGTACATAAGAAAATAATCTTCATGCCCATGGAGTCAAATCCATTACCTTAAACATACTGTTGACAGTGGATCAAGATACATAGGCATCTCTTCCATAGGGAAAAAAACTTACCCTCTCTTTGTTCATCTTGAGTTCATTTAGTTGCAGCTGAAGAAATTCATTCCGCTTGGTTTCATCTAAAATGTAGAAACAGCAGATTTAGAAAAAAGAAGCTCACTAGATTTAATATAGACTGCTAACTGTTTCAGATGTAACAGTTTGGACTTAGATCAAGCATACCTTCTAGCCTCCTTTTAGTTTCAGTTTCTTTCTCGGAATTATTGCTGAGCTGCTGTTTCAATTGTTTGATTTCATTTTCAAGACTAGCTTGCTTGGTAATCAAGGATGAACTCTCTTCCTCCAATGCACTTCCCTGTAGCATGATTTAAATTTAATGAAGAGTATTTATTTTTTTAACTAAGTACACAATTTCTTTGCATTCAACAAATAAAGATATCAAAGCTGTTGTTTTTAACACTTCACCATAGGATAAAAAAATCACATCAACAGCTTTTAAGTAGGATGAGGGTGTGAAGGGAATACAAACTAGGAATAAATAATATACGCAATGTAATGAAACTGATTATAAGTAATAACTACCTTCTGATACCCTGTAACTGGATGCAGACCATTTGTGTGAGTACCGTGAGAAGAACCACTGCCATATCTATTCTGCTTGGTGAGATTCAATGAATTTTCCTGAACTGCATTCCTTTGCGCTCTAGGTGATCTTTCCAAAGTACCCTGTGAGATCTTATGTTAATAGCTTACCATAGTGGCATGTTGCATAATAAATGACACATAGTGACTCTATTAAAGTGAATAAAACATAAAATTACATTAGAATTGGCTGAAACTGCCTTACAGCTCTCCAAGCTTCTTTCAAGACACCCATTTTCTTCACGAAGTTTTCCCAATTGTTCCTACAAAAATATACACAACACATGTAAGAAAGATTGTAAGCCTGCCACGTAAAATCAGTAAATTTGTTTAGACATAAAAATTAAGCATACGACACCTTATTATGATGTGGAAACTAGCTAAAAATGAATCTCGCATCCAAAAACAATGTATCCAGTAAAAATGATCTGGCAAGCGGATACGCGTAAAAGGGAGAAACAGGGAACTTTAAAGAAGGTGTACCTCTTTTTCCTTCAACATTGCCGCATAGTTGAAAGATAATGCCTTTATTTCAGCCTCGGAAGCTTGAAGCTTTTGGATGTCATCCCTGAGTTTAGAAATCTGCGAAGGAAAATGAAATTACATCAATTCATACTTACTGCACTGCTTTCACAATTTGTCATGTGGGAAAGTAAGATCTGTTCATAGAACTAGTAGAACCTCGTGCGTACCCAGTGCAGAGAGCTCCCGCTCTGTGCGGGGTCTGGGGAAGGGTGTCAGTGGCAAGCCTTACCCTCGTAGAACCTCGTGCAACATACCAAATAATAGTTCACTTCACAGTTCAATATTTAGAGAGATTGACAAACAATCAACAAGTTCCTTATAGTCCACCAGTCCCCAAGGATAGCTTCTGTGCAATATGTCCTGTCTAAGATCACAAGTAACCAACCCCATTTTTTGGCACATGATATGCTAGGAAAGAATTTACTTCTCACTGCTTTTAACCATCTATTAGAACAAACGTTTGACGTAATACGCAACATTTCTGTGGAAGCAGCATTGGAAAAACTAATATATCAGCATTCTACCAACTTAGATGAACTTATGCACCCTAACTCGAAGCCACATTAATCACAGGATCAATTACAGAGGCAAGGGCTATATTAACATACACTGATCCCTTACCCACCTCGCTATCAACACCCCCCTTAAACCCAGATATCAACATTCTATATACTCCTTTTTCTTCCAACAACAACAGCCTTTTCGTCAATGCAGAATTCCCCCTAGTACATTGGCTCCGCGCGCTGGTTGACTGATTGAAATCAATCATACTATCTAAAAGGCAGTTGGACTAACAAAGGTAGCTTCGGATCCCGATAACATACCAGTCACACAGGAAGCTCTACTCGAACCAATTTACCTGAGGAATTTGCCGGGCGGGGATGGGGGTTTACCTCGTCGGGCTCGGCGGCTTTGGAGCCGGGGCCAGGGCGGGAGTACCGTCGGCGCCTCCCCGACGACGGTGGCGTGGCGGGGAGGCCCCCGCCCCTAGCTGCCGGGGCCAGCGGCGGCGTGGGGACCTCGTCGGCCGCGGCGTCGTCGACCTCGCCGGCGAGCCGGGAGAGGCTCTCCCGGTAGGTCGCGATGGAGCTCCGCATCGCCGCGGCGGGCGCCACCGCTACTCCTCGTGGCGCGGGGCCGGGGCCGGGTCTGGCCCGATCCAACGAGGCGGAGGGGTAGGGTTTGGGGGACGGTGGCGACGCGAGGCGGGGAGCGGTGGGGAGATCTGAGAGAGGTGGGAGGAGTGGGATGAGAGTAACGGAAGGAGGCCACGCGACGCTAATGCTTGACGAAGACAATTTTTTCAGGTTTTTTTTTTCTTTTTCAGAAATGCTGTTTTAGCAAAAAAAAAAAAAACACATAGATTTTTTTATCCCTCTCTTTTCACAGGTGGAGGAAGCGTCGTCGTCGTCCTCGTCCAGTACCATGCGGTTTGCGGTGGTCGACCTTGACGGCGCTGGCCAACCTGCGGCCGGACGGCCACCCGGGGCCGTACATGCTAGCTCTTGCATGTCTTCACTTCGTTCATATCGTCCACGATCTGTATGAGAAAACCGATCGATGTTGACGGTATATATACGAGCTGCAAGTTTGAGAAAACCGATTTGTTTTTTTTTTGTTCTTGCATAGAAAAAGATTGTTTTCTGTGATCTGTGGATCTGTGATCTTGTGATTTGTGATTGTCTGAAGGTAAAAGAAGGCTGAAAGTAGAAGGAGGATGAAGGTTGTTGGATTTTAATTCTATGGTGTAAAAAAATTCATGTGATGAAACTGCATAAAACACATAGTTGTTGAGTAGACATATTTTTTTTATTTTTTGCTCTGCTTCCCGTTTTATTTTATTTCGATTCCACGCTTCATTTAAAGTTTTTTCACCGTTTTGCTCGGCTGTGCTTTCGCAGGAGTGGGAGAGACGCGGGAGGCACCGTGTGCCCGTCGCCCGACCCCCTATATATTGCCTCTTTTTCAAAATTTGAATGCTCGACTTTACATTATACAGAGAGCAAACAGGAGTGGCAAACAAGGACGTGATGGAATGGGTCATAGTCACGTCGCCCGACCCCTCTTTGGATGCTTTCGCATGAGATTTTCAGCGCAAAGCTCCTGGGCTACTTAGCAAAGTATGATGGAGAGAAGGGAGAGGGTTAAGCCTAAACATACTAGGACTTCTCAACTAGCAAGGCTACGTAAGCCAAACTAGAGAGCTCAACAACTACGTAGCTACACAAACTAAGCAAGGCAACTTAGCTACACAAGCTAAGAGAGCAACTAGCAAGCTACACAAGCAAAGTAGCTATACAAGAGCAACAACATGGGAAGACGATGACACAGTAATTTACAGGAATTGCTACTTCTTTAATATGTGCTTCTAACTGAGCGGGGATGTTAGGAATTGGAAGCTCCTCAACTGCAGCACCCTCATCTGCTTCCTTGAAACCCATGTCCTCATAGATTTGGTCCTCGTTCACCAAAACATTAGCTTCACCATCACAGTCAGATTTAAGCAATATAGTTAATGTGCACCAATCAATAACATGTTCATCAGCTCTCGCTTCTCTAGGAATGCTGCAAGTGCAACCTCAACCTTCTATATGTTCTGCATTAACGACCCCTGATGTGACAACAGTAGAAGACTGAAAGTGGCTAGAATTACAAGCTATTGTAACCTTTTTGTACCCATCTTTCTCAACATCACAACTTATGTGCATTTCCTTCTCACCCAACCTAAACAGAATCATCTCCTCAAATTGCTCACTACCAGTAACCTTCCACTCTGTTGCACCATCTCTACCAACACCCCAAACTAGTAGTTGCTAGCTGGACCCCCATATGATCTTGCTAGCCATATCATCTAGGAACCTAGAAAGTGCGTACACATTGTAACTGTCAAACCACAGGTCAAGTTCTTGAACTTCTATGTCAAGCACTCCATAGCCATTAACCAATGTGTACTTAGCAATACTAATATGGATTCTAAAAGCATTGCGAGGATCAATCCTGGCAAAATCATACACATAAAAAACTAAGGGGGGTTAGGACCAAACTAACTCCACAGTCTACATCACATTCTTCGTCAAAAATGAAATAAATACAAGGCAAAAACATAGATACATACAACGGGAGGCAAGGAGACAACACCATATTGTTACTATATAGGTTTGGCCTCCATCCAACGCGTCTTGCAACATAACATGCATGATTGCGAATCTGGAACCCTAACTGCCATCAACATGCCACAAAACCCTAACCGCACATATCACAACCACATATGCCGCCCCTAGGGACAAGAGGGCTCTAGATCTAACTTTGGAGGCCGCCTTGCTATGCTGTGACTTGCCGCCGCCATCTCTGTGCTCCGACTAGACATGGCCGCCTCCCCCAATCCTCCGCTCGTGCCGCCGTTGGGAATGAAAAGAGTGAGAGCGAGAATGAGCAAACGGGGGCAGACGAACGCGCATTAAGTGGGAGATGGCAGGGGTAAAAGGGTCTTTATTTGCTCATGCCTACGTGTTCGGGCTAGGGCAAGTTACACGTTGGTGAGGTGAACTGGTGTGCCACGTCAGTGAAAATAAAAAAAACGTAGGGTAGCTGTTGTTTTTAATGACAATTTTGTATTTTATCCGTCTAAAAAGCTGGAAATCGAATTGGTGGCCTCCGTATGAGTGCCAAATAGTTAAATATCCTTAGCAACCACTGTTAACGGAAAGATGACATGTGGTTGGTCCGCGTGGATCTGCGTTATTAATCCAAATGGATGCTATATATACCTATATCTCGTTGGGCACAAATTAGAGTGAAGCGCCAGAGAATTCGGTGACCACAGAGATTATCTAGGACTAGCTAGCCACTTATTGACGAGGCTTTATTCTGTGGCTAAAATCGTACTTGCCCACTTTAAGGAAACACACAATTACTTATACTCCAGTATATATATGAATTGGTTCAGAAACCAACCAACCAACCGTGAAATTCTAAGCATCGATCGAGAGTGTCCCCAATGCAAGGCATGGCACACCATCGTCTTCACCACCGGCTCCAACTCGTGTGCCTCGTCGCCATCGTGTTGACGGCCGCCCCAGCTGCCCATGCGATCTTCCATTTCGACTTCCGTTTGGACACCGACAGCCCGTTCTTCGGCCGCTCCGCCCGGGCTTCCAGGTATGACACTTGGCGCCGTGCCGCCCTCGAGAGCAACGCCCGGCAGGCGAGGAGGCTCGCCAAGGCCCTCGGCAAGCTGAGCGGGGCCGCCGCCCCCGCCGCCGCCACCACCACCGAAATCGCGGCGGCCGACGTGACCATCTCCCCGTACACCCACCAGGGCCACTGCCTGACCGTGGGCGTGGGCACGCCGCCGCAGCCCAGCAAGGTGATCCTGGACCTCGGCAGCGACCTCCTCTGGACGCAGTGCAGCCTGGTTGGCCCCACGGCGAAGCAGCTGGAGCCCGTGTTCGACGCCGCTAGGTCGTCCTCCTTCTCCGTCCTGCCCTGCAACAGCAAGCCGTGCGAGGAGGGCACGTTCACCAACAAGACCTGCACCGACCGCAAGTGCGCGTACGAGAACTACTACGGCATCATGACGGCCACCGGCGTGCTCGCGACCGACACCTTCACCTTCGGGACGCACCACAATGTCTCCGCCAACCTCACCTTCGGCTGCGGCAAGCTCGCCAACGGCACCATAGCCGAAGCGTCCGGCATCCTGGGCCTGTCTCCGGGCCCCCTGTCCATGCTGAAGCAGCTGGCCATCACCAAGTTCTCCTACTGCCTCACCCCCTTCGCCGACCACAAGACCAGCCCGGTGATGTTCGGCGCCATGGCCGACCTGGGCAAGTACAAGACCACGGGGAAGGTGCAGACAATCCCGCTGCTGAAGAACCCGGTGGAGGACATCTACTACTACGTGCCCATGGTGGGGATCTCGCTCGGGAGCAAGCGGCTGGACGTGCAGGAGGATGCCCTCGCGATAAAGCCCGACGGCACCGGCGGCACGGCCCTCGACTCGGCGACCACGCTGGCATACCTCGTGGAGCCGGCGTTCAAGGAACTGAAGAAGGCCGTGATGGAAGGCATCAAGCTGCCGGTGGCGAACCGGAGCGTCGACGACTACCCGCTGTGCTTCGAGCTGCCGCGTGGCACGTCCATGGAAAAGGTGCAGGCACCGCCGCTGGTGCTGCACTTCGACGGCGACGCGGAGATGTCGCTCCCGCGGGACAACTACTTCCAGGAGCCGAGCCCCGGGATGATGTGCCTGGCGGTGATGCAGGCGCCTTTTGAAGGCGCCCCCAATGTCATCGGCAACGTCCAGCAGCAGAACATGCATGTGCTCTACGACGTGGGCAACCGCAAGTTCTCCTATGCGCCCACCAAATGTGACAGCATCTGAGCTGGTACTTATGCATGCAACTACTACTATACAAAGATAATTTGTCTTTTTTTTTGTATCTTCAAAATTCAGAGGGCAAGATAATTTCTATATATAGGTATTAATCATCTCATCAAGAAACCTTTTTGTAGGGTAGACATGCTTGCATTCTGTAATAGCCACATGGATAAAAACAATAACGAGGCCTGTTATTACCAAGAAAAAGTGAACAAATAGAGATGAAGAGATAAGAAATCACGAATAATTAATTTCATACTTCCCCCAAGCTCTGGGTGTCAGAAGACATTACTGATGATCAAACGTTTCAATAGAGCTTTGACTGCTCACAATTCATAACCTAGAGCGTTGTCTATTTCTTTTACTGGAGGAATATTTTAGAAATGACTTGTGGTAGCAAATTTGAAGGTACATGATATGCGGAAAATATTTTTGCAGACATGAGATCTGTAAATTTTTAAAACAAATGTGCGCCCCACATTGTTTCACTCTTAACCTATCATACAAATACAAATAGGCAATTGTAGTTTGCAGATTAATATTACACAAGTGATGACTGATGAGGAGTATCACAAGGTGACTTTTAGAAGTGTGCACAAGCTACGCTTACAGATTCAAACAGATGGAAGTGACATGATCAGGCGAGATATATAACCACTGCATGGAGCGTTGGTGCTGTTGTAGAAGTTACCCTTATTGCTACAAGGGATGCGCTCGTTCTCTCCATAGCCCTCCTCAACCTGGCTGACTTTTTTGTTTTTTAACCTTTTCTTTTGAGAAAAAATTACATTTACACTCTAGACGATCTTATTCCGAATATAGACCCCAGGGGTTAGCGCCATGACCTTTGACGCTGAGGTTTCCATGACCCTAGGTGTCCATATTGATATATAGTTGTAAGCAAAATGGACTTTAGCCCCATTTACTTTGGATTTTGGTGTTTGATGACCAACACAACCAAATTAGACTAATGAATTTGCAAGTGATTGTTTTGTAGTTCAATAGGGTGCAAGACGTGACTTGGACGAAGGCGATGTGATGATCCGATGATCAACACCATAAGCAAGACCTTAGAAACATAAGAGAAGACCCAAGATATCAAGCAAAGTCCAAGCATGAAGATAGAAACCAAGCCGGACGCAAGATCGTGAAGGAACAAGCTCACAGTGGTGACCGGACGCTGGACCGGACGTTGGCGGAAAGTAACCGGACGCTCCGATCAAGAGGCTCGGCAATAGTAGGCGCAACCGAACGCTGACGACAAATCGACCGGACGCAGGACTGCAACGTCCGATCGAGTACAGAAAGGTTCCAGAGCGGCAAAATTGCGACCGGACACGTCCGGTGGCATGTGACCGGACGTTGGCAGCGTCCGATCAGTTGATCGCAGCTCTAACGGTCGGGACGACTGAACGCGTCCGATCAGGACGACCTGAGCGTCCGGTCAGTAACAGAAAAGCAGGATTTTGTCCCCAACGGCTACTTTCTCAGTGGAGCTTATAAATAGACCTCCCAACTGGCCATTTGATAGGTGTGGAGCTGAGGAAACATATCAAGGGTGTTGATACACCATTTTAGTGATCTCCACTTGTATAGTGCTTAGTGACTCATTAGGTGATTAGCATAGATGTTTTGCGAAGTGCTTATGTTAATTTGACCACCGCTTATGTGCTTGCTCTAAGTTTAGGCCTAGTGTTTAGTGAGGTTTGCGTACCTCTTACCACTCGGTGCTTGCACACACCATTGTTGTACATCGGAGGGGCTTGTAGTCTTGCGAGATCACACCAACCGCGGTTGTGGTGTGACCGCCACACGTGTACCGGAGGGAACAAAACCCACGGCGTTTCGGTCGGAAGCTTGATAGTGAAGACGGTGGGGAGCATCCGGGAGAGCCTTGCCGGAAGGCACGTCGGAGACCCACTTGCGCGTAGGGAAGGCCCGAGGCTATCCACAGAGTTACCCGACCAGGAGCTTAGCCCTTGCGAGGGATTCCTTACGAGGGGCTCCAACGAGGACTAGGGGGAAGCTTGCGTGCTTCTCGATACCTCGGTAAAAATACCGGAGTCGTCGACGGGAGTTTGCATATCTCTACCTTGCTCTTTAGCTTCCACATTCACATTGATTGTATTACTCCTTTTGCGGTAGAGATAGCAACACACTAGTAAAACCGTAGTTGTACATTTTGATAGTTTATCTTCTGCATAGGTTTTGCTAAGGTTAAAAAAAGAGGCCATTGTTTAGAGTTAGAATTTTAAGTTGCCTAATTCACCCCCCTCTTAGACATCACGGTCCCCTACAAGTGGTGTCAGAGCCGGTTGGCTCAATTTGGACCTTTGGCTTAACCGTCGTTGAGCTAACGCTATTTAGAGTGGTTGAGATGGATATATCTAGGCCTCCACACTTTGATGGCACTAACTTCCCCTATTATAAATCTAGAATGGCTTGCCACCTTGAGGCGGTTGATTTAGGTGTTTGGAGAGTCACTCGTGATGGGATGAAACCCATTAAGAATCCTGTTAAACCCACAAAGAGTGAAGAAAAGAAAATGCATTTCAATGCTAGAGCTAAGAATTGCTTGTTTGAATCTTTTAGCATGGATGTGCGTTTACCAAGTGTTCAATTTAAATACGGCACATGAAATTTGGTTAAAACTTCAAGAGCTCCATGACGACACATCTAATGTCTATGAGCAAAAACATTGTCTAGCTAAACAAAATTATGATTCCTTTACAATAAATGATGATAAGCGTGTTCGTGATATGTATTCTCATTTAAATCTAATTATCAATGAGCTCCATTCAATAGGATTAACAAAGCTAGATGATGCAGACATCGTGAGGAAGATCATCTCCGTGCTACCACAAAAGAAATATACAAGCATCATCACCATCCTTCACAACATGGAGAACTTGAGCACCATGACCCCGGGCATAGTCATTGGCAAGATAGTGGCATTTGAAATATCACATAAGATGGGTCAAGACGAAGCCTCTTCATCGAGCAAAGGCAAAGCTCTCGCATGTAGCGAGAAAAAGAAGATGAAGGACAAGCAAGTTGAGATAAGCTCAAGCTCAAGCTTCTCAAGTGAAGATGAAGAAGAAGAAGATGATGATGATGAAGATTCAAGTGATGATGATCAATCTTCCTCCTCCACCTCCGACCTTGATGAAGAATCAATCAAACTTATCAACAAGGTGGAGAAGATGACCCAAAGGCTCAATGTCAAGGGTGTGCCCATCCAAATTCAAGATATCATCTTCACCAATCAAAGAAATGGGCAAAGAAAGAGAGGATGCTATGGATGCAGCGAGTTAGGGCACTTTGTGGAAGTTTGTCCAAACAAGCCCACACCCAAGACAAAGAAGAAGGCATGCAAGAACCAAGCCCTCACATCAATAAGGACATGGGATGATTCTTCAAGTGAAGAAGAAGACCATCACAAGAGGTGAGGGCGCAAGCACTCATCATCAAGCTTTTCTCGGGTGTGCCTTATGGCACGAGGTAATGAAAGCTCATCCTCTAGTGAGAGTGATAGTGATGATGAAATGCCTTCTTATGATGAAATCATGCAACAAAATCTTAATTATGCTAAAGTTTGCACTAGTTAACAAAAGAAGCTCGAAAAAATAAAAGAAAAGCTAGATAGTTCACAAGAAGCATATAAAACTTTGCTTGAACAATATAAGACATTTGCTAATCTCAATATTGAACTATCTACTAAAATTGAGCAACTTGAGGCTAGTGCAACAACAAATGCATGCACAATCAATGATGAGCAACTTATAAAAAAAATGAAAAATTAAAAGAAAAGTTAGCTAGCTCACAAGATGCTTATAAAAGTTTGCTTGCTAAAATGGAAACCATGTGCAAACATTGTGATGAGCTAACTAATAAAGTTGTTATTCTTGAAGCCGTTAGTACAACCCCCACCAAGACATTTAAAAAGAAAAGTTCTATCTTTAATATGTCTAAAAGGATGTTTCTACTTCTTGTAATGATTTATGTTTACACTTATCTTTGTGCAACCAAGTTTATGTTGAGAAAGTTGTTGTAGATACATGCACACAAGAGGTTGCAAAGGAGAATGAGCAACTCAAATAAGAAGTAGCTCGCCTTACCAAGGACTTGACTCAAGTGAAAGGCAAGGCAAAGCAAGCCCAACTTCATCAAGATAACACCGTCAAGGGAGTGAAGAAGCTTGATAAAGGACAAACTGATGTTTGCTACGTGTGCCACAAGGAAGGTCACAAGTCCTATGAGTGCAAGGTGAAGAATGGGGGATGAGCAAAGAAGAAAGAGAAAAAGCAAACAAGCAAGCTCTCCAACACCTACACCAACAAGGTGGACAAGAAGGCCTCCACACCATACTTGTTAAAGAAAAAGAAAAATGACAATGTGGTGGCCATTAAGGTGAACAAGCAAGCCAACAATGGGGTCAAACGCTTTTGGGTGCCAAAGGAAATCATTTCCAACATAAAGAGCACCAAGAAGGTTTGGATCCCGAAAGGGAAGTGAGAAGTCCGATGGACTTTGGGGAATTTGGAGACTTGGCAAAGTATGGATACATTTCATAGGGGTGCATCATGATGGATAAAATCATTGTCAAGTGGGTTAGTGAATACTATGGACCCAAATTCCCTTTCCCATGTTAGGTAACTAGATTCAATTTTCTTCAAGTGTCACTAGATTTAATTTCCTAACTAGTGACATCTTTAAGCATCTAGTTACTTTTAATGCCTAGGTTTGCATTTGCATGCTTATATCTTTTGTCATGCATACACTGGGTATATCTTATGGTAGACTCAATTTTATTCTTATTCCTTGGAGCAATTCTACATGGTTTAAAATTGTTTAGGAGCACAGCACATAGCTTGTCTTTCGATTGTTTATCTAATATGTGCTAAAGTCCAAATTATAGATAATTTCTCCTGAATATCGTCTTCGAAAATGACTCTCACATTCATGTGATGTCATCTTTCAAGTGGTATTTTTTATTCTAAAAATCAATGTGCAAGTTTCCTACAAGTATTCCATACTTGTGTACACAAATTTAGGGGAATGTTACTCTACAAGATTGGATACTTTGAGACAAACACATTTTCAAGCTTATCATGTATGTAGTAGTCTCATTGCAAGGAAAATGGAGTCCCTGGAGTTAAGCATCATGCTTCAAAAATCCACCACCTATTGTAAGGGGTAGAAATCAAATTGGTTTCCACTTGTGGTATTTCTAAACCTATATTATTATGATGATTTTATTTTGATATTTATATGCTTTCTCCATGCATTATATAGATTAAATTCCCTTGAGAAATAATTTACCAATTATGCATATGCTTTGCCTTCTACCATATGTATGCATATATTTAGGGGGAGCTTAATCTATATAATGTGAGAGTAAAATTTTGTGACATATTCCACTCTACACACAAAGGATCACTAAGTTTGACTCTTTCTTGTGCTACTAATGTCTTCCTTTTCGGTGTTTTATTCCAAAGGGGGAGAATTTAGAGGATCAAAAGCAAGCATTAATTTGTAGGACCAAAAGCTAGATCATAATAATTTACAAGTGGTAATGGTCTACATGTGGTAATGGTCCGAGAAAGGGATGATAGTGGATTATGGATTAGTCTATGTAATGGAAAAATTTGTAGGAAGCAAGGCTTAAATCCATAATGCCACATGGGGACATTTGCAAGGACAAAATAAGTTTTTAAGTCTTACAAGTAGTATCTTTAAGCATCATATAACCTTGCCCCTTACATTGTATCCTAGCAAGTAAATAATTTTTTAATTCTATTTTTTTATTATTTGCTTGTTTTGGTCGTGTTGTCATCAATCACCAAAAATGGGGAGATTATAAGAAAAATGGACCTTAGGCCAATTTACTTTGGATTTTGGTGTTTGATGACCAACACAACTAAATTGGACTAATGAATTTGTAAATGATTATTTTGTAGTTCAATAGGGTGCAAGACGTGACTTGGACGAATGCGACATGATAATTCGATGATCAACACCATAAGCAAGACCTTAGAAGCACAAGAGAAGACCCAAGATATCAAGTAAAGTCCAAGCACAAAGATAGGAACCAAGCCGGACACAAGATCGCAAAGAAATGAGCTCACAGTGGTGGCCGGACGCTGGCGGAAAGCAACCGGACGCTTCGATCAAGAGGCTCGGCAATAGCAGGCACGACCGATGCTGGCGACAAATCGACCGAACGCAGGACTGCAGCATCCGATCGAGTGCAGAAAGGTTCCAGAGCGGCAAAATTACGACCGAACGTGTCTGGTGGCATGTGACCGGACGCTGGCAGCGTCCGATCAGTTGATCGCGGCTCTAACGGTCGGGATGACCAGACGTGTCTGATCAGGACGACCTGAGCGTCCGGTCAGTAGCAGAAAAGCGAGATTTCGTCCCCAACGGCTACTTTCTCAGTGGGGCTTATAAATAGACCCCCAACCGGCCATTTGACAGGTGTGGAGCTGAGGAAACATATCAAGGGTGTTGATACACTATTTTAGTGATCTCCACTTGTATAGTGCTTAGTGACTCATTAGGTGATTAGCAAAGGTGCTTTGCGAAGTGTTTAGGTTGATTAGACCACCGCTTATGCGCTTGCTCTAGGTTTAGGCCTAGTGTTTAGTGAGGTTTGCATACCTCTTACCACTCGGTGCTTGCGCGCACCATTATTGTACATCGGAGGGGCTTGTAGTCTTGCGAGATCACACCAACCGCGGTTGTGGTGTGGGCGCCACCGTGTACCGGAGGGAATAAGGCCTGCGGCGTTTTGTCCGGAAGCTTGATAGTGAAGACGGCGGGGAGCATCCGGGAGAGGCTTGCCGGAAGGCACGTTGGAGACCCACTTGCGCATGGGGAAGGTCCGAGGCTATCCACGGAGTTACCCGACCGGGAGCTTGACCCTTGCGAGGGATTCCTTGCGAGGGGCTCCAACGAGGGCTAGGGAGAAGCTTGTGTGCTTCTCGATACATCGGTAAAAATACCGGAGTCGTTAACGGGAGTTTGCATATCTCTACCTTGCTCTTTAGCTTCCGCATTTACATTGATCGTATTACTCCTTTTGCGGTAGAGATAACAACGCACTAGCAAAACCGTAGTTGCACATTTAGATAGTTTATCTTTTGCATATGTTTTGCTAAGGTTAGAAAAAGAGGTCATTGTTTAGAGTTAGAATTTTAAGTTGGCTAATTCACCCCTCCTCTTAGGCGTCACGGTCCCCTACAATAATGAACATTACTTTCGATAATTAGTATGGCATTTTAAGCCCATGTAATACGCAAAAAAAAGGTTTCGAAATGAAAATTTTATTATCGACCAGATGTTAACTGAAGCGCCAAAGACTGCTCAAGAACTGGCGATCACACATGCGCACGTAAGTATGTTAGCTCACCTCATCTTGCTGGCTTCCCAAGGCCAACCCTGATCCTAGCCGCTCAGGCTACAGGCTAGAGCAAACAGGTTCACTACACATCCTAGTAGCACAAGCTCATATGTGCATGCCCTGGCGCCCATCTATGCTTTCAGTTGTTCTGCAGCGTTTCCTACGGATGCACAACCAAACAGGACTCCCAGTGCCTGTCATGACTAGCTAGCTGTTTATCACTTGCTAATTCTTGGGAGATGGTATATCCAAAAATTGCATTGCATATCTTGTGTTTTTTAAGTGCAAACTGAGAAGTATATATATATCACTACTAGTCTACCACAGCAGTACTACACAACTATTTCAAGAATTATTAAATGATCACCAAGATCTTGTACCTTTTGTGTTTCACTAATTCATTGAGACGAAGGACGACACCAAGGATGAAGACACTGCCAAAAATCGTTGTCATGACTCGCATTGAAAGCTAGTAGAATCAAACTTTTGATTTTCCTTCCATTATTTGGTCACCCAATGTCACACTGAGTAAACAGGCAAACATGAATCTGGATGCAGTGTAGCATGCTGCATGCAGCTGAACGTCCCATGTGGCCATTTTTTTTTCTCTTTTTCTTTCTTTTCTTTTCCTTCACAACCATTTTTTAATTTCTTTCCAAACGCAATTCAAATCATTTTAAATTTTCAACCACTCAACCAAATAAACCAAATGCAAGGGCATGTATGCTCAAACATGTTGCTAAACCTTATGATGAATTTTAATTTAATGAAAATTTTTATTTTCCTATATTTCATGCGCACAAAAATTCCAAATTAAATCTTTTTAATCCTATTTTCAAAAGTGGCAAATTTTGGGGTATTAGACAGGTACCGATTACTGAAACATCATTTCTTCCATTTTTCCAATAGAACTGATTAGCATTAGTGATATAATTTTGTGCTTCATCTTGATCCTCGATAGTATAGTTTTTTTTTGTAAACCCAGATATTATATGTTTTAAAAATAAGACTAAAAACTTGAATTGTTTATTATCTGATGGAAATTTTTTTGCCAAGACTATTAATATTGTGAACACGTGTCCATACATTTTAAGAGTTAAGTTGCTAATTTTGCAAAAGCTCATTTTTTGTGTGCATTGAACGATAGAAACAACAAAAGAAACCTTAATGAATTTAGTTACCTATAGATAGCGTCTGTACTTAGCATCAACTAGGCACCATGTACCATTTCTACAAAAAAAGTAAATTAAAATCACGGTAGACAAGGTTTAGCACAACAAACAAACAGCCCGTCAACATTATAAACCTTTTTACTCCTAGAAAAGTAAATGTGCTAACATGTAGGTGATAAAAAATCATGTGATCAAACAAGGGCAATAAAAAGAATGTGATACAAGAAAGAACGAATGTACTAAAATGCATGGTTACTATATAAAATGGTACACTTCATGGCAAGAAAGACAAAGTGTTTAATCCAGCGCTTAAACACATGGCCGAATCAGTAGTGAATTACATCATATGCAAAAGAGTAATAATGGTTACTTCAGTGACAGCATGGGCAAAAGGAAAATAAAAGCAGCTGAAAAAGAGAAACAACAAGCAAGAGCTTCATGCTGCCAGTAGTTGCTTCACACAATTATCTTCAAAAAATGCACTTGGAGACCAACCAGTGTCTTCATTCATTCCTAAGAGCTCGTTCAATCGATAATCTTGACAAAGGTGCTGGGAGACCAACCACTGTTATCATTCATTTCCAGCAGCTGGTACAAGAGGTATGATCTGAACTGGTTGAGGTTACTCTGGAGAACATAAAAATAATAATAAAAGGTTATATTAAATCTAGGGTAAGAAATTAAAGCGACTGTTTAGTGAACATGCCCGAGTACAATCGACGGAAAGTTTGCTACCAGCGAAGTTCCACAAACAAAACAAGGTAATCATACCAGAATCATTCCTAAAAGGAAAAAGAGGACTTTAATAAAGCAATGCAGTAAAAAGCAATAGAGTACAAGATTACTGCTAATTCAAATGAGTTGAGTACTAACCTATTTTCATCTATTCCAGGAGTGCGTAAAACAACAAAGTTGGTGGAAGTGAACTTAGGTAACCATCCAGTGAAAAGATCAGTTATAATGCATGACAAGGAACTAGACAATTGGTCAATTGTGCCTCTATGTTTGTTGAAAACTATATCTTCTTTCTCAATACCAACTGAAGGATCCATAATGAAAACGACACCAGCCTTCAAATCCCAGGCATAACACCACCAAGTTCCATTAACAAACATCGGAACAAAAAACTGACAAGAAAAGAAACTGGTATGAATTTAAAGTTAAATGAATGGAGATCAGCCGAACAAAAATTTATGTAATAATATCAAACCATGCGGCAACTTGAAAGGTCGTAATCAACAGCTGGACCAACAAACTGATCTCTGATTGGTTTGTTTTCGACAAGATTTTTAGCACCGAGAACATGGAGCTACATTCAAGAGAAAAAGTAGACTATTATGGGAGAGAATAAAAATATACTTGCATAATAGAAAACTAAATGTATTTAAATAGCTTTGCATTAATCAGAAAATGAACTAACATTTTTTTAGATAAAGGAAAAGTACGCACTGCATAGTCTGACTCAAGCATATGCCGCCATCTCAATGGTACGTCAGCAGGATATATAGCTTTGTCGAGTTGTTTCATTCGCCGTATTGATACATCCATTACATCAAAGGTCATGGATTTTGTTTGAGCAAAACTGGTCTTTCAAATTGTATCCATCAATCTTCAACAACCTAGGAGTACCATGAATAATCCAGTCCCTGGGAAAAACAAGGCTAAAGTTTACATGTGAAAATAGCAATGATATGCTTCAAAAGGAAAAAAATGTACCTATCCAGGTCCTTCGTACTAGTAGTAGATAGCCACTGAAAAAACTCATTGCTGATGAATGGGTCTATTTCAGGGTGCTTCAATTTCATTGACCAGTGAGATGAAGCAAAACAGCCGTGGTGAGCTATTTTTTCGGCTCAAAAGAATAGTTGTAATCAGAGTCAAAGGAAGAAGCATTCAAATCTATTGCATTCATTGACTCGAGCATCCTTATACCCAAACACGCACCAGAGTAAATCCTATTCTCAGTTGTTGGTGATATGTTAGGTGAAAAACTAGTCATCTTAAGGGTAGCCTGAGGAGTGTCAAAACCTCTAGCATTCATAGATCCAGGTAGTGACTTATCTTCTTGAATTTTCTTAGGGTCAGTGTGCTCATTTGAAAAAATAGCATTACCATCAGAAGCTGTACTTGGACAACCAGGAGGTGTATTAAGTTGCCTTTCCTGTAAACCCACATACGTGATTTGGTACCGAGAACTATTAGCACCAGGAGTGTCATATCCTAATGACTTGAAAGAACCAGTGAATGACTGGTCTGCTGATCTTTTGCTAGAATCAGTCTCCTCTCTAGGAATAAGTTCATTACCAGCAACAGCTCCACATGAAGAAGCAGGAGGAGTATTGGGTTGGTCTTCCTGTAAACCAACAGACCTAAATTGTTTTTTAGAACTATTTACAGCAGGTGAGCATGGATATGCAACATTGTTAACAAATCTAGGAACATTTGTATGCAACATGGTAGTGTGCTCTCTGTTAGGACGAGATTCACTTTTAGGTTGCTTGCTTTGACATTGATCATTGATACCTGTGCATTTTGGAAAAAATGAAAGGAATTAGAATTCTGTGATCAAGCTAAAAAGATGGAGAATGTAGAGATCACCTGTTTTCAAAACTTACTTAGAGTTCTGTGATGACGCTGAAAATTATTCATGCCTTTTAGCATTTTAGTGCTACTGCTGCCGCCTACAACAGTTACACTAGGTATCCTAGTCCTTGGCATCTTGGAGTGTATTATGTTATCTTCACCTGTTTCAGCATATATGTTCAAAACGATAAACCTTGATCAAATTCAATCCCAAAATGAAAAAGACAGCTCACCTTCTGTACTTGAATCAGTTCCGCTGAGAAAATCTTTATAGCTCCTACGTTTGGTGTCACAATTATTATTTGCTGGCTCAGAAGTGTTCCTTGTAGAGAAATAGTTGCTATTTTCTAATAACTTTAGGGCAATGTTGGCATTTTCTTTGACAATAGAAGCTGCCATCGAGCGATATGACTTGTATATATGATTTAAGCATCTGGCATTGTATAGCTTCAAGTCATCAAGAATTTTATCATCGACCTAAAATCAAGTATAGGTGAATATAAGTTAATTAATTAAAACAAACTGTAGTACCACAAAATATAATGTGCGTGCATGAAAACATAATACCTTTCCTTGGAACTTCTCCCTGACTATAGCAGCAAAATCTAGCACATCGGTTCCAAGACTTGGTGTAGTTTTAAAAAGGGTTGGCAGTGGTGAAAGAGTGTTGGAATAATATGTTATATCTTGATTGTTGAGCACAGGACTTGTGGTTTGATCCCTTATCGTACGCTTTTGTTCTGACGGGTACAGTGGTGGTGAAGGAGTAAAACCAGTGGGTGCAGCAATGATCATTTGTTGATTCCCGAACATATAACATGTGTTACTTGATCGCAAAACCTATCAATGTTTGTGAAACCTGATTAGAAATTATTCAACTGATTTCTATACTAAGAAATTTTTGTGGTTGAATAAGCAATACCTGGTTACGACCAAACTCTGAGGTACTTGAAGCCACCAAAGGGACAACCCTATCTGCTTCGATCATCTCTTTGAAGCGATCATTAGAAAAATTCTTCCAACGTGGTAACATGTCATGTGGGAGATTCAATTCACCTAGATCGATGTTATCGAGGTAGAAAATCTACATTGGAAAAAATGCATGGATTTTATGAGAATAAGCATGATTCATATAAAGAATTATAGCGAGTAATTAATTCTATGTCAATAGACCAAGACTAGTTAATGTCATTCAAAAATATAACATAAGCATTGTGTTATACCTGTAAGATTAACGAACAACCAGCAACTGTGTTCAATGACCTCTGACAAGGGATTACCCAATTCACCAAATGTGCGGCGTCCAGCAAATTTGAAAGGACATAAGCACTCCAATTGTACAAAGGGATTTCATTAGGATTCTGCAGAGCACCCCAAAAATTTGTATGACCATCAGGATTGTTAGGACTTGGAGCAAGAAAGCGTCCCATCACAAAAATGACAAAGGCGATCTTGAAATTATCTGAATGCTCATTACTCAAGACTCTTGGCAATTCCTGTTGGACAAATGTTTCTGCTGATTCAACAGTGCCATTTCCATAATCCAGGAAAGCAAGTTTTGACTTGATGAAAGCCAACTTCTCATCAACAGTTTCTAGTGAATCATCAACAATGTCAATCCCAGAGAATTTTAGGCCACTAATGTTGCCAATGTGCTCTGGGGTCATAGGCAAACTGTTTCCATCGCCAACAGTCATATGACCATGATACCATTTCACTCGGTTTAATAACCAAAAATAAAATGATTTGTTCTCATAAGTAATGTCAGGGAGAGAGAGGAGACCACCGAACCCAATAGATTCAACAATGCTCCTTTTCCTTTCATCAAAACCTGATATAACCTGATAAACCTTGTGTGGAGAACTAAGAAATGTAACAGAATCTAGATCAAATGAATTTGCAAGCACAGTTGATAGAGGAGTAGTATCAATGACAGATCTATGGGGATGTTGTGAATGCAATGAATAGTTTTGAGATAATCTGCTCAACCGTCTATGCCGTGGTTTATCAGAACCACTGGATCCACTATCCATGTCTGACATTGCGTAACTAAAAATAGTACAAAATACAACAGAGTTCTAATTAATTTGCTTGAACAGATGAAAGAACTACGATAGCCAATATTATTAAAAAGAACACAAGAACATAAAGAAATGTAGTAAGGATGTAGGAAATACAGATTTAACATAAGAAACCAAAGCAAAAAGAACAAATTGGATACAAGGAATGGAGGAACACAGCAAGCCTTCGATGGATGGCAACGGTCATACCAGGGCTTGGAGAAAGAGATGTGGATGGGAGTAGCTGCTATGAAACGATGTCAAGAACCAACGCTCTCAAGGAAGAATAGGCTCCTAGAGGTACAATGGAATGGTTCGTGACTACTTGAGTACCTACGGGCAGTGGTGTGGCCAACAACCAAACAGCTCGAAAAGACTAAACAAAAACAAAGAAGGTACAGGGGAAGGCAGTGGTAATAAAATAACGAGAGGAAAGGGATGGCATACTATTCAGAGTGACTTCAGAAAGAGTGAATCCATGGGTACCCTAAGGAATGTAATTGGAATGTAAATAAAATAAAAAATACCAATATTGTAATAAAAATAAAAGCGAATACATAATATTGCGTGAAATGAAAAAAGTTGACAAATGCTATGGTCCATGGTAATTAAGGGAGATACAATAGTGTTCATACAAATATGTTTGGTACGAAAATATTAAGGCCCTAATACAAAGTTGTACTATTCTACAGCTTGAAATATTGGCCGTTTCTCTGATAGATTAAAAAGGAGGACTCCAGATGTTGCACGGCTTGTACAACACGATAGCTAGTTTCACAAGAAACTGATAAAATGATTTCATCAATGGTGAGCTGCAAATAAGAACAAAAAAGGTGAGAATGATACAAATGTTGTGGAAATTAATCTTAAGAAATAGGGTCAAAGTAAGTTGTTACTTACACCATTGTGATCGGAGATGATGTCAAATATTTCGCTTTCTATTGAACCTTCAGGTAAGTCTACCTCGGTGGAATTAAAAAACTTACTTTCATTATCAATTAGATCCCATGATTCATCTCCGATATTATTCGAGGATATAGGAGCATCAACATCATTATCTGATCCATCTATCTCCATGTTGTCAAGGTCAAGATTAAAATCCTTAGCCATATCTTTAACACAGTGTATAAAAATAGCACTGAACCTATTGACAAAATTCTGCACAGGGTACAATGAAGTGTTGTGAACTAATTGAAGACATAGTTTAGTAATTGTAAGTTATATAAATGTAGTCATGGAAAAACATTACCAAATTGACTCCGTCAACAAGGGACAAGTTCTCAGGAGTCGATGGCCTATATTTAGCAATATTCCTAAGAACCTGATCACTACAAATTGCATACCTATGTAGAGAAAACAAAATAATTAATATGAAAATAGTAATAGCAGGAAAAATAAAAACAGTTGGAAAGAAAAAATGAATCGTTAAAATAGGAAAGTATGGTGCTGCATGATTGTCTTTAGCTATCATCTTCCGAGCTTCAAGAAGCATTTGGTACAGCAAGATCTCATCCTAGAGAGAAAAAAAAATTATGTATTAAAATTCATGCTAGGAAAATAAATTCATTAATATTTTAAAGAAATGTGCAAAGTCATGTATTAAAATCCATGGAAAAATAAAAGGTCACTACCATACTTTCGAAAGAAAATCGTGCTCAGGAGCGATTTCCGGATCACTAGACGTGGAGTAATCATCGTCAGACAACATTTCATCTATGACCCTTAAGATGAGAGGATGTCCAGAGTAATGGTAGGAGTGAAGGAATTTCTCTCCATCAGCAGATATGCTGTTGAAAAAGAAGTATCATGAGCCGTCAAAAGAAAAACATTAATGCGAAAAATATTTGGGAAAAAACAACTATAAACCTGACAAATCTGTATGACCCATTGACGATTTGATTAAGATAACCTGCATCAAATGATATTCATTGAGAAAATTATCATAACTTATATTTACTGATATATCAAAATGGTTAATATAACTTTATTATGAAAAAACAAATATGCTACAGACAATGACATTAGTTACCATTGGCTAATAAAATTCCACCTAGACCTTTCCACCAGTTGGCTTCACGTGATTTCCCAAGGCCATAGAATTTAAAATTTTGGAAATAGTTGGTTATAACCTTCTTGCACTAATGTTTAAAATAAAACAATTATAACAAATACACTAGGTAAACAGAACACTGAAAAGGATGGTTGTAATTAACATAGATACATGTGATCCTCTAAGCACATTGATCGGGAAGTTTAGGCCCCAACATCCACCACACTCGTTGACACAACCAAGCAACATCGCAGCCTCGGTTGATAAGTCTTTCTCCTTGCCGACCCTTGATGTGCAATTGTCGCAATTACCTGTGGTTACCAAAATGAAAGACCAAAGGAATATACAAATGTGAATAAAATAAATGTGAAATATTTGGATTCACTACTAACCACAATTGTCACCACCAGCTTCGCTAAAATAATTAAGAATAAGTTGGCGATGGCATGTAGCAAGGACACAATAACTTTCGGCAGCAAAGAAAGATGACATGATAACTTCTTTTTGAGCTTCCTGTATAATGTAATAGTTTAGATGCTGAAAATATGATACAAAAAACTTAAAGGAAAAATGCAAAACTCGCTGTATTAGTTGCAGCACAATAAAAATCACCCCTAGAGAAATCACTTCGGCTATAATAAAGCAAACATGTTGAAGGCAAACCATCGCGTCCGCATCTACCGCTCTCTTGATAGTATGACTCAAGGCTTTTGGGGCAACCAAAATGAATAACCACCTGACATCTGGCTTGTCTATACCCATACCAAAGGCAATAGTGGTCACCATGACAAATACCTCGTCAGTAACAAATGACCTAAAAATGATTGTTACATGTAATAAGTGAAAGCGAAAGATAAATGAACCAAAGAAATGAATAATTTTGGTTATAACTAAAATGAACTTGTGTGCAGCCTCTCTTAAAGCACTATCCATCTGTCCATGATACATTTTTGCATCAACACCAAGAGATTTAAGAGCATCATGTACCTAGTATCAACACCAAGAGATTTAAGAGCATCAACACCAAGAGAGAGAAAATAATAATTAAAATAAATAAAAATAAAAATAAAAGAAAAAACTAAACAAAAAATAAACCAGCCTGCTCGGTGTCACATATTGTGATGCAATATATTATAGTTGATTCACGGGCTGATACCCGACGAGGAACATCTCGTATCAACTCAGCAATTGCTTCGTTACTGCATGTGCTAGATCTAATTAATTTTACTCCATAAAACAAGTAATTAGGTCTATCAAAAGAGCCAATGAATACGAATGGTTCACCTAGGATAAGTGATTTGCAAATATCTTCGTGGACCCTGGTAAATAAATAATGTAAATAGATATCTCTTTCCCGGAAAAACATTAATATAGTTCAATAATAAATCTGGTATTACCTATCAGTAGCCGTTGCAGTCAATGTTAAAAATGGGATACCAAACAATTTAGCTCTTAAACGATGGAGCATTTTGTACTCAATCCTAAATTTGGAACATAATATAAAGAAAAAATAAGAAATAAGCAAATGAAAATTTGACAAGGAAATCCGGATTAATGAAATACCTGATGCAATGTGCTTCGTCCACGGCCAACAGACAAATGCCACGACGGATCATGTTAGACCAAAAACTGAGAGTAACACGATTAGAATGGTGGGTAATTGTTTCTGATTAGTATCTTAACGATGCTTTGAATATATATTAATGATAATACCTATCGGGAAGGGAAATTACCTTTTCCGGTGTCTAGTACAACACATCATACAAACTACTTTGAGCGTAGTTCATTACTACAGCATGATTCTTTTGCGTGCTTCCTAAATAGTCAGAACGCGCCCCTCTTTGCTGCAAGCTCATGACCTATAATGCTATATTGTTAAAATAACAAAACAAAATATAGCAATAAAAATAGGGAGAAATGGGCCACCTGGTCTTGCATTAAGGACAACAATGGGCTAATGACAATTGCAGTCTTTTTTTGTTAATAACGGGGGAAGCTGGTAGCTACAAGTGTTAAAAAGGGAGTGCAGAGGAGAGATTGGAGTGTAGAATATTAAACAAAAAATACATAATAGTTCTTGAATTTAGTAAATAATAAATAAGAACACTTTACTGTGGTTCATGATGCCGGCACTTATGAAGGAATTATCACATACCACCTTGATTTGCTGCCACCTGTAGCAATGACAACTAAACAATCATGGCCCCTTCTAACTGCATCCACAACATCACGTTGGTATGGTCGTAGGGATGAAAAACCAAAATACTTCTGCGAATGACAAATATGTACATATTAGGAATGTAAACGTGCTATTGAAAATAATTGAATGGTGAAGATGCTTACTTTAAGAACGGCGTCCATGGTAAAGAAAGAGTTAAAGTATGGACAAGGAAGTGGCGAAGGGAACGCTGATAGCATAAATGATGAGTGGCGATGAGAATAGGCGGCCATCTAGCTATGGATAGCTAAAACCTTAGGGGTGTGGTGCCGCTGCCGAACATGTACAAAGAGCAGGATTCCCTGAGGATGACGAGACAGAAAGTAAAAATACTTTAAGGGAATCACTGCAGCGGCGCCAGTCTTGTCAACTGCACCATCAAATAATGAACTGGAGAGATAGGTTCACCAGAGGGTATCGAGTACTAAACCAAATATTTGAACGAAAGGCATATAGAAGGTTAGGGCCAAGTAAATTGAGAACGGATGCGACTGCTGCATGTACCACAAAATTATCATGAGGAAAAAAAGAACCTCAAGAATGGTACATAGTTCACGTGAAAGATTCTACTATGAGAAAGAGAGAAAAATAATAAATAGTAAACTTACTATATAATAGGCTACCACCATTCCTAGAACCCCCAACACAACACATATGTTGTATTGTGCTCTGCAAGGCTAGCTTAATCATGGGAAAGGGTAAAGAAAGGTATGCCAAGTGAATATTTAATTTTGTGTCATACTATGTGATTATTATTACAAGAAGATGTTCTTTTTAACAACTAATATAATTTACTCAGTTCTAATATTTACATATAGAGTTGGAGATGACATTTCCCATGACAACAAATTTGACGGAAAAGCTATTTTAGAGCTCATTAGTAGTCTATATGAGGAAGAAGACGACATGATTGTTTCAGCTGAAGGTGTGGCAAGTGATGAAAACATACGTCACCTTAAGAATCAAACTACTCAAGGGCTAATCAATGGTGTAGATGGCTATATAGTACATGAAAACAATGAATTTTCCTATCCTTTCTGCCTTGACTACTTGAAAATATGCTCATACGCAGATCTCATAGTCCACGCCCATGACATGGCAAGGGATCATGAAAAAAGAAACCAACATTGTGCATCGAGTTCTAGTAGAGTACCTGATGTGGAGCAGGGACCTAGTTAAGTTCCATGAAGAAATAGGCATTCACATGTAGATTACTGCCTAGAGAAGCAATTTGACTTGTGTACTGTTATGTGTCAAATTGAAAATAATTATTGTTACTTATCCGTCTCATATTGTTATGAAGAGAGCCACGTCTGAACTTTAGATTTTATTTTCACCAAATAGTGCTATTGTAGTAATCCATCAAAAGTCAACAGACACACTAATCTGAATAAAATACGGTTGTAAGATCTTAAGGTTCGCTCTTTTATAGTTCATATTTCCATCATTGGCCATTTTACAAATGAAAAAAATTGGGAGATATTCCTAGTGTCTCGTAATGATTTAAATTGGGAGTTGTGAAAATGTCGGGGTGCCAAGTTAATATGAGACCTAAATATAAGGGATACTAATTTGGCCAATATCGAAACGTGGGAGGGGGGGGGGGGGGCAAGAGGTACCAAACTGGACAAATAAAAAGGAGGAACTGATCCAAACAGATAATACCAAGATGTAACAAAAAAAATGTTCCAATATTGGAGGGGCCTGTAGCAAAATGCTTCGGCCAATATCAAATAGTTCATTTTATATTTCACTTGCGCATAAGGGTAATTCAGTTATAACAAAAGAGTGAAAAAAATAGAAAGAGATATTCCGCTGTGACCAAATGGAAAAAAATGGACGGTCTAAATCAATAATTCAAGTCGAACACAATGTACCCACTGCACAAACTAGAACACATAATTTAAATTAAGGATAAAAACTTTAAATATAACTAATCTAAAAGGGTTTTTTTATGTTATTTTCCTAAAAAAAGTCAGTACTAACTGCACAAACATACTATGCAGTTCTAGTGACATATTCGGAGGGTAGGGGTGTCTAGTAAAAGAACCAGTGACACAAGGGCAGGATAAAGAAAATATTATAATAGTACAATGTGCTATCAGGTTTAGTCTTGTCTAACTTTTGGTAGGTACATGAGAGGTATGGATGGAGATAAAAATGATAACGGTGCAGTAGGTAGACTTGTCAAACTTATGGACAGTAGTACATGGCATGTACCTGGTTGCAAAAAAAAAGGATGACAGTACAAATAGGTGACAAGAAAGGCTAGAATACTAAAGCGGTTGGGACTGAAATCTTTCAAAATTCACAAAGTAAGGCTAGAAAACTGAAGCGGCAGGGACTTAAAATTATTAACAAAGACTTGTTAAGTAAAATAATTGATAATGTCTAGATGACAGTTTACATATGGTTTGGTTATAATAAAACCATCAATTTGCCCTAATTTCTAAATTAGTAATACAGACACCTAGAACATGTTGTTCTAAATAAATACTCGCAATTAAATGAATGATAAAATATATCAACCGTAAAGCGGAATGAATTGTTTAAATAACACGCACATAATTTACGTAATCATGGGAAACTGAGGAAGGTAGCACAAAGATGTAATTAAAAAAAAATACTTTGGCTATGATCTGGTGTTCTAAAGACTGAGCCAAGTTCATAAAGTTCAAAGATACAAGTGCTATATGAACTACTACGAAATTACTGTAGTTACAAACAACGGGGTACAGCTCAGTTGAATGATTTGGCTAGGATCCAGCAAACAACGAAACAAAGAACAGAAAAGAAAAAAAAGCCTTCTGGCAGCTGCAAGCTCTTCCATTGCTTCGACCAAAAGGACAGCCTTGGCTTCAATCTCAGATCTAAGACCAAAAACTATGTTCTGATGAACCACATGAGCTTGAGACAACCGAATGTTGACATAATCCTCAAGGAGGTCATCCCAGATCCAAAGAGCACAACCATTGTCCTGAAAAAAGCATAATCAAAAACCAAAAAATAAGAAAAAGATACTAACTGCATGAGGTGAAGATCTATTACATGCTTAGAACACTTAATGAACCAGTGTCCTTGGTTGCGAGGTGTGCCAGCATGTAAAATGACAACCAAATCACCACAAGCACATCGAAGCAAAGGATGCCTAAAGCGGTGGCCACGACCACTAGAACAAGAAGTCTCAGATCCTTGGCTGGAAGCAGGAAGAGCTGGTGTCTGGCTCATGGCTAGGTGTTTGAAATAAGAGGAAAACACGAGCAGGAGGATAGAATGTGGCTTCTTGGAGATGGGAGTAGTAGAATGGTAGAGCCTGCAAGGATATTTAAGGTCACATGGTACTACTACAACTACAGGGACATGGAGCTGAAAAGAGGAAAGATTTAGGCCTTATTTAGTTCCTCCTCAAAAGTTTACACCATATCCCATCGAATGTTTGAACACATGCATGAAGTATTAAATATAGACTAAAAAATAACTAATTGCATAGATTGTGACTACTTTGCGAGATGAATCTTTTAAGCCTAATTAGGCCATGATTTGAAAATGTGGTGCTACAGTAATACATATGCTAATGATGGATTAATTAGTCTTAATAAATTCGTCTCGCGGTTTACTGATGGATTAGGTAATTTGTTTTTTATTAGTATCCGGACACACCATGCGATACACCAATGTGACACCTGATGTGACATCCCAAAACTTTATACCCTGGATTTATACCCTGATTGTTAAAAAGGTCATCTTAAAATAATTAGCTTCGTACAAAAGTAAAAGAATTTAGCTTCAGCGAACATTGATAACACACATCAAACACATATTAGTTCAAAAAAAATCAATGGTATTTTAAAATAAAAAGACATGATTTGAATACTTCTATTTGATAAATAGAAAAATTGTAACAATAACCCTCTGGTGCCCTAACTACTTGAAAATATGCTCATACACCGCTCTCATAGTCCACACTCACGACATGGCAAGGGATCATGAAAAAAAAGAAGCCAATGTTGTGCATCGAGTTCTAGTAGAGTACCTGATGTGGAGCAGGGACCTAGCTAAATTTCGTGAAGAAATAGGCATTACTGCCTAGAGAAGCAATTTGACTTGAGTACTGTTATGTGTCAAATTGAAATAATTATTGTAACTTATCCCTTTAATATTGTTATGAAGAGAGCCACGTCTGAACTTTAGATTTTATATTCACCGAATAGAGTTGTTGTAGTAATCTAAATAAAATATAGTTGAAAATGATTAAGTAGTAATCCATCAAAAGACAACAGACACACTAATCTGAATAAAATACGGTTATAAGATCTAAAGGTTCACTCTTTTAAAGTTCCTATTTCCATCATTGGTCATTTTACAAATGAAAAAAATGGGAGATATGAAAAATGTCGAGGTGCCAAATTAATATGAGACCTCCATGTAAGGGATACTAATTCGGCCAATATCCAAACATGGGGAAACAAGAGGTACCAAACTGGACAAATGAAAAGGAGGAACTAATCCAAACGGATAATACCAAGATGTAACAAAAAAATGTTCTAATATTGGAGGGGCCTGTACCAAAATGCTTAGGCCAATATCAAATAGATCATTTTATATTTCACTTGCGCATAAGGGTAATTCAATTATAACAAAAGAGTGAAAAAAATAGAAAGAGAAATGCGACTGCGATCAAATGAAAAAAGGGTCGGTCTAAAACAACAATTCAAGTCGAACACAATGTACCCACTACAACCATATAATTTAAATTAAGTAAACTAGAACACATAATTTAAATTAAGGACACAAAATTAAAATAAACTGATCCAAAAAGGGTTTTATGTTATTTTATTAAAAAAGTCAGTACTAACTGCACAAACATACTATGCAGTTCTAGTGACACCAGCTTTGATGAGGTCAAAGCATATAATTGAAAAAGGATGTCAGAAAAAAAGCAAACATAAATATACAGATAAAGGTAATGACAAAGCATATTAAGTTTAAATCATTGGCACAGGAAGGCTGTGTGTAACTATATAATTTAAACTCTCCTATCCTAAGATTCTATTTAGGATGATGTTTCTTTTCAACCCAACTTAAATAGTTCGAAGACAGAGATAAAATGAGGCAATTACAAAATTCACACAGAGCACATGACAAAAAATCATGTAGCATTGGCATATGCAGTTTGACAATATTGATGGCAGCACAATAAACTTCAGAATATAAAGTTGCATAAGAGTGCATTGCAGCATAATAGAGTACAGAGTTACAAGGAAAACAAACACATCCATACTACATAGTAAAAGATCACTCGATATGATAAGATTGTTCGATAGATGAAAGCAGCACAAAAACTAACATCATAAGTGCTGAGATGACAAATTAATTAAGAACGTGAATCTACTAATTGACGGCAACATGGCTCTACATCGTAGTAAGCTTCCAGGAAAGGTTGTTTAGAACCTCAAAGTGTGGTGCACAAGCACGATAGCACTTTGCAGAGTACTGGTCAACCTCTTTTAATCCATTGGCGCAGAACTGGTAAGCCTCAATCTGCCCTACCGCCATAGGACCTAAGAAATATGAAGTTGGATCAAAGCTAAACTACCGAATCTTCGCTTCAATTGCATTGATCAACTCCCCAAACATCATTTTCAAAGAATCACCAAGCTCAACGGCGTTAGACAGCATTGATAGAAGGGTCTTTTGTGTCTTCACTGCTTTCTTACGCTGGCTATAATTGAAGTCAACAACCTTGGTGATGAAATTTCTCTCAATGAACAACAAAGCTTGATATGCTGCCTCCTCAGCTGCTTCTTCTGAGGTAAAAGCTAGTCCTGGTATGGCCATCTTTCCACCATACTGGAAATTATCCATGTAGGGAAATTCAATGCAAGCTTTACTCTTGATTGTACCATTGGGTTTTGGAGAGCTCCTATATTCAGCAGCCTTGTGTAACAACCCAAAAATCACAACTACAAAATTTTTCTTAAAAACCCCATGTGATGATGAATGACATTGTAGAAGCCAACCCTAAGTGTTGCATTAGAAGCAACCCAACTAGACAAATTCATGAGCATGGCATGTCATTTGTTATCATGTTTATTTAAGTACTGACAAATGAAACATAGCATGCAGTGTCAACTCAAATAAGTGATTTGGATTTTCATTTGTTTTATGTAATGTCTAGACAACACCTTTAAAAGAAATACACCATAAAGTAATTAATACTCAATCAAAGAATAAATGCTTAAAGAGAAAACTAATTCTATCTTTGTATAACAAAACTCCACCTATTTTGTTATACAAAATAGCTAAATAAAATTTCCTAAAAACTCCAATAAATTAGGTGCACCAATTTGGATTTCAAATTCTAGAACCAAATTCGAATTCAAACAAAAGAGAAGAAATGAAAAACAAAATAGAAAAAGAAGAGAAGGGTGTAGGCCTCGCAAGCCGCCTCGGCCTGCTCGGCCCGCGCCAGCCAGCCAGCCCAACCGGCCTGCCGACCCTTCCCGTCTTCCCAGCGCGCGCGTGGCCCACGAGCCGGCCCAGCGCGACGCCCATGCCCGCGCACCCGTCTGCCTCGCTCGCAGCCACTGCCCGCTGGACCCCGCATGTCAGCCACCCCGCCTACAGTGTCGTCTTCCTCACCCACGCCTCAACCGCCTACGCGACCGTCGCCTGACAGCGATGGCAGGGCGGGCCAGGGGTCACGCCTCGGGCATGGCCTTGTCCCCTTGGCGCCGCGCCCACGCAACCACACACGGCCGTTGGATGAGATGCACGCCTCTGATCCCCCTCAATCTCCAGCCGTCGAACGTCGGGCTCCATGGCCGAGCTCGGCTATAAGAGCCCCGATCCCGGTTGCCCTAGCGCTCGTCCCATCACCCCACCGCCACTTGGTGGTCAACCACTTCGCACCGAGAGTAGAAGGCTGAGGAGGAGTTCGAGAGAGGAGAACGGAGCCACTGCCGGGAGGAGGACCGGGAGCACACCGGAGTTCGGAGCATCGCCGTGGATCAAGCCGGAGCAGACAACACTGCACGGCACTGCTTCCGGAGCTACACGGCCGCAACTCGTCACTGCACCGCCATCCTCTCTTCCACAGCACCCACGGTGAGCCCCCGATTCTTCCCCTGCTCGCCGCCGGATCTTGCTACTTCGGCCATGGCGCTCCATACCATGAGCGCGTAGGCCAAGGCCATCCCCAGTCTCTAGGCATGCAAGCACAGCACACTCCCGCGCACGTCGCGACCATCCCTGAGTCTTTGGATGCTGTAGACCTCTCCAAGTCACACGGACGCCGTAGCCGAGCACGCATGTCATGATCACGACGTTGCTGCCATGGCGCAGCCACCAGTCCGAGCACCGGATCACCGTCTGAGCACCGGATCACCAGTCCGAGCACCAGACCACCGGTCCGAGCACCAGACCACCGGTCTGAGCACCCGACCACTGGTCCAAGCACCAGACCACTGGCCAGAGCACCAACCACCGTGGCCAGTACTGCTGGGAGCGCCTGGCGCCTCCTTGACTCGCCCGTCCTGTTCGCTGAAGCCACGGGTAACTCACGCGCATGTCGTGACCACCCCGCTGGAGCCCCATAGTCACCCGTGTGCCTCACCGTCGTCACTACGTCGCCGTGGCCGCCGGGATGTCCCTACGGCCACAGGAGAACCCGAGCCTCGCCTTGAGCCTGGACATCCTCGCCGCGTCCCCACGAATCCGTAGAAGCATACACACTCCCCACTGTGACGCCCCTCCGAGGACATAGCCCCCACACCGACGCCGCCGACGTGATCGGAAGACCGCCGCCATGGCCAAAGCCACCGGAGGTCCTGGAGGACCCCTCGACCTACCCAACATGCCCGCTGGAGCATTGTGACGCCCACGCGTGCCACAGAACCGGCCAATGTCGCTGCACCCGCGCCATTCCCGCACGCCGGTTGTGCTCGAGCCGCCGTTCGCCGTGACCAGTGACTTAGGAAGCACCATCCGTCACCCTGACCCCACCGTTGCAGTCGCCATGACGCGGGGAGGCTTTTCCCCACCTCAATTGGATGCCTGAGCTGTTGCAGGAGCTCGCCGATGAGCACGTCACCGACGGGAGCGCGCCGTGGAAGAAACAGAGGGGAAGGGGCGAGTTGAGCAGCGCAGCCCTGCACCCGGTGCACATGAGCCGAGCCGAGGGGAAATGGCAATGGACTCGGTCCACCATGGACCCTGCCTTGGGTCCATGGACCGTGAACTTGGGTCCACCGTGAGCCACGCTCACGCCCATAGCCAGGAAACGAAGCCCAGTAAGAGCCCAACTGCGCCATGTGGCAGCGCCACAGCATGCCACGTGTTCAGCCCAGGCCGGCCCAGACCGGCCCAACCCGAAGCCCATTTGAGACCCGGCCGTATTGACCGTTGACTGGTCAACGTTAACCGTTGACCTGGCCCCGCATGTCAGTGACACGGACACTCTGGACCCACACGTCAGATGCTGACGTCATGATGACATCACGCGGGACCCACATGTCAGTGACCCAATAGCCTTTGGCCCCACCTGTCGGAACTGATGACGTTGATGACGTCATGCTGACGTCAGCTGGAACCCACCTGTCAGCTCGGAACCGTGATGCTGACGTCAGCAAGCCACGTGGACCAACCACAGCATGACACGTGTCAGCCTAGGAATAATTCAGTCTTTTTCCATTTTCAGAAATGGATTTAATCTTCGGAAATTCATAACTAATTCATACGACCTCAGGAAAATACGAAACCAGGACCAAAATTCATCTACAGGGATGACTACACTGAAGGTGCCACATCCCACCCAATCTCGTAGCACCTATTACGCATGGCTAAAATAGAAATGCTAGTGCTTTACCTCATTGTCGTGATCACACTATGGTAGAACTTGCATGGTAGTATGCTTTCTTGATGGCCTTTACCTTGACGCAACCTTATCCCTGCTCACCCTGCTATTAGGCTAGTCACACGCTTGCTATTATATTTCATTGCTTATTACTTCTACTACGCTTGCACTACATTGATGCGTGGTGGATACTGGTGATATCTGGACCATGGGGAGAGTGTTGCGTGTGTGACTTGGGTGCGTGGAGGGTGAGGGTTGTGTCGACCAAGTTGGAGTATACGACGAGCCTGGGGCAAGTCTTGCCGTGGGGTGCTACCTGGGCACCCCTGGAATGGATACCTGTGGTGGGTAAATAGTATATGAGGTGGTCCTGGGTGTGAACCTATGATGGGAGGAGCCCGGGATGGAGGTGCTGTGGTGGCACGATAAATGGAAACCCTAATGAAGACATTCTGGCTTGGTCACCCCTAAGGACTTACTAGTACTCAGATTCACCAGGAAGCCTTACGTACCACTCGCCCTATATGGTGCGGGACGGCCGGACTACTTGGTAGGATATTGCCACTACTGCTAGGTTGATAGCGGACAGTGCGAGGGAGGTACGGGGTGTGGAGGATCCCCCACACCCTTCTGAGACTTTATGGAGACCTTGTGGACCCGGTTCATGACTCACAGTTTCAGCCACCCCAGACTAGACTTGGGGTGTACCAGGGCTGAATGGTAGAGTGGCATTATCCTAGGCTAGCAAGCGGCCGGAATCAGCCCAGTTGACGACGGTCAACGAGGAAGGCGGATCTTGTGGTTATGTAAAACCTCTACAGAGTGTATGGTTGATCGATCGATACATGTGCCGACTTGTCGGCTATGGACCTTTCCTGGGTTTCGCTTAAACTAGATAGAGAGATGAGTCCTTCTCTTCTCCCCCCTGGAAGTGAGTGTTCGGTCGTAGCCAGGGGCTACGGGCCTTGAGACAGTGCCGAGAGGGAGTTGGCCTGTCGACTGAGCGATGGTATGGTATGGTATGGTGATGGTGTGGAGATGGTGGTATGTCGATCCCCGGGATCGAAACCTGGCTCTGGAATGGGAATGAGTGGAATATGTGTGGGGATGGTGTTAAAACTTGACTATACTTTTAGATACTTGATATGCCAATACATAGGAAACCCCAGCCTTATAGGTTCCTTTGATTATATCCAACTTGCATCCAATTTCCACAAAGCAATGCTCATAGGGTTGGGAGTGGCCAGTACAAATCATACTGATAAATTTTGGCACACAGGTTCTGCTGAGGAGTATAGCTCCGAGGAGTTTGACGGTTGAGGGATTCGTGCCTACGCTCGAGTTTGGCGATCTTATCTTCAAGATGTTCTGAATGAATGCTACTTTTTGATTCTGCCAATGCGGCGATGTAATAAATTATGTAATTCCGCACTATTTGTACTCTGATATTATCATTGTATGGATGTGATATTCGACTAGAATTTGGGTAATATGATCTACAACGGTCTTATTACACTACGACGCTGTGGTTTTCCCTTCGCGGAAAAACGGGGTCGTTTCACCTTGACTCCATAGAAAGACAGTGCATAGTCCAGAATATCCTTTGAAGGCAGAACAACATCATGGAAAGGACCCTGTTAGGAAAAATATATCCAATTTAGGGTAACTGTATTTTCTACTACAACAGTACAAAACTATACAATGGGAAAAACTGTCACAGGGATTGGAAACTGGCTTGTATGAAGTACTTACATTCCTAGCAAACAACTGGCCAATTTTTGCAACCCTCCTGTCATGATGACGACGATCAATCTTTATATCATCAAGCCCTGATCGTATGTCTTTTGTCTTCTCATGCAAGCTAATATGGATAGTAGCCAAATAGTCACTCATAAGACCTTACACCTTAGAATTCATTCTCATGAACATTGAGAGAAAATTTCTCAAATGAACCCATTGCCAAATCCCACTGGACTAAAGCACACTGCAGGGAGCTAATTGCTTCCTGCACAAGTGAATATGTATTACTGCTCTCCAAATTCTGTACGACCTTGCTGCTAAAGTCCAGTACACGAATGCCATAATTGTTCTCTAGATGCTTATAAGCCATCGCAATAGCACTAGCTTCAGCTTGAGCAGGATTCAGGAAGGGTTCACCGTGAACAACTGAATCATTGACACGCTCTCCGTTAGCGGTAGTCAAATTGGAAACATCAAGTTTAATAGAAAACTTGACACCAGCATCACCACAGTCAACTTCAGAAAATACAGGACTTGCATGAGACCCTGAAAGTCCCATGACCATATCAAGTAGTGTCCTCCGATCAAACCTAACAAACTGCTCCATACCTTGAGAAATACATAACTTCAAACAATGTATACCATACTTAATCTATGGAAAACAGATTACAACATTAAATTTAGCGTGCATTAACTTTGAATCAAGAGATATTTACAATTGTCTTACACTACAATGTACTTAATTATGTATTGCACTCCACGATAAAGTTACAACGTATTTACATATTTAATATAGTAGGGTTCATGAATTATTAAATCTATAAAGCATATATTGTAATTTAGCGATAATTAAGCCTTAATAGTGTCGAGAACAGTGAATGGGACAACCAATATTTGCCAGTAAAATCACGTGTGAAGGTTGGGCTTCCATTATGGCCAGTTTTCACCAAAAGCTCAAACTGCAATGCACTTAAACTGAACTTACCAAAGCATACATGTCGTTATTGACAAGATGAAGTGCAGCACTAACTAAACCCATGCATCCTTCCCTCTAAAGGAATTTTCCTGTTCTTGTAACTAAGAACTTCTTTTTGGGGGCTACTAGCTAACTATTACAAAAGTCTTAATCTCCAACTACCATCACAGTTTCAAGGAACAAAACATTAATAATGAAAACGATTAACACATATACAGTGTAAGCAAACAAGTGAAAAACTTACCGTGTAAGCAAACAAGTGAAAAATTATACCATGCTAAAACAAGTGTACCATACAGGTGATAATGTTAGGATATATAAATTGGTACTAATAAAAAGGGCATGTGAAACGGCACTACTAAAAAGGCCAATATGGAACTAAAAAAAGAGATTTCTAGAGACTGTGATGTAGGGGCATGACAGTTCATGACAGTATGATATAAAGTAGAAAGTAGTGTACTATGCAAAGTGAAAAATGACCTCAGAGAGAAACTTGAGTGGTTCATTGACGTTGACACCACCAGTACCAGACGAAAAGCCAATGTTGTTGCTCCTAGAATAAAACGATTCTGAACTACCAGATAAAGGCGCACCAGAGGATGACATGATGAAAGTAAAATCTACAAAATATAGATTGTTGGGGGAGCCCATACGGAGTATGGGCCAACTCCCCCTCGAAGAGGCCTGATGAAGGAATAATGATGGAGGCTGTCCCTAAAACGGCGGAGGCTCTATCCAAAACGGCGGAGGCTCTCCCCAAGACGGCGGAGGCCTAGCGCAAGAACAATGGCGGAGGCTCTCCCCAAGATGGCGGAGGCTAGCACAAGGATAATGGCGGAGGTTCTCCCCAAGACGGCAGAGGCTCTCCCCAAGATAGCAGAGGCTAGCACAAGGATAATGGCGGAGGTTCTCCCCAAGACGGCAGAGGCTCTCCCCAAGATGGCGGAGGCCTAGTACAAAAGGAACGATCAAGTCAGCAAGGCATATGTGAGGACAGTTGATGGGCCTCCAATGGGCGTCGGCTTAGGCCCAAGGTGAAGACATTGCGAGACGGTATGACGAGAACACCCCTGAGGTTAGACACTAGGGTTGGAATATTCCTGGAATGTACCGTAGCAGTTGAGGGGCACTGTTGTAAACTCTGCAAAGTGGTAGTTGAGTCCTATAAAAAGGGAACACTTGTAACTGTACAGGGGGGCTGGTGAATGAATGAATGAAACCCTAAGCCTTGTGAGTCTGTATTTGATCCTCATTCTCCCTTTAAGGCAGTGCCTCTGCCGAAGCTAGAGTCCGGAGCCTCGGCCAAAGTCGAAGGCCTCCGCCCCTTTCTTACTCCCACTTTGCCAAAGCCTACTGAATCCCTCGTTTAGCGACCTTCTAATCGGAGCCTCTGACAGATGATCTTGTCCGACAGGAGTGCGCCATGTTCAGGGACCTCCGCCCGTCCTAGGCGGAGGCCGGCCTCCGCCCATCTTAGGCGGAGCCCCCAACCTAAGACGAAGGCCTCCGCCCACTTCTCACTCATGTTAGAAACCGATGTTTCAATAGTGGTGCCCACCGTGCTCGGCACAAAATTTTTTGTAGAGCTAGAAGTTGGAGCCCTCGTCAGCATGCCTTCTCCGACCTACCTTCGTCGACGCACCTTCTTTGGCTTAGCCTTTGTTGCAACGACTTCATTAGCAGACTAGCAGTGAACCTCAAGGGACAGTAAGAACCTTTGGGCGAAGGTATGAGTGTACGACATACTTACACCTCCGTAAAGACTATCTGAGATCTTAAAAAAAACTTCACGGACCTTTTTTCCAAAAAAAAGAAGAAAACAAAGAAAAGAAGAAGAATTTTTAGCCGAAATCCTAAAGCCTTCGGCCGCTACTACTTAAAAAAGTTTCTACAAAGATTAGAAAGCCTTCAGAAATAAAAGCAGCACTACCCTCTGATTTCATCTTTGCTCACATTTTTATATTTTGATAACTCCGCACTCTGCTCTTATTTCTATTTTTGCTAATAACTTCGCAAAATCCAGTAAAAAGTTTTATGAGTCTGGATTTCGTAACCAGATCTTCTCATCATATTGATCATACAACCTCCGCTAGCCACTATGATGCCTTTACTCTGTTTATGAAAAGATGTGCAGAATTTATATAAGCCTTCAGAGATTTGGATCACACATATGCTACCTTTGCAACCTTGGCGATCCAAGGCATACACCATGAAGAGCTGCATCTGCAACTTTGCAGGAAAGGTCTCGTAACAGCATGTCAACGTTGCACCCTGCAAAGCTTGAAACTCAATGCTCCTCCAGAGGCGCGCATGTTGTCGGAGGTCGCGCAGAGCCACCAAACCGCGGCTCTGCATCGCACTAAGGCGAAGGCACATGACATGCACCTTCGGCCAGCAAGACATGGAGAAACGCCCTTGATTTGTCGACTCCACCATCTGTCGACACTAATGGTGCAGTGCGTGGAGGCCCCACCACCAGGATGATGGTTCCTCAGACTGTGCTTGCAGGACACTGTCGGTGACCCTGGCGCAGCCTCCGCCCCCGCTGCAAAGCTAACCAAGTGCCAATGTTACCTACGTGTGTGCAGGTAACCAGAGAAAGGCGCTCACGGACGGCGCGAGCACGCCGGTTCGCCCTCCGCTCGTAGGGGCGAAGACCCAAGCAAGAGGACGGCAATACTTTGCCCGCTGCCGGGATGGTGCTGGCGATCGACCTCTGGCCCAGCGCCGACCGTGCCCGCACGGAGGCTGCATCCTTCGCCGTGACTCCCAAACAACTCCGGCCTCGATCTACCGCCCATTCCACTGGCTGCCGGGATGGTACTGGCAAGGCCGTCGGCCTCCGGTGATCTGTCCCAACGATGACCGCCTCCCGATCCGGACCACCCGGCATCTGCTACACCTCCCGAGAGCGAAGGTCCCGGCTTTCCATCACCACTTGAGTGACGCGAAGGCAAGGTTGTTTTTTCATCTGCTCGACCATATGCATGAAGTGTGCAGTGCATCGACTGCTGGGCAAAGGCCACAACAATCATCGCTGTCAGCCTGACTGGTTAATCGGAATTCTGTTTGTCTCTGGAGTCTGACAGAGCTATCACATCAGGTTTACCTCTCGCCATTTGTGTTTTTATATTTGGCTCTTGGTGTATGTGTGTCTCCAACTCTCCATTCTCCTAGCAGTATACGGAGCAGTACACGGAGACATCTTTGGCAGCCTATGACTCTAGCCAGTTTTTGCCTTCGGCTCGTATCATGTTTGGCCCATCTATTTTGAGCATGAGCCTTCGAATGACCATGCAAAACTCCAATCAATGCTGCTGCCCAAAGATAAGTATGCTGCCCACCTTAATATTAGCCTTCGTACAAAAAAAAGTTCATATACATATACATGAGCTAACCTTCTTGAATTGAGATCGTCGTGTCCTTCGCGGGCACATGGGTCTTAAATGAGCAGCCCCACCTACGGAACCTCCGCACGCTAACCAGATTACCTTGCAAGCTTTTGTGCTATGTGTGCATGCGCAGCTTGTTCCTTGGCACTGCATTGGTCGAAGGCCGAACACACGCAGAAGGGCGAAGGTACAGCCAGGCGGGCCTCCGTCACGGACCTCCGCTCCCAGACTCCACACCAACCATGCCCGCGCGGAGGCTGCATCCTTCGCCACAACTCCGAAACAACTCCAACCACGTCAAGAAGTGAAGGGGGCCAACTGATTTTTATCCGCAGCTGCCGGCCCAACATGTTGGCAACGAAGGATTTGACCTCCGACACAAACCGCAGCTAAGTTGCTTAACTTTTCGCAACTTTGAATTCTTGGACTACAACACCAAAGGTATCAAAATAGCATAAGAGAATACTTTTCATCAGCTTATAATCCTAACAAAATTCGCCCTTGACATTTATTTTTACACATTCTTGGTCTAACCTTTGCCTCTCGAGGCAAATTTCGTAAACCAACCTTCATGTACAACTTGTCACCAATGTGACCAAAAAACTTGTTGTGGCCTTCGCCGCATCGAAAGCATGGCCTGAGTGGCTATACATGCTTGGCCCCGACTCGGCTAACTTAAAACAATTTTCAACTGTTATCGAATCTCTTTTTCAATAACATGCAGGTTACCAGCGCTGTAAGTATCTCTTATCCTCCCAAGCTAACCCCCTTAGAATATATTTCATTTGTTATATGCGCGTTTGCACCTCCTCAAGACAAATCAGTCAGTACTCCTCATCAGGCAATTCTTCTCGTTAAGTGATCAGCCTTCGTCACATATCTGTCCAACAACTCTTTGAATCAGTCAGTCAGTGGTTCTCATGGAATATTCAACACTTATCAGAAAACTCAGTGATCCTCTATGAGTCAGTGAATATTCATCTATAAATGGCCTTCTCCAGTAAGTGGTATTCGATAGCCAACAACCTCCGCCGATTATTGGTCTTCATTATATGTCAGTGCACCTTATCATTGGTCCTCCACAGCCTTCGCCACGTATTGGCCTTCATTAGTCAATAACCTTCGTCAGCCTTTGGCCTTCGTCAGTTTGAGCCTCCGTCAATCATGGTCTTCGTTCATCAATTAGTGGACTTCACATATTATTGGTTTTAGGCGGCCTACATCAGTCATAGGCCTTCGACAGAGAGCAAACTCTATCAGTCAGTGGCCTTCGTCAGTTAGTTGGTTTCCATCAACATTACACCTTCGGCAGTGACTAAACCTTTGAGCCCTCTAACGCTAACACTTTCCCTCATTTTTGCAGGTGGCGTTGTTCAATTTCTTCCTTAAAGTATTTATAATATATCAATATGCATCAACCCAATGTTATTTTGTCTAACCTTCGTAGGGAACTGATTACTTATATATTCAATACTAGTTACATCCATACCCGTGCAGGTCCTCAAATGGCAGCCTTCGCAAGCTATCTGAACTATAACCCTCTCATATAATGCAGAGCTTATCTTTTATTCAAACTTTACCATCATTTTTGCAGGATGCATAATAACTTTACACCTTTTTAAATATTTTTGCGCAAATGCTATCATTCTCATCATCGCATACATATATTGCGTAAGTACATTGCAATGCATGACTCAAAGGCGGAAGAAGTCCCGAAACAACACGGGCACCAGGTCACGAAGCTAAGGTTGTCGTGCCGAGAATACACGGGCGCCATGACTCTATGCATCAAAATCCTAGAAGAAGTCCCGAAACAACACGGGCACCAGGTCACGAAGCTAAGGCTGTCGTGCCGAGAATGCACGGGTGCCGTGACTCTATGCATCAAATCCTAGAAGAAGTCCTAAACCAACACGGGCACCAGGTCACGAAGCTAAGGCTCTCGTGCTACCTTCACGTATCATATAAATGACTAACCATCTTTTGCAGCTAGTGGGAAAGCCAGTGCCTTTCTGGGTGTCGAAAGACTTGCAAAGCAAGCCGATATTCGATGAAGCTTTAATGCCCAACCTAAGTCCCTAAAAATGCAGGAGATCAACTCAGTTGCATTTTTACGACTTCTCCGACCTTCGACACGCGGCGTCGGTGTCTATGTCGGTAGTGCCTTCGCCAAGCTCTTCAGCATGAGGGGCTCCGCTACCATCTTCGGTAAATTCACCAATATCGCCTCCGCCAAAACACCTTTTTCTTAGGAGGGCCTTCGCCAAGCAGCTTTGCAGGAGGACCTTCAGCAAAACCATGATAACTAGCCTCCGCCAACACGACGGCATGAGGGGCTTCATCGACACCTTCATCGTGTACAACAACATCGCCTCTGTCAAACAACTTTTGCAATATGGCTCAAGAACCTCCATTGACACCTTCGACACCAAGTTCTACAACACCTTCGTCGACATCTACATCGGCAAACTTGCTTCTGAACACCTAATTCCACTACTACAACTGCGTCGCCTACACCAAGCGTCACTAAGGACCTGGTCACGAGCACTAGCCAAGAGGGGCTAGGGAAGCACGCGGAGGACCAGCTTCTCCGGGGCATCAAGTCTTTTTGCCTGGTGCTCGTGAGCAACGGTTTGAAGGTCTCACAACAACCTTCTACCTCGACTACTACGACTACATCGACTACACTAATCATGGCTAAAAACTCGGCCACAAACACCAGCCAAGAGGGGCTAGGGGAGTGCACCAGAGGACCAACCACTCAGGAGCGTGAGGTCTTTTGTCTGGCGCTCGTGAGCGAAGATTTATTTGAAGACCTCCACCCAAAGAAGGATCAGAGATAAAGACCTCCGCCTGAAGAAAAGACGAAGACCTCCACCCAAAGAAGGATCGGAGATGAAGACCTCCGCCTGAAGAAAAGATGAAGACCTCCACCCAAAGAAGGATCGGAGATGAAGACCTCCGCCTAAAGAAAAGACAAAGACCTCCACCCAAAGAAGGATCGGAGATGAGGACCTCCACCCGAAGAAAAGTCGAAGGCCTATGGAGGCCAGCACGCCAAGACGATACTAGACTCGGGGGTGAAGACCTCGGAGATGAACACCTGCGAAGGCCTTGGAAGCAAAGACCTGTGCATCATGAAGGCACTAGAGGCGAAGACCCTAGAGATGAAGACCTAGGAAGGCCTCGGAGGTGGAGACCCACACGCCGAGGTGACACCAGAGGCAGAAGACCCAAAGGCGATTGAAGACCCCTGCACCGAGAAGACATGGAGACGAAGGCCCGTACATCAAGCCTTGGAGACACACCTGCGCGCCAAAAAGACATCAGAAGCAAAGGCCTCAAGGATATAGACCTACGCATCGTGAAGGTCCTAGAAATGAAGACCAGAGCACTGAGCGAAGCCGATGAACCATGCTATAGAAGCAGCAGAAGGAGCCGAAGGCCATAGATGAAGAAATCTAGAAGATAAAGGCACCCAGAGCTAAAAGCCTAAGGAATTAGTGCATGTATAGGTTAGAGTCATGCGCGTGCTCTTTTCTCCATGCCATTTTTTCCCACAGGGTTTTTGGGATGGAGTTTTTAGCGAGGCGCGCATGAACGGGTTGCGGAGGGCAATCCTCACAACCAAGATCTCGGTTGTATAGTGCCTCTTCTTGTATGAACATCTACTAGATCATGTAATACCATGCATAACCTAGTAGCTAAGGGGCTACTGTTGGGGGAGCACATACGGAGTATGGGCCAACTCCCCCTCGAAGAGGCCTGATGAAGGAATAATGACGGAGGCTGTCCCTAAAACGGCAGAGGCTCTATCCAAAACGGCGGAGGCTCTCCCCAAGACGGCGGAGGCCTAGCACAAGAACAATGGCGGAGGCTAGCACAAGGATAATGGCGGAGGTTCTCCCCAAGACGGCAGAAGCTCTCCCCAAGATGGCGGAGGCCTAGTACAAAGATGACGGAGGAGTTTCTACCCAGGACAGCGGAGGCCTAGCGCAGTGATCATGGCGAAGGTGTTCCCCAAGGCGGCGGAGGCCCATCAAGGAACGATCAAGTCAGCAAGGCATACGTGAGGACAGTTGATGGGCCTCCAATGGGCGTTGGCTTAGGCCCAAGGTGAAGACATTGCGAGACGATATGACGAGAACACCCCTGAGGTTAGACACTAGGGCTGGAATATTCCTGAAATGTACCGTAGCAGTTGAGGGGCACTGTTGTAAACTCTGCAAAGTGGTAGTTGAGTCCTATAAAAAGGGAACACTTGTAACTGTACAGGGGGGCTGGTGAATGAATGAATGAAACCCTAAGCCTTGTGAGTCTGTATTTGATCCTCATTCTCTCTTTCAGGCAGTGCCTCTGCCGAAGCTAGAGTCCGGAGCCTCGGCCAAAGTCGAAGGCCTCCGCCCCTTTCTTACTCCCACTTTGCCAAAGCCTACTGAATCCCTCGTTTAGCGACCTTCTACTCGGAGCCTCTGATGGATGATCTTGTTCGACAGGAGTGCGCCGCGTTCAGGGACCTCCGCCCGTCCTAGGCGGAGGCCGGCCTCCGCCCATCTTAGGCAGAGCCCCCAACCTAAGACGAAGGCCTCCGCCCACTTCTCACTCTTGTTAGAAACCAATGTTTCAACATGGATTATGTAGTTGAAATTAGAACAATGGTCTTTGAAACAAAAAGGGAGGAAGCTTTGCAAAGGCGGATGGAAAAAGAACACGGGAATTGACCACAAGCAGGAGGGAATGGGCGAGAATGGAGAAGAACGAACACGAAGTGGGGAGGCTGGGTCCGTGGCCAACTCTAAAGCGCGGTACTAAAAGATGTGTGTAACAACGGCGGAATATAAAATTCAGGAAATGAACAATACCATGTACTCTAGCAATTTTGAACTAGTAAATAAAAAAAAGGTTAGGTATGGTGAACAGTGAACAACATGACGACCAAAGAAATATACGGAGTAACATTCCAACGTATATTGAACTATTAGAAGAGATAAGTATCAAATAATTTAGTTAAAAAATCAGCTGCAAAAATGATCCTAACGACGGACATAAAAAGATGAATCAATAAAACATTAGGCTACTGTCGACGGATGTCCACTGTCAACTATCTAGTGGTTTGAATACATGGAAAACTAAAAAGAAGGGTGAGTAGTGTAAAAACTCATATTGTACGTGGATACAACGGTTCCTTATGTAGCACAATTCATATACTAGTAGTACGAATAATTTGGTACAACTGCATGTACACGCACGTCGTCTGCAAAAAGTTGGCCCATAGTTCAGGGCTAGTGCTATGTCAAGTCAATCATGAAAGCGGAGCAAGCTACATAGCGGTATGGCCTATTAGCTAACCAAGAGCAACGGCAAAATCAGGATGACGAAATGACGATGCTCTCACAGCTGCAAGCGCCTTAATGCCTTCAGTAATGGCACGCTCCTTCTCTTGAACCTTAGCTCTGTCAAGACCTAAAATGTGCTCATAGTACTGAATAATTTGATTAACTCTGATAGACATCCTCCTAGATCCAAATAGCGCAAGCAGTGTCGCTGTCCTATGGGGGGAATGCACAGAAAACCAAGATGAGATCTAGCGAAAACAAAATTGAAGGGCAGAGTATGGATGACTTACCCCCTTATAACACTTGATGAAATAGCGGCAACGGTTGTGAGGTGTCCCGGCACTACGGACAACAGAAGGAGCGGCGCAAGCACAATGGAGAAATGGGTGATTCACGCATCGTCCTGTGAGAAGGAAGAGCTGGGGGCTGAGCCATTGGAACAAGAAGGAAGCAAGGAACGATGGCTCCTATCAGAAAAGGATGGGAACATAATAGAGTAGCACTCAACCATACTTAAAAGAACCTGCCAACAGGTAGATGCTATGAAATTGAACAATAAATGCCAGCAGTGAAAAGAAGTTACTAACAAAAAAAAGACGGCAAAAATTGAAATTTTCGACTTATAAAACAGTGCTTGTGAAGAGGTGGCTACAAAATACTATACAATAAAATGAATTAAACAATTACTAAAAACAAAAGTAAAAAGATGATGAAACTTGGTCCGTGCCCACGCCGGCACAGCAAGAAAATGGCACGTAGAAACTTCTACAGCTACTCAACGAGATTTTCGACCATTTACTATCCTATGTATCGTTTAATTTTTGAATATATTATGAAAATAATCAAATTTTTCATTACAATAGTACAAACAATATATATACACATTTCATATAACGAGGAGAGACTGAAAACTAACAGATACAGCTTGAGGCCAGGGTTTAGCCGACACAACCCCAATGAATGCCAACGTGCCACTCGCCGTGCCACATCGCCGCTTGGGATGTAGAAAAGAATTAATGTGCCATATCGGCATGTCCCGACATGCATCCCGTGCATAGAGGTCACGAACAAAAGCTGCACGAAGCCAATGAACATTGTGCTGTGGGAGACTGGACGGGCCCAAGTCCGGCCTATACCACAAACCGAAAACTACTACTAGTTCATGTGATAGGGCCAACACGAAATAAATTCAACCAATCAATTAAAAATAAATAGTATGAAATAACTTCTTAAACTAAAGATCATTATAAGAATAAAATGTATAGAATATTTGGATTAGAAAATTCAACAAAGTAACATAAACAAAATTCAAATATTAGTGGGGTTTTATAAATATATGACAACATACACACCATATCCATGAACATAAAGACAACGTACCTTTTGATATGTAAATTCACACAACGCAAATAGTTTAAGAACATAGAAGTGGGAAAATAATATGAAAAGTACAAGAACAAGACGGATTCACAAACATACTATAAAACAAAACTAATAACAAAACCCTTTTGTGATATGGATGTGCTCAATTTTTTTGGATATATAAAAAGGTTTCAAATATAGTACACTGTATAATTAATGTAAAGATGGCACATTCAACATTGCAAATGATACATTATGTTATATACATTTAACGTAGGACGTCGACAGACCGAGCTACATGAAGGGCACGCATTTTGGGCCGTGCTTGCTCCGGCACGGCACAAAAATGGCACGTAGACAATACTACAACTACTAAATGAGATATTCAAGCATTTACTATACTATCTCATGTCTAGTTATTGAATAAGATTATGCAAATGATTAAAATTTTCGTTAGGCTGGTTCCAAGACGACCCGAAGGCGTGCGTCATGCCACACGCCGTGCTTCCGCTGAAGAAATGATTTAGCGTGCCCTATCAGCAAGGCACGACGTGCAACACATGCCTAAAGGCCACGGCTAAAAGTTGCACGAAGCACGTTGAGGGCCATGGCATGGCGTCCAGGCGTGGCCCAAGTCCTAACTCTACAACAAAACGGAAAATTGCACCTAGTTCATCGGATAGGGCAAAGAAGAATGAAATTCATCAACTCAATTAAAAAATAAATATTACAAAATACACGGCACGACGTGCATCACGTGCCTAGAGGGCACGACCAACGAGTTGGACGGAGCCCGTGAGGGCCGTGCCTTGGCAGCTTGCCGGGGCCCAAGTGCCACCGCTACCACAAAGCGTATAACTGCAACTAGTTCATCTGATAGGACCAACACGAATTAATTTCCACAACTCAATTTAAAAATAAATAATACAAAATAACTTCTTTTTAAAAATAAAAAACATCCTAAGAATAAAATATACATATTAAATTGATTAGGAAATTCTACAAAATAACATGTACAAAATTCATATATTGGAGGCATTTCATAAATACATAACAACATACACAAATATGCACGTATATAGATAAAACGTACTGACAAAAACTGACACAGCACAACTAATTTAAAAAAGAATATAGAAGTGGTAAATGATATGAAACTACAATAACAAGATGATGGTAAAACTAATAACAAAACAATTTTTGCATGTGGATGTACTAAAAAATGAAATTGTAAAAGGGTTTTAAATAGAGTACATAGTATAATTAATTTAAAGTTGGTACATTGAACAAAACAAATGGAACACGTAGCATTATATATAATTAAATGTATATAACGCTCCATTACTACGAGTTTATTTACTAATGAATGTATGGGCTAAAACCGGTAACCACTGAGCTGCCATTGATCAGTAGGCAGAAAAAAATAAAGATCATGAATCAACCGATTACTACTTGAAGAAAAAAAGAGGTAGGACAGGACCTCATGTCCTTTCTATCATGGAAGGTGGGGAGTAGGGGTAGGAGAGAATCTAGTGAGAGAAATTAAAGAAATCAAATAGAACAGAGCCATGGACCTACAGCCGACAAAGTTCTTCGTTCCAAACTCTCTATTCAACTGTCGCGGCTAAAAAACTACTAGCACAAGAACAAACCAGGAGGCACATCCACACTGAACATCTCTGGGAAGGAGACCATCTACGAATTGTTCTCTCAGGTCAGTGAACAGAATGCCTAATGTTTCTCTACATTACTACGTAAAAAGGGTGCAGAAAATAATGAGTGAATAGTTCATATTTAGGATGCCAATAACTCGAGGAGATGGGGATAGGTTGGGGATGGATGCTCAATAGATGAGCAGTGGATCTAGGGGTTCAACTGATGCGAGGGGACCAAGAGAAGAAGCGTAGCAAAGAACTGTGAAGGTAAATAAGAAAACAATCATTGCTAGCTTCCTAAATGTTTCTGATTTAAGCAGCGGTCTTCATTCTAGATGAGATTACATCTAAACTAGATGTAGGTCCCAGATTGCATACAAACATAATGTCTTAAAAGATTCAGAGTGTTATGTCCTAAATCTAAACGAGTCAACTTTGGATTAGTTTGCTAAAAGATTAATGGCAAAACACATAAACAATAGATAAATAAATGAATAAATTCTATGGATAAAACAAAAGACAGTGTGGGTGTGAACAAAAACAATAATGTCGTGTAGGCCAGAATAAGAATATATATGTTTCAATGACAATGAAAGAATGTTATGTGCATAATTTGTTAGAACTGAAAAGATAATTTTGCATTTTTGGTACTTTTTATAGGTTCATAGTGGGTTCAGAATAAACCCTTTAGTAGAAATCCTTTCTAACTTGACTGAGGAAAAAGAGAGAATTATAAGGAAAATGATGTTTGATGGACTTTTGCAACTACCTAAAGGAGAGGGGGATTCTGAGAGGCCATTCAAACTACAGTTCTCTTTTTGGTTGCTGACGAACTTAGACTCTACTACTGGAACTCTTCAGCTAGGAGATCATGGAAGCATTCCAATAAAAGATGCAGATGTTAATTTTGTTATGGGTTTACTATGGACTGGTGAGGAGTTGGCTGTACATGACCCTTCAAAACTGGACCGGAACAAGAATATTATAAGGAAAAAACTGGTATTAGATGCGAATGATGAACTTGATCTTGACAGCATTAAAAAGGTTCTTCAGTGGGATATATCCAATGATAAGGATGAAGCACTTCAAGATGCATACATGATAGCTATGGTGATATATGCAGTTAGCTATTTCATAGCACCAAGGGGCAGGCCACCAAAAATCAACATAGATATATTTGACTCAATCACTGAACCAAAACGTATATTGAACCTGAACTGGTCATCCTATGTATTGAAGACACTCAAAGAAAGTAGTTCCAAGATTAAGGCTGACATGCTAGCTGGGAAATCATCAGTTTGCTTGGATGGCTGTTTGTTATTCCTTTAGGTACAACAATATACTAGAAAAACATAATAGTTACTTTACCTGCAATGAAACATTTTTCTGACAATTACCTATTTTCAGATTGTGTACTTGGGCAATATCAAGATCAGTCATTGTATTACAACTGAATGCAAAGTGCCAAGAGTAGGTGACTTCGGATATGAAAAATTGAAGAAATTAATCATAATGGACAAATTTAGGAGTGGCCTGGGAGATGGACAACCATATGGAAGATTTGAGGTTAGAAACAGAAACATCGTGACCATAATGTATCAAAAAATATTTTTGCAGATGGTTGTTTACATAGATGTTTGTTTGTTCACAGATAATACCTGACTCAGAGAGCTATTATACGCGTGGGCTTTTATTTCAGAAATTCACCAAACAAAATAGCAAAAAAAGAAGAAGCCCCAACATCAAAACTCGACATTGACTAGGTATGTAAAATAGTATATAAGAACATATATTTATTCCACCTGATGAAAGAATGCTTGTCATTTTTTAATACGTTTCTAGATAATATTGAAGGTAATTGAGTATATAGATCAGCAGAACTCAGATCACAAAAGAAGAATCAGGAACTCTGCAATGGACTTCGCAGATAAACTATGTAGTTCTAGTGACAAGCACTGTGATGAAGTGAAAGCATATGTTTTGAAAAGGATGTCATCAAAATTGAGCAGAGATAAAGATAAAGAAAATGAAGAAAAGGATACAACTGAGCAATGTTCAAAAGGTAATCAGCATCAAAGTAAAATTTTAATCATTGACACATATATGATTTCTCTAACTATAAATTTAAAGTCTGCTATCCTAAGATTCTATTTTGGATCATATTTCTTCTGTAGACAACTTAAAGAGTTCAGCGAGAGAGCGAACAAGACAAAAAAACAACAAAAGGAACAGAAGGATATGCAGGAGAACCAGGCATTGTTTTCCTAAACGCTAAACGGTAAACAGTCGGTCACCTACCGTTTAGCCATTATTCGGGCAAAACGTTCCATTAAACGAGCTAAACGGCCAATTAAACGGAGTAAATGAGTGATTAAACGGAAACGGCGCACCACTGTGTAGCGTTTACACGGTGTGTAAATGGGCTAAACGACCGTTTAGGCGAACAGTTCAACCAGGTGAAGTACACACAGACAGAAATTAGATGAAACAAAGAATCCTGAAAATGATATGTTCAATCCTAATCACACTTGTGGCAAAAATAACAGATAAATTATCAAAGGATAAAGCTGAAAATAGCAGGAAGGAAGGATTACATCCTGAAATTATTGACCAAACAGGTAAAACAACGTATTATTTTTAATTTCTGGATTTTAATGGACATGGAAAATTATAAAAAACTGATGGTTCTATTGGCCACATCATTTGTGCAGGGCATGATGATTTTGATGAACAAGAGGGAGGAAAGGACAATGCAATTCCAACAGGTAGTATATTCTGAGGAAACATATACTTAAAAATTTGATTTCCTAGTGATGTATTAGAAAAGTACATAACTACCTGCTGGATTAAATTTAATCTTAAGAACAAAACAAAGGACTAAGAAAAATATTAATGTTCATATGGACCAGTTATAGTGTATAGAAGATCAATAATAGGCAATTCGAACAAGATGATTCCCGTTTAGTATATGTAATACTGATTCTGAAATTGTAAAACTATTAAAACTTACACTTTAGAAATAATGTGGGTGTGCAAACGGGAATAAATTTAAATGCTGGATGCCTAAACCAGCGCCGTGGGACTAAGAGAGCTGCAAACAGGATCCCAAAAGGTGGCAACTATCTGAAAATAAAATAGCACGATTACTTGTGCAGGAAATGTAATAAGATTGAATCTTCTTGCAGCTATAGCCAAAAGATTGTTCACGGGTGCGGGTGGGAGCGGAAAAAGTCAGGGAGCGGAAGGTCATCCAGAAGTAAGAAATGATTATTTCAAAATATCCAGCAAGGCGCATGAGAAAGGTATAACTAATTTCATAGTTTGCCTAAAACCTGACTGAAATAAGATTAAACTGAAAGAAAACTATTAGCTTTGTTAACATAAAAATAATATATAGGTGTTGAGGTGGATACAAGGACTCATAGTGAGGGACAACCGAAGAGACAAGGAAGAACAAAGCACGCTGCTAAAAGGAAAGGGATAGGTAAAAACATAGCAATATGTCAATTACATAACTGGATATCAAAATAACTTTGCATACAACGTGCAGCTAAGAAGCAGAATGTCACATACAACGAAGAGGTTAGTACATCAACTGATGGTGGAGAGCTCGAATCAAGTACTAGCAAACATGGCAACTAGGTGACTGATAAGGAATATGTAACTACTACTGTGCAAGATCAACTCATGAAATCAGAGTGTTATGCATAATTTGTATTGCAATAATTTGATTCCAAAACAAACTATGATGAATCAATATCTCATTACAATTGATTAGCTAGGGGTACCAGATCAAAGGTTTTAGTAGAAAGATGCGGTAACAATTATAAGTTACATAAACGAAATAGACGAGACTAAATAGTGAAATAAATTGAAGATAGGAATTTAGTTTGTCAGAAAAGCAAATAGAAGAATACCATATGTATAGCAAGTATTGCCAAATGAGAATACAATAAAAAGCACTCTGATACGTTGTAAATCTAGCTAAGATTTGGTACCGTGGTAGACTTCATAGGGGTGAGTTCTACAGTACTAGCACACCTACTATAGTAGGAATGAAGGTAGTGACGCGTCTCCCATCCATCCATTCCTACGAAGTACATGGCCATCATGAAGTGGGTGAGGGTTAGGGACATGCATAGCCTGTACAAATGAGATTGAAAATGGAACACTGCATTTGGTACCGTGCGTCCAAATTTTGAATTTCAGGTTTGGGAGGGAAAGTAAGGCAACTACACAAACAACAACACTATTTCTGAGGACGCAGGTCGACCTTGGAAGGCATTGTGTCCAGAACTACTAGCATAAGCTTGGAAAAGCCCTGCTATTCCATACATGAGATGAAACCAAAATGTCTGACTACATCACCTCATCCAAAAACATTGAGTCAGCCATCTCATCGGCAGTCGACGACAGAGAAGGAGAAGCAGAGGTGATTTCCAGCGCCTGCAATGGAAACTATCGCCAAGATTTAGATCGCACGATGGGGTACTTGGCTGAAGATGAAGCTGGCTTATCATCGAGTGATGAACTCAGCGATGAAACCAATCAAGGCAAGGTTACAGAATCTGCAAAAGCTACGGGAACAAACCAGGTAAGTTTACTTTGATATGTTACATAACAATGAATCAGAAGAGTAAAGATTCACAGATGCAGACAGAATTGAGGAACACATTTATTACAGGATGAGATGGAACAAAGCATGGATCAGGAAGCAATGAATGATATTCCACCTGCGCAGCATAAGGCGAACAAGGTGTGCTCCACAACACTGAATTCAGTTTTGACATCCCCAACAAATCTATATACATGAAATTTGATGATCCGTTCGAAATAGGTCTATGTGTAGGATGAAGAACAACTTAAGGGACTAGGAGACACTGACGATCTAGTTGAAACAGGGGATGCGGATGAGAGCAACCAACAACAGCTGAATCAGCGGAACAGTGACACCAAGTCGACCAATCAACTCCCAATAGACCAAGAAGATTACACCGAGATGACTTCCAACATGAAGCGACGACGCACATACGCGTATGGGCGCTCAATGCATGCTCGACTGTAGGAATCCAACTACAACGACTGTGATTGTAGTTGGAGATTAAAACTTTTGTAATAGTTACCAAGTAGCCCTCAAAAGGAAGTTCTTGCTTACAAGAACAGAAAACTTCCTACATAGGGAAAGATGCATCGGTTTAGTTAGTGCTGCACTTCATCTGTGTCAAAAATGACATGTATGCTTTTGTAAGTTCAGTTTAAGAGCATTCATTTTGAGTTTTTGGTGAAAAAGAAAATTTTTCTTATTTGATACGGTAGAAAATCATAATAAAACAGTGAGAGATTAAAATCAAATACAAAATAGTTAAACATCATACTACAATCCATGGCTATGATGCATATAAACTACAATCCATACAAATCAAACTAATAAAAGAAAGAATACTAAAAACGGTAGTCTGGAATAAATCATAAATAAAAAAAGAACATAATTTTCAACAAAAGCAAGCAAAAAATGGCACATGTGCGGCTAAAATTAAAAATGAAGTTAAAAAGGAAAGCAAAAAAAAAGGATAGGACAAAAATAAAGTAAATAAAATGAGGGAATAAAATAAATACAACTTTCATGACAAACTACTAAGAAACATAAATTAGATAAGCATGGTAATAATATGATTTTAAAAAGAAACTATATGCACAGGTTGAAAAAAATAGCTAACCAAAATGGTTGATACAAAAGATGAAACAAAAAAATAGTGTTGCGGCAACCAAACAACGAAAAAAGGGATAACTGAGACAAACCCCAACTAAAATTTGAGTTAGCAAAAAAAATACAGCCACATACAAAAAATTAAATTGAAGCAAAAGAAATAAATGATAGGGAGAAAAGGATTTCTCTACTGTTCAACTAATGGTCCTTTGAACGAAGGCCCAACACCATAACCTAACGTACGAATGAAAAAGGAAGGGGCCGAGCAAAGGACACTCCAGCGGAGTACACCTACCAGCTGCCATACACTGTTCACCTATCTCATCCTCCAAAAACTATAGACCTACTGAAAGGGAGAACACCAGTGGCCAGTGTCCAAGAAGATGATTCAGACGGATGAGGAGAAAAAAGTATAGGAACCATAAATCCACAAGATTGGTGTCCCCTATCTTGACTGAATACCTAACTATTTCTCTGCTTCATTCAGTTGCATTTCCAGCTCAAAAATAAGGAAAGGGTGAGCTATCTAGAAAAACCAAATCCATGGAGCGGAGGAATTCATTAAACTAAGAAGCAGGCGCTGAAATTTTCTCTGGAGGAAGAACACCGAGGAACAGTGCGGGAAGCTTCAGCAAAATGGCAACTAGATATGGAGGCTAATTCTCTAATCAATCTATTGCGTTTAAGAAACAGTAGATTTGGTAAGGTGAATGTTAAAACTAAATAGATGAATTTTGTACTATTTCTACAATACAATAACAGGAACGGGTACTAGCTTTTAGAAAAGGGGTTGAAGCAAAATATGTGTCTGATGAAAACTTCCTGTCAGAGGCGAGAAAGTTAGAAACTACTAATTCGGTTCCAGAACAAAGAATAGGCACTGCATTCTCCATATCAAATCTGAATTCTATCTTAACAAGACTGGGATTGGAAAAGCAGGAAATAGTTAAAGCAATGGGGTTTGGAATGTTGCTGAAATTGTTACCACAAACCAAATTCCCAAGACAACTTCTTTCAGGGTACAGAGGAGAATGGACCATAGGACTGGAGAAATTGAATTTAGCAAGGGAAGGAAACTGATAGTTAATGAGTACGATGTGGAGCTTGTCCTTGGCATTCCTAGGAAAACTAGACCTGTAAATTGTAGCTTACAAATCTCTGAAATCGACGTCTCAAGAATAAAAAAATTATTGATGTTGAAGAATGAAGATGAAATAACGTTGGAAAATCTAGAAGATATAGGAACACGTGACTATGGAAGAAAATGAGCATCAGAGAGAGAGAGAGGCATTCAAGGTGGCTTTTTGTGTTATGTGCTGATGCTTATTTCTTGGAACCAAGGGGAGGGAAAGCTAGGATCAACCAGGAAATGTACAGGAACCTAGTTAACCCATCAATCATTAGCGAATTTAATTGGTGCGCATATGTGCTGCGTTGTTTGATTCAGTCATCAAGAAGAATTCAGCAATCAATATCATTTGGAAACTGTCACACCCAATTTTAAGGATAAAATTGAATGCATAAAACCCATGTGTGTCTAGGGATCAGTCACACACATAAGTCAACAAATTACTAAAGTATCATCACGGTGTATCTTACATAACAATTAATACCATTACATAGTCTTACACAACACAACGGAAAATAAAAGAAAGTAGCTCTCTCATAGTAGCTCCAACACAGGGAAGGTCAACTGGTTGACCACAAGCCTAAAAGTCCTCTGGAAACTCCTCATACTCATTGACATCTGTTACCCATCTAGGATTTTTATCCAAATATAGAAAGTAAACAAGCGTAAGTACTTCCCGTACTTAACAAGATAACATGGGGTTATGAAAGCTCAAAAAGGATGACTCTGGTTTACTGCGGTTAGCACTTTTATTAGGTCAGGACTTTATCATCAATTATTATCAAGTTATGCTTAAACCCAATTAAACCCACGTGATTAGATATCAGAATCAATTGTATCATATTATCATCATAGAACATCATAAATGAGCAACAATAAATAACCAGTTATTCTACGAGTTTTCCAGGCCGCTCGTGCCCGTGAGCACGACTGTTATAACAGTTTGTAACCCTCTATAGAGGTTGTGCACATTCACCGTGAGTCGTGATTCCCATATGCCCGGGTTAATTACTCCCATATTACTGCCAAGGTGAGCGGGCGGGGTACACTATGAAGCCATTTCATAGGTTTTTCTAACAAGTTAGGGCCACTAGGTTTCCTTGGTAGGCAGATGTAGGAACCCCCTTTCCTATGGCACAAATCATTCACGGCTATACACATAAGAACAGGGGCAGTCCTATACCCAATGTGGCAAGCCCCTTTTGCACTGTAAAGGTAACCTCTAACAAGCTAGAAGAGGTCCTATTACTGAGCTAAAGTCAGAGCCATATGACTCTCACGGTTGCACTATTAGTCCCAGCTTTTACCAACAGATAAGTCCTTATGGAGGGCTGAGAGCATCATGATCAAAAGTCATTTGCTCCTTCGCCCTATAATTCAGTTGTTTAAAAGCAAATTTTACCTTTTCGTTCCATAGAACCATTATTCATTATTTGGATCATGCACAGTTACATTGAGCGCTAGCAACTACCCATATGCATATAACCCGTAGGAGACAAGGGAACAGGATAATCAACCACTAGGATGTCCTTACGGGTATCAAAATTAGACACATGCAAATGAGTAATTAATAAGGGTGAATAGGACATCAAGGTAGATCCCATGCTATACTTGCCTTGGTTAGCAAACTCCTGCTGGTCCTGCTGGTCTCCGAAGAACTCTTGGTCTTCAACGTTCTCCTCACCGTCTGAACTCGACCAACAAAGCAACATACAAGCATTCCAAGGCATTCAAGCAAATCAAACAATCATATAGTTAGAACAGTACACTAGCAGTATAGAAAACAAGATAAAATGTTTATGAAAAGAATCTACGTCTCGCTACGATCACGTCAACTCGAAGTTCATGAAAAACAGAGCTAAAACACGAAAGTTATGAATTAAACGGGGTTTCCTATAGCAATTTATTTAATTAAACCTAACAAAAAATTTAAAAGTTGCAAACATGGTTAACAGTGGTACTAACACGTAGATTATGCAATTACAAAACTAACGCAATTTGAACGGGTCGATTCGGAGCTAAAACGACGATTTTATAAGCAAAACAATACAGTGACATTTCTTTAAATAGAATGAATTATTTCTGAATTTAAATAAAATCAATTTCAGAATAATTAAAATGGCCGAGGATTGCGGGTTCTATTTGGCAAAACCTGGGGTCTCTTTTGCAAAATGACCCGCGAAGGGGCATCGGCCATCAGTGGCCATTGATCAAGCATTGGATGGTTCAGATTAGAGCTGGAGGGAGAGAGAAGGAGGACGGCAGCCAAAACAGTGGCGGACACGACGGGGCGCCATGGCCGGCAATGTGGAGCTCGCCGGCGCGCTCGATTCGGGGCTACGGGCCACGGTTCGATGAACCGAGGGCACCGGGGAAGAGAGGGGGTGCAGGCGACCTCGGCCAGGCCGAGAATGCGGCCGGAGGACACAGCGGTGGCGGAGGTGGCCATGGCCAGCGGCGGGAAACTCCATGGCGCTCGTGGATTGGGCCCTAGAGGCCATTAAACTGGGAAATAACGGCACGAGGAGAAGGAGGGGAGCAAGTTGGTCTCACCATGGAGGAAAACGAGGACGGAGATGGCTCGGGGACGGCAGACCATGTGGAGGGGCGGACGGCGGACCTCGGCTTTCTTTGGTGCGATGGTTGCGGCTTCTGGGTGCTCGGCGAGTGCAAAAATGGAGCGGGGGAGGCAGCAGGGAGGGTGGCGATGGGTCTAGACCGCCTTTTGTAGAGCTCGGGGAGCGGGGGAGGACGCTCCCACGACGCGAGTGGGCGCGGACGACGGTTGCGGCCTTGACCGCGCGATGTGGGAGGTTGGAGACGGCGCCGACACGTGGGCCCAGGCCGTCAGCGGCAGAGGGAAGGGGGAGGGCACAGCGTCGGTGGTTCCGCCCGAGCTGGGCCAGCCCAGGAAGGAAACATGAGGAGGGGGAGAAGGGGAAGGGGGTGAGAGGGCCGGCGGGGAGAGTTGGGCCGGCGGGCCGGAATGAGGATGGGAGGGGAGAGAAATGAATTTCCTTTTTTTCCAATTCAAATTTCCAAATTCATTTCCAATTGATTTTTTATTCCTTTTAAGTTTAAATCAAAACCACTCAACATATTAAATAAAATGCTGCAGCATGAGTGCATCAACATATATCTATCCTTATGATTGATTTTAATTTCACAAAAAATATTATTTTCCTATGTTTTAATGCACACATAATTGCATAAATAAATCAAATTTACTATTTTTAAAAGATTGCAAGTTTTAGGGTGTTATAATACTACCCCCCTTAAGGTGAATCTCGTCCTCGAGATTTGGATGATTGCTTACTCAAACAGTTGGGGATAAGACTTTCGCAAATCCTCTTCTCTTTTCCAAGTAGCCTCATCCTTTGTATATCGATTCCACTGAACCTTGCACATTTTTATAACTCGGCTCCTTGTAACTCTTTCTGCCGTCTGTAAGATTTTTGTCGGATACTCTTCACATGTGAGATCTTCCTTAATAGCAAGTTCTTCTAAAGGAATCTAATCTTCTAGTACTCGCAAACACTTCTTTAATTGGGAAACATGAAACACATCATGCACACCTGACAAACTCTCAGGCAGTTCCAACTGATAGGCTACTTCTCCACGTCTCTCTAGGATCCTAAAAGGTCCAATATACCTCGGTGCCAACTTTCCCTTAATATTGAATCTTTTCACACTTCTCATTGGTGACACCTTCAAGTATACATAATCCCCAAGTTCGAAAGTCAGCTCTCTTCTACGAGTATCAGAGTAACTCTTCTATCGGGACTGAGCCACTCTCAAGTTGTCTCTAATCATTCTCACTTGTTCTTCTGCGTCTCTAAGGACATCAGGTCCAAACACTTGAGTTTCACCAGTCTGATTCTAGAACAAAGGCATTCTACATTTACGCCCATACAGTGCCTCAAAAGGTGACATCTTGAGACTCTTTTGGTAACTGTTGTTGTACGAGAACTCGGCATATGGTAGACTCTTATCCCAGCTTGTATCATATTGCAGTGCACATGCTCTCAACATATCTTCCAAAATCTAGTTGATCCTTTCAGTCTGTCCATCAGTTTGTGGGTGGTAAGCAGAACTAAAATTCAACTTTGTCCCCAAAGATCTTTGTACTTTCTACCAGAATTGCGATGTAAACTGAGTGCCTCTAGCAGACATAATTTTCTTGGGAACACCATGTAAGCACACTATCCTTTTCATGTACAACTCTGCTAGCCTTGCGCCCGTATAGGTAGTCTTGACTGGTAAAAAGTTTGCAACCTTGGTGAGTCAATCCACTATTACCCATATTGAATCATAACCTCTTTGAGTGCGGGGCAAACCTATGATAAAATCCATACCAACTTCTTCCCATTTCCATTCAGGAATCTTCATTGGTTGTAGCAACCCTGCAGGTCTTTGATGCTCAGCTTTCACTCTTTGACAAGTGTCACACAAAGCCACATACTCTGCCACATCTCTCTTCAAATCATACCACCAATACTTCTCTTTGAGATCCATATACATCTTGGTACTTCTGGGATGTATAGAATAAGCAGACTCATGTGCCTCTTGCAGAATTGCATTACGGATAGCCTTCACTTTAGGTACACATATCCTTTTCCCGAATCAAAGAGTACCATTCTCATCCATCCTGAATCCTGGTGCCTTTCCAAGCACTATATTCTCCGCTATCTCCTTAAGTTTTTCATCCTCTAATTGACCTTTGCGTATCTCTTGCTCAAAGGTAGGCTCTATCACCAATTCCATTGCATTAATGATAAAGCTCAAGTTGATATACTCCATTTCAGCACACAACTCTGCTGGCATAAATGTCATCCAAAGTCCATTAGCATAACTCTTTCTGCTAAGTGCATCAGCTATGACATTTGCTTTTCCTGGATGATAATGCACTTCCAAATCATAGTCCTTGATCAATTCTAACCAACAACGTTGTCTCAGATTTAGATCTAATTGGGTAAAGATATACTTCAAACTCTTGTGATCTGTATAGATATCACTCTTGTGCCCAATTAGATAATGTCTCCAGATTTTCAAAGCATGAACCACAGCTGCCAATTCCAAGTCATGAGTAGGGTCATGCTTCCTCAATTGTCTAGATGCATATGCCACCACTCTTCCTTCTTGCATAAGAACACATCCAAGGCCCAAATGAGATGCATCACAATATATAGAGAAATTCTTGCTTAAATCTGGCAAAATCAACACTGGAGCTATAGTCAATCTCTTCTTTAGCTCATCAAAGTTTGCCTGGCATTTATCAGACCATACAAATTTAGCATTCTTTTCCAATAGAGCTGTCATAGGCTTAGCAAGCTTAGAAAAACCTTCAATGAACCTCCTGTAGTATCCAGCCAATCCCAAAAAGCTACAAATCTCACTTACATTGGTCGGTGGTTTCCAATTCAATACATCTTGCACTTTGCCTAGATCCACTGCTATTCCACCATTGGAGACAACATGACCCAGAAAACAGACCTCCTTCAACCAAAACTCACACTTGCTCCGCTTAGCATACAACTTATGTTCTCTAAGCTTTTGCAAGACCAACCTTATATGTTCAGCATGTTCTTCTTCAGTTTTGGAGAATATTAGTATGTCATCAATGAATACCACCATAAATTTATCAAGAAACTCCATGAACACCTTATTCATCAGATACATAAAGTATGTAGGTGCATTGGTCAATCCAAAAGACATAACGGTTGTAACACCCTAAATTTTGCATATTTTTGAAAAAGGAGAAAAGTGATTAAATTTGCATTTTGTGGGAATTTAAATTTAGGAAATAATATTTTTATGAAATTAAAATCAAATATAAGGTTAGAAATTTTTTTTTATGCATTCATGCTGCTGCACATTTGTTTTTGTAATGATTGACTTTGACTAGAATTTGAATTGAAATAAAAATAAAATCATTTGAAAATGCTTTTGGAAAATCCAATTGAAAAAAAAACGAAAAGAAAAAAATTCTTTCTCCTTTTCCTTTCCTCGGTTTCGGCCCGCTGGCCTTTCTCCTTCCCGCGGCCCGTTCCCCTTCCCCTCTTCCTTTGCTGGGCCGGCCCACTCGGGCGGCAACCGTTGCCGCACGCCCTGTCCCGCTCGGCCTGCGCGGCCCAGCACCGCAGCTGAGCCGGTGGCCTTCCAGCAACCGCCGCGCCTCCCTTTCCTCCTTCAGCCGCTGACGCCCGGGCCCACACGTCAGTGCCGCCCCCTTCCTTCGGCAACCGCCCGCTCAAGCCGCTGCGCAACCGCGCCCACGTCGCGCGTCGTGGGAGTCCTCCCGTTGCCTCGGCCTCGTTAAAAGGCAGCCAAGCCCCCCCTCGCGCGCCCCCTGCTGCTCCGCTCCGTTTTCGCCTCGTCCCGGCCGAAACTGCCGCACGGAGGAGCCCCGCCGATCTCCGACCTCGCCGTCCGCGTCGCCGTCGTCTCCGAGCCGTCCCCACCTCCGTTTCTCGCCCGTGGTGAGCTCGCCGTGGCCCCCTCTCTCTCCCCATGCGATTCATTTTGCGTTTCGTGATTTGTATCGCCCAATCCGCAAGCGCCGTGAGCTCTTGGCCGTCGGCCATGGCGGCCGCCGCTCCAACCTTCTCCTCCGGCCGTCGTGATGGCCTGGGAGAGTTCCCCTCCTCCCCAGCTTTCTCCCGGTGCCTCCGGATTTCCGAACCGTGGCCCCTAGCCCCGGAACCGCGCGCGCCAGTGAGCTTCACGCCGCCGGCCATGGCTTGCCTCGCCGGAGTCACTGTTCCGGCCGGCCAAAACCCCCCAGGCTAATCCGAACCGTCCGATCTGGATCTAACGGCCGAAAATAGAAGATACCCCTTCGGGGGTAAAATTTCTAAAGAGCCCTCCTGTTTTCGCGTAATAGAACCCGCCGTCCTTAGCGTATTTCCTCGAGTACGCATTCTCGTTTTGAAAGCGTAAAGTTCACTGTTTAAGTCAAAAGTACGTTTTCAGTATTTACAGAAATGCCATTCGAATTGTTTCGCTTATAGAATTGTCGTTTTAACTCCGAATTGATCCATTCAAATCGCGTTAGCTTCGTAATTTCATAAGCTACATGTTGGAGCTACTGTTAGTCAAGTTTGGAACTTTTTAATTTCATGATTAGAATTAATTAAATATAGGGCTATTGGAAAACCCGTTTTAATCATAACTTTCGCATTGTAGCTCCGTTTTTCGTGAACTTCGCGTTGACGTGATCGTAACGAAACGTAGATTAGTTTTACAAACATTTTATTTTGATTTCAATACTGTTGGTGTGCTGTTCTAATGATAGGAGTGTTTGCTTTGCATGAATGCTTTTGGAATGTTGTATGTTGCCGTGTTGGACGCGTTCAGACGGTGAGGAAAACGTTGGAGACCAAGATCTCTTCGACGACCAGCAGGACCAGCACGAGTTTGTGAACCAAGGCAAGTATAACATGGGCCTTCCTTGTTGTCCTATTTCACTTTAAGCAATTACTCATTTGCATGTGTCTAAATTTGATACCCGTAAGGACATCCTAGTGATTGTTATCCTGTTTCTTGTCTCCTATGGGTTAAATGCATATGGGTAGATTGCTAGTGCTCTAACTGAACTTGATATACATATTGATGAATGATACTATGGAACAAAGTGAGTAACATGAATTATAACAACTGTTCCATAGGGCGAAAGTGCAAATGACCTTTGTTCATTTTGCTCCCGGCCCTCCATAAGGACTTATCTGTCGGCAAAAGCTGGGACTGACAGTGCAACCGGGAGAGTCATATGGCTCTGACTTTAGCTCAGTAATAGGATCTTTCCTAACTAGTTAGAGGTTACCTTTTTGGCGCAAATGGGGCTTGCCACTTTGGGTATAGGGCTGCCTCTATTCCTATGAGTATAGCCGCGATGGATTTGTGCCATAGGAAAGGGGGGGTCCCTACATCTGCCTGCCAAGGAAACCTAGCGGCCCTAACTTGTTAGGGAAACCTATGAAATGGCTTCATAGTGTACCCTGCCCGTTCACCTTGGAAGTGACATGGGAGTAATTAACCCGGGCATATGGGGATCACGGCTCGCGGTGAATGTGCACCACCTCTGCAGAGGGTAACAAACTGTTATAACAGCCGTGCTCATGGTTACGAGCGGCCCGGAAAACTCACAGAATAACTGGATACTTGATGATGATCAATTAAGTTGTTCAATGATGACATATGGTACACCGGACCTTGATATTTGTTCTCATGGGAATTAAATGGGAGCTTAAGCATAACTTGATAATGCTTGAGAATAAAAGTTTGACCCATTAAAAATGCTAACTGCAGTAAACCAGAGTCTATCCTTTTGAGCTTCATAACCCCATGTTAGCTTGCTAAGTACGGAATGTACTTACACTTGTTTATTTTCTTTCCTTGGATAAAAATCCCGGATGGGTAACAGATGACATCGGGTATGAGGATTTCCCGGAGGATTATTAGGCTTGTGGTCAACCAGTTGACCTTCCCTGTGATGACGGCCACGAGAGTGCATTCTATTTTATTATTCCGCTGTGATGTATGATACTAAGTTCTATTATAACTCTGATGTATGAGACACTGTGATGATACTATTGTAATTTGTCAGCTTGTGTGTGTGATTGATTCCTGGGCACACACGAGTTTTGTGCATTCAATTTTATCCTTAAAATTGGGTGTGACAAATTGGTATCAGAGCCGTGTTGACTGTAGGACGCAAGCCTAGTTAGAAAATGGTCGTATTAGCAGCTTTGCTCCTCTGGTTCCTTGCTTACTGGCTTATCCTTGTTATTTTATTAAAACATTTATGCTTTTCATACCTTAATCTATTATTTAAACTTGTTGATTCTAATTTCATCTCACTTTAAATCTATAGATGTCTCATAATCCGAAGACTGCTCGACTCAGCACCGCCGGTTATCGTGCCATGTTCACCCCGCGTGCCCCACCAGCGGAGAGGGAGATGGTGATCATCTCCGACGACGAGGAGATGGCTACACCGACGCCTACACCTACTCCTACACCAGTCGCTGTTCCCGTCTACCCTGTGGTAGCTACACCTGAGGAGTCGACGGCTACTTCTCCTACACCTGCACCCTCCCCAGCTGCCCCCGTGGAGGACGATGAGATTGGCTGGAAGTGCAAGTACTACTTCAAGCCAGCTCCAGAGACAGCCTACTACCACACTCTTCTCACCCACGTGCTGGACGACTACTTCCCCGACTTGCACGCCTCCATCAGCTATCACTGCGCCGAGTACAAGCACCCACTGGAGGCTACCTTCTGGAAGGTAGAGCTGGTGGTCACCGCATGGAATGATATCATCAATGGACATGAGGTGGAGACTGTCCACAGTGCCCCTGCCAGGAGAGCTCATGCTTTGGATGGCATGGAGGATGCGGCACAGAATGCCTACATCCACTACCATGGTCGTCGCTTCGAGGCCATGAGGGAGGATCCCTTCAGGTTCCTTCCTCGAAATGATCATGAGGGTGTTTGGCAGGTTTTGGCTCCACCAGAGAATGATCCCACTTTGGAGGCAACGGTGCAGCATGTCCACGCTATGCAGGGAGTGGATGATGAGGTCAAAGGAGAACTGCGTGCATCTCAGAGGGCGCAGAGACGTCTGCAGAAACAAGTGGATGAACTTCGAGCACAGCTGGGACAGCCCTCCATCTACAAGAAGAAGCGCCGTTCCTTCACCATGATTGACACCGCTCCATAGGTGTTAGGTGCCTTGAGCTAGATTATCACGTCGTTAGTTCGTGTCCTTATTTAGTCTTGTTGGTCTTGTGAACTTGGTTGATTAGATGTTTGATTTGTGAACTTGGTTGAGTTGGTATTTTGCTTGATTGCTGGAAGTTTGTGGGCATGTCCACAACTTCTTTAGACTGAAACTTTAAATTTTTAGAATGAAATCTTAATGCAGAAGTATCACTTTATCTTATCTCTGCTGTGCTGATTTCTGGAGCAGCCTGTGTTCTTTATCTGGTAACTCAAAATCTGGGATGATAAAAATTCTGAAATTTTTGTGGAGATAACTAGACCTCTGTATCTTTCAAGTGTCTTTGGAATCACGTCAATAGCTATTCAGGTTTGGGAGATCTAATTGGCACAAGTTGATGTTCCTGCGCTGTCTGGAACTCAGAGCAGTTTCGGTTTAGCTCTATTTTTGACTATGTGTGAGTTCGAGTCTGTAAAAGTGGTCTAAATGAAAGTTGTAGCTGATGTCCTAAGCTTTCTAACGAATCTTGGTGCACCTCTGTTGGATCTCTGGAACTCGAGTTATAATAGTTTTACTGAACTGCTGAAATTGAATCTTGTCCAGAAAATTTTTAGCATTGTTCTTATCTCTTGTAAGCTCTCTATAATTGGAAAAATCTCTAAATTTTGCACATTTGTTGGGAAAACAGATGGCCGCAAGAGGAGGAAGAGGCAGAGGCCGTGGTCGTGGGCATGATGCTCTTATGAATCCACCACCGCCACCTGTGACCATGGAGCAGATCTTGGGTATGCAAGCGCAGCTGATGCAAGCTATGATGCAGCGTTTGGACAATGAACCTGCAAGAGGTCCACCGCCTGTCCAGGTTAGAGATAAGCGTGGAGAGTTTATGAAAGGTCGTCCACCGGTGTTCACACATGCCACAGACCCTATGGAGGCCGATGACTGGTTGCGTGCTGTGGAGAAACAACTGAACATAGCACAATGCAACGACCTGGAGAAAGTGTTGTATGCTTCCGGGCAACTCCAAGGAGCTGCTCAGGATTGGTGGGAATCATTCCAGTTTGGACGTCCCAACAATGCTCCTGATATCACTTGGCAGGAATTTAAGGACAGTTTCCGATCATACCATATTCCTGATGGACTAGTGGAACCGAAGCAGGAAGAATTCAGATCTCTCAAGCAAGGATCAATGACTGTGGCGGAATATCGGGACAAGTTCGCACAACTATCTCGCTACGCTCCTAATGATGTGGCAGATGACAAGGATAAACAACGCCGTTTCCTCAAGGGACTCTATGATGGACTGCAGCTCCAGCTGATGTCTAATACTTATCCTAACTTCCAGTCTTTGGTGAATCGCGCAATCGTGATTGATGATAAGCGCAAGGAGATGGAAGCTAAGAAGAGAAGGCTCCAAGGGCAAGCTTCTGGAAGCAACACTCGCCCGCGAGCTTATCCCCAGCAAGGTTTCCAGCAGAGGAATCAAGGAACAACTCATCAGGGAAACCGTGGTCAGTATCCTCAGCGGAACCAGTTCCAACAACGCCCTCAGTATCAGCAACAGTTTGGAAATCAGCGTCCCCCGCAACAGACTAGCAATCCTGCAACACGCCAGGGAGTGCCTAACAATGCTCCTGTGAAGAGTGGCGCACCCAACAATCCCAATGCCTGTTACCGATGTGGAGAAGTAGGTCACTATGCTCATCAGTGTCCTAAGAAGCAGAACCAGCAAGCACCTCAGAATCAGGCCAACAATCAGAAGTTCAACGCCCGACCACCTCTCACAGCGAAGGTGAACTATGTGTCATCTGATGCAGCTCAGGAGACGCCTGAGGTCATGTTGGGTACGTTCAGTGTCAACTCTATCTCTGCTACCGTACTTTTTGATTCTGGTGCTTCGCATTCTTTTATCTCCCAAGCTTTTGTTAGAATGCATAGCATACCTTTGTGTGCCATGAAAAACCCAATACTAGTGAATTCCCCGGGAGGTAGTATGCCCGCTTCTTATTGGAGCCCCTCAACTAGCATTTCCTTAAGGGGGGTAGACTTCAAGGTGAAGCCTATTGTTTTGAGAACAGCAGGAATTGACCTTATCCTGGGAATGGATTGGATGAAACAACACCGGGCAGTGATACAGTGTCAGGAGAAATCTGTGGTTGTGACATCACTCAATGGGGATAGAATCAGTGTAGAAGTAGTAGTGCAAGCTCAGCCTACAGCCACAGTGAATCAGCTAGATGGTGAAATCAATGAACAAGATCGTGTCGTGGAGGAATTTCCGGATGTCTTCCCCGATGACTTGCCAGGTATGCCACCTGACCGAGACATTGAATTCATTATTGAATTATTACCTGGAACTGCACCAATAGCTAAACGTCCATATAGAATGGGAGTTAATGAATTAGAAGAGCTTAAAAAACAACTAAAAGAGTTGCAAGAAAAAGGTTTCATACGCCCCAGTTCTTCCCCGTGGGGGGCACCTGTGATCTTTGTGGATAAGAAGGATGGTAGTCAACGGATGTGTGTGGATTACCGCTCACTTAATGAGGTTACCATCAAGAATAAATACCCTTTGCCTAGGATAGATGATTTGTTTGATCAGTTGAGAGGAGCTCATGTGTTCTCCAAGATTGATCTCCGATCTGGTTATCATCAGCTTAAGATTCGGAACTCGGATATACCCAAGACAGCATTCACTACACGGTATGGATTATATGAGTACACCGTTATGTCTTTTGGATTGACCAATGCACCTGCATATTTCATGTATTTGATGAATAAGGTGTTCATAGAGTTTCTAGATAAATTTGTGGTAGTATTCATAGATGACATACTAATATTCTCCAAGACTGAAGAAGAACATGCGGAACACATAAGGATGGTCTTGCAAAAGCTTAGAGAACATAAGTTGTACGCTAAGCGGAGCAAGTGTGAGTTTTGGTTAAAGGAAGTCTCTTTTCTGGGTCATGTTGTCTCCAATGGTGGAATAGCAGTGGATCCAGGCAAAGTGCAAGATGTACTGAATTGGAAACCACCAACCACTGTAAGTGAGATTCGAAGCTTTTTGGGATTGGCTGGTTATTACCGAAGGTTCATTGAAGGCTTTTCCAAGCTAGCCAAGCCTATGACAGCTTTGTTGGAAAAGAATGCTAAGTATGTATGGTCAGATAAATGCCAGGCAAACTTTGAAGAGCTAAAGAAGAGATTGACTACAGCTCCAGTATTAATTTTGCCCGATTTAAACAAGAACTTCTCTATATATTGTGATGCATCCCGTTTGGGTCTTGGATGTGTGCTTATGCAAGAAGGAAGAGTGGTTGCATATGCATCCAGACAACTAAGGAAGCATGAGTTGAATTATCCTACTCATGACTTGGAATTGGCAGCTGTGGTTCATGCTTTGAAGATCTGGAGACATTATCTGATTGGACATAAGAGTGATATCTATACTGATCATAAAAGTTTGAAGTATATCTTCACCCAATCAGATCTGAATTTAAGACAACGTCGTTGGTTGGAATTGATCAAAGACTATGATTTGGAAGTGCATTATCACCCGGGAAAGGCAAACGTCGTAGCTGATGCACTTAGCAGAAAGAGTTATGCCAATGGTATTCAGACAACATCTATGTCAGCAGAGTTGTGTGCTGAAATGGAGTATCTCAACTTGAGTCTGGTCACTAATGCAATAGAATTGGTGATAGAGCCTACTCTAGAGCAGGAGATACGCAAAGGTCAATTGGAGGATGAAAAACTTAAAGAGATAGCAGAGAATGTAGTGCTTGGAAAGGCACCCGGATTCAGAATGGATGAGAATGGAACCCTTTGGTTCGGGAAAAGGATATGTGTACCGGAAGTGAAAGCTATCCGAGATGCAATTCTGCAAGAGGCCCATGAGTCTGCTTATTCTATACATCCCGGAAGTACCAAAATGTACTTGGATCTCAAAGAAAAGTATTGGTGGTATGGTTTGAAGAGAGATGTGGCAGAATATGTGGCTTTGTGTGACACTTGCCAAAGAGTGAAAGCTGAGCATCAGAGACCTGCAGGGTTACTACAACCAATGAAGATCCCAGAATGGAAATGGGAAGAAGTTGGCATGGATTTTATTGTAGGATTACCCCGCACTCAAAGAGGGTATGATTCAATATGGGTAATAGTGGATCGACTCACCAAGGTCGCTCACTTTTTACCAGTCAAGACTACTTATAATGGTGCAAGATTAGCAGAGTTATATATGGAACGAATAGTGTGCTTACATGGTGTTCCCAAGAAAATTGTGTCGGATAGAGGCACCCAATTTACATCGCAATTCTGGCATAAAGTACATAGATCTTTGGGAACAAAGTTGAATTTCAGTTCTGCTTACCACCCGCAAACTGATGGACAGACGGAAAGGATCAACCAGATTTTGGAAGATATGTTGAGAGCCTGTGCACTTCAGTATGGTGATAGTTGGGATAAGAGTCTGCCTTACGCAGAGTTCTCGTACAACAACAGTTATCAAAAGAGCCTCAAGATGGCACCTTTCGAGGCATTGTATGGACGTAAGTGTAGAACGCCTTTGTTCTGGAATCAGACTGGAGAAACTCAAGTGTTTGGTCCCGATGTCCTTAGAGACACGGAAGAACAAGTGGGAATGATTAGAGACAATTTGAGAGTAGCTCAGTCTCGACAGAAGAGTTACGCTGATAACCGCAGAAGAGAGCTGACTTTCGAGATTGGTGATTATGTGTACCTGAAAGTGTCACCAATGAGAAGTGTGAGAAGATTCAATATGAAAGGAAAGTTAGCCCCAAGGTATATAGGACCTTTTAAGGTCCTAGAGAGACGTGGAGAAGTAGCTTATCAGTTGGAATTGCCTGAGAGCTTGTCCGGTGTGCACGACGTGTTCCATGTTTCCCAGTTGAAAAAGTGTCTGAGGGTACCAGAAGAACAAATTCCTTTGGAAGAACTTGTTGTCAAGGAAGATCTTACTTATGAGGAGTATCCGATAAAGATCTTGGAAACTGCCGAAAGAGTTACGAGAAGCCGAACAGTAAAGATGTGCAAGGTGCAGTGGAATCGTTACACAGAGGATGAGGCTACTTGGGAAAGAGAAGAGGATCTGAGGAAGACCTATCCCCAATTGTTTGAGTAAGCAATCACCCGAATCTCGAGGACGAGATTCATCTTAAGGGGGGTAGAATTGTAACACCCTAAATTTTGCATATTTTTGAAAAAGGAGAAAAGTGATTAAATTTGCATTTTGTGGGAATTTAAATTTAGGAAATAATATTTTTATGAAATTAAAATCAAATATAAGGTTAGAAATTTTTTTTATGCATTCATGCTGCTGCACATTTGTTTTTGTAATGATTGACTTTGACTAGAATTTGAATTGAAATAAAAATAAAATCATTTGAAAATGCTTTTGGAAAATCCAATTGAAAAAAAAACGAAAAGAAAAAAATTCTTTCTCCTTTTCCTTTCCTCGGTTTCGGCCCGCTGGCCTTTCTCCTTCCCGCGGCCCGTTCCCCCTTCCCCTCTTCCTTTGCTGGGCCGGCCCACTCGGGCGGCAACCGTTGCCGCGCGCCCTGTCCCGCTCGGCCTGCGCGGCCCAGCACCGCAGCTGAGCCGGTGGCCTTCCAGCAACCGCCGCGCCTCCCTTTCCTCCTTCAGCCGCTGACGCCCGGGCCCGCACGTCAGTGCCGCCCCCTTCCTTCGGCAACCGCCCGCTCAAGCCGCTGCGCAACCGCGCCCACGTCGCGCGTCGTGGGAGTCCTCCCGTTGCCTCGGCCTCGTTAAAAGGCAGCCGAGCCCCCCCCTCGCGCGCCCCCTGCTGCTCCGCTCCGTTTTCGCCTCGTCCCGGCCGAAACTGCCGCACGGAGGAGCCCCGCCGATCTCCGACCTCGCCGTCCGCGTCGTCGTCGTCTCCAAGCCGTCCCCACCTCCGTTTCTCGCCCGTGGTGAGCTCGCCGTGGCCCCCTCTCTCTCCCCATGCGATTCATTTTGCGTTTCGTGATTTGTATCGCCCAATCCGCGAGCGCCGTGAGCTCTTGGCCGTCGGCCATGGCGGCCGCCGCTCCAACCTTCTCCTCCGGCCGTCGTGATGGCCTGGGAGAGTTCCCCTCCTCCCCAGCTTTCTCCCGGTGCCTCCGGATTTCCGAACCGTGGCCCCTAGCCCCGGAACCGCGCGCGCCAGTGAGCTTCACGCCGCCGGCCATGGCTTGCCTCGCCGGAGTCACTGTTCCGGCCGGCCAAAACCCCCAGGCTAATCCGAACCGTCCGATCTGGATCTAACGGTCGAAAATAGAAGATACCCCTTCGGGGGTAAAATTTCTAAAGAGCCCTCCTGTTTTCGCGTAATAGAACCCGCCGTCCTTAGCGTATTTCCTCGAGTACGCATTCTCGTTTTGAAAGCGTAAAGTTCACTGTTTAAGTCAAAAGTACGTTTTCAGTATTTACAGAAATGCCATTCGAACTGTTTCGCTTATAGAATTGTCGTTTTAACTCCGAATTGATCCATTCAAATCGCGTTAGCTTCGTAATTTCATAAGCTACATGTTGGAGCTACTGTTAGTCAAGTTTGGAACTTTTTAATTTCATGATTAGAATTAATTAAATATAGGGCTATTGGAAAACCCGTTTTAATCATAACTTTCGCATTGTAGCTCCGTTTTTCGTGAACTTCGCGTTGACGTGATCGTAGCGAAACGTAGATTAGTTTTACAAACATTTTATTTTGATTTCAATACTGTTGGTGTGCTGTTCTAATGATAGGAGTGTTTGCTTTGCATGAATGCTTTTGGAATGTTGTATGTTGCCGTGTTGGACGCGTTCAGACGGTGAGGAAAACGTTGGAGACCAAGATCTCTTCGACGACCAGCAGGACCAGCACGAGTTTGTGAACCAAGGCAAGTATAACATGGGCCTTCCTTGTTGTCCTATTTCACTTTAAGCAATTACTCATTTGCATGTGTCTAAATTTGATACCCGTAAGGACATCCTAGTGATTGTTATCCTGTTTCTTGTCTCCTATGGGTTAAATGCATATGGGTAGATTGCTAGTGCTCTAACTGAACTTGATATACATATTGATGAATGATACTATGGAACAAAGTGAGTAACATGAATTATAACAACTGTTCCATAGGGCGAAAGTGCAAATGACCTTTGTTCATTTTGCTCCCGGCCCTCCATAAGGACTTATCTGTCGGCAAAAGCTGGGACTGACAGTGCAACCGGGAGAGTCATATGGCTCTGACTTTAGCTCAGTAATAGGATCTTTCCTAACTAGTTAGAGGTTACCTTTTTGGCGCAAATGGGGCTTGCCACTTTGGGTATAGGGCTGCCTCTGTTCCTATGAGTATAGCCGCGATGGATTTGTGCCATAGGAAAGGGGGGTCCCTACATCTGCCTGCCAAGGAAACCTAGCGGCCCTAACTTGTTAGGGAAACCTATGAAATGGCTTCATAGTGTACCCTGCCCGTTCACCTTGGAAGTGACATGGGAGTAATTAACCCGGGCATATGGGGATCACGGCTCGCGGTGAATGTGCACCACCTCTGCAGAGGGTAACAAACTGTTATAACAGCCGTGCTCACGGTTACGAGCGGCCCGGAAAACTCACAGAATAACTGGATACTTGATGATGATCAATTAAGTTGTTCAATGATGACATATGGTACACCAGACCTTGATATTTGTTCTCATGGGAATTAAATGGGAGCTTAAGCATAACTTGATAATGCTTGAGAATAAAAGTTTGACCCATTAAAAATGCTAACTGCAGTAAACCAGAGTCTATCCTTTTGAGCTTCATAACCCCATGTTAGCTTGCTAAGTACGGAATGTACTTACACTTGTTTATTTTCTTTCCTTGGATAAAAATCCCGGATGGGTAACAGATGACATCGGGTATGAGGATTTCCCGGAGGATTATTAGGCTTGTGGTCAACCAGTTGACCTTCCCTGTGATGACGGCCACGAGAGTGCATTCTATTTTATTATTCCGCTGTGATGTATGATACTAAGTTCTATTATAACTCTGATGTATGAGACACTGTGATGATACTATTGTAATTTGTCAGCTTGTGTGTGTGATTGATTCCTGGGCACACACGAGTTTTGTGCATTCAATTTTATCCTTAAAATTGGGTGTGACAACGGTATACTCATACAAGCCATACCGTGTAGTGAATGCTATCTTGGGTATGTCCGAGTTTCAAATCTTTAGCTGATGATATCCTGAGCGGAGAACAATCTTGGAGAACACATAGGCTCCTCTCAACTGATCAAACAAATCATCAATCCTTGGCAAAGGGCATTTATTATTGATAGTAACCTCATTAAGTGAACGGTAATCCACACACATCCGTTGGGTACCATCCTTCTTATCCACAAAGATCACATGCGCCCCCCATGGGGAAGAACTGGGGCGTATGAAACCTTTTTCTTGCAACTCTTTTAGTTGTTTCTTAAGCTCTTCTAATTCATTAACCCCCATTCTATATGGACGTTTAGCTATTGGTGCAGTTCTAGGTAATAATTCAATAATGAATTCAATGTCACGGTCAGGTGGCATACCTGGTAAGTCATCGGGGAAGACATCTGGGAACTCCTCCACAACACGATCTTGTTTATTGGCATCACCATCCAACTGGTTCACAGTGGCTGTTGGTTGAGCTTGCACTACCACTTCTACACAGATTCTATCTCCATTGGGTGATGTCACAACAACCGATCTCTCCTGACACTAAATCACTGCCTAGTGTTGTTTCATCCAATCCATTCCCAGAATGAGATCAATTCCCGCTGTTCTCAACACAATAGGTTTCACTTTGAAGTCTACCCCCTTAAGGAAATGCTAGTTGAGGGACTCCAATAAGAAGCTGGCATGCTACCTCCCAGTGAATTTACTAGTATGGGGTTTTTCATGGCACATAAAGGTATGCTATGCATTCTAACAAAAGCTTGGGAAATAAAAGAATGCGAAGCACCAGAATCAAAAAGTATTGTAGCAGGGATAGAGTTGACACTGAACGTACCCAACATGACCTCGGGCGTCTCTTGAGCTGCATCAGATGACACATAGTTCACTTTAGCAGTGTGAGGTGGTCGGGCATTGAACTTCGGATTGCCATTCTGGTTCTATGGAGCTTGCTGGTTCTGCTTCTTTGGACACTGATGAGCATAGTGACCTACTTCTCCACATCGGTAGCATGCATTAGGGTTATTGGGTGCACCACTCTTCATAGGAGCATTGTTGGGTATTCCCTAGCATGATGTCGGATTGCCGGTCTGTTGCTGGGGATGCTGATTACCAAACTGTTGCTGGTACTGAGGGCGTTGCTAGAACTGGTTACGCTAAGGATACTAACCATGGTTTCCCTGGTTAAATGGTCCTTGATTCCTCTGCTGAAAACCCTGCTGGGGATAAGCACGTGGGCGGGTGTCGCTTCTAGAAGCTTGCCTTTGAAGCCTCCTCTTCTTGGCTTCCATCTCTTTGCGCTTATCGTCAATCACAATAGCGCGGTTCACCAATGACTGAAAGTTAGGGTATATGTTGGACATAAGCTAGAGCTGCAGGCCATCATAAAGTTCCTTTAGGAAGCGGCGTTGCTTCTCCTTATCCTCAGCTACATCATTTGGAGCATAGCGTGATAGTTGAGCGAACTTGTCATGACACTCCGCCACAGTCATGGATCCTTGCTTAAGGGACCTGAATTCCTCCTGCTTCAATTCCACTAGTCCATCGGGAATATGATATGACTGGAAATTGTCCTTGAATTCCCGCCAGGTGATAACAGGAGCATCGTTGGGGCGTCCATACTAGAAAGAATCCCACCAATCCTGAGCTGCTCCCTGGAGTTGACTAGAAGCATACAACACCTTCTCAAGATCATTGCATTGTGCTATGTTAAGTTGTTTTTCCATAGCACGCAACCAATCGTCTACCTCCAAGGGGTCTGAGGTGTGGGTGAACGCCGGAGGGCGACCCTTCATGAATTCTCCACACTTGTCTCTAACCTGAACAGACGGTGGTCCTCTTGCAGGTTCATTATCCAAGCGTTGCATCATGGCTTGCATCAACTACGCTTGCATTCCCATCAATTGCTTCATAGTCACTGGTGGCGGTGGTGGTGGATTCATGGGAGCACCACGACCACGACCACGGCCTCTGCCTCTTCCTCCTCTTGCGGCCATCTATTTTCCAAACAAATGTGCAAAATTTTAGAGATTTCCAAATTATAGAGAGCATATAAAAGATAAGGAACAATGTTGAGAATTTTCTAGACAAGATTCAAATATAGCAGTTCAGTAAATCTACCATAACTTGAGTTCCAAAGACCCAATAGAGGCGTACCAAGAACAGTTAGAAAGTTTAGAAGATCAGCTACAACTTTTATTCAGAACACTTTTATAGATTGTAATATATACATGGTCAAAAACAGGGCTAAACCGAATCTGTTATGGGTTCCAGTCTGCGCAGAAACATCAACTTGTGACAGCTAGATCTCACAAACCTGAACAAATATTGACGTGATTCCAGAGACATTTGAAAGATACAAAAGTCTAGATATCTCCACAAAAATTTCAGAATTTTAGGCAGCCTAGATTTCGAGATACAAGATAAAGAACACAGACTGCTCCAGAAAACAGCACAACAGAGATATGATAAAGCAACCCATTTGCACTAAGACCTCATCTAAACTTTAAGGTTCAAATCTATGGAATTTGTGGACATGCCCACAAACTTCCAGCAATCAAACAAACTCCAAATCATCCAAGTTCACAATTAAAAACATCTAATCACTAAAGTTCACAAAGACAAAACAAGACTAGACATGACACACGAACTAACAACATCGTAGCTTTAAACAAGGCACCTAACATCTATGGGGCGGTGTCAACCATGGTGAACAACCGGGGCTTCTTCTTGTAGATCGGTGGCAGCCCAAGTTGAGCACGTAGCTCATCAACTTGCTTCTGGAGATGCCTCTCGGCCCTCTGTGAAGCACGCAGCTCTCCCTTGACTTCTTCGTCTACCCCCTGCATGGCATGGACATGTTGCACTATTGCTTCTAGGGTTGGATCACTTTCCGGTGGTGTCAGGACCTACCAATTACCCTCATGCTCATTGCGAGGAAGGAACCTAAAATGATCCTCCTTCGTGGCCTCAAAACGATGACCATGGTAGTAGATGTAGGCGTCCTGCTCTGCATCTTCCATGCCATCCAATGCATACACCTGTCTGGTAGTGGCACTGTGGACAGTCTCCACCTCATGTGCATTCTTTATGTCATTCTAGGCAGTGACAACCAGCTCTACCTTCCAGAAAGTTGCCTCCAAAGGGTGCTGGTACTCTGCACAATGATAGTTGATGGAGGCATGCAGATCAGTGCAGTAGTCATCCAGCACCTGAGTAAGGAGGGTGTGGTAGTAGGCCATCTCTAGGGCTTGCTTGAAGTAATACTTGCACGCCTAGCCCATCTCCTCATCCACCATAGGGACAGCTGGGAGTGGCACAGGCATAGGCGAAGTAGCTGATGACTCTGTCGGGGTAGCTACAACAGCATAGACCGGTGCAACAGCTGGAGTAGGAGTAGGTGCTGGTGCAGGAGTCGGGGTAGCCATCCACTCCTCATCATCGGAGAAGACCACAATCTCCTTCTCCACCTATGGAGCACGGGGGGTGAACATGGCACGGTAGCCTGCAGTGCTGAGGCGGGTGGTCTTCGGGTTACGAGATATCTATAGATTTAGAGTAAGATAGAATTAGAATCAACCATTTTATATAATAGATTAAGATATGAAAATCAGAAATGTTTTAATAAAATAACAAGGATAAGACAGTAAGCATGAAATCAGTGGAGCAAAGATGCTAAAACGATCATCTCTAACTAGGATTGCGTCCTACAGTCAACACGGCTCTGATACCAATTTGTCACACCCAATTTTAAGGATAAAATTGAATGCATAAAACCCATGTGTGTCCAGGGATCAGTCACACACATAAGTCAACAAATTACTAAAGTATCATCACGGTGTATCTTACATAACAATTAATACCATCACATAGTCTTACACAACACAGCGGAAAATAAAAGAAAGTAGCTCTCTTGTGGTAGCTCCAACACAGGGACGGTCAATTGGTTGACCACAAGCCTAAAAGTCCTCTGAAAACTCCTCATACTTATTGACATCTGTTACCCATCTGAGATTTTTATCCAAATATACAAAGTAAACAAGCGTAAGTACTTCCCGTACTTAACAAGATAACATGGGGTTATGAAAGCTCAAAAAGGATGACTCTAGTTTACTACGGTTAGCACTTTTAGTAAGTTAGGATTTTATCATCAATTATTATCAAGTTATGCTTAAACCCAATTAAACCCACGTGATCAGATATCAGAATCAATTGTATCATATTATCATCATAGAACATCATAAATGAGCAACAATAAATAACCAGTTATTCTGTGAGTTTTCTGGGCCGCTCGTGACCATGAGCACGGCTGTTATAACATTTTGTAACCCTCTGCAAATGTTGTGCACATTCACCGTGAGTCGTGATTCCCATATGCCTGGGTTAATTACTCCCATATCACTGCCAAGGTGAGCGGGTGGGGTACACTATGAAGCCATTTCATAGGTTTTTCTAACAAGTTAGGGCCGCTAGGTTTCCTCGGCAGGCAGATGTAGGAACCCCCCTTTCCTATGGCACAAATCCTTCGTGGCTATACACATAAGAACAGGGGCAGTCCTATACCCATTGTGGCAAGCCCCTTTTGCATCGTAAAGGTAACCTCTAACAAGCTAGAAGAGGTCCTATTACTGAGCTAAAGTCAGAGCCATGTGACTCTCACGGTTGCACTGTCAGTCCCAGCTTTTGCCGATAGATAAGTCGTTATGGAGGGCCGAGAGCATCATGATCAAAAGTCATTTGCTCCTTCGCCCTATAATTCAGTTGTTTAAAAGCAAATTTTACCTTTTCGTTCCATAGAACCATTATTCATTATTTGGATCATGTACAGTTACATTAAGCGCTAGCAACTACCCATATGCATATAACCCGTAGGAGACAAGGGAACAGGATAATCAACCACTAGGATGTCCTTACGGGTATCAAAATTAGACACATGCAAATGAGTAATTAATAAGGGTGAATAGGACATCAAGGAAGATCCCATGCTATACTTGCCTTGGTTAACAAACTCCTACTGGTCTTGCTGGTGTCCGAAGAACTCTTGGTCTCCAACGTTCTCCTCACCGTCTGAACTCGACCAACAAAGCAACATACAAGCATTCCAAGGCATTCATGCAAAGCAAACAATCCTATAGTTAGAATAGTACACCAGCAGTATAGAAAATAAGATAAAATATTTATGAAAAGAATCTACGTCTTGCTACGATCACGTCAACTCAAAGTTCATGAAAAACGGAGCTAAAACACGAAAGTTATGAATTAAACGGGGTTTCCTACAGCAATTTATTTAATTAAACCTAACCAAAAATTTAAAAGTTGCAAATATGGTTAACAGTGGTACTAACACGTAGATTATGCAATTACGAAACTAACGCAATTTGAACGGGTCGATTCGGAGCTGAAACGATGATTTTATAAGCAAAACAATGCAGTGGCATTTTTGTAAATAGAATGAACTATTTCTGAATTTAAATAAAATCAATTTCGGAATAATTAAAATGGTCGAGGATTGCGGGTTCTATTTGGCAAAACCTGGGGGTCTCTTTAGCAAAATGACCCGCGAAGGGGTATCGGCCATCGGTGGCCGTTGATCAAGCATTGGACGATTCAGATTAGAGTTGGAGGGAGAGAGAAGGAGGACGGCGGCCGGAACAATGGCGGACGCGGCGGGGCGCCGTGGCCGGCGACGTGGAGCTCAACGGCGCGCTCGATTCGGGGCTACGGGCCACGGTTCGACGAACCGAGGGCACCGAGGAAGAGAGGGGGTGCAGGCGACCTCGGCCAGGCCGAGAATGCGGCCGGAGGACACGGCCGTGGCGGAGGTGGCCATGGCCGGCGGCGGGAAACTCCATGGCGCTCGCGGATTGGACCCTAGAGGCCTTGAAACTGGGAAATAATGGCACGGGGAGAAGGAGGGGAGCAAGTTGGTCCCACCGCGGAGGAAAACGAGGACGGAGATGGCTCGGGGACGGCGGACCGCGCGGAGGGGCGGACGGCGGGCCAGAATGAGGAAGGAAGGGGAGAGAAATGAATTTCCTTTTTTTCCAATTCAAATTTCCAAATTCATTTCCAATTGATTTTTTATTCCTTTTAAGTTTAAATCAAAACCACTCAACATATTAAATAAAATGTTGCAGCATGAGTGCATCAACATATATCTATCCTTATGATTGATTTTAATTTCACAAAAATTATTATTTTCCTATGTTTTAATGCACACATAATTACATAAATAAATCAAATTTACTATTTTTAAAAGATTGCAAGTTTTAGGGTGTTACAGAAACAAGACAGTGACATTAGACGGGTGCTTGTTATTCTCTGTGGTAAGATGAAAATAACTTAACATGTGACAATGAAAAGCAACATATCCAAATGGATTGGAAAAGTTCATAATTTATTGCCTATGTCGGTGCAGGTTTTCTACATAGACAACATCGACTTCGGGGACTTGACTCCATCAAAAAAAATGTTGCCCAGATTTCTAGACTTTCCATACCGTCTTCTGAAAACACTAGAGAAAGAGGATAGGCAACATGTGGCTGCAACGTTGATGGCATAATATGGTCGGCATGAGGTAAGAAAATATCAAGCTTGAACAACAATTATTTTAAACAATGTTATTGGTTACAATAACCAGCAATAATGTTTTCTCATTTCCAACAACTCCTTGAAGATAACAAAGTGATTTATAGTCAGAACAAGTTTTTTAGGAACAACAAAAGAATAGAAAACGAAAAGGTATATGAATCACTAAAACCACAGTATTAGACTTTAATTGTTGTAAAAGTTGCAAATTGTATAAACAAGATCACATTTTTGGTAATTTGATGCAGGAGTCAAGGACAAAAGATGATATATGCAGTGCAAGCAAAAGAGAAGAAATGAAATTTATATTGGACAATAAAAGTTAAGAATATCACTGATGATACACATTCGGTGCTACTGGAATATTCTAGAATCATGTATGAAGATGGAAATGAACAAGGTAATAATGAACTTTGTACAATAAAACAAAACTACTTTTCCTATTACTCATATAGCAGAAAAAACTAGGTAGAAATAATGCAAACATAAAAGGATAACTGATTAAATATTTTTATTATGAATTCATAAGGATGTTCTAAGATGGTTAGGCCCTCTGCAAATTCATGATTTAAAGATCAAGGAAACACAAGCACAGCTAATATAGTAATGAAAGGGAAAACAGCTGAGCCAAATGAAGGTGACATCCAAAAAAAAGTGGAACAAGGAGACCAGGGATCTAAGAGCAGTCATATACATGATGGTTTGTATACTAAATGTATACAACTTGGTAGTCAAAACTTATCAGAAGGAGAGACAGAAATAGATTATAGACAGAGAAACATTGAAAGAGACAGTTACTTGGGAAGTTGGTTAGGCGAGCAAAGCATGAAAGGTAAGGGTATACTCTACAGCAATATGTTATAGACAAAATAAATTTAGATCTTTTGATACATAAATATTTATTGGAAAGAATTACAAAGTACAAGTACTGATAATAACTTCACATCTCTAGGTGGAATCTCATTGGGTAGCGAACTGCCATCAGCTGAGAGAACAATAAGTAGTGGATTGAAACGTGGAGTTCTACAAAAATGAGAAGAGATGGGATTATCAACAAATGGTAAACAGTTCTCTCAAATATTTAGCTTAGAAGAAATTATACATGTGATAGAATTATCTATTGACTATTATTTATAATTATATTCATACAAGTGTAGCACCCGATTTTAAGAACAAAACCAGATACGTACCATATGTGAGTCCAGGAAGTCAAATCTCACATATAGCTACAAATAAGGGTAATATCAAAAGACAATGCTTATTACATAGCGTATTAGTATAAAGAATGCAACCTCAGAGTATAGACAGTGAAAAAACAATTTCGATCTTTAGGTGAAGACTACACTTCCACAGGGACAACTGACTGGTTGATCACAAGCCTAATTCCTCCAAACTCTAGCAATCTGGTACCCATCTAGGATTTTTATTAAAATAATTGAAAAATAAAGCAAACGTAAGTACATGTCGTACTCAACAAATATAACATGGGGTTCATGATGCTCAAAAGGCTGACACTGGTTTAACTGCGATTAACTTTTAATGAGTCATGATTTTAGCAATTGAGTAGCAACAAGTTTATCACAAACCCATAAAAACATGATCAGGTAAACATGAATAATGAATAGCATAAACAGTAATCATTAGTGAGCATGTTCATCATCAGTATCATTAGTGTTCATCGTCTATTCCGTAAATGTTTCAAGGCCGCTCGTGACCGTGAGCACGGCTGATATACCAGTTTTACACTCTGCAGAGGTTGTACACTTTAACTGTGAGTTGTGATTTACCCTTTCGCCCGAGGTCGCGAGCCTCTTAGCCCACTACCAAGGAAGATCGACATGGCTCACTATAAAGCCTTTCAAAGGTTTGTCTAACAAGTTAGGGCCGCTAAGGTTTCCCTATTAGTAAGCATAAACCCCCCTCCAAGGAGTGACTAACAAAATACAAAGAAACCAAAGTGCACCCTCTTGGTAGGCTGAGATCATACAAACCGGAGCCCCTCTTGCGCCATAAAGGTAACCTCTAACAAGCTAGAAAAGGTCATCATACTAAACTAAAGCCAGAGCCATATAGCTCTCACAGTTGTACTGTAAGTCTCGGATAATCACTTACAGATAAGTCCTTAGGGAGAGAAATCTAGAGCATTTAGAAAGTAGCTAAACACTCCAGCCCCCTATTTCCATGTTGCTAAAAAGCATCTTTTAGTGTTTATTGCATATACCATTAGTCAAGTTACAAGATCATAACTTTAGTTGAGCACTAGCATCATACTACCCAATGCAATAACCCATAGGAATCAAGGTACAGAGTAACAAAATACTAGGAAATCCTTAGTGGCAGTCGAGGTAGACACATGCAACATGAATTAGATGATTAAAGGTGTATAGGACAACAAGGATGATCCCACGCTATACTTGCCTTAAATTTAGATCCTTCTTCAAGTCCAAAACTTCAAAGATCTGCTTCTTGATTCATCGTGTATAACTCACTGACTGGACAAGATCATAAAGCACCACACAAGCATCCATACAATCATACACGAAGCAAACAATGGATCTAAATTATAACAATACACCAATCATAAAATCAAGATGAAAAGTTTGTAAAACGAATCTATGTCTTGCTACGAACACACAGACGCGAAAAGCACTCTAATCGAAGCTATGGTTGAAAAGATACAACTACCGAAAGATTTGATTTATACGTGGAAAAGAAAACTATAGGCTTCATTTATTTTAACCATATAAATTCATATATATATATAATATTTTATAAATATTATAAATTAAATCAAGTCAAATTTAGTTTGAATTATAAAACTAAAGTAAAACAAACCATATTTTATTTATAAAATCCAGTTGCATAATCATTAATCAAGATATGATTTAAACCATAAAATTTTAGAAATAGTAATATGGTAAACACTATTACTAACGCGTAGATCTCGTTGCTATGAATCTAACGCAACTTTAATGGGTCAAAACGGAGCTAAAACGCAGAAGATATGAAATAAACAAGATTTCCTTAAATAAAATAATAGATTAAATCTAACCTCAAATTTTAAAAGTTGAAAACAGATCTAACAGTAGTATTAACATGTAGATTATGAAATTACGAACCTAACGCAAGTTGAACAGATCAAATCGGAGTTAAAACGGAGATTTTATGGCTAAAACAAAATTAGTGGTAAAACTGTAAATAAGTGAAAACGTAATTTGAATATAATCCGAAAGAAGCTATGTTTTCAAAAGAAGAAAACGTAATATGTGATTACGCCTTGGATGGAGGGTTAATTTGCCGAAAATAGAGGGACTCTTTAGCAAAAAGAACAGCGAAGGAGTATGTTTTAATCTGGACCATAGATCTTAGATTGGACGGCTCAGGATGATCATAAGTATATGTGTATTTCCATTGTATTTCTAGATTTGTTTTTGTAAAGGAAAACGGCCACAAAACATATACATGATGTCAGGTGATGTCATCAAGCTGGCTAGCAAATTGAATCACGGCAACGCATGCACGGCTCACGGCTGGTGGCGCCATGTACGGCGGCGACCAGAGCTCGCCAGAACAGCTAGAGAAAAGGCCTAGGGGCTCGGTTGACCAAAAGGAGAGCACTGGGATACCGAGAGAGCGACGGCGAGCTCACCTGGGCACTGAACGAAGATGGACCGGAGGCGACACCGGGCTTAGCGGAGCAGCAGCGACTTCCACGGGGTAAAGCTCGTCGGCTAGCTCGAGTTGACGAAGAAACAGCAGGATGCCGCGACGGCTTCGACGGATAGGCTCAGCTCCTCGGTGAGATTCAACTGGGAAGCAGCGCGAGCTCCGGCATGGACGGCGGTGAAACAGCAGGCAACGTCAACGGCGATGGCGGCGTGAGCTCTGATGGAGATGACGGCTTGCGCTAGGATTCGGCGAGGGCGTAGCGGTGCCAGGGCTCAGCTTATATGGGCGCTTCGTGTGGGTGCACGGCAAAGCGAGCGAGGTGGGGCAGCGTGGGACTCTCGGGCAGTGGCGGTGGTGTCCGAGTTGGGCATGGTGGGGAAGAAGACGCCCTGACAAGCGGGGCCTGCTGTCAGCGAAAGGAGGGAGAAAGAATGGCTCAGCCGGGCTGCTGCGCAGGCTTCTTCTAGCCCAAGTGGGAAGGGAAGGAGCTGGGTTGGGTGCCAGGGAAGAAAGGAGGGAGCGGGCTGGGCCGGCTCGGAAAGGAGCAAGCTGGGCCGCGTGGGAAAAGTGCAGCGCTGGGCCGATGCGTGCAGTAGCGAGGTGGGAAGGGAACTGGGCTCCAGCTTGGGCCGCGCAAGAGAGGGGAAAGAGGAAAGAATTTGTTTGCTATTTTGTTTTCAAAACCAAATTTAATTTTGAACCAAATCAAATCCAAATAGAGTTTAAAATACACTTTTTAATACAAATAAAAATGAGAAATTTTGGTAAGTTTTCCAAAAATAAATTTTTACAACTTTTGAAATGCATTTATTTCCTAATTTTCTTTTCTTTCTTTTCTTTTACTTCAAAGCCATTTCTAATTTTTTTCCAAAAGTAATTTGAACCATTTTAAATTTTCAATCAAAACCACTCAACCAGATAAATCAAATTCAAGGGCATGTATGCTCAAATATGTTGCTACCTTATGATAAATTTTAATTTAATGAAAACTATTCTTTTTCCTATATTTCATGTGCACCAAAAATTCATAAATAAATCATTTTAACTCTATTTTCAAAAAAGGCAAATTTTAGGGTGTTACAACAAGTAGCAACAGAGAAGGATGAATGCGAACATACCGATGAGACTGTTCCTGAAGAGCTGGACTACCCAACGCCATTGCTCATAGTAACACTAGCTGTAGAACAAGGAATTATATGCCTTCGAGGTGGAATACTATAACATTTCAAAAGAAATAAAATTTCTGATTAAGGAAGTAGCTTATATTTACCCGTACTAATTCTTACAAACTGTTACATCTCCTCAGATGATGACCTCGAAAAATCTGATGCTAATAGTATAATTGTCAACGACGTGAAAGTGGTAATCCAGTATATAAACAGAAATTCAAGATTCGGAGTGTCTCCATCTGCAATAGGGATGACACACCCAGATGCTCCATGAAAGCTCAACTGGCGTCACAAATAGTACTATGCCATATGAATGATGAAGACACATCAAGGTATGGTGTGATTACGAAATAACAAAAAAATGGTTCACCTTTAGATGAGTAACTTAATTATTGCTAATACTTGCAGCGTGCGGTACATGCATATGTTCCCAAACAAAATATAAATTGAAGGGGCAATGATGCAAGGGGTGTTCCAAGGCAAAAATGACTTTGTTACTAATATTATGGACGCAATGGTTAGGTTGTACCAACAGATGGATAATAAACTTTATGAAAGATGGGATGAAAAAAGGTGAAGACATTTCCTACCGACTGATTTTGCGGTAAGAACAACGAAAAATAAAGATGGTATTATGCATTAGATAAAATAATACTGATGGACTTACTAATTAAGGCGGGTGACAAATAACAGGTTTGGGGACTGAAGAAAGCAAGAGGCGAGCCGACATTACTGGTTAAGGATATGTTCTTGGGTGAACACATATCATACAACGTCGAAGACTGCAGGCTTGTAAGTACACAAACTAAAAAAGTCAACAACATGATGATTGAACAGTATGATGTGTGGAAAAAATAGAAAAGTTTATTTTTTTTCATACGTATATTAAACAAGTTTAAATAAATGCAGGTCATGACGCCAATAATTGTGGAGTGGCATTGGTGCCTTTATATATGGGATTTCGAGAGGAAGAAGGTAGTGGTGCTAGATCCAAAAAACATGAAACTAGGAAATTAAGTATTGGAGGATAAGAACAAAGCTACATTTTGCTACTCAATTCTGGTATGAATGAGTGCTGGAGAAATCTCACAAATAGCAATAACAACAATATTGATAATTGGGACACTGAATACATTGATGTCATCGGGGGAGAAGAAAACAGGCAACACACTACTACTATAGATTAAATAGAAAAAAGTATTAGACAAATTAATAATAGTTGTTTTTTTTATAATAACAGCATCAACACTGGATTGTATACAATCTTCTATGCAAGATACTTCGATGGGGAAGTCATGACAAGGGTATTGACTAAGGTGAGAAAAATACAAAAAAAACTATGATCTGAGATAGTTATTGTGAATATGAGTGATAACATTTTCAATATTTTCAGGAAGCCACCCAACTGCAAAAGATGAACCTAATGTACCAGGTACTGAAGATGGATGGCAACATTGGCAATCCGCCGTCATCAATAAGGAATGCAATGTACCATTGCGAATAGAATTGAGAAAAGGGACATACAACTTTTGCAGAATGCTTTTGACGAAATTGATGAACTGATGTTGCATGCTATTAAGACTTTAATGTAAACGATATACTTGTCAGGAAGTGCAAATATACATGCTTGCGTTATTAATTACACTGCAGTGGTTATGGTTCTGTCCCACAACACCAACAGACTAGAGAAAAAGCAATTTAGTCAACGTCAGCTCTCCTTTCAAGCAAAAGGAAAAAAAATACAATATTTGCTCATATGAAAAATATCATCCTGGTTCTGCAATTGTCAGTTGTTAATCAGGTGGTCCAGAGCCACGAATGCATCTTTCACAAGGCATTTATACTCAACCAAAAAATCTGAGTAAAGACAACTTAAGCTGCTGCAAAATGACAGCGTAGTCACAGGCTGCGATAATCAACACTGACTACTGCTCCGGGTCATATGAACTGCTTCAAGAATTCAGTCGCCACTTTGCCGGCCACGGGCCACGAGTGTTTACTCACAGCTTCAGCTCGTGGATCTCCTTGTCAATATCCTGGAGTTCATGTAAGCAAATTATAAGACGTTTTGGTTTTTCTAGATACATTGTTTTTACTATATATATAGACATAGTGTGTATCTAAGTGCATGGAAAAATATATGCATCTTGAAAAGCCAAAGTGTCTTATAATTTGGGATGGAGAAAGTATGTGCTAACATACGGTGTTTGCATATATCAACCAGAGTAAAAGTGACAAACTCAAGGCCATGCTTATGCTGATGCATGTCAACTTACCTCCATGAATTGCGCGATAAAATCTATGAGCTTGTGCTTATTCATGTCCTCGCTATGGTAGTTTGTTATTAGGAAACTTATATCATGACCCTGAAACATAAGGCATACTTAGGCACAGGTTCAGTTGTAAACAATTTGGATTTCTAATAAAGGGATAAACAGTTATGCTGAAAAAACTGATCATTATGTGGGAAATACGGCAAGACAGTGAGAGAAAAAAACTAGTACTCCATCCGTCCCAAAATCTAGCATTTTGAAGATGTATCCATGTGCTTTAGAGATAGTTCATGTTTCGTAGGAAAGCTAAACTACTGGAGCATAAAACCCACTACTCAATGTAATCAGTTTAAGTTGGAAATTGCAATACCTGAACTGGTTCTCCTCAACACTTCGAATGCCTCTGCCCTCATTGACAAAAAAACTAAGGAACTTTGAAAGAATGTTATCCAGTTCATTTGCCTGCTTAACCTGTCAACTCAACTAGAAGCTATGAATATATACCAGATGGCAAATGGTTGCCTGACAAAACATATTAAACACATGCAGATGCAACGTATGTGAGCAGGCACTGAACATTGTCCATTCCTCTCCACCTTTTTAGTTTGTACCAAGAATATTTTCTAACAATTTTGTTACCAAAGTATACATTTGTAACACAAACAAATCACAATATCGTTCAAATAAATATATCAAGTGTATATCAGCAGTGATACCACAAAAACCATTGAAATGACCAACAAAGTTCTCCATAGTACCGTCATGCTTATACGTATAGAGTTGATTGAAGTCTCTATCAAACATTGTCTCCTTCATTGCAGCATATCAGTACAAGTAGATAAATGTAGAAGTATGTGTCACAATTCTCAAAATATTACTTGAAAAGCAAGAATTTAGTCAATGTTCAAACGGTTTGACTTCTCGAAAAGCGAGAATTGCATTCCTTTGTGGACAGAGGAAGTACATATTAACATGCGTGGTTTACAAAAAGGAAATAAAAGTCAATAATGAAGGATTGTAAACTGAATTTAAGATACTGTCAAAGAAGTCTCCCTCACCGGATTCAGCAGAAGTTCAGGGCTTGTCCTGTGAATAAGAATAAAAACAAAGATGGATTAGTACGGGCAAAGAGATATATTTGCATGAGCATTTAGAAAATTCACAAGCAAAAATGAGTTGTATTGACAATAGGCATGCTTTACTGAAAAGGTACAACCAGATGCAGGTGAGGTACAAACCACAACTAAATGGTTAGAATAGATAAAAACATCAGAGGACCAAAACAATTCCTAAAAGGTACATACAGAGGAATTGAATCGAAACCTATAGAGGATGCAAAGTGAATCGAAACATACGGAAAGCTACTCTATCGAATCGAATATGAATGTGACCTGTAAAGGTTCATACTAATTGCAACCACCTCGTGGTCACTATAGGGTCAATATACTCAAGGCATACCTTACAACAAATAAACATTTGAAAATGAAAGACAACAAATACCAACTTACATTGTAAAGACATAACAAAAATAACTTTCTGGGCAATCTGACAACATTGAGAAAGAACCTTGTATTTCAGAAAAAAATCTTTACCTTGAAAATAATTAATTACTTGCACCTCATTTAATTTAATTTTGACAAGTACCTCAGTTTCAAAATTTACAAAAAGTTTCAAAATTAATGGCGACTCAATAAAGGTATCAATTTCAATAGAATATGTTAGCATTAACAAGCTTGTGTAAAACTGTAAAACGAAGTGCAAGTAAATTGGCAATACTATAGCATGTGCAAAAAACTGAGAACTATCACAACCAGGCAGTAGCCCAGTTCTAAACACACACACACAAAAGAAAAACTTCTCAGTATTCCATTATCAATAACAGAAACTTCTCAGTATTCCATTAGCCATTTCAGATGGTCAAACAAACATAACCAAAAGCTAGGTTGGGTGATCTGGTCAGCGTTAGAACCTACATGTAGTCATACACATGAGGAAACCATCTGAAATCGGCGTTGACTATCCAACTATGCAATTACTATCGAATCAAACGGGAATAGGAGCAAATCAATCCATCAAAAAAGGTACCTTCATGAAGAACAAATCCTGGATCTGAAAACCTAGAAATGAAATCCCCGGTCAAGAATGTTGCACTTCCCATGGAGACAGAGGAAGGAGGGGGAGGGACGGGGAGAGGAGCACAAGCAGCAGCAGTGCCAGAGAGAGAGGAGCAGCGTCAAAGAGAGGGGAGCAGCGCCGGAGAGGAGCTCACGGAGAGAGAGAGGAACGCCGCTTGAGAGAGGATAGGAGGAAACACGGCCCAGACGAAACGAGCCGAGACGAGGCTAGGGAGCCAGACGACACGGAGCCGAGGGAGCGGAGCCGTGAGTCTTGCAGCGAACCGTCAAACACAGAAGCAAACCCTATCTCTCGGTTTGATTCATATCATACACTCAGTCTTTTATATCATACGCTCAGTCTATTCGCTCGTTTGGTTTCAGCCAATCCAAACTAGTCAACCAATAGTATTGTTTTCTCATAATAAATTAGCATCAGCCAATTCAAACCAGCCCAGAAACCAACCATTAAACAGGAAGCCACTCTTAGACACTACAAGGGGCGCAATCCAGCGCGCACGACGATGACATGGGGGTGCGGCGGCAGTGGGTTCGTGGATGACATGACAAGGCACAATTAATAATAGGGTTTTGTTGGCCCGAGTACATATGGGCCTTGCCGCATTGGGCCATGTCATGTCATCCATTTGTCCATCATCAATAGAAGGAGGGCTCCTCTCAAAAAAAAAAAAGAGAAGAAATAAAAGAATCAATAGAAGGGTTCGAGCACTAGGCAGTGGGACTAGGTGGGTCCAGAGAAATGGCGCATGCCATCAAATGCTTGCATGCTTGAGCTTGACCTATGTGATGGAATTCTCCTATCATTATCGCAACCCTATACATAACTGGCATCATGTGGTGGATACATAACCAATTTTTGGTCAAAAAGAAATATTGTATTTTGTATATTAAACATTTTGTTAAACCCATTTTTCATGTGGATAGTGAACAATACTTTCAATAATTAGTATGGCACTTTAAGCCCATGTATGTAATATAATACGCAAAAGAATTCGAAATGCAAATCTCATTACCGCTCGAATATAGGTGGTGTTTGTGACTGCTCCACAAACTCTGTTCTACAAACTTCACCGTGGAGCAGCTCCACAAAAAACTAGAGTTCGTGGAGCAACTCTTTAGGTGCTCTCACAACTCTACCTTTTTTTCTTGAACAGAGTGCGTGGAGCTAGAACTGTTTGGCTAAAAAATATGGAATAGAGCTGGAAAATGTGGAGCGGAGCAGTCCCAAACACTAGTTGAAGCGCTAAAGACTGCTCAAAAGAACTGGTGATCCTACATACGCATGCGCACGTGAGCATGTTCGCTCACCTCATCTTGCTAGGGCAAACAGATTCATGGACTGCACGTCATCCTCATGTAGTCATCTATCGAGTTTACTATACGCATCCTAGGCTGGGTTTAGTTCGCGAAATTTAAGAATTTGGTTACTGTAGCACTTTCGTTTTTATTTGGTAATTAGTATTCAATTATAGACTAATTAGATTCAAAACGTTTGTCTCGCAATTTCTAACCAAATTGTGCAATTAATTTTTTTTCGTCTACATTTAATGTTCCGTACACGTATCGCAAGATTCGATGTGATGACTACTGTAACACTTTTTGGAAAACTTTTTAGAAACTAAACAAGGCCTTAGTAACACAAGCTCGTATGTGCATGCCCGGCGTTCGTCTATATATGCTTCCAATTCTTCTGCGACATTTCGGACGAATGCACTCCCAGGAACAAGGGACACAACGAGTGAAAACAGGACGTACTCCCAGTGCCTGTCATGTCTAGCTAGCTGTTTCTCACTTGCTAATTTTTGGGAGACTATCCAAATTGCATCGTGTGCTTTTTTTAGTGCAACGGAGAAGTGTATATATATCTGCAGTACTACAGTAGTACACAACTATTTCAAGACCCTGTTCGCTTATCTTATAATCCGTCTTTTTAACTTGTTTTTTTCAGCCGAAATAGTGTTTTTCTCTCACGATAAATCAACTGTAACAGTATTTTGGCTTGTTTTTTCAGCGAAGCGAACGGGGCCATTAAAGGATCACCAAGATCTTGTACTTTTTATGTTTCATTTCAGTAATTCATTGAGAGTTGAGACGAAGGACAACGATACCACCAAAATCATTGTCATGACCGCATTGAAATTAAGCTAGAATCAAACTTTTGATTTTCCTTTGCCATTATTTGACCACCTGTGTCACGCTGAGCAAATTAACTGCAGGCAGACATGAATCGGATGCAGTCCAGCATGCAGCTGAACGTCCCATGTGGCCATGTTTATACATACCAAAGTGTGGCAGGAAAACTATTTGGATATATTTGAAACTGTTGTAGATTGTAAATTAGTATTTATTGGGTGATGATAATGTTACAGCTTAATTGATGAAAATGTTGTTCCTAGTATGCTAGATAGCGGGAAGAGCAACATTTTGAATGGTGTATACGCCTCTCCAAACGGGCCTGTTCGCTTGAACTTATCAACTGACTTATCAGCTAGAATCTACAGTATTTTTTTCTCACAATAAAACAGCTATAGCCGGCTTATTCTAGACGTGCGTGACATGTTTTCCGTGTACTGGTGTGCTCCGAACCCGTGTAGCCCAGTTTCCTGAAGCCTCCTGTACCTACTTCTACTACTCAAAGGGCAAATGCAAGCTATGACTCCTATTAGCTGTGATGGCCGCATCTTTGCCACCATCGGGCAATGTACGTAGTTCCGCTTCGTGTCCTGCTGAATTTATATTATTGCCGATTGCCATTGTCCATGAATCAAGAGGTGTAGTAAAGGCATACGGTGCATCTAATAAAAAGCAGAAGTACGTACATGAGGAATTGACAAATTTAAATAGCTCCTGATTATATGAGTACTCCACGTTGCCTCCTCCAAGGTCCAAGAGCTCTGGGTGTCAGAAGACAGTACTGATGATCAAACGTTTCAAAAGAGCTTTGACTGCTCGCACGTCTATTTCTTATACCGGAGAAATATTTTAGAAATAATTTCTCGTAGCAAATTTCAAGGTGTAAGTGATACGCAGAAAGTATTTGTGCAGACATGTAACTTTTGAATGGACATATTCGCTATACATTGTTTTCATTGATATGGCCTATAAATACAAATAGGCAATTGCAGTTTGTAGATTAATATTACACTGAGTGATGAGGAGTATCAAAAGCTGGACATGCGAGGGTATGACTACCCCAGGTATTGCATTAAGAAGAAGATCTTCTCACGCAGGCCCAGAAAACCCTCGAACCCTGCTCCACCCTTACACAGCGGCACCGTCGCCCTGTGAGAACGGACCGGTCCTTAGACCTATGCTTTGACGTGGAACAGACGAAGGGATTTTTTTAACCCCAGCCTAAAATTCGCTCCTACGGGAAGTCGAATCCAGGACCTGAGGAGTGCCGCCGGGACAGCCTTTGACAGTGACGAGGAGTGTAACTTTTGCGAGTGCCCACAAGCTACATTTAGGCGGTGATTGGTTGGCTTAATTCGTCATCCATACCAGACCCGCTAGATGCAGTACTATGTTGATTGGATGTCTGGTCTAGTATCTGGACCTGACCCCAGCATGCAAAAGCTACTGCCGAGCCTGGTTCCTAAGATGTGGGTATCATTTGCGTTTCTCTAGAGCCTAGAGATGTGGCTAGCGAGCTGCAAGCTGACGCATGGAGAGAGCTAAAAAAAGACTTGGTGTTCTACAAATCGTTGCTACACGCAGGTGACCAAACAGCTGTATCGAAACAAACTAGCAATCATATCCCTGTTGCATACACCTAGCTAGGCCGGTGCAAGCCTAGCTCTATGAGCCAAGCTACGATGGGTAACAAACCAAATATGTTTTCTGTTTCTTCTTTTTCTGTTAGATAAACATGCATTTTCATGATCAATTTGAGTCAGAAATAAAACATCAATAGGTTTGTGACGACATATATGTGCATGTATATATCTCTGACAAGCGCTACAGCATGCAAGTATGACATACAGATTGATACAATAAGAACACAAAGTATGATAATCATAGAATTAAGATTGTACCTAGCGGAGGGTCCCATGCCGAGGGCATCGGAGGCTCCATTCGCACTAGTCGACATAGTGCGTTGCTCGAAGTCGTGGACCACAGTCGATGCAGGAAAATATTCGTAGTGCAGTCCCACGAACGGTCACCAGGAAGAAGAAGGGTTCCGCGAGCGATCATCAGGAAGAAGACGTCAGACGAGCAGTCATGGATTCACTCCCCAAAAAACTAATCGCCGCACACCCCGTGCAAGGTTCGTAGGCGGACGGCGGTTACGGAGGCACCTACTCTCCTGCTACTCTGTGCGCGCAGAGGTACGAGACGGGGAAGACCTAAGGGCGGCTGAGATGTGGTCTCTCTCGGAAGCGAAGTGGAAGCCAGGAAGACTGATGGAGGACTTCAGATTTATAGCTACGACGGGAAGGGGGAAAGGCAGTGGAGAATCCCAGAAGATGGAGATACGAAGAGACGGCAACTCGCGCTATCAGTTCGCCTCCACCATAAAGGAGAGAAACTCCCGTGATTATGTGGATTAAGTGGCAAAACCTGGCCTTGCCCGCTCACTCGCCCCCCGCCTGCCTGCCTCGCCACGCCACGCCACGGCCTCGGCCTCGGCCTCGGCCCGCGCCCATGCCCACGGCCTGGCCCGGCCGGCGGCGGCAGCAGTGGGGCGTGCACGCGTGTGGCACTCCTTTGTCCTTTTTTTAGCTTCTCAATTAAGATGGATAATTTCCAACCAAATAAGCTGAGTAAACGTTCAGTCAAAATCCCATACGGTATTAAACCATACAACGCTTAATGTTACGTACCATAGAGTTTTATTTGATTTATTAAATATTATACAGGCCAAGCCCATAATATATCAACAATCCCCACCAAACTCTAGGGTTTGTAACAAAGTAGTCTCAGAACCACATTTCTTTTATATACCAGTGTTTCAATGGAGACTATTAAGTTGAACATTCATTTAGAGCAATAGTTTCACTCAGTCACAACTGAACAATGGACTAAACGTTGAATTGACAGTTTTGTATGAGGTGAATGTCACTAAAGTCCATAGCTAATACTAAGCTACAAAAGGCATCCTCTCTATTTGAAGCATATAAGTCATACTCCAGTGCCTTCCATGAGTATTTAGAGATCACCCAAATCTCATATACTGTGACCAACAGTCTGACTCATATAGGTGTGTTCCTCAAAACATGTTCTGTAGGACAACATCTTTGCTTTAGCAAGCCACTTGGAACACATTAAGGTAAAAACCAACTTGCCTTACAGAAAGGAAAGATATGCATTAGAAATGAGTCTTACTAAGGATCTTTTCTCATAATTTACTACTAGCTTGTTTCACCATCCTAGTTCACGGAATCTCCGATCACATAGAACATGTTACCACTATAGTAAATTTTATGTGGGTCTCAAACCCATCTCTCTCAATGCACTTTCTATCACATTGCGTGACAGACCCTTAGTGAATTGATCTGCCAGATTGTTAGATATGTAAACATAGTCCAACGATATTACTCCGGAGTTTCTCAATTTTTTGATAGATTTTAGTCGTCTCTTAACATGCCTTGTAGACTTCATGTTATCCTTAGAACTGTTAACCTTCGTAATCACAGTCTGGTTATCGCAGTTCATAGAAATAGCCGGTATGGGTTTTTCAATAACTGGTAAATCCATAAGGAGATCACGAAGCCACTCGGCCTTAGAGCCAGCGGTGTCTAATGCTGTGAGTTCTGCTTCCATTGTAGACTTCGTTAAGATAGTCTGCTTGCAAGACTTCTAGGAAATAGCACCACCTCTAAGCGAAAACACATATCCACTTGTGGCATAAAAGCTCATCAGCATCAGAGATCCAATTGGCATCACAATAGCCTTCCAGCACCTTCGAGTGTCCGGTATAACGAATACCATAAGCATAGTGCCTTTTAGATAGCGCATCACTCTCTCAAGAGCACGCCAGTGATCATCTCTTGGGTTTGACACAAACCGACTCAGCTTGCACATAGCAAATGAGATGTCAGGCCTTGTTGCACTAGAAAGATACATGAGCGAACCAATGATCTGAGAATATCTCAATTGATCCCTTGCTATTCTCTGATTTTTCCTCAATAGCACACTCGGCTCATAAGGTGTAGGAGCAGGTTCACAGTGACTAAACCCAAAGCGACTCAGCATCTTTTCCACATAGTGGGATTGTAACAGTGTTACCCCACCATCACCTTCTCTCATAAGCTTGATATTAAGAATAACATCAGCCTCTCCCAAATCTTTCATTTCAAAATTATTAGATAAAAATTTCTTCACCTCCTCAATCACTTTGAGGCTGTATCCAAAGATCCGTATGTCATCAACATATAAGCACAAAATAATTCCTTCACCCTCACCATACCGATAGTACACACATTTGTCAGCTTCATTCACAACAAAGCTAGCAAATGTTAAAGTTCTGTCGAACTTCTCATGCCACTGCTTAGGAGCTTGTTTTAGGCCATATAATGACTTTAATAATTTACACACCTTGCCTTCTTGACCATTTGCTACAAACCCATCCGGCTGATCCATATAGATCTTCTCCTCTAACTCTCCGTTTAGGAAAGCTGTCTTAACGTCCATTTGATGAACGATAAGACCATAAGAGGCTGCCATGGAAAGCAAAACTCGAATTGTAGTCAATCGAGCAACCGGTGAATAAGTATTAAAGAAATCCTCACCTTCCTTTTGAGTATAACCCTTAGCCACAAGTCTTGCCTTGTATCTCTCGATGGTACCATTAGGCCTAAGCTTTTTCCTGAACACCCATTTGCACCCTATAACCTTGCACCCATAGGGACGATCAACTATTTCTCAAGTTCCATTAGACATAACAGAATCCATCTCACTCCATACTGCTTCCTTCCACAAGTCAGCATAAGAAGAGGAATATGCCTCTTCAATAGTCGTTGGGGTGTCATACACAAGATACACAATATAGTCATCACCAAAAGACTTTGCTGTCCTCTGTCTCTTACTTTTCCAAGTGACTATAGAGTCATCGTCCTCAGGATTTTGCATATAGGGTTCCTCAATTTGTTCTATCGGAATAAAATTTTCATGCTCATGGGGAATTATAAATTCATGACTAGTTGTGCTAGGTGCATTTTTCATGAGAAATTCATTCTCAAAAAATATAGCGTCTCTAGATTCCATGATTGTATCAATAGCCATCTCAGGAACACTAGAATTTATAATTAAAAATCTATAACCCACGCTGTGAATAGCATAACTAAGAAAAACACAATCAACGATCTTTAGTCCAAGCTTTCGCTTTTTGTTTATTGGCACATTCACCTTTGCCAAACATCCCCAAGTTCGCAGGTAAGAGAGATTTAATCTCTTCTTCTTCCATTCCTCGAATGGTGTAATTTCTTTGTTCTTTGTGGGCACCCTATTCAGGACATGACACGCTGTCAATATAGCATCACCCACCATTCCTTAGATAGTCCCGCAGTCTCTAACATGGCACTAACCAAATCAGTTAGAGTGCGGTTCTTTCTCTTTGCAATTCCATTGGATTGTGGTGAGTATGGTGGCATCCTCTCATGAATAATTTCATGCACCGCGCAGAACTTAGAAAATTTATTTGAGAAATATTCTCCCCCACGATCGGACCGCAAACGCTTGATTTTCTTCTCAAGTTGATTTTCTACCTCAGCTTTATAGACTTTAAAATAATGCAACGCTTCATCTTTAGTTTTCAATAAATACACGTCGCAAAATCTAGTACAATCATCTATAAATGTCATAAAGTATCATTTACCGCCTTTTGTTAATTCGCCATTCATTTCACATAAATCAGAATGAACGAGTTCTAATGGTGCCAAGTTCCTCGCCTTAGCAGTCTTATGAGGCTTGCGCGGTTGCTTTGATTGCACACACACCTGACACTTAGAATCTTTGACTAAGTTAAATTTTGGGATTAAATTCAGATTTGCAAGCCGCGTGAGACAACCAAAGTTAATGTGACAAAGTTGTGAATGCCATATATTCGACTCATCCAAAACATTAACATTATTCACTACTTTATTACACACATCCTCAAGCAAAGATAAGCGGAACATGCCTTCGCAATCATAACCTTTTCCAACAAATAATCCATGTCTCGACACAACACACTTATTGGACTCAAGCACAATTTTAAAGCCATCATTACACATTTGAGAACCGCTAACAAGATTCTTCTTGATGGAGGAGACATGCTGCATGTTCTTTAATAACACCGTCTTTCCCGAAGTAAACTTCAGAACGACCGTACCAGCACCAAGAACACGCGTATGTGAACAGTTTCCCATCAGCAAGGCTCCAGTCCTGCCGGCCTGATAGGAAGTAAACAAAGAAACATCAACACACACATGAATATTAGCACCGTTGTCCATCCACCACTCAGGTGAAAGACAAACTGAAAGAACAAAGGTAAAAAAATTACCATACCCAAATGTTCCTCCTCCAGTCTCGCTAATCACCACATTTGCTGATTTCTTTTCTTGCTTATATTTGCGGTCTGGGCACACACTTGCCCAATGCTTATCACTCCCGCAAACAAAGCAACCTCCACATTTTTTGTTGTTTTTTTTCTTAAACTATGCAGTTTGCTTAGGCTTTGTATTGTTGTTCTCTTGTATGTTCTTCTTCTTTTTATTACGGGATACAAATGAATTTTTCTTCTGCACCATATTGGTAGCGGAAGACTCAATTCCTCTTCCATGATTGTCTTTTGCTCTCGCCCTCTCCTCAACATCAAGAGATCCAATAAGCTCAGCCACGCTAAACTCTTGTCTCTTGTGTTTTAGAGAAGTAACAAAATTCCTCCAAGAAGGTGGTAGCTTAGCGATTATATCGCCGGCCACAAACTTGTAGGTAACAAATATAGAAACGGTTATAGTTCCTTTGCTAGTGCCTGTATCTCATGAGCCTGTTCCACTACAGAACGGTTTTCAACCATTTTGTAGTCATACAACTGCTCCATAAAGTACAACTCACTACCAGCATCAGAAACTCCAAACTTTGCCTCAAGAGCATCCCATAACTCTTTGACTGATGTGCAAGATATGTAGTTTTTCTCATACTTAGGATGAAGTGCACTAATCACGACGTCTCGAAACAGGTTATCGGCAGCCAAGAACTTTTGCTCCTCCTTAGGAGTAAATTGTTTAGGCTTCCCCTGTGCGGCGTGATAGCAATTCATTGCAGTCAACCACAACACCATCTTTGCATGTCATATCATAAAATTCTTGCCATTAAAATTGTTCGGCTTTAAAGCAGCAGCAAAACCACTGACAAAAAATTGTCTAACATTAGGTTTTTGGATTGTTAGATAAATATGCATTTTCATGGTCAATTTAATCCAGAAATAAAACATCAGTAGATTTGTGACGACATATATGTGCATGTGTATATCTCTGACAAGCGTTACAGCATGCAAGTATGACATACAGATTGATACAGTAAGAACGCAAAGTATGGTAACCACATAATTAAGATTGTACCCAGCGGAGGGCCCCATGCCGAAGGCATCGGAGGCTCCATTCGCACTAGTCGACATAGTGCGTTACTCGAAGTCGTGGACCACAGTTGATGCAGAAAGATGTTCGCAGTGCAGTCCCACGAACGGTCATTAGGAAGAAGACGGGTTCCGCGAGCGATCACCAGGAAGAAGGCGTTGGACGAGCAGTTGCGAATTCACTCCCCAAAAACCTAATCGCCGCACTCCCCGTGCAAGGTTCGTAGGCGAACGAGGGTTCCGGAGGCACTTGCTCTCTCCCACTACTCCGTGCGCGTAGAGGTATGGGACGGGGAAGACCTAAGGGCGGCTGAGATGTGGTCTCCCTCGGAAGCGAAGTGGAAGCTATGAAGACTGATAGAGGACTTCAGATTTATGGCTGCGACGGGAAGGGAGAAAGGCAGTGGAGGATCCCAGGAGACGGAGATACGAAGAAACGGTAACTCGTGCAATCAGTTCGCCTCCACCATAAAGGAGAGAAACTCCCGTGATTATGTGAATTAAGTGGCAAAACCTGGCCACGCCCGCCCGCTTGCTCGCCGCCTGCCACGGCCTGGCCTGGTTGGCTGCGGCGGCGTCGCACGCGCGTGCGTGTGGCACTCCTTTATCCTTTTCTCAGCTTTTCAATTAAGATGGATAATTTCTAACCAAATAAGCTGAGTAAACGTTCAGTCAAAATCCCATACGGTATTAAACCATACAACGCTTAATGTTACGTACCATAGAATTTTATTTGATTTATGAAATATTATACGGAGCAAGCCCATAATATATCCAACATTTTCTCGCTCTCCTTTGGCCAGTGTGAGCTTGATATCATGTTCCATCTGGATAAGGTGCACTTCATGTTAGAAGAGATGGTGATGAGCAGGTGCATTGTGGAGACAAGTAAACAGAACTACTTGGCACCAATACAGCTTGCGGAGAGAACTTCTTAAAATAGTGACATACATTTGTTTAGTTTCCATCCTCTGCGACCAACAAGATAACCGCTGCATGGAGCGTTGGTCCTCCTGTAGACAATTACTCCTACAAGTGATGCACTCGTTATCTCCACAGGAGTGTGACATCTTTTCGTCAGTCATAAGTCATGTGCTGATCTGAAATGCGCTACAGGACTACGGACTACCAGAGTACCAGGGGTCCTAACCTCTTCATGTCCCTTGACCTGCTTGTGCTATGTGTGCTACAAGTGCTAGCTATAGGCCGTAATTATATATTGTAGACACGGTGGTCTAGTGCAACTCAATGCATGTCTCTATGCAAAGATTGGTGCTTTCACAGTCACAGCTTGTGGTACTTGTAGCCTAGTTCCTGTAGCCTCCCATACCTACTGCTACTACACACAAGGCAAATGCAAGCTAGGATTCCTATGGAGCCTGACCGTTTTGTCTAGGTTGGTCAGCTAACCGCGGCTTCTTTGCCGAGTGCCTGAGGCACTCGGCAAAGGCCGATATACACTCGGCAAAGGGCGCTCGGTAAACAGTTTATCGGCAAAGACCTCTTTACCGAGTGCATTTTATCGGGCACTTGGCAAAGGCTTTGCCGAGTGCCAATCCGACACTCAGCAAAGAAAAGTGGCTGTGACGGCGAGCGCTACCGTGACGACGGCTTTGCCGAGTGTCAAGGTCAAGCACTCCACAAAGGTACCCGCTTTGCCGAGCGCCGTTGACTTAGACACTCGGCAAAGTTGGCCACTTTGCCGAGTGCCGCCGACAAGACACTCGGCAAACAGGCCACCTTTGCCGAGTGCCTGGCCCGTGGCACTCGGCAAATCTGTGATGTTTGCCGAGTGCAATGGCCATTGCACTCGGCAAAGCATGTTCCCAGGTAGTTCTCAGGTAGTCACTTTGTCGAGTGTCATGGCCATTGCACTCGGCAAAGTGACTGAAAACAACCTTTTTTATTTGTTTTTTTTACATCCCCTCCAAACAAACAGAAGATATATATAACAAACATCACCAACATCACATACATATCATCAACAACACATATATATCACCAACACCACATATATATCACAAACGTCACATAAATATCACAAACGTCACATGTCTCATAATATATCACAAATAAGTTCACAAGCAATCCAAGTGCTCCATCATCATCAACCATAATTGCAAATAGAAGTACCATTAACAACCACAAGTATCATCACTGATTTGGTGAAGGATTCGCTGAAGCATGAGGATCGTTCGATGCCGCCGATTGATTCTGCACAAAGAAGAAGAGATTGCATGTGTGAGACAAGATAAATATATACCATACATGAATAAAACTTTCATACTCCACTAGATTTGACCGTAAACATGAACATATAAACTAAAACATTTATACTCACAGGAGTAGAATAGTGAGGAGTTGGAGGTGGAGGTGGAGCGAATAGCGAAGGTGGCGGAACTACACCCGTAGTGGCGCCAAGACTTTGCATGTACTGAAGAATCTCCGTCATCCTCCACTGCTCGGCCTCCCGCTCGGCCTCCACCCTCTCCATCTTCGCATGCATCTGCTCCCATATCCTCCTCTCTTGTTCCAGTTGGGCCTACAATATATTCACCCCAATGTTACAATAATGCAAAGGAAAGATATGAAAAAACCAATGAACAACGAATAAACCAGGAATAACCTCGAGTGCCTCCACCTGGTGGTGTGAAGTGTCCTGCCGGGGTCGTATGGCCGGGCTCCTGCTCGTGCTGCTTGCTCGAATCTAGGAGAGACTGGGAGTAGCGGCCGAGTCGATTACGCCGTCGCCAATCCAGTACCGCTCATGCTTCTTGCCTCCTCCCACCCTCATGACGACTTCTCCATCAAGGTCCTCAGGGCTCGGATCGTACTCTGCCCCATGGACCTCCCTTGCCATCGATGTGTACTCACTGAGACGGTTGTGGACGGTCGCATTGCTGTACGCTTCGGGCCCGTCCTCCGGGTTGTAGTCGACGTCGAACGTCGCCTTGCCCTTATGGGCCATAGCAAATGCCTTGAAGATGGAGCAAGGCTGGCCACCATGTGATGCCAACTGTGAGAAAAACAACAAGATGATTAGAAATCATGCAGAATTGAGCGTTAGAATAAATAAATGAATTCGCGTACCCATGTTTCTGCGTATCCGCTGAGGTTGCGGCTGCCTTGATGGTGTGCTACACCTGGCATCATCAAACGCCGCTCCCGGCACAAGTTGTGCGTCTCCTCCCACTCGCGTGAGCACCACTTGTCCACCATTTGTTCTCAGCACTGGGGATGTGCGGCGCACCAATAAGAAATCATCTACAGGCCATCAAGTACATGACATATCAGAAGATGAAATTAAGCCTACTTAATCTCAAAAGGAATCAATATTAATGTTCTATATTTACCTGCAGGTACTGGTCCCGGGTCAGCGTCATGGTTCTTGCGTCCCTTTTGGTGACCTTCGTTCCAAGGATGGTCCCGTGGTAAGTTACGACGGCCTAGATGCGCGCCTCGTAATGCATGTCCACGATGAGTTTTTTTGCAGCATTTGGTAGCCACCGCATCCGCCCTGTCCTCATGTCCGTCCTGGCATCTAAAGAAATCCTGCATACAAACACAATGTATCCATTCATTATTTCAAGAATATCCAATGAATGTGATGTATTGAGGTGTAGTGCGAGGAAGACTTACCCACATCTCTTGCTTCACCCGCTCTGCCTTGTTGTTGAATACCCTGCGGGCCCGATCTGCAGCATCAGGGGCGGCGGCATAGTGGTCAAACGAGTAGGCCGGCCCCGTCACTCCAGCATACTCAACCAGGCCAGAGAAGTGCTCCTTGCACAGAAGACCGAGGATGCCATTGACTTGGCGTGTGTGACCACCTCCACTCGCCACAATCGTCCAGTTCCTACCCAAGTGATTAAGAAAAAATATTAGTTTCTATTTTGATTTTCAACATATCATATAAAGTAGTGATAACATCTAAAGTTACTTACTTTTCTCCCTCGGGTCGAATCAGTGGCCGTCTCTCACGAGGTATCGGTCGCTGAGGGAGGCTCGCGGGACCTCGCAAGTAGACGCTCGACGAACTAGAGTAAGCGGAACCCCTTGCTGTCGCCTCCTCCTCGTCGTCCTCCTGCGCGTCCTCCTGCGCCTCCTCGGCGTCCTCCTGGGGCACCTGCTCCTCCTCCTCACGCGACAGGGCGGCAGGCAACGGCTCCCTCCTGCGGCTGCTCCTCCTCCTACTCCCACCGCCCACCATCTTTTCTGTGGCTTATAAGTCGGCTGATGCACCCACACATTCAGTGTGGTATTAATAACACTCCTAACATATTCCAATTATCCTACCTAGCTTTAAATTGTTAAATACTTCAACCAGACAAGAAATTGTTGTAAATAAAGATATGTATGTTTAGAGATAATTGGAGATGGAAACAAACTCTAGGATTCTTTCCAATAGAAATGTCGGGCAGCTCACATCAACTTAAGTTTGTTGCCTTATGCCTTGATTTGTAATATGAGTAGCCATGTGTATGATAAAAACTTGAAAGCTAATAATATAATCACTTCTAGGAATTTGACTAGCATCTTCATTACTTCTGCATTTCAATGCGACTGAGAAAAATTAACCCAAGTGGACCATTAAGTGCTCTTGGCATTATAAACTTCCATCAATTTTTCTGACAGTTATTTAATGTAAGAGATACCTCGGTCTGCAGATGGGTAACAAAAATGCAGCAGCCACACAACAAACAAATGAACAATAGATTGCCTTGAAATCAACGATAAGACTTGCAAGTCCAGCAACTAAGAACTAAACTTTGATACGTGTGTGGAACTAGTCACTCGCTCCACCAGCCACACAAAGAGTGAACCCGACTTGAAGCAAGCTCAAAGCAAGCCGTATTCAGTCAGACAACACGTGTACAGAACACATGGAACCATTGCCGTTTGGTTTGCTCGAGATAGAATTCCATAAACGAAATTATTTATAACGATCACATATCCCCTTCACCACTATCTGAGCAAACAATGGGAGTAACATAGTAACATTCGCATATGTAAAGCCATGAATTACTTATAACGATCAATTAACAATCGGACTAACATTCTGCTAGCAAACAACTACATGCCTAGAGCAGCGAATCAGTCACCGCAAGTAGCAAACATCTGTGGCTGACCGAACAAAGCAAGAGGCGGGATCACAGAACATCAGAGCTCTTGCAGTTTCCGCCAAAATCGGACAAGCGCGCAGCACAAGACAGGGTTTTACCTGGTGCCGCCTTCGCCGCAGACCGGGGCGTCAGCGAGAGCGCTGCCAAGCTCTTGGCCTCCTCCTCTCCTCCTCCTCCTCTCTTTCTCCTCCTCCGGCAGCGCGGCGTGGGGGGCGGTGCGGGCGTGGGCGGGGGCGGCGCTGGCGCTGGTGCGGGCGCGCGGCGGTGGCGGCGGTGGCGCGTGCGTGTGTGCGTGTGTGAAAAGAGGAGTTTTTTAAATTTTTTTAAAAATCTTTGCCGAGTGCCGGCCGTCCTAACACTCAGCAAAGAGACTCCTTTGCCGAATGTCATTTTTTGACACTCGGCAAACCATATTTTTTTCACTTTTGACCTCCAAACTTTTTATGCAGTCCTCATACAAAACCTGGTACTCCATGTTCCAATGTGGCACATTTCTCAGACTTTTTCTATATTTCTTTAATTTATTTCATTTAATTGAATTTTCTTGGATAATTCAAATTATAACTGCTAGTCATTCGAATAATAAAAAAAATGAATGGAAAAATGATATTCATGTTATTTAGTATAATGTGAGGCCGTATCAAGGAACAGACCACCAATTTCGAATATCTTGTTCACGAAACATGACCACGAACTTGCAGTCGAGTTGTTTTTAAATTCCATAAAAAGCAAACGAAGTCCGAAAATCATGAAACTTGTCAAGATATCATGATATCATATGTGGAGGCTGTGATAAAAAATTGAGGAGGTTTCGCGTAAGTTTGTCATGAATCTCCGAAGAATCTCTGAAAATCATGAAACTTCTTCGGAGATTATTCGGTTTGCAAGCATCGTACGTGACAATGTGCGCGAAACCTTCGTAATTTTTTATCACAGCCTCCACATATGATATCATGACATCTTGACAAGTTTCATGATTTTCAGACTTCGTTTGTTTTTTTATAGAATTTAAAAACAACTCGACCGCAAGTTTGTGGTCATGTTTCGTGAACAAGATGTTCGAAATTGGTGGTCTGTTCCTGGATACGGCCTTACATTATACTAAATAACATGAATATCATTTTTTTATTATTCGAATGACTAGCGGTTATAATTTGAATTATCCAAGAAAATTCAATTAAATGAGATAAATTAAAGAAATATAGAAAAAGTCCGAGAAATGTGCCACATTGGAACATGGAGTACCAGGTATTATATGAGGACTGTAGAAAAAATTTGGAAGTCAAAAATGAAAAAAGTATGGTTTGCCGAGTGTCAAAAAATAACACTCGGCAAAGGAGCCTCTTTGCCGAGTGTCGGGATAAGACACTCGGCAAAAGATTAACGGCGCCTGATGGACGTTAACGGAGGCGGCCCTTTGCCGAGTGTCTTATCCTGACACTCGGCACACTACCTCTTTGCTGAATGTTATTGTTTGCCGAGTGCCGAGCACTCGGCAAACCACCTCTTTGTCAAGTGTTATTGTTTGCCGAGTGCTCGGCACTCGGCAAACCACCTCTTTGCCAAGTGCTTTCTCTTTGGCACTCGACAAAGAGCCTCTTTACCGAGTGCTCAATAAAACGTATTCGGCAAAATCTGGGACACTCAACAAAGAAGTCATCTCCAGTAGTGAACGGTCGGTACTCAGTTTCCTCGGCGTACAAAGTTTACTTCATTGGTTGGACCAACATGGCGGGAGCCAAAGAGCTATGGCGTGCTGCAGTGCCACCAAAGATGAAGTTTTTCTTCTGGCTGGCCTTGCACGGACGTCTTTGGACGGCGGAGCGCAGAAAAAGCCATGGCCTTGAGCTGCAGGCTGCCTGCGCCTTGTGCGATCAGCACGACGAAACAACGGATCACCTCTTGTGCTTGTGCGTATATGCGCGCGAGGTTTGGTTCCGTTTGTTACAGACCTTCGGCTTCCATGGCGCCGCTCCACAGCAGACTTCAACCTTGCTTGACTGGTGGCAGCTGGGAAGGACATCCCCGCCACAGGCCCTCAGGAGGAGCTTCGACTCCATGGTGTTGCTCGCCACTTGGTGCCTGTGGAAGGAACGCAACTGTTGAACGTTCGATCGCAAGTCAGGGACGCCATCTGAATTGCTCTCCATCATCATGGAGGAAGCTGACGCCTGGATCGGTGCTGGTTTTGGCAGCCTGGCGTTGCTCACCGCTCAGGCCGCCTGATCAACGCGGGGAGCCCTTTCCGTCTACGTCGCGCAATTGGTTCTTTAATTAGTACAACCGTGTCTCTCCACCACTAGACGGTGATTCATGTTCTGTGTTTTCTCCAAGTCGAGTACGGCTCCTCGCCGTGACTCGCTGTGGAGGTTGTAAACTTTCCCACTTCTACTTAATAAAGCACGTGCTAATGCACGCTTTCGAAAAAAAAAAGCTAGGATTCCTATTTGCTGGGATGGCCGCATCTCCGCCATGTACCATCGGTTAATGCAGTTCTGCTTTGCATGGTTCTGAATTTATATTGTCCATGAATCAAGAGGCCGGTGTAGTAAAGACTGCAGTGCATCTAATAAAAAGAAGAACTATGCATGTACATGAGGAATTGACAAATTCAAGCTCCTGATTACATGAGTACTCCACGTTATTGCTTCCTCCATGCTCTGGGTGTCAGGATACATTATTGATGACAAACGTTTCAAAAGAGCTATGACTGCTCACAATACAGTTCAGAACCTATGGCATTGTCTATATCTTTTGCCGGAGAAATATTTTAAAAATAACTTCTTGTACCAACTTTGAAGGTAAATGACATGCGGAAAATATTTTTGCAGACATGTAAATTTTGGAAGGAAATATACACCATACATTATTGTTTGGATTTATTGATGTGTCCTATACAATCATAAATAGGCAATAATTGAAGTTTGCAGATTATGATTATTACAGGAGTGATAGGGGAGTATCACATGGTAACTTTTACAAGTGTGCACAAGCTAGAAGGGTCTTTGTTTGAGGAATGAGTTAATCCATCATCTTCCCACTACTAACTTTTTTTGTTTGGTTTGTCGAATAGAATCATCTTGTCATTGCTCACAAGCTAATAATTAGTATTAATACAAGGAATGGAGTCGTTCAATTAATGGACTCACGACTACCTTATCTAGAATGATCTGATTCCTCAAACCAAACAACAAATCCAATCCACTCCAAGCGGATGCAAGTGAGGTGGTGATCAAGCAAGACAACCTGCACGGAGCGTTGGTGCTGAATTACCCTTATTTCTACAAGCGATACACTCGTTCTATCCAATACTATCAGAAACCTCAAATTTGCCGAGTGTTTTTATGTTTGCCGAGTGCATTCTCTCGGGCACTCGGCAAACAAATTCTTTACCGAGTGTTACCCTAAAAACACTCGGCAAAAAAAACACTCGGCAAAGAAGGGGGTTTGCCGAGTGTCAAACAAAAAAACACTCGGCAAATAAGGGGTTTACCGAGTGTCACAAAAAAACACTCGACAAAAAGAAAGATTTGCCGAGTGTCCAAAAAGAACACTCAGCAATAGCAAAAAAATGAATAAAATAAAACCCCGCCGGCCCTAAACACGCAGACAGTTGCGGCGCCCATCACTCCTCTCCATCTCCTTCCCTCTTGCAGTCTCGCCCACGGCTCGCCCCTCCTTCTCTGTCTCCTTCCTCCCACTCCCCCACAGGCGGCGGCAGCAGGGCTCCTTCCTTCTCCCTCTCCTCTTCATCTCCCCCCACAAGCGGCGACACCTCTCTCCTCTTCATCTCCCCCACAGGTGGCGGCGGCCCTCCCTCTCCCTCTCCCCTACAAGCGGCGGTGCTCTCCCTCTCCCCGAGCGCGGATCTGGTCTCCCCCCACCACCGGTGAGCCGGAGCACCTCCACAACTGGCGGATCCGGCGCCCCTCCCCCTTCTTCCCCACCACTGAGCATGGACCGGGTCATGACGGCCCCTCGGCGGTGGATCCGGTCGCGGCGGGGGCAGATCGGGCTGCCGCGGTGGTAGATCCAGTCTCGCCAGGGGCGGATTGGGTCGCGGTGGCGGTGGATCAAGACGCGGCTGGGGCAGATCGAGACGCGGCTGGGGCGGATCGAGGCGCGGCGGATCTGCCCCGTCCACCTCTGGCCATGGCGGAGGGAGGAGCGGCGGATCTGGTGGTGGATGGAGCAACCCCGGATGAGGCGGGGCAGGGCCTTCTTCCCCGGCGGCACCAGCGTGGTGGTGGTCTTGGCTGGTGCTGGTGGCTGCGGGCTTCGTGGCGTGGCGGCGGGAGGCAAGGGTGGCGGCGGCCGGCTTGTTTTTTTTATTTTTTTTTGAAAAAAAGTTTGCCAAGTGTTTTTTGGGCACTCGGCAACGTCTTTGCCGAGTGCGCGTCAAAAAACACTCGGCAAACTAGCGTTTGCCGTTAAAACGTTTACCGAGTGTAACACTCGTCAAACCCTTTGCCGAGTGTTTTTGGGGTTTCGTCGAGTGCCCCTGGCACTCGGCAAAGCTCTTGTATCCGGTAGTCCCTCTGAACTCAAAGAAGAGAACGATGAATCCAAGTCCCCGTGTAGTAATATCTGCGTAATGGGATCGGAGTTCGTTGGAACATGTATCTTACGCTTTGGCGTCGCTAGATAAGTTTGTCTAGCATAAGTACAATGATATCTATCCATACAACAGACAGCTAGACGCCAGCTTCAGTCATTCAGTAGCATCTAGCCATCCCTGTTCATTTGAACTTATCAGCCGGCTTATCCGCTAGAATCTACAGTACAACAAAATAGCTTCAGCTGGCTTATCAACTGACTTATGTATCAGCCGAACAGAACCTAGCTTCTCTCTCCACTTGTTAGACAACAAGGGGGAACAATTGATCTGAGGCTGAGAGGTGGCAGCTTGGCCCCGGCCAGCGCCCACAACAGCCATGAGGGCCTTGGCTCTAACTACTGCGCAGGGAGGCAGCAGCGCGCCACGGCTAGCGCGTGGGGCGTCGCAGGCGCACGCTAGGCCCCTAGGCCCACGAGCTGGCCAGGCATGGTTAAGGCACGGTGTGCCATACGGCCATACCTAGGTTAAAGGTGGAGTCCATGGGCAGGCACAACAAGACACAATTAATGCAACTTTAGTGTATAAATATTTTCAGAGGTGCAACACTAGCTATCACTACGTCAAAAAGCATTTCTAGGGGCGGTTGTAGACCATTTGTAGGGGCGGTTTGCCCAGCCGCCCCTACGCAAGGGTCTCTACAAATCATGCATTTGTAGGGGCGGTTCCCAGGCCACCCCTACAAATCTATTTGTAGGGGCGGCTGGAAACACTAGCCGCCCCTATAAATATATTTGTAGGGGCGGCTGTAGTACCAGCCGCCCCTACAAACAGGTATTTATAGGGGCGGTTCAATCTAGAACCGCCCCTACAGTTCGTTTTCCCGCCAAAAAAATCAAATTTTCAATTCAAAATCGCTTTGCCGGACGTCCCACAACCAACGTTCCGAACCACGTTCGTGTTGCCGAACGCCCCGCGACCAACGTTCCGAACCGCGTTCGCGTTGCCGAACGCCCTGTGACCTACGTTCACGTTGCCGAACACCCCGCGACCGCGACTACAAGCATAAGAGTATTCTATAAACTACAATTACAAGTCCAATTCACATGAATATATACAATCCATCATTAAATATACAAATTCCATACACATTGTTATCAACGTCCTAGAGCTTGCCTTTCAGTCTCATGAAGGTGTTGGTACTGAGGATTTGTACCTAACTCAGACTCTCGGTCATGGTAGGCGCCTCTGACATTTACAATCTGGTCCAATATGAAGTTGCAAAGGTCGCCGACGAGCTCTAAGAGTTGGTCATCCTTGTATGGGTCTCGAAGTTGCAAAGGTCGCCGACGAGCTCTAAGAGTTGGTCATCCTTGTATGGGTCTCTTTTCATTCCTTTCTCTTCTCTCCACTACAAGAAAACAAGTTTCGGTTTAGTATTTCATACCATTTACGAAGTTTTTATACTACGGGTGAAGAGGTTCAAACTTACCCTTAAGGGGTGTCTCCTGTAGGCACCGGTGTTACCCATCATAGAACATATATAGTATCCACAATGTACACTCCCAGGCTTCTGCTTGGGGCACTGTGTGTTTTGCATATGAAAATGTTAAGTAATGCTTTTGATAGCCTTGTAACGGAGTATTGAAGAAGTAAGTTACACTTACCGCACATAGTGTTTTTATAGCCAGCTTTTCCTTCCTTGCTGGATCATGCCTTCCATGATGATTAGTGACATAGAACCTAAATGCCCTGTTCGAATTATTTTAGCAAATACAACTTGTTAGTATCCAAAAGTGAACGTTACAAGTATGTATACAAACATATAAGCTAATGAGGATTGTCGATATGTATACGTCTTGAGAATCGATATGAAGTCTTTGTATGTCACCGTGTCCTTATCTAATGAATCAAAGACCCATGCCATGCTCCTCTCGACATCGACGGCTATACAAATCCAGTGGTTGCTGCATGGATTTAATCATAGAACTAGATAAGCCCTTTTGCATCGAATGAAATATATCGAACAAAGCTTTAAGTATAGAGTTGAGCTTACTCAAAGTTGTATGGTAGCCATATAGTAGGGTGGTGTTGGAGATTTTTGAAAGCCAAGGCAATGTATGCCGCAACCTTAAGGGACTCTTCCCTTAGCTTCGCACTATGGATGCACTCTTTCTCCCGAAGAGTCTTTGCAGCTGCTAGCTCTTTGGCATCCAGTGTTCACCGTTTAGGATAATTAAAATTTGTTTGGGCTATAGCTTGAGGGTCTACATACCCGGCTTTCACACTTGGCATTTGTTTGATAATGTGCACTTGCATTCTACAAATCACGGCATGGGTTAGTTACAACAAAATTCAAAGATTACATTCATATCATATCAGGAGGACAAGGACTTACAGGCACCACGTGCGAATTAGATTCATCTCCATTTCTCCCAGGTGAAAGCATGTGTGCATGTCATTGAAGTCAAAGACAATTTTCCCGGCTGGGCTTCCAAATGTGCCGGTGGGAAAGCATGCTTGTATGATATCTATGCTCGTTGGGAGAACACGCAAGTACCAATCATGGAACCTTCTCATTCCAAGTGGTAGGCGCTGGATGTCCCGGTTTGGTAGGAAGGGCTTGCCTCTTTCATATTTTTTCGGGCAATCCTTTGACCATTTGATGACATCAACATTTGGATACTGCTTTGCAATTTGGTGGAGTTTGCTACTGACGGCCTCCTCAGAACTCCGTGATGGGACTTTTTTAACTTGGTTTTCAGGCTTGAACTGATCATGGGAATACCACTTGGACACCGACAAGACGTCTTTGATCGGAACATAAACTGGCCTTATGTGGATTGGAATCTTCTTTCGGAGTTCCCATTCAGGCACGTCCTCATCTTCTTGTGCATCACCTTCTTCAGGAGGCACTCGTTGTTCATGTATCGGTTGTGCTTGTTGAGAAGACTGTGGCATCTCATGATGCACTTGCCCGGTATGAGCTGGAGAAGGTTGTGGCATCTCATCAGGCACATGCTCGATAGGAGGCGGGGAAGAATGTGGCATCTTAGGAATATGAGGGTCACGAGACGGTGAAAATATCTCCCCGGCCTCAACAACTCGCTCCAAATTTGGGAGAGGGGGAGGCGGCGAAGAAGCAGTCAATATAATGTCCCATTTGTGCCAGAGGATGAACTACCCCATAACGTCTCTGAGTAACACCAGCCCCTCGGGAGTTGCGTAGTCTATCCTCCACTGCATGAACTCGGGCATCACTGTATGCACCTCGACCCTAGTGTAGTAAGGCGATATCTTATTATTGTGGTGTAAGCCACCGGGAGGATGTGCCACACCCGTTGCCACCTCCATCACAGTGTTCTGCCAGCCGCTGAGAAACACCAAGGTGCAACTAGTAGGTTCCCGTATGAGATCGATTGGGGTTGTGGCTGCAGTGGAACCTTGGCTGCTAGGAACTTTCGGAGGGCTACCAACTAATGCCAGTTCTCCCGGTGGCGTCACTAATATACGTGGCTCTATAGACATTCCTTGCTCCTCCAACGCCTTCGCAACTAGAGCCTTCACTTGGAGCTCAAGACTAGTCTCCTGGTCTCGGCCATGTTTCTTGTACATGTGCCTGTCCTCTTCGAATCCTTGCTTCCAGGTCATCCTTTTCCCAAGCCCCCTGGTGCGGCCTGTGTGCTCCTTGTTTCCCAAGCTAAGGCTAAGCTCGTCCCTTTCTCTGGAAGGATTGAATGAGCCCGTCTCTTTGTCTTCAGCATATTTTAGTATCCTTGATACCGCCTCTTGGGTCTCCGGCTTATCAAACTTAAGATTACTGCTGGATGGTTCTGTACTCCTCGCATATATCCAGTTCCTTGAGCGTACCTTCAAGTTCGTCACATCGATATTCCCAGCAGCTGTGGCCTCTTCATCCATCTTCCTAAACTGCTCTTCCTTGGCATAGTAGCCACCGGGGCCTAGATGATGGTGGTGTTTGTTCCTCTTCGCCAGCTCGGTGTTACGGGCATTGAGCTCCAATGCCTCCGGTGAAGTCTTCTGAGCCACGAGCTCCTCCCATTGACTAGGAGTTATTTTGCCGAACTCGTTGAAGGGACTTAACCCCTTTTGGATATACTTTGTGTTGAGCTCCGACCTCCTACGTCGAAATGACTCTCCCATCATCCTGATAGCATTTTTTTTACCAATTCGTGCTTACCCTCCGGAAATCTAAAATTGACCTTCAGCTGCCTATCCCATAGTGCATTCTTTATGTTCTCTGGTGCCTCTTTCCAGTTAGGGATTGCTGGGTTCAATTTATCTCTTACTAGGGCCCCGATCACATTACGGAATCGTCCTCTTAATTCCTTCGGCTCAAGGATCTCCCCTGCTGGCCCAACCTCCATTATCACATAGCAAGCCTTATCTAGATATAGATTTCCTTTTCTATCCCCTCGTTTCCTCTTAGGCTTGGTAGTCGTGGTTGTGTCTTGAGTTTGTGGAACAGAGGCATCGTGATCTGTCTCTGTGGTTGTTGCCTCTGCTCTCCTTTCCTCTACTCCGTCTTGTCCAGCGAGATGTCGCGGACGTCAACGTTGTCTTTTCTGAGTTTTAGGAGGGACCTGTATATAGGACAGGTCAAAGTGTTAGCAGAGGTAACACAGCCAAAGCTTTAGCAAAATTTACAAGCTAAGGCTTCTTCCCTACCTCCTCATTCAGGTCAAAATCCTTGTCCAAATCTTCCTCCATTGGCCTCCTTCTTGCTTCAGGTGGGAAAGGATCCTCGGGACTTTTATATCCCTCTTCTGACTCATCATCCTCTTCTTCTTTGCCTTCAGCAGCCTCTCCTTCGGGGCCTTCCTCCTCGTCACACTCCTCCTGAGTAAGCATCACTTCTAGATCCTTTTCTACCTCGTTATCGAACTATTCCTGAGTAAGCTGGTCCTCTAGTGCTTGCTCCTCAAGGGTTGGCTGCTCATCATGCTCGGGGCATCGAGTTGCACTGTCTGTTGTCCGCAACATTATTTTGCGCTTTGTTCTAAAAGATACAAGAAAGTGTGCTTTAGCTACGCGAGAAGGTATAAGAAATCAAAAAGGTCTATAAACCAAAGTAGTCCTATAAAACAACAATATAAAAAACAAGAAGTAGCAGTGGTAGAGGCCTTAGAAACATGTCAATCATCATCTGATCTTGAACTTGGAGCATCAAGGCATCATAACAGAGAAGAGAGGAGAAGGTAATGTAGGGGCGGCTGCTAATGATGCCAAGTTCCTCACAAGTTCTTGATCATCAGCTCATATTCCATATAATGTATGGACTTGGACAATTTCATCATTGGCAAAACAAAGGAGAGGAAAGGAGAGGGGAGATTTGGCAAAAAAAAAAGCAATAGCTGCTTAACAAACATAGAGCAGTAGCTGATGGCAAAAATAGCCAAAAAACAGCAGTGGCCCACTGGTCCTATGCCCCCAAGCACGCAACTAGTAGATCAGCAGCAAGCTAGAAATTAAATAAGAAGATTAATTTCACCAAATTGATGTAGATGTAGCCGGCTGGCTGATTAAAATCCCGAGTTCATTAAGCAAGGACGAGCAAGCTGCTAGGCAAGCATATCATCACACAGGAAGTTCACAACTACAGCTGGAGGCATTAGCAGTACTCCAGTAGCAGTACATAGCAATACTAGCAGCTTTAGCTAGCTAGAGAGGCCGACCGACCAAGAAGATGATCGACCAAGAAAATGCAGCATGAACTAAGGAACTTTCTGGCACTAGCATGAAGGTCAGCAAGAAGAGGGTGCTAAGGTAACTGTTATGGAGGCTCAGATGTGTCAAGAATTAAAGTTACCAGATCATGCTGATAAGAATGGAAAAGTTGCTGTGATGGTATGACAACATGTTAGATAGAGTAAGACAACTAAAGAGCTGGATCTTCCAAATTCACAGAAGGAGAGGAAGACAGCAGAAAAAGACGCCTCAGAAACATGTCAATCATCATTTGATCATGAACTTGGAGCATAGTGGCATCATAACAGAGAAGAGAAGAGAGGAAAAGGGCTAGTAATGATGTCAAGTTCCTCACAAGTTCTTGATCATCAGCTCATATTCCATATAATGTTTGGACTCGTGCAATTTCATCATCGGCAAAACAAAGGAGAGGAGAGGAGAGGGGAGATTTGGCAAAAAAAAATAGTTGCTTAGCAAACATAGAGCAGCAGTTGTTAGCAAAAATAGCCAAAAAACAGCAGTGGCCCACTCATCCTATGCCCTCAAGATGCACATTTGACAGATGAAAATCTAAACCATATAAAAATATATAGTTAATAGTACTGAATTGTAGTTTAGGACAGCAGCAAGCCAGCAACCATAGAATGTAGCCAGGAATAGCAAACTACAGGTATCTGTTGGGGAAGAACAAAGCAAACTATATAACTGTTGACTGAAATGAGCAGTTCACTGAAAATGGGTTTAATCTGAATTTTTAGAAGCAATAAAGCAGTGAAGTAACAAAACAATAATAACTATTAAATTAATCAAGTAGCAAGGACTGGTCGGGCGCTGCAAGTAGTTAATCACTAGCCTTGATATTAAACACATGGTATATGTATATTAAACAATCATTATTGATTCTATATATCCAACAAAAAAATGGGTAACTCAAGATAAGGTACAACCTCTTTATGAGAACAGTTGGCTAGAGCTATCAGGCAAAACTAAATAAAATGAATTCTCAAATGTTACAAAAACAAGTTAGCTATCAGGCAAACTGAAATTACCAAGAGCATTGGCAGATTGAAATAAAGATCATACTCAACTAATTGAAATTATCAAGAGCTATATACGAGTGATTAGCTGGAACAATGAAAAACGACAAAAGTGAGGTTTGCTATAAGTTTGAATAGATGCAGATTGCACACTGGCATAACTGCTAGCAGCTGGGCACACTGTCAGACAAAACAATAGTAGTAGCACTGCAATTCATTCCTAGCAAGATCTATACAGCAGCTATAAATGACTTAGAAAGTGGAGCACATGATTTGTTTGGACTGCAAGTTGCCATAACTACGTAAAAAAGCATGTCCAGTAAAGCTATCTCGCCAATTTCGGCAAGTGCAGGTGTTAGGACTGCAGCTAGCAACAAAGGCAGAACACTTCATACAACTGCCCAAACAAAGGCAGAACACTAGAAGCACAAATAACTGACATTTTCAGCAAGTGCAGGTGTTAGGACTGTAGCTGGCAACACTAATTTAGCGAGGGCAGGGCCAGCAGCTGATCGACAGTGTATGGTGCATCAGACTAAATTTAAGTAGGTTATAAATACCACATATCCATCCCACCAAACTTCATTACAATCAACCAAACTAATATCCAAACCCTAAACATGCAAGTAACATTCTAGTACACATATTAAGGCAAAGAGGCTTGTGTTTGCAACACAATATGAGAACATAACCAAGCATGAATATTTAAAACAGCAGATAAATTGTCAAAATTATCATCTGTGTTTCCTATTTTCTCCACTTCAGTCAGTTAATATACAGCATCTTGCTTTTTTTTCTCCATTTTCCTATGTCAATATGCCAAAAGTACAACACCAAAGATATGTCTAGGTGCTAGTCAGAGGCTGCCTGCCTGCCTTGTGGCTAGTAATTTTTTGAAACATGGGTCAAAATTATCATAAAACTACATATTTAAATTTGAATATAGAAGTAAAGATTCAAAGTGTCAGTTTCAAGAGCTGCATATTCAAAAATTGTATCATAGGAATACATGTTTGGTGTGTAAGGTATGGCAAAACTAAAAATTCCACCACCCAGCAAAAAATCTGTATTTATGTGATACATTTTTTCCCGAACAACGCAGGAGAGCTGCATGTCATTTCATTGAGAGAAAAGAAATACAGAGACAGGCCAGTCGGCCTACTGCCAAAATATTATATGGATTATAGACACCCCCACAAACATAAAAACCTAATGCTTATAGCCAATCCCTAAATTCAACATCCTCATAAAAATTCTAAAAAGATGATAAACTACTGGACTCACACAACAAATTTTACAGATATATGCATATGAATTTGTAACTTACGGAAGCTGCATACTTGTGAAGATTATTGAAAACCAGAAAAACAAACTAGCTATCACAAATACCATCACTGGTAAAGCTCACCTAACAATGTGCATAAATGTAGACAACTACTGAATTCACTGAAACTTAGAAACATACTACTTTGTTTTTAAGCAATATCATGCTCTATAAGCCTAGGCAGATGTCATAATCGAAACCAGAAAAACTGCAGCAAAACAAACACAGCACGAAACATAGAGCGACTGGGGTTTACTCATCGAGGAACGAAGAGATCAGTCACCGGATCTCGAGCTGCTGTTGACCCCGTGCAGCCCCGGCAGAGGAAGGTTCCGTCACCGGGGGCTGGGCGCCTGGGGCCGGGTGCGGGACTGGTGGCGTGGCCGGCGGTGGAAACCCTAGGCGCGCAGGGGCGGGCGTCGGGGGCCGGGTGTGGGACGCCGAGGGCCGGTTGCGGGCGCGGGACCAGCGGCGTGGCCGGGTGCGGGACGCCGGGGGTCGGCGCGTGGGGGCGGGCGCCGGGGACCGGGTGCGGGTGTCGACGTGCGGGGGCGGGCGTCGGGGGCCGGGCGCGGGACGCCGGGGGGTCGGCGCGCGGGGGAGGGCGCCGAGGGCCGGGCGCGGGACGCCGGGGGTCGGCGCGCGGGGGCGGGCGCCGAGGACCGGGTGCGGGTGTGGGCGGGCACGGGACCGGTGGCGGAAACCCTAGGCAGCCTGACGGTGTCGGAGGAAGAAGACAACGCCCAGACGATGACTCCCATGCGCTTCCTCCTATTTATACTAGGTACCATTAGTAGGGGCGGTTCCTGATCCAGCCGCCCCTACAAATGCATTTTTTAGGGGTGGTTCCTGATCTAGCCGCCCCTACAAATGCATTTTTAGGGGCGGTTCCTGATCCAACCGGCCCTACAAATATTTTCTATATTTTTAAATTATAAATTCTATATTTTTTATATCATAAAAATATAAAGTAATATAAAAAATTGTGTATATACACAAATATAATATTTTGTATTATTCTATATGTGAAGAAATATAGATATAAACAATTGTAGTCAAAACAATATAGAAAACAAAAAAAACAAAAATTAAAAATTTGAATTTTAAAACTTCGAATACAATTTTATGACGTTAAATGAAATAAAATGAAAATGTTGTAAACATAAAAGTTGTATAACTCATCAACATGTACAACTTTTATTTTGGTCATCTTGTCATGTGACTTTATTTGAATGATTCAAATTTTGAAATTCAAATAATTTCAACTTGAAACAATATTTTAAAAGAGTAAATGATTTCACATGAAAAACTCATGAATACCAAAGTTGTAAAGGGTAGTCTCACACACATGCATAAAATGTAGTCTCATACACATACAAAAATATGTAGTCTTACACACGTACATAAATATATAGTCTCACATGCATGCATAAATGAAGTCTTACAAACACACTTACACAAACACTCCACGTTCAACAACTAGCTAGCCCGCTGTAACGACGTTCCCTTTGACACCTTTTCGTTCCCATGGCATTATGTCTTTGGGGAGGTTATTTTCCACAACACTGATCTTCTTAGGAAAGTCTGTGAATAGCGGCATCTCATCATAGTTATTGTAAGCTTCAACATCATCCACGCCATCAACTCCAATAATGTGTTGTTTCTCGGAGGCAACCACGTGCTTTGTCTTCTTCTTCTGGGGAAGGTTACTTTGTGGGTCAGACATATTGAAAACTTGTGCGACACGTGAAGCGAGCACCTAAGGGTCATCTTGGTAGCCTAGATTCTCGAGGTCCAGGACTCTCAATCCGATCTCGTTCAGTTGGTGTTGTTTGATCCAGCGGCATCGAAATAGGGCCACCGTCATATCCCTTCCATAGTCAAGTTCCCATATCTCTTCAATGATGCCAAAGTATTGGATCTTTCACCCTAATCCATCGAGAGCCTCTATTTGAACGCCGTTGTTTTGGTTCACATATTTACTATCCTTTGCGTGGGTATAGTACGTGTACCCATTGATGTCATAAGCATTCCAAGATGTCACTTGTCTCGATGGCCCCTCTGCCAACCTACTAATGGTAATAGAGTCTATGGTTTCTCCAGGCGGTATGTTTTGGTCCTTCAACCATGTAGTTAGTCATTGCTTGTGCTGTTTCATGACCCAATCATCCGAATGGCCATTTCTCTCCGCCATAATGATAGCCAAGTGTTCATGAATATACGGTTGCATCAGTTGTGTACTCTGCAAGACACTGTAATGCGCCCGACTCACCTCTTTGTAATCATGGTCGATGAACACTTTTCTACCACTGGTGCCCTTCCCAGCCAGCCTACCCTTGTGATGAGAATCGGGTTTACCAATCCCTTTCTGTACTTTTAGGTACTCTTGACAGCACTCGACGACTTCTTCAGTACTATAACCCTCTATCATGGAGCCCTCTGGGTATGCTCGATTTTGCATGTATCGACTTTAAACCGACATGAACCGCTCATAGGACCACATTTCATGCAAGTAGCAAGGGCCAAGCGCCTATATCTGATGAACCATGTGAATCATGAGATGTGGCATTATATCAAAAAAACCAGGAGGTAAACACATCTCCAGTTGGTTTTGTGTCTCCACCACAAATTCATGTAGGTCACTCAGCTCTTCCTTGCCAATCGTCTTCTGTGAGATCTTTGAAAAGAAGTAGCACATGCAGGTGATGGCCATTTTCAAGAACTCTGGCTTTATAGCCCTGATTGCAATAGGTAGAAACACTGTCAGCATCACATGATAATCGTGAGCCTTGCAGTGTGTTATTTACATGTCCTTCATCGACACTAGCTTCTTCACATTTGCTAAAACCCAGTCGGGACTTTGATCCCCCTCAGGAAAGTGCATATAGCTCTCTTCTCGTCTGGTGTTAGGTTGAAGCACACCGTGGGCAGAGTGTATTTTCCATTAGCCTCAGGTACCGGGTGAAGCTGTGGCATCACATTTAGCTGCACCATGTCTTTTCGTGCTTTTAGATCATCCTTTGACTTGCCTGTGTCCATCAAGGTAGCAATGAGACTCTCAAAGACATTCTTCTACACGTGCATAGCATCAATGGCATGGGGGACCTCCAAGTCTGGCCAATAAGGCAGATACTGAAAGAAGATCGATTGTTTCTTGAAAGGTACGCCTTCGACAGGAGGTGTGCTTCTATCTCTGTTCGTCCCATCTGGATTCTTCTTTCCATAGACGACGCGTATGTTTTTCACCATTCTGTACACATGTTCTCCATTATGACGTCTCTCCAGAGGGGGTTCAATCTCTGGGGCGTTGTCATAAAATCTAAAGAACAATTTGCTGCGGTACTTGTGACTTGTCTTTAAGAAGCATCGGTTCCTTAGGTAAACTATCTTCTTGGATGCATCCAGGTACACCCATGTAGTACCATCCAAGCAAACCAAGCATCCCGTCTTCCCTTTGATCTGTCCAGATAAAGCAAACAACGCGGGGTAATCATTGGTAGTAACAAATATTATTGCTCTACATATGAAGTCCTTCTTTCGGAACGCATCGTACATCTGCTCCCCATGCCTCCATAGCCTCTCCATTTCTTGCATCAAGGGCTCGAGGAACACATCTATATCAATGCCTGGTTGTTTAGGGCCAGAAATAAGAATAGTGAGGAGAAGGTACTTTCTCTTCTGACACAACCATGTTGGGATGTTGTACATGGTCAAGATCACTAGCCATGTGCTGTGGTTGCTCATTCTCTCGTTGAAGGGATTCATTCCATAGGTGCTTAGGCCAAACCGTACATTCCTTGGGTCATCGCTAAATTCTTTGTGCTTCTCATCAAACCTTTGCCACTAACTACAATCAGCCGGGTGTGCACTCTTATCATCATCCACCTTGCGCTCATCATCTCACCATGTCATGAGTGCGGCTTCTTTAGGGTTTAGGAACATACGTCTCAAGCGGTCGGTCACTGGCAGGTACCACATTACCAGGGCAGGAATTCTTCTCTTCTTTGCATCGTTGCCTAATGGAGTGTCCTCTAGGGGCTGAGATTCTTGTACCACCTTTTTTGTACCCTTCTTATTCCTCTTTTTCCCCGTAGATGGTTCGTCTCCACCGTAAAGGTCATTGTTCTTGTACCGGCTGGCCCCACACCGGGGACATTTATCCAATGACTTGAACGTTTCGCCATGAAAAAGTATACAGTGGTTGGGGCATGCATGTATTTTTTCAACCCCCATTGTCAATGGACTTATGACCTTCTTCGCTTGGTATGTGTTGGCGGGAACTGAGTTTGGTTGTGGCAGCACCCATGACAGGAGATGCAATAGATCATTGAAACTACAGTCTGACCAGCCGTACTTAGCCTTCAGGATGAGCAGCTCAAGCATGAAACATAGCAATGTCCAATGTGTCGGACAGCCCTTTTCAACACCATATACAGTCTCCTTCGATGCTTTTGTCACTCTTTCCAAGGGTTCGAATCATGTCATCTAAATCATCTTCAACTCCGACACGTGCTCCACCATCATTATTGGCACCACCTTCGTCGTTACCATCCCAACCACCAGCATCACCACCTTGTTCATTGCCAAACTCGAAATCCATTCATGCATCAAGCTCTGCTGAATATTGGGACATGGATTCTATGGTTTCGTCGTCGTATTCCTCCTCATCCTCATCGTTAACAATAACCATTTCACCATGATGAATCCACACTGTGTAGTCCTCAACAAATCCTCGCATAATCAAATGTGATCTGATGATAGTCACATATGTCCATGCCATACGGTTCTTGCAATCTTTACAGGGGCAAATAATTGTATTCTTATTCTCTTTCAATGTCGTTGCATGCTTCGTTGCGGCTTCAATAAATTTATCCACCTCTTCACAGAAACCTGCCTTGAACCTTAACGAACCATACATCCAAGAGTTCCTGTACTCCATCTTTTACAACAACAACAAAACAAACATTAAAGGACTACTTATTCAGATATATATAAAAATGAATCAAAGTAATAATTATTTGAGAATAATTGTATGTACCTCATATATATATGAATATAAATCTAATATAATTACATGAAGCATACAAACACACCATGGTAGAGAAAAATTAATTAATGACCCATTTATCCATAAATAATTAAAATACATATTTATTGATTACAATAAACAATTTCAAAGACAACAATTAGCAATAATTATACTTTACCCAATATCTTTCATACAAACCCTAGTCCAATTTTATCAAACATAAATTTACAAAAACGAAATTAATAAAAAAATCAAACCCTAGATCTAGATCACATGACATGAAACATCCATAAAACTAACTAATGGTTCACTAAAATCAAGAAACATGGACCAAATAAGGGTATGATCTTGTTCCCCTCCCTAATTTACCCTAGTACATTTAAAAGCTGGGTCTAATTTGCTCATAAATAGCTCAAGCACCATAGAAGAGGGAGAAAAACAAAACTCTAATTACTCACTAACCAACCATTAAAACTTTAAAAAAAAGTGTGGAATAGCATTTTCTTACCTTCTACAACCTCTCCACCAAAGGATTTGAGACCAAAACCTTCCCTCCTTAGTAGAGCAATTTTTGGGAGGTGCCCAAGGCCTCCCCACCTTTCTTTCACGGGTTGGAGTGAGTGATCCGAGGAGGAAGAAGGTGCTGCTTTTGTTTTATATGGGGCCATTTGTAGGGGCGCCTGATGATTGAGCCGCCCCTACACATCGGAGCTATAAATACGGGGCCATTTTTAGGGGCGGCTCAATCACCAGCCGCCCCAACAAATAGCATTTCCAGGGGCGGCTGGTGATTGAGCCGCCCCTACAAATCAGACTCCATTTGTAGGGGCGGCTCGTAACACCAGCCGCCCCTACTGTTCCATTTGTAGGGGCGGCTGGTGTCTGGGCACCCGAGCACGCCACTGTAGGGGCGACTCCATCACTGGCCGCCCCTAAAAAAATTGAACCGTTGCTAAAAATCGTTTTCTACGTAGTGTATATCACAAGATGCTTCCTTAGCCTAAACTGTTCTAACGTTTTAGCTAACTATAAAATTTCTAACAGAGGGGCCCACTGAAAATAACATATTGTTTCCTATTAACTAGCATGCATGCCAAACGGTTTATTCTTTTTTATTCTATATATATATGCAGGGAGTGCTCAAATAAGCTGGAGGTTCCAACAAATGCTAAGTTAGCTCTTAGCACCCTTGGTCCAATATTTTTTTTCTTGATCACGTAAAAGGTTTGCGCGTCTTTATATTAAGGTAAAGAAAATGTTTAATACGACACGCCTTATTAGCGGCGCTCTTGGTCCAATATATTGCACCTCTTCTGTTTTACTCTCTGTCTTGTTTTCACCTCCTTATTAGATCACACGACGGAGCAGTCTTTTACTGCTTCAATATTGTACCTTTTGGTTTGTTAAGTCACGAAGCCATGCCACGAGACTATTGAGACGACGGACGATGACAGTGATATACCACTAAAACACTCCTTTGTACGTGTATAAGCTGAGTATACAGAACTTTTTTACTGCATTCAATGCCAGGACTCATATTAAAAGCTAGAATCAAATTGATACTTTGGCCTTTATTTGATCACCCAGCATGGTACACTAAGCACACATGTATGCAGTAGTCTCCCATGGTACATGCAGCTGAATGTCACATGCATGCGTTATACATAAAGTACTGGAGCCGAACTATTTCTTTAGATACAGGGAACCATACAGCTTCATCTCTTGACCAAGAGAATCAGACCAATTATAACACTAAAATTTAGTAACAAGTCATGGCTGACTCATGTCTCAAACCTATTATTATTTGGTCATCCAAAGGAAACAAAGAAAGACATAGCAGCTGTCTCAAGCGCTCGGCAAACATGAGTGATGCATTCCTTGTTGTATTGGACTAGTTTGATATATTTGAAATCGTATATTGGAAATAAAGCATGACAATGACCACAAGATGCCAGTTGTATTGGTTACTCAAATGTGGGGACTGTGGGTGAGATCTTTATGCTTGATAGTATAGGAGATAAAGTGTTAACAACCCACTGGTAGAACACAATCATTGAATGGACTAACACGATCTCAGGTAACTGATACAGTAAGAGATGGAGTTCAGGGGAGTAGCAAGCAGGGGGAATGGGAGAGGATGAGGAGCAGGGGACAGGTACAGAGGAAGAGAGAGTTGGGGAAGAGGAACAGTAACCGGAGAAGAGATGATGAGTTGTATTCTGAATATTCGATGCCCTGCAGAAGTTACTCCTAGTTCCTTTTGTAGATGCTCTGGACAGCCTGTGTGTGGGCCCATATGGCAGTGTCCCTGACATTCCCCCCTCCTTGAATTGCGACTTGCCCTCAAGTTGCAGCACTGTTCATCGACGAGCTTGGATCGGCCGGAAAGACAACGCTGCCACCACGCTGCCGCTGGGCATGTAGCAGTAGACGAGGATGCTCTTGCCGGAGGTGGAGCAGGCTGCGGTGTTCGGTGAGGCTGATCAACTCCTCCCCCATGCCGAACAGGGCCACACAAGTGTCTGACCGCCGGCTCGACTCAATGAAGTGCGCGTGTAGGAGGTCGGCGAAGGTGACGTTGAGGAGGAAGCTTGAGTTCTCCTGCAGCTCAGTCTCCGCGCACGCCAGCAGCGCGTGTAGGAGCCGGATCGCAGCTGTTGCATCCTTTGCTCTTTCTGAAGCCGCTGTTGTCGACGCAGATGATGAATGTGCGGCCATGGGGAAGGCTGAGTGGGCGCAGTGCCACCATGGGGTTCGAAGACACAGTGCTCCAAACGTGCGGCAGTGTCGACGGAGGCGAGCACGTCTCAGTCGAGCTCGAGGGCGAAGCGCTCCACATCTGCGGCTGTGTCGACGCAGACGAGCATGTCCGGGTGGGGCTCGTGTACGTTCGGTGCCGGCCGTGCACATGTACACGAACTTCACCTCCTCTGGGGCACACTCGACACGGAAGCCACCAAGTGTCGAACACCTTGAGGGCTAGGTTGGAGGCAGGTCGCTGGCACGACCCAAGTAGTAGCATGGTCGATGGTGGCCCCCATGAGCATAGCGGAGAGGCTGTCAAGACCAGACGGAATCGTCTCGACGGGGCCGAGGTGGAAGACGGAGAAGGTGAGCATCATCGGGTCGGCGTTCTCCTCGCGGATCTTGGAGATGAGGAGCGTGCCCAAGCCAGAGCCGGTGCCGCCGTCGAGGGAGTGGCACACCTGGAAGCCTTGCAGGCAGTGGCAGTTCTCGGCTTGCTTCCGCACGACATCGAGCACTGAGTCGATGAGCTCGCCTCCCTCAGTGTGGTGGCCCTTGGCCCAGTTGTTCCAGACCCCAGCTAGGTCCATGAGCACAGTGCGGGGCACGAAGCAGCCACAGGAAGCCTCAATGTAGTAGACGTTGACATGCTCGAGCTGGAGGTCGGAATCATCGCCGTAGCGGCCGGTGGCGAGGCTTGATGTGCTCGTCCATGTAGCAGCAGGTGAGGCGGACGCAATAGAGCGGGTCCGGGTTCGCGGCGAGGACGGAGATGTCGTCAAGGACGATGTTGAACTCGCGGGCGCATTGGGTGAGCGATTCACGGATGAGCGCGGACACATGGAACTGGCCAGCGTTGAACTGCGCAGCGATGGCCTTGAGCGCCTCGGTTCCGGTGGAGGGAAGGACCTTCGCGTCGTACTCGGGGACAAGGGAGTGGCGGACGCGGCAGAGCGGTGCGCCGAGGAGGTCGGAGAAGAGGCAAAGCTTGCCGGTGCTGGGGCCGACCGCGCAGGCGTGCTCGAGCCGATCCACGGTGGTGCGGTCGCGTTCGCTGGTGACGAGCCCCCCACGGCACCCACGTGGTGATGAGCGCATCGTGGCTGCAATCCATCGTCGAGCACCCTATGGTCGAGTGCTTCTACAAGGAGGGTGATGGCAGACCAGCGGCCGGAGGCAGCGAGCGAGCCCTGCGGCCAGGTAGCGGCTGAACGTAACGGCGCAGGTTGGCGCGGGCGAAGCCGAGGCGGACGAGGGGAGGCATGCCATGGTCGGCGAAGCTGAGGCGGGCGCTAAGGAGCGCGCCGTGGTCTGCGAAGCTGAGGTGGGCGAGGGCGAGCACGCCGCGGTCGGTGAGGCCGAGGGAGGTGCAGAGGAGCACGCCGCGGTCGTCGCAGCAGAAGTGGGCACGGAGGAGCACGCCGCGATCGGCGGAGCCGAGGTAGACGCGGAAGGGTACGCCACGGTCGGAGAAGCGGAGGGACACGCCGTGGTCGACACAGCCGAAGTGGGCGCGGAGGAGCACGCCGCGGTTGGCGCAGCTGAGGTGGACGCAGTGGGGCACGCCGTAGTCGGAGCAGCGGAGGAGTAAGTCGTGGTCGATGCAGCCGAAGTTGGCACGGAGGAGCAGCCCTCTGACTTCTTCTCCACACACCACCCGCAGCCCCCACGGGAATCCACGAGATCGAGACCCTCGTGCGCTTCATGGTCGTCGCGAACGCAGAGGGAGGCACGGGCGTGGGCGTGGCCAAGGCGGAGGAGCAGGTGGAGAAGGCCATGGAGGCGTCAGAGGCGGGAATGTCCTCGATGTCGACGGGGCCGCACTGGACGAGCTTCTGGCCGGCGTCGAGCGGCGTGTGGGGGTCGGTGGAGGTGAAGCCATTCTCGATGCGGATCTGGTCGGAGACGATGAAGTCGTCATGGTACGGGGTGGGTAGCTGAACCGGCGGCGGCGACGGCGTGGTAGTGATGGCGGTGGAGGCCGGCTCGATGAAGGACTGTCGGAGCCCAACAAACTGAGACTCCAACTCCTTGCGAATCGCACGAATCTCGGCCAGGAGCAACTGGTAGTCAAGAGGACCCATGGAGTAGTGGTGGTGGATTTCATGGTGTTGTAGGATTTGGCTCCGAGTACTAATTTGTTAACAACCCACTCATAGAACGCAATCACTGAATGGACTAACACAATCTCAGGTAACCGATACAGTAAGAGATGGAGTTCAGGGGAGTAGCAAGCAGGGGGAATGGGAGAGGATGAGGAGCAGGGGACGGGTACAGAGGAAGAGAGAGTTGGGGAAGAGGAAGAGTAACTGGGAGAAGAGAGGATGAGTTGTATTCTGAATATTCGATGCCCTGCAGAAGTTACTCCTGGTTACTTTTGTAGATGCTCCGGACAGCCTGTGTGTGGGCCCATATGGCAGCGTCCCTGTCATAAAGCTAACTTAGTATATATGCTAATGATGCTGCAGGGGCACTGAAGTAAAATGTTCCTCATCCAGTACGAACATCACTGATAGCAGTAGATGTGTATCGTTTTGATTTTGAATGGTGTGCATACAACGAGACATGATCCGTATCATGTTCGGACTGTCCCACACAACGAAGCACTATATCATCAGCACCTCTAGTGAAGTATGTCATGGAGACGCGTACATCAACACTTAGTGGACGATCAACACTCAGTCCATGATCGAGAAGCATGTGATAGTTATGGCCATGAGCGGTGATTCGAATCCATTTGAGCCCATGTGATTATTGGTCTGATGTCCTGAGGGAGGCAGAGGCAACAATTATGAACTAAATCAAACCTATCTTCCTATCTAGCTTGGTCTTTCTCCTTGTCCGGCAACACATCTCCATCCAAAGCTATACCCGGTTTGCAGCCAGCAGGACTGTTATAGAGTGCTATATGCAGCACCTCCACAGGGGCAACGGTGGCGACAGCTTCGCTTACAGAATACAAACCACAGCAAGGATTCACATATCCACATCAGCTACCTCTCAGTGTGATTATCTTTGGATTGTTTCCTCTTCTGTGATACCCATTCTGCATAGCCCAGTTCCCGAAGCCTCTCAATATATACCTACACATGGAACAAATGCAAAGCCATCCAGCAATGCAGTTCTGTGTCATGGTGGTGACTGTATTTATATTGCCGAATGCCGATCGGCATTGTCCACAAATCAAAACGTGCAAGCCATCTAATAAAAAGGCACATCTACTGGAGTAATGGAGATTCATGATAGCTCCTGATTATGAGAACTCGATGCTGCCCCTGCCCCCTGGCCATCCTCCCTCCAAGCACTGGCCTGCTTTCAATAGACAGTACTGATTGCTCACAGAGTCACAATGGAAGTCACGCAAAACCTGCAGCATTCTCTATTTATTTTTACAATTTTATTTATTCGAGAAACCTTGATCTCTCGTTCGTAGTTTTGGGAATGGATTTTACAGTTGCATGCCCACAGAAAGTACAAGATGATTTCTTCCTACAGTAACTTCTCGTAGCATATGATTGAAGGTAATTCTGTCACATGGCCACGGTATCGATACCACTGAGCTTGCATGCGATCGGGATCCACAGCTATCAAAGCTATGAAACCGTTACTGAACATGAAGCCACGCCGTGCATTGGCATTGACGACACATAAATTTGCTGCAACAACAACATTTAACCAGATCTTTTTATTTAAACTCTGGCAAGTGATTTGCTGAGCAAATTATTAGAATGGAAAAAGTAAACCAGTTACATAAGGGCACTGCACAGTGCACACCAGTAGAGTACCAAGCAACCCAATTCCTTGTGTTTGATCCAAGGACACTAAAGAGTAACATATTGTTCCCATACAAGGTGAACATTTATGGCTGTAGGCTTCTTGAAGATGAAGAATGATATGCAGCATATACAGCGAGGAGGTCTGTGTTAGATGTGTAACATCTTGTCGTCACGTCACATGTGGGCTTGTCCCAGACGCTCAATCAGCACATCTACTAAATCGGCTAGTGCTCCTTCAGATCCAGGGCTGCACGCATCTGTTTCTATCATGTTCTCTTATACGCATTATTATTGTTTCATATACCAGCCTATCCGGCTAAACTCGATCAGTACGTGTGTTGCATCCAGGGATTCACCCTTCACTTCACTCCAACCAGGATCCCCGTTCCCGAAGCCTCTCATACCTAAACATAGAGCAAATGTAAGCTAAGACTACTAGTAGCTAGCTGGTCACACTACGCCAGATTTGCACATCACTGCCGGCATCATCTCCGTCAGATTTGTGAGAACCGGCAGTATTTTGGCAGCCACTCATCACTGCCGGTTTAAACCAAGAGCCGGCAGTGATTAGTCTCTATCTCTATCGGTTCTAGTCAAGAACCGACGGTGATAAGCCTACAACACAAAAAGGCTGCAGCCGTCCTCTCCTTCCTCCTCTTTTCCATCCCGAGAACAGAGGCACGCGTTTGGACCCTTCCCTCCATTGTTGAGGTTACTCTTCACCATGAAGCTAGTGCTTGGATTTTGAAGAATGACTTGATCTTTTTGCTTTAACGTTAGTAACAAACATCCACTCCTTTGATTTTGTTGCTTAATTAGCTTCGTTTTGATGGCCACATTGCTTGATTCTCATTCTAGTTCTTTCTCCATTCTAGAGAGCACTTTTCCAATTAGAAATTTGTACAAGGCTCAAATTGGGTGAATCCATCATTCAAATGGTTGGTGTCTATGAACACATTTAAATTCCTAGCTAATTATTCCATGGTGGTCAAGATCATCATTGTTAGTATGTGATGCTATAATTAGTTCTTAGAAGTAGACTAGAATAGATGTTCTTCATTATTGCGCAATAATTGTTTTTTACTACGATTTTCAATTTACAGGGCCAGGGCTACCAATTTTAATTTTCCAATAATTAGTGTACAATAATATTTTTCAAAAATGGTACTTTCGAGCTACAATTGTTGTTCATGAAGCTCGATTTCTTATTAATTCTTTGTAATTATTGTCTCAGCATTTTTTTATGCAGAAATGGATCGAGAGTGGATGCATCTGTCCCGAACGGACAAGCGGTACATGCATGGCGTCAGCCAGTTTATCAGCGATGCCAAAACCCATGCTGGGAATGAGAACCCTGTCTTCTGCCCATGCAAAGATTGCAAGAATCATATGAACTTTCATCAAATTGAGTCTATACGATCATACTTGATTCCAGGGGGTTCATGTCAAACTATACGATATGGACTATGCATGGCGAGGTTGGTGTGAATGTTCTACAGGAAAACGATGATGATGTGGACATGCCTGACGTAGCCATCCACGATGCTGACGAGGAACCCGGTGTCAATACGGAACTTATGGCCACAGTTAATAATGTGTTTAGGAACACGCTAGCTGATGACACCAAGGATAACAATGGCATTTCTCAGCTGCTAAGTAATGTAGAGACTGGATGTCTTAGTGAAAGACAGCTGAGAAAGCTAGAGAAAATGAGACAAGATGGCAAAACACCATTGTATAGGGATTGTCCAATGAGCAAATTGAAAGCCGACATCATGCTGTTAGAGTTCAAATCAAAAAACGAATTGAGCAATAAAGGCTTGGATCAGTTGTTAGGTATAATAAGGAAAATTCTTCCAGAAAAAAATGAGTTGCCAGAAAAGACATACTTGGCCAAGCAAATGATCTGCCACATCGGCCTCAAGGTTGAAAAAATCCACGCGTGTTCCAATGGTTGCATATTGTACCATGGAGAAAAATACAAAGACTTGGACAAGTGCCCCAAGTGTGAAGCTCCACGGTACAAGGAAGGACCATCAAATGAGGGTATCAAGACCAGAGGAGGTCCTGTAAAGGTCGTTTGGTATTTCCCTATAGTTCCTCGGGTGCATAGGCTGTTTGCATGTGCAAAGTCAGCCAAGCTGTTACGCTGGCATGGCGAAGAGCGTAAGAAAGATACAATGATGAGGCACCCTGCCGATGGGCATGATTGGAGGACTATCAATACTATGTTCTATAAGGACATCGGTGGAGATGTAAGGCACCTTTGGTTTGCTTTGAGCACAGATGGGATGAATCCTTTCGACCAGGTTAGAAGCAATCATAGCACCTAGCCAGTGACGCTCTGTATATACAACCTTCCACCTTGGGTCTGTATGAAGCGATCGTACATCTAGATATCACTACTGATCCAAGGGCCAAGACAACCTGGGAATGACATCGATGTGTTTCTGGAACCAGTGATTGATGAACTAGTGGAGATGTTTGAAAAGGGTGTGCCGGATGTTTGGGACGAGTACAAAAAGGAACATGTCACGATCAAGGGAGTACTTATCGCTACAATCACCGACCTGCCAGGTCGAGGTTCGTTGTCCGGAGAGAAGACAAAAGGCTATACTGGATGTGTCGAGTGCTTGGACGACATCGATGCGATAAATCTGCCAAATAACTCAAAGATAGTTTATATGGGATACCATAGGTTCCTACCTAAGGATCACCCTTACCGTAGAAACAGAAAAGATTTAAACGGTACTATTGAGAAACGCTTAGCTCCAAAATATCGAGATAGGCCTACGATACTTTGAGAACTTAACAAATTGAAGGTTGTTCTTGGGAAGGGGGACAATGCAGTTGCAGTGCCTGATGGGAGCGTTTGGAAGAAAAAATATGTATTCTGGAAACTACCTTACTGGCCATTTCTGAGTGTACGCCACTGTCTTGATCCCATGCACATCACTAAAAACGTGTGCGCTAACACTCTTAACACCTTGATGGACACCGGGGGGACATCAAAGGATTCACTAGCCACACGCCTGGACATGCAACACTTGAGAATCAGGAAGGAGCTGCATCCCATGGAGCTAGAGAATGACTAGTTTGAACTTCCGGTTGCATCATGGACATTGAAGAAGGAAGAAAAGCGTGCGCTTATTTCTTTCTTCAATGAACTCAAAGTCCCGACAGGCTACTGTGCAAACCCGAAGAGGCTAGTGAACATGAGAGAACTCAAGTTCAACTATGGCCTTATGAAGGCCCATAACTGTCATGTCGTTATGACTCAGCTGCTCCTTGTTGCCCTGTGTGGTATCCTCCCCCCAAAGGTCCGTGCCCCAATCATAAAGCTTTGCTTGTTCTTCAATGCGATCTCAAAAAAGGTCATTGATGTGTCCACGCTAAAGCAGCTGTAGTGGGACATAGCCAAAACTCTCGTTAGGCTTGAGATGCATTTCTCGCCGACTTACTTTGATATCTCATTGCATCTGCTCATTCATCTTGTTGACCAAATTAGAGCCCTTGGCCCAATGTACCTGCATCAGATGTTCCCTTTTGAAAGATTGATGAAAGTTTTCAGGAGGTATGTTAGGAACAGATTTAGGCCAGAAGGGGGCATGGTTGAAGGATGGTCAACGGAGGAGGCCACTGAGTTCTGCACATATTATCTAGACATCAAAAGGGTCGGAGTTCCAAAATCTCGTCATGAGCGAAGACTACATGGTAAAGGAACGATTGGGGAGAAATCTGTTACAATAGACGACCATGTTTCTTTCAGACAGGCACAATTCGCTATTCTCCAACAAGCTAAGGGTGTGATGCCATACATTGACGAGCACAGGCAATCGCTGCAAACGCTGTATCCGAGCAGGTCATAGGCTTGGCTGGATAGAAAACATAAGAAGGAATTTGTCAACTGGTTGCAACATCGCTTGCTTGGAATAAAGTTGGGTAATCAACTGGATGCCTTAGCCAAGGGACCTTCTGAAAGCTCTAGTTTGGTTTTGGTGAATTGATGAAACCCTAAGTGCTAACCTAGTTTATCTAGTGATCATGAGATAGGTAGCACATTCCAAGTTGTGAAGCAAATGAAGATCATGACATGATGATGGTGATGCCATGATGATGATCAAGTGCTTGGACTTGAAAAGAAGAAAGAGAAAAACAAAAGGCTAAAGGTAAAGGTATAAATGGTAGGAGCCATTTTTGGTAATCGAGACACTTGGTGAGTGTGATCACATTTAGGTTCGATAGTCGTACTATTAAGAGGGGTGAAACTCGTATCGGAATGTGGTTATCAAAGTGTCACTAGATGCTCTAACTCATTGCATATGCATTTAGGATCTAGTGAAGTGCTAACACCCTTGAAAATGTTTGTGAAAATATGCTAACACATGTGCACAAGGTGGTACACTTGGTGGTTGGCACATTTGAGCAAGGGTTAGGAACTTCACCGGTAGAGTGTCTACCCATAGAGTGCGGACAGTCCAATGGTGGCACTGGCGCCCTAGACAGAAAAGACGGAGGTCACTGTAAGTGACCGGACGCTGGTCTTGGTTGGACCGCGCGTCTGGTCAGTGGCAGCAGAGGGCGCGCAGCGTCGATCTCTGATCGACGCTGGGTCACTCAGTGACCGGACGCTGACAGGGTGCATCCGGTCCTACTAACGTGGCAGTGGACAGAGGAGTCGCCGAGTGACCAGACGCTGGGTGTGTCCGGTTAGCATGACTGGACGCGTTCGGTCATGAAAAGTCATCTCTGGATGCTTACTAGAAACGACCGGACGCTGGGGTTCAGCGTCCAGTCACTTTGAGCTGCTACATCCTGTCATCACTTGACCGTTGAGATCGGGCGATCAACATTTGAAGAGAGGAGACACGTGGCACGCATCGTGTGACCGGACGCTGAGGTCCAACATCCTGTCGATATGACCGGAGCGTTTGGTCACCCCGTATTGTGCCCAGTGAAGGGGTACAACGACTCTATTTCGTGGGGGCTTCTATTTAAGCCCCATAGCCGGCTCAAGCTCACTCTCTTGGCCATTTACATTGACATAACAACCTTGTGAGCTTAGCCAAAGCCCTCCCACTCATCTCCATCATTGATTCATCATCCTTGTGAGATTAGGAGAGAATCCAAGTGCATTGCTTGAGTGTTTGCATCTAGAGGCACTTGATGTTCATGTTTCGCTTCGGGATTCGCTTGTTACTCTTGGTGGTTGCCGCCACCTAGACGGCTTAGAGCAGCGAGGATCATCGAGCAGAGGTTGGTGATTGTCTCTGGCTCCAATCGTGGTGATTGTGAGGGGTTCTTGACCTTTCCTCGGTGGAGAGCCAAAAGGTACTCTAGTGGATTGCTCGTGGCTTGTGTGATCCTCATCTTATGTTGGTTGTGCGGCACCCTATTGAGGGTTTGGCGTGTGATGCCAATTAGCGCGTGAACCTCAAAGTGAGTGAATCGCCACAACGAGGAGTAGCTTGCCGGCAAGCAAGTGAACCTCGGTAAAAAATCATTGTGTTCATCATTTGATTCCGAGGTGATTGGTCTTCATTGGTATTCATTCTTGTGATTGATTGGCTCTTTCCTCGACACGGCGGTATAAACATATTGCTTACTCTCTTTACTTTACCACACACTAGTTGTCAAGCTCTTTAGTGTAGCTAGTTGTGAGAGCTTGTTAGTTTGGTTAGTGTGGCTCTTTAGTTAGCAATTGAGAGCACATTAACTTAGTGTAGTGTCATAGCTATTGTGTGGATAGAAACTATATAAACTAGAATTGTGGTAGGTGGCTTACATTTTTAGTAGGCTAGCGCAACACTTGCTTCGCCTCATAATTGTCTAACCAGATTGTTAAGTGTTGTTGTAGAATTTTTAATAGGCTATTCACCCCTCCTCTAGCCATTAGGACCTTTCACCTTCGAGTACATATGTTAGGTACCAAGGGTATGAGATCAATGGATTCACATTTTACACAAAAAAGGAAGATGGAAAGAGCACATACCAAAATTGTGGTGTTCGTTTTGATGCTCACGATGAAAACGACAACATGCAGGCGACATACTATGGTTTCATAGAGGAGATATGGGAGCTAGCTTATGGTCCATTGAAGGCAGCTCTTTTTCGCTGCCAGTGGGTCTGGCTCGAGGAAATCAACACTGACAGCGAAGGGTTCACTACCGTTGATCTCACTAAGACAGCATACAGAGACGCCCCCTTTGTCCTTGCAAGAGATGTTATGCAAGTCTTCTATGCAAGGGACAACAAGACAAAAGGAAGGCTAAAAGTAGTCCTAGAAGGGAAAAGGAAGATTGTCGGTATCGATGGAGTGACGAACGATGAAGACTACAGGGGCTATCAGGAAATGCCTCCATTTGGGGCGAATGTACCCCTACCTATCATTCAAGAGGGTGACGAACCTGCTTACGTACGACTTGATCACAATGAGGCCCTCATTGTTGATGCACCTAAAGATAGTTAGATTATTGTTAACTATATAATCATTATGCACATAATCGTGAAGGATGTTTGATCCTGATGAAACTCTCATCTCCTCTCTCCTCCTCATTAATACTCTGCCAGCTCAGCAAATATGCCGACATATCATTTCTAAACTTTACTCTCTGAATTTAAACACCAGCTAAATATAAATATAAATATATATGTCTAGACTTCCGATAGAAGGACATTGGGGCGGCCATTCTCTTCCGAGCTACTACTAGTAGTGAGGGATCCACAGCTCCTCGACGCCACTGGTCCCCAACCAGTTTGTTGTCCCTGCTCGCAATACTCGAAGGAGCCCAGCCCGATGCCGAGGAGCTGTGGATCCCTCACTACTAGTAGTAGCTCGGAAGAGAATTGCCCCCCAATGTCCTTCTATCGGAAGTCTAGACATATATATTATAAAATTGAAACAAAAAATTTAAAATTTGGGCCACCTGGGACTCGAACACGGGTCTCAGGGGCTAAGTTGCGGAGTCTTAACCGTTGAGGCAGTCGGAGGAATTCGAAAGGAAGGGAAAAGCTATACTACTTAACCCCTAACTGGTACAGCCACATCACTGCCGGTTTGAGGAATGGCCCGGCAGTGATGGTTCCTCATCATTGTCGGTTTAGAATTACAACCGGTAGTGATGAGCAATTTCTCAAAGTCATTTAATAATTTATAAAATTGAAACAAAAAATTTGGGCCACCTGGGACTCGAACATGGGTCTCGGGGGCTAAGCTGCGGAGTCTTAACCGTTGAGCCAGTGGGTGGTATTCAAAATAATTGGAAAAGTTATCCTACTTAACCCTTTACTGCTACACCCACGTCACTGCCGGTTTGATGATTCACCCGGCAGTGATAATTCCTCATCACTGTCGGTTTAGAGTTAAAAACCGACAGTGATAACTCCATTCATTGTCGATTTTTAAACTAAAACTGATAGTGATGTGTAGATGCTCCTCACACGCCAACAGTGCTCCCACTGACCACAACAGTTGGAACACTGCTCCCACCTACCCCGACAACTTTAGTTCAGAAATAAAAATGTACCACGATTGCTAGCCCCTATAAAATGGCCCTCGGCCAAGGGCTATCCTCTTCATGCATTTTGGTTTCAGCCAGGCCTTATCAGCCTTGATACAATGTTTTTCTCTCACAACAAACCACAGATATTGTTATGCATCGTAGTCCACCAAAATGGTGCACACAAGAGGTACTAGAAGAATGCTACTGAAGATAGAGCAACGCCGAAGATTGGAGATGCCACGAGGTTCATAGAGCCATCCGTTGCGGTGCGCATCTGGAAAAAGGCCATGTACAGACAAGGTGGATTCATCGATGCCACCTATCATCTCCAACCGGTATAGCTCGTAGACCACCTCGGTGCTACTGTTTGCCCCTAGTTGGTGCTAGAAGAATGCTACTGAGGTGGTTACATTATAATGTGTTGATACACATTGATTGTAACATTAACCTATATGCAAATAGGTCTTTGTTATTGTATATGGAATTTTAGTGTAAGGTCTTTGTTATCGTATATGTAATTTATTTCTAATATTTTTGTTATTTTTGATGTATTTTATTACTATCTAAATAAATATATCGTTGTTGTTAAAACTTTCCCACTGTACTATCTAAATAAATATATCCTTTACATATATGCACCTTCACTGTCGGTTCTACTTAAAAACTGGCAGTGATGTCTATGCCCCCCTATATAAAACAAACCACCGGCCACATACATCGATCCCACCCACCCACGAACTCTCATAGTCTCATTTCTCACATTTCACTCTCACTTCTCAAGAAATCAACTCTCTCTACGTGATTTGGTCATAGCTCTTGCATTTTTCAATTGATATGTTGTCTTCTCCAATATTCTATCTATATTCATTTGATCTATATTTATATTCATGTTTCTTTGCATTCTACATTTATATATATTCTTATTCCTTGCATTCGATCTATATTTAATTATGTTGCCACATTTTACTTGGAAGAATTTTTTGTGCATATATTTTATGTTCATATTTTTTTGGGTATTTTATCGATCAGGTGGTATAAACAACGGACCACCCCCACCACAAGAACCAGGTTTCCACCCTAGCGATGAGCCATTCGCTCCTAATGTGGCCATTCCATGGTTCCCTGTTCTAGCTATTGTATGAAATATTTTCCAACATCTTGTGTTTTTTGATGCTAACAAATAAGTGTAATTAGTTTAATATCATTGTTGCATACATATATGTCGCAGACTATATCCCTAATAGATTGGTTGCAAACAACACTTAGCTGGTTCTTTATCTCGGACATCATCGAGAACACGGCATCTAATGCAAGTGGTCGGCTATGGACGTGTGAACTTAGTTTTTCTATCCCTTTGAGGGGTGCAAATCATCGGAACCATATCCACGAGACGGGAAGACAGAGCCCAGACGTGATAAGCACCCAATTTAGTGCCATGCACATCTATTTAGAGGCACTTCAACGTGTTTGCTATAATGTGCCTGATTTCTCACACTTCAAGGCACATGCTTTGAATGCTGGTGATATCCCCGTCCCACAAGCAAGCGAATGGTTTGCGAGCTATAACCGTGCGGATGTGGTAAAATGGTCACTTATACCTGAGTCGTGGTTATTTGTTGTTTATTATTGTAATAACATTCTCTATTTTTTTCTTTTTCTCCACATGCAGATTGCGCTCCAGGACCTTACCTATGCTGCATGTGGCTTGTGGGCCGTTCTAGACCAAGCTACGGAGCAACTCAGGTACGATTGGGACTTCTACAATGGTAACCTCAGCCAGCTCACTGTAGAAGGATGCCAGTATTGCATAAGGATTACTAACAGGGGCAGTGGTCGTTCAGTAGGTTACATCTATGGCCGACCATTCTTTCGGTTTTGTGAGGCGTGAGATAGTGTACTCATACGGGCATTGGACTTTATCGATACAAGCAGATACATAATCCGTGACATCAATTACCATATATGGCTACAGAGGCATGTTAGTGTGCGTGGCCCGATCAAACTCGGCAGTGATTCTGATAGTAATTAATGTTTATTAGGTTGATTTCAAGGTCGTAGTTTAATTGGGTTCTAATTTTAATTTGTATGGCTTTGTGTGTTTAATTATTGTCATGCATGTAATTCGTGTAACATTTGTTGGGCAACTAGAAATATACATTCTGGTGTTGTATTCATCTCAACCTTTTTCTTAGGCTTCCACGTGCCACGTGTGAAGAAAACACCAAGTTTGGGATTATTCGGAGATGGTTTGCTACTTTCTGAGCTTTAATTGAATTTCCACGCGACGACACCGATTAATTATAGGTTGAACTGAGTCTACCCACGAAAAAAATCCAGAATGGTGCCAAACTTTTACATAGGCTCTAATGTGCCCTAGGGATAAGAATTTTGTGGAGGTGGATGACAAAATCTATTGGGTCAAAGATGAAATTCACCCTCTTTTATCTCATTCGACACACAGAAAAATATAATAAATAGAAAAAACTAATCAGAAAAATCTCAGATCCTGTGCGGGGTCTTAATTTGGGTGTACATGCTTGCCAAAAAAATTTCAAGTCATTTTGATATAGGCAGAGTATACATGCTTCACAGAGGTACATGTGCCTTTTCATCGAATCATAACTATACACATAGGTTATCATGGTTTCCGTGGTTCATAGACATTCCGGTGTCGTATTCATCTCAAACTTTTTCTTAGGCTTGCACTTGCCACGTGTGAAGGAAACACCAAGTTTGGGATTTTTCAGAGATGGTTTGCTACTTTATGAGGTTTAATTGAATTTTCGCGCGACGACACCGATTAATTATAGGTTGAACTGAGTCTACCCACGAAAAGATCTGGAATGGTGCCAAACTTTTACACAGGCTCTAATGTGCCCTAGGGATAAGAATTTTGTGGAGGTGGATGAAAAATCTATTGGGTCCAAGATAAAATTCACCCTCTTTTGTCTGATTTAGCACATAGAAAAATATAATAAATAAAAAACTGATCACAAAAACCTAAGATCCTGTGTGGGATCTTAATTTGGGTGTACAAGCTTGCCAAAAAAAATTTCAAGCCATTTCTCATGAGGACATGACAACCATGCATATGACCATGTGTTGGTGCATGGTATGGAGGGTTAGGAGGCCAGCAAGGGTGTCCAAGTCAAGAAGGAGGCCCGAGGCTAATTCCATTCGAGTCTCCGAGGTGGAGGCCCAAAGCAAGTCAAGTTCGAGTCTGCCTTAGTCTTCAGGACTAGTCCACCACAATAATAGTTATCACTACCTGACGGAAGATCAGGATCCCCGTTTCCATTAAGGCTAATCCCTGCCTGCGCAATGAAGAAGACAAGCAAGAACAAGAAAGAAAGCAACCAAATTACAGATGAATGATTAATCTCACGAAGTTGGGGTCTCACAAACCGATGAACAACGAAACTGATCTTGACAGATTAATCTAAGCAAAACCCAAAACCTAATGACGGCGGCGACAAAGGATTATAAATGTCTTAGGGTCATCGCCTACCCTGGATGCACCCCCTAATGGGTCCAAACACGATACACGGTCCAACGGACCAAAAGACGGTGTCGCAGCACCCAGGTAGATTCTAGATGCTGACTTGTTTCAACAATTCCCGTTGATTCTAAAGGCCTTTTTATGTGATACCACTTGGATTGGCTTCCTTATCAAATTAGCTTTCCAACCATATGTGGATCATCAAAAACAGAGTCCGGATGAGTCCTGGGGTGACCAATTTAAGGCAGACTGGTCCTGAAGACTGAGGCAGACTCTAACTTGACTTGCTTTGGGCCTCCACCTCGGGGACTCGAACCGAATTAGCCTCGGGACTCCATCTTGACTTGGACACCCTTGCTGGCATCCTACCCCTCCATACCATATGACAAACATGGTCGTATGCATGGGTGCCATGTCCTCATCAACGACCATCTATCCTAAATGTGATCACACTCTCTATAGTGTCTCGATCACCGAAAATAAAAAGGCCCTATAGATATCACCTTTGCCTTGAGCCCATTTTGTTTTTCTCTTTCTTCTTTTCCAAGTCCCAGAGCTTGATCATCATCATGTGTCCACTACTACACTCACACCTTTCATAGTCGCATCGTAACCCACATCATAGTCCAATTTTGGCCTCGGTGGTAAGCTATCGACAGTGATGGTCATAGCCTTTACCGTCAGCATCTGGGACTGACTAACAGTGTACACTAACACCACCGATTGGTTTATGATCCATCCGTGATTAGGTCCTTCCTTCTGTCACATTGGAGCAGGACTCGGCTGTGGATGTACACTAACACCGCCGTATTGGCAAATTATCTGCCTATGTTGAGACAATCAAAATAGCCGTGTGGGCACATCAATCGCTTGTATAGTGGTCACCAGCATCATCACCTTGTACTTCGACCCAAGTGTCAGCAGTGTGGGTTCACTGTCGGTTCGATGGCCGAGATGTCTACGTAGAGGTTAACACCACTGTCGCTTCAACGTATGATCCGCTAGTACAAGGTCATGGTCACCTTCACCTTGCACCATGATCCACCTTTGTTGATCATTTAGTCAGGGTCGGGTTACTAAAGGCTTCAGCGGTGATATACTTTTGATCCCTACTGCATCATACGTATAGCGACGGTGACATAATTTCATCTGGTTTCACAATAGTTACTAATTCAGCTAGGCCCTTAATAGATTCATGGGCACAAAGCATACAGATATATAATCATTACATCCATAAATCATGTTCATAAACAAGAGTACTTTTTACAATAACAATGGACGCTACCATAACATCTTTCTCAACTAATGTCCTAACATAAGCGGTACATAGAGCATACTAAAGGTACTAATGCATACAGACTTACATAACGAAATGACGTAGCTGTGCTCCTTCTATGTGGCACTCCTGCTTACAAAGCAAAATGAATATAATTAGTGAATCCTTTGGATTGGTAGCCAATGCACCATGGAACCCCTCTTATTCATCTCTGATCCACAACCTGAACAAAGCAGCAAAATTAATAATATTGAACATACCACTACTATAGTTAACAAGCCAAAATTGGCCCATACATACATAGAATGAAAACAACTTCCTACCTGAACAAAGACTATCGTGACAATAAAATGCAGGAAAATGCACCTTTACTGCTTTGCTAATGACTCCATGAACAAGGGAACATAAGGAAGATAGTAAGGCCTGTTCATATGGAAATGCCCTCTTGATCTACAAAAGCAGATTGGCAATGGGCATGGATGACCTGAACCTTTTTGCGGTCCATGTCATTGCAATAAATGTTCTATCCTTTGCAACAAGGACAAAGAAATTCCATTCTGAGTGAACTATAATCACTATGTACCCCTCATCACAAAGCTCATAACCAACTTTAATATTCATGAATCCAAACATTTCCTCTGTGTCCACAACATGCTTCAAACTCCAGTTATCAGTACCATAGTCTTCAAGTATCCACACTAAAAGCCAAGACCTATTGCGAAAATCAGCACAGCACACAGGTGACCCTGAGCTTGATGGATGGACATTTCAACACCACCTAGTTTATGAATTGTCCTCCATGTCTTTCCTCCATATCCATAGCAACTATCACAGAGTACTCAAGCATGTGCATAAAACCATTAAGAAAAACACTTCCCAATTTTGAACATAGAACAATACTACCCTTGCCCCATTCAGATTCCTTAAAGATCCATGCTACAGTTTTAGATGAGTAGACCTCCACACCTACGCACACACCCTCCACCTCAACAAATTCAATCACATGGAAGTGCAAGGACGTTGGGTCAAAACCTAAGCAAGCCTGACCAACAGAATGGATGCTATGTGGCAGTACATGCCATTTGTGGGTTGCCGGATTGCAGACAACATAGCGATGTAATCCATCAGGCCCAGCACACTAGCACAGGACGAGGCCGTTGCAACAATCTAAGACTAGGACTTTTTAAGGGGGAGGGCAAGAAGGACAAGGAGGGCCATTCACCAGTGATGCTGGTGAAGTGACAATTTCCCTTCCACCAGCTGCCATAGAAGAAGGCGACGACAATCTATGAAAGCTTCTTGCGTTGATAGGAGTCAAAGATAACGCGCCTCTAGGAGCGATAGACAGTGGTAGATCCAGTCTCGCCAGGGGCGGATTGGGTCGCGGTGGCGGTGGATCAAGACGCGGCTGGGGCAGATCGAGACGCGGCTGGGGCGGATCGAGGCGCGGCGGATCTGCCCCGTCCACCTCTGGCCATGGCGGAGGGAGGAGCGGCGGATCTGGTGGTGGATGGAGCAACCCCGGATGAGGCGGGGCAGGGCCTTCTTCCCCGGCGGCACCAGCGTGGTGGTGGTCTTGGTGGTGCTGGTGGCTGCGGGCTTCGTGGCGTGGCGGCGGGAGGCAAGGGTGGCGGCGGCCGGCTTGTTTTTTTTATTTTTTTTTGAAAAAAAGTTTGCCAAGTGTTTTTTGGGCACTCGGCAACGTCTTTGCCGAGTGCGCGTCAAAAAACACTCGGCAAACTAGCGTTTGCCGTTAAAACGTTTACCGAGTGTAACACTCGTCAAACCCTTTGCCGAGTGTTTTTGGGGTTTCGTCGAGTGCCCCTGGCACTCGGCAAAGCTCTTGTATCCGGTAGTCCCTCTGAACTCAAAGAAGAGAACGATGAATCCAAGTCCCCGTGTAGTAATATCTGCGTAATGGGATCGGAGTTCGTTGGAACATGTATCTTACGCTTTGGCGTCGCTAGATAAGTTTGTCTAGCATAAGTACAATGATATCTATCCATACAACAGACAGCTAGACGCCAGCTTCAGTCATTCAGTAGCATCTAGCCATCCCTGTTCATTTGAACTTATCAGCCGGCTTATCCGCTAGAATCTACAGTACAACAAAATAGCTTCAGCTGGCTTATCAACTGACTTATGTATCAGCCGAACAGAACCTAGCTTCTCTCTCCACTTGTTAGACAACAAGGGGGAACAATTGATCTGAGGCTGAGAGGTGGCAGCTTGGCCCCGGCCAGCGCCCACAACAGCCATGAGGGCCTTGGCTCTAACTACTGCGCAGGGAGGCAGCAGCGCGCCACGGCTAGCGCGTGGGGCGTCGCAGGCGCACGCTAGGCCCCTAGGCCCACGAGCTGGCCAGGCATGGTTAAGGCACGGTGTGCCATACGGCCATACCTAGGTTAAAGGTGGAGTCCATGGGCAGGCACAACAAGACACAATTAATGCAACTTTAGTGTATAAATATTTTCAGAGGTGCAACACTAGCTATCACTACGTCAAAAAGCATTTCTAGGGGCGGTTGTAGACCATTTGTAGGGGCGGTTTGCCCAGCCGCCCCTACGCAAGGGTCTCTACAAATCATGCATTTGTAGGGGCGGTTCCCAGGCCACCCCTACAAATCTATTTGTAGGGGCGGCTGGAAACACTAGCCGCCCCTATAAATATATTTGTAGGGGCGGCTGTAGTACCAGCCGCCCCTACAAACAGGTATTTATAGGGGCGGTTCAATCTAGAACCGCCCCTACAGTTCGTTTTCCCGCCAAAAAAATCAAATTTTCAATTCAAAATCGCTTTGCCGGACGTCCCACAACCAACGTTCCGAACCACGTTCGTGTTGCCGAACGCCCCGCGACCAACGTTCCGAACCGCGTTCGCGTTGCCGAACGCCCTGTGACCTACGTTCACGTTGCCGAACACCCCGCGACCGCGACTACAAGCATAAGAGTATTCTATAAACTACAATTACAAGTCCAATTCACATGAATATATACAATCCATCATTAAATATACAAATTCCATACACATTGTTATCAACGTCCTAGAGCTTGCCTTTCAGTCTCATGAAGGTGTTGGTACTGAGGATTTGTACCTAACTCAGACTCTCGGTCATGGTAGGCGCCTCTGACATTTACAATCTGGTCCAATATGAAGTTGCAAAGGTCGCCGACGAGCTCTAAGAGTTGGTCATCCTTGTATGGGTCTCGAAGTTGCAAAGGTCGCCGACGAGCTCTAAGAGTTGGTCATCCTTGTATGGGTCTCTTTTCATTCCTTTCTCTTCTCTCCACTACAAGAAAACAAGTTTCGGTTTAGTATTTCATACCATTTACGAAGTTTTTATACTACGGGTGAAGAGGTTCAAACTTACCCTTAAGGGGTGTCTCCTGTAGGCACCGGTGTTACCCATCATAGAACATATATAGTATCCACAATGTACACTCCCAGGCTTCTGCTTGGGGCACTGTGTGTTTTGCATATGAAAATGTTAAGTAATGCTTTTGACAGCCATGTAACGGAGTACTGAAGAAGTAAGTTACACTTACCGCACATAGTGTTTTTATAGCCAGCTTTTCCTTCCTTGCTGGATCATGCCTTCCATGATGATTAGTGACATAGAACCTAAATGCCCTGTTCGAATTATTTTAGCAAATACAACTTGTTAGTATCCAAAAGTGAACGTTACAAGTATGTATACAAACATATAAGCTAATGAGGATTGTCGATATGTATACGTCTTGAGAATCGATATGAAGTCTTTGTATGTCACCGTGTCCTTATCTAATGAATCAAAGACCCATGCCATGCTCCTCCCGACATCGACGGCTATACAAATCCAGTGGTTGCTGCATGGATTTAATCATAGAACTAGATAAGCCCTTTTGCATCGAATGAAATATATCGAACAAAGCTTTAAGTATAGAGTTGAGCTTACTCGAAGTTGTATGGTAGCCATATAGTAGAGTGTGTTGGAGATTTTTGAAAGCCAAGGCAATGTATGCCGCAACCTTAAGGGACTCTTCCCTTAGCTTCGCACTACGGATGCGCTCTTTCTCCCGAAGAGTCTTTGCAGCTGCTAGCTCTTTGGCATCCAGTGTCCACCGTTTAGGGTAATTAAAATTTGTTTGGGCTATAGCTTGAGGGTCTACATACCCGGCTTTCACACTTGGCATTTGTTTGACAATGTGCACTTGCATTCTACAAATCACGGCGTGGGTTAGTTACAACAAAATTCAAAGATTACATTCATATCATATCGGGAGGACAAGGACTTACAGGCACCACGTGCGAATTAGATTCATCTCCATTTCTCCCAGGTGAAAGCATGTGTGCATGTCATTGAAGTCAAAGACAATTTTCCCGGCTGGGCTTCCAAATGTGCCGGTGGGAAAGCATGCTTGTATGATATCTATGCTCGTTGGGAGAACACGCAAGTACCAATCATGGAACCTTCTCATTCCAAGTGGTAGGCGCTGGATGTCCCGGTTTGGTAGGAAGGGCTTGCCTCTTTCATATTTTTTCGGGCAATCCTTTGACCATTCGATGGCATCAACATTTGGATACTGCTTTGCAATTTGGTGGAGTTTGCTACTGACGGCCTCCTCAGAACCCCGTGATGGGACTTTTTTAACTTGGTTTTCAGGCTTGAACTGATCATGGGAATACCACTTGGACACCGACGAGACGTCTTTGATCGGAACATAAACTGGCCTTATGGATTGGAATCTTCTTTCGGAGTTCCCATTCAGGCACGTCCTCATCTTCTTGTGCATCACCTTCTTCAGGAGGCACTCGTTGTTCATGTATCGGTTGTGCTTGTTGAGAAGACTGTGGCATCTCATGATGCACTTGCCCGGTACGAGCTGGAGAAGGTTGTGGCATCTCATCAGGCACATGCTCGATAGGAGGCGGGGAAGAATGTGGCATCTCAGGAATGTGGGGGTCACGAGACGGTGAAAATATCTCCCCGGCCTCAACAACTCGCTCCAAATTTGGGAGAGGGGGAGGCGGCGAAGAAGCAGTCAATATAATGTCCCGTTTGTGCCAGAGGATGAACTGCCCCATAACGTCTCCGAGTAACACCAGCCCCTCGGGAGTTGCGTAGTCTATCCTCCACTGCATGAACTCGGGCTTCACTGTATGCACCTCGACCCTAGTGTAGTGGCGGTATCTTATTATTGTGGTGTAAGCCACCGGGAGGATGTGCCACACCCGTTGCCACCTCCATCACAGTGTTCTGCCGGCCGCTGAGAAACACCAAGGTGCAACTAGTAGGTTCCCGTATGAGATCGACTGGGGTTGTGGCTGCAGTGGAACCTTGGCTGCTAGGAACTTTCGGAGGGCTGCCAACTAATGCCAGTTCTCCCGGTGGCGTCACTAATATACGTGGCTCCGTAGACATTCCTTGCTCCTCCAGCGCCTTCGCAACTAGAGCCTTCACTTGGAGCTCAAGACTAGTCTGGTCTCGGCCATGTTTCTTGTACATGTGCCTGTCCTCTTCGAATCCTTGCTTCCAGGTCATCCTTTTCCCTAGCCCCCTGGTGCGGCCTGTGTGCTCCTTGTTTCCCAAGCCAAGGCTAAGCTCGTCCCTCTCTCTGGAAGGATTGAATGAGCCCGTCTCTTTGTCTTCAGCATATTTCAGTATCCTTGATACCGCCTCTTGGGTCTCCGGCTTATCAAACTTAAGATTACTGCCGGATGGTTCTGTACTCCTCGCATATATCCAGTTCCTTGAGCGTACCTTCAAGTTCGTCACATCGATATTCCCAGCAGCTGCGGCCTCTTCATCCATCTTCCTAAACTGCTCTTCCTTGGCATAGTAGCCACCGGGGCCTAGATGATGGTGGTGTTTGTTCCTCTTCGCCAGCTCGGTGTTACGGGCACTGAGCTCCAATGCCTCCGCTGAAGTCTTCTGAGCCACGAGCTCCTCCCATTGACTAGGAGTTATTTTGCCGAACTCGTTGAAGGGAGTTAACCCCTTTTGGATATACTTCGTGTTGAGCTCCGACCTCCAACGTCGAAATGACTCTCCCATCATCCTGATAGCATTTTTTTACCAATTCGTGCTTACCCTCCGGAAATCTAAAATTGACCTTCAGCTGCCTATCCCATAGTGCATTCTTTATGTTCTCTGGTACCTCTTTCCAGTTAGGGATTGCTGGGTTCAATTTATCTCTTACTAGGGCCCCGATCGCATTACGGAATCGTCCTCTTAATTCCTTCGGCTCAAGGATCTCCCCTGCTGGCCCAACCTCCGTTATCACATAGCAAGCCTTATCTGGATATAGATTTCCTTTTCTATCCCCTCGTTTCCTCTTAGGCTTGGTAGTCGTGGTTGTGTCTTGAGTTTGTGGAGCAGAGGCATCGTGATCTGTCTCTGTGGTTGTTGCCTCTGCTCTCCTTTCCTCTACTCCGTCTTGTCCAGCGAGATGTCGCGGACGTCGACGTCGTCTTTTCTGAGTTTAGGAGGGACCTGTATATAGGACAGGTCAAAGTGTTAGCAGAGGTAACACAGCCAAAGCTTTAGCAAAATTTACAAGCTAAGGCTTCTTCCCTACCTCCTCGTTCGGGTCAAAATCCTTGTCCAAATCTTCCTCCGTTGGCCTCCTTCTTGCTTCAGGTGGGAAAGGATCCTCGGGACTTTCATATCCCTCTTCTGACTCATCATCTCTTCTTCTTCGCCTTCAGCAGCCTCTCCTTCGGGGCCTTCCTCCTCGTCACACTCCTCCTGAGTAAGCATCACTTCTAGATCCTTTTCTACCTCGTTATCGAACTGTTCCTGAGTAAGCTGGTCCTCTAGTGCTTGCTCCTCAAGGGTTGGCTGCTCATCATGCTCGGGGCATCGAGCTGCACTGTCTGTTGTCCGCACATTATTTCGCGCTTTGTTCTAAAAGATGCAAGAAAGTGTGCTTTAGGTACGCGAGAAGGTATAAGAAATCAAAAAGGTCTATAAACCAAAGTAGTCCTATAAAACAACAAATAAAAAAAAGAGAAGTAGCAGTGGTAGAGGCCTCAGAAACATGTCAATCATCATCTGATCTTGAACTTGGAGCATCAAGGCATCATAACAGAGAAGAGAGGAGAAGGTAATGTAGGGGCGGCTGCTAATGATGCCAAGTTCCTCACAAGTTCTTGATCATCAGCTCATATTCCATATAATGTATGGACTTGGACAATTTCATCATTGGCAAAACAAAGGAGAGGAGAGGAGGGGAGATTTGGCAAAAAAAAAGCAACAGCTGCTTAGCAAACATAGAGCAGTAGCTGATGGCAAAAATAGCAAAAAACAGCAGTGGCCCACTGGTCCTATGCCCCCAAGCACGCAACTAGTAGATCAGCAGCAAGCTAGAAATTAAATAAGAAGATTAATTTCACCAAATTGATGTTAGATGTAGCCGGCTGTGCTGATTAAAATCCCGAGCCGAGTTCATTAAGCAAGGACGAGCAAGCTGCTAGGCAAGCATATCATCACACAGGAAGTTCACAACTACAGCTGGAGGCATTAGCAGTACTCCAGTAGCAGTACATAGCAATACTAGCAGCTTTAGCTAGCTAGAGAGGCCGACCGACCCAAGAAGATGATTCGACCCAGAAAATGCAGCATGAACTAAGGAACTTCTGGCACTAGCATGAAGGTCAGCAAGAAGAGGGTGCTAAGGTAACTGTTATGGCGGCTCAGATGTGTCAAGAATTAAAGTACCAGATCATGCTGATAAGAATGGAAAAGTTGCTGTGATGGTATGACAACATGTTAGATAGAGTAAGACAACTAAAGAGCTGGATCTTCCAAATTCACAGAAGGAGAGGAAGACAGCAGAAAAAGACGCCTCAGAAACATGTCAATCATCATTTGATCATGAACTTGGAGCATAGTGGCATCATAACAGAGAAGAGAAGAGAGGAAAAGGGCTAGTAATGATGTCAAGTTCCTCACAAGTTCTTGATCATCAGCTCATATTCCATATAATGTTTGGACTCGTGCAATTTCATCATCGGCAAAACAAAGGAGAGGAGAGGAGAGGGGAGATTTGGCAAAAAAAAATAGTTGCTTAGCAAACATAGAGCAGCAGTTGTTAGCAAAAATAGCCAAAAAACAGCAGTGGCCCACTCATCCTATGCCCTCAAGATGCACATTTGACAGATGAAAATCTAAACCATATAAAATATATAGTTAATAGTACTGAATTGTAGTTTAGGACAGCAGCAAGCCAGCAACCATAGAATGTAGCCAGGAATAGCAAACTACAGGTATCTGTTGGGGAAGAACAAAGCAAACTATATAACTGTTGACTGAAATGAGCAGTTCACTGAAAATGGGTTTTAATCTGAATTTTTAGAAGCAATAAAGCAGTGAAGTAACAAAACAATAATAACTATTAAATTAATCAAGTAGCAAGGACTGGTCGGGCGCTGCAAGTAGTTAATCACTAGCCTTGATATTAAACACATGGTATATGTATATTAAACAATCATTATTGATTCTATATATCCAACAAAAAAATGGGTAACTCAAGATAAGGTACAACCTCTTTTATGAGAACAGTTGGCTAGAGCTATCAGGCAAAACTAAATAAAATGAATTCTCAAATGTTACAAAAACAAGTTAGCTATCAGGCAAACTGAAATTACCAAGAGCATTGGCAGATTGAAATAAAGATCATACTCAACTAATTGAAATTATCAAGAGCTATATACGAGTGATTAGCTGGAACAATGAAAAACGACAAAAGTGAGGTTTGCTATAAGTTTGAATAGATGCAGATTGCACACTGGCATAACTGCTAGCAGCTGGGCACACTGTCAGACAAAACAATAGTAGTAGCACTGCAATTCATTCCTAGCAAGATCTATACAGCAGCTATAAATGACTTAGAAAGTGGAGCACATGATTTGTTTGGACTGCAAGTTGCCATAACTACGTAAAAAAGCATGTCCAGTAAAGCTATCTCGCCAATTTCGGCAAGTGCAGGTGTTAGGACTGCAGCTAGCAACAAAGGCAGAACACTTCATACAACTGCCCAAACAAAGGCAGAACACTAGAAGCACAAATAACTGACATTTTCAGCAAGTGCAGGTGTTAGGACTGTAGCTGGCAACACTAATTTAGCGAGGGCAGGGCCAGCAGCTGATCGACAGTGTATGGTGCATCAGACTAAATTTAAGTAGGTTATAAATACCACATATCCATCCCACCAAACTTCATTACAATCAACCAAACTAATATCCAAACCCTAAACATGCAAGTAACATTCTAGTACACATATTAAGGCAAAGAGGCTTGTGTTTGCAACACAATATGAGAACATAACCAAGCATGAATATTTAAAACAGCAGATAAATTGTCAAAATTATCATCTGTGTTTCCTATTTTCTCCACTTCAGTCAGTTAATATACAGCATCTTGCTTTTTTTTCTCCATTTTCCTATGTCAATATGCCAAAAGTACAACACCAAAGATATGTCTAGGTGCTAGTCAGAGGCTGCCTGCCTGCCTTGTGGCTAGTAATTTTTTGAAACATGGGTCAAAATTATCATAAAACTACATATTTAAATTTGAATATAGAAGTAAAGATTCAAAGTGTCAGTTTCAAGAGCTGCATATTCAAAAATTGTATCATAGGAATACATGTTTGGTGTGTAAGGTATGGCAAAACTAAAAATTCCACCACCCAGCAAAAAATCTGTATTTATGTGATACATTTTTTTCCCGAACAACGCAGGAGAGCTGCATGTCATTTCATTGAGAGAAAAGAAATACAGAGACAGGCCAGTCGGCCTACTGCCAAAATATTATATGGATTATAGACACCCCCACAACATAAAAACCTAATGCTTATAGCCAATCCCTAAATTCAACATCCTCATAAAAATTCTAAAAAGATGATAAACTACTGGACTCACACAACAAATTTTACAGATATATGCATATGAATTTGTAACTTACGGAAGCTGCATACTTGTGAAGATTATTGAAAACCAGAAAACAAACTAGCTATCACAAATACCATCACTGGTAAAGCTCACCTAACAATGTGCATAAATGTAGACAACTACTGAATTCACTGAAACTTAGAAACATACTACTTTGTTTTTAAGCAATATCATGCTCTATAAGCCTAGGCAGATGTCATAATCGAAACCAGAAAAACTGCAGCAAAACAAACACAGCACGAAACATAGAGCGACTGGGGTTTACTCATCGAGGAACGAAGAGATCAGTCACCGGATCTCGAGCTGCTGTTGACCCCGTGCAGCCCCCGGCAGAGGAAGGTTCCGTCACCGGGGGCTGGGCGCCTGGGGCCGGGTGCGGGACTGGTGGCGTGGCCGGCGGTGGAAACCCTAGGCGCGCAGGGGCGGGCGTCGGGGGCCGGGTGTGGGACGCGAGGGCCGGTTGCGGGCGCGGGGACAGCGGCGTGGCCGGGTGCGGGACGCCGGGGGGTCGGCGCGTGGGGGCGGGCGCCGGGGACCGGGTGCGGGTGTCGACGTGCGGGGGCGGGCGTCGGGGGCCGGGCGCGGGACGCCGGGGGGTCGGCGCGCGGGGGAGGGCGCCGAGGGCCGGGCGCGGGACGCCGGGGGTCGGCGCGCGGGGGCGGGCGCCGAGGACCGGGTGCGGGTTGTGGGCGGGCACGGGACCGGTGGCGGAAACCCTAGGCAGCCTGACGGTGTCGGAGGAAGAAGACAACGCCCAGACGATGACTCCCATGCGCTTCCTCCTATTTATACTAGGTACCATTAGTAGGGGCGGTTCCTGATCCAGCCGCCCCTACAAATGCATTTTTAGGGGTGGTTCCTGATCTAGCCGCCCCTACAAATGCATTTTTAGGGCGGTTCCTGATCCAACCGGCCCTACAAATATTTTCTATATTTTAAATTATAAATTCTATATTTTTTATATCATAAAAATATAAAGTAATATAAAAAATTGTGTATATACACAAATATAATATTTTGTATTATTCTATATGTGAAGAAATATAGATATAAACAATTGTAGTCAAAACAATATAGAAAACAAAAAAAACAAAAATTAAAAATTTGAATTTTAAAACTTCGAATACAATTTTATGACGTTAAATGAAATAAAATGAAAATGTTGTAAACATAAAAGTTGTATAACTCATCAACATGTACAACTTTTATTTTGGTCATCTTGTCATGTGACTTTATTTGAATGATTCAAATTTTGAAATTCAAATAATTTCAACTTGAAACAATATTTTAAAAGAGTAAATGATTTCACATGAAAAACTCATGAATACCAAAGTTGTAAAGGGTAGTCTCACACACATGCATAAAATGTAGTCTCATACACATACAAAAATATGTAGTCTTACACACGTACATAAATATATAGTCTCACATGCATGCATAAATGAAGTCTTACAAACACACTTACACAAACACTCCACGTTCAACAACTAGCTAGCCCGCTGTAACGACGTTCCCTTTGACACCTTTTCGTTCCCATGGCATTATGTCTTTGGGGAGGTTATTTTCCACAACACTGATCTTCTTAGGAAAGTCTGTGAATAGCGGCATCTCATCATAGTTATTGTAAGCTTCAACATCATCCACGCCATCAACTCCAATAATGTGTTGTTTCTCGGAGGCAACCACGTGCTTTGTCTTCTTCTTCTGGGGAAGGTTACTTTGTGGGTCAGACATATTGAAAACTTGTGCGACACGTGAAGCGAGCACCTAAGGGTCATCTTGGTAGCCTAGATTCTCGAGGTCCAGGACTCTCAATCCGATCTCGTTCAGTTGGTGTTGTTTGATCCAGCGGCATCGAAATAGGGCCACCGTCATATCCCTTCCATAGTCAAGTTCCCATATCTCTTCAATGATGCCAAAGTATTGGATCTTTCACCCTAATCCATCGAGAGCCTCTATTTGAACGCCGTTGTTTGGTTCACATATTTACTATCCTTTGCGTGGGTATAGTACGTGTACCCATTGATGTCATAAGCATTCCAAGATGTCACTTGTCTCGATGGCCCCTCTGCCAACCTACTAATGGTAATAGAGTCTATGGTTTCTCCAGGCGGTATGTTTTGGTCCTTCAACCATGTAGTTAGTCATTGCTTGTGCTGTTTCATGACCCAATCATCCGAATGGCCATTTCTCTCCGCCATAATGATAGCCAAGTGTTCATGAATATACGGTTGCATCAGTTGTGTACTCTGCAAGACACTGTAATGCGCCCGACTCACCTCTTTGTAATCATGGTCGATGAACACTTTTCTACCACTGGTGCCCTTCCCAGCCAGCCTACCCTTGTGATGAGAATCGGGTTTACCAATCCCTTTCTGTACTTTTAGGTACTCTTGACAGCACTCGACGACTTCTTCAGTACTATAACCCTCTATCATGGAGCCCTCTGGGTATGCTCGATTTTGCATGTATCGACTTTAAACCGACATGAACCGCTCATAGGACCACATTTCATGCAAGTAGCAAGGGCCAAGCGCCTATATCTGATGAACCATGTGAATCATGAGATGTGGCATTATATCAAAAAAACCAGGAGGTAAACACATCTCCAGTTGGTTTGTGTCTCCACCACAAATTCATGTAGGTCACTCAGCTCTTCCTTGCCAATCGTCTTCTGTGAGATCTTTGAAAAGAAGTAGCACATGCAGGTGATGGCCATTTTCAAGAACTCTGGCTTTATAGCCCTGATTGCAATAGGTAGAAAACACTGTCAGCATCACATGATAATCGTGAGCCTTGCAGTGTGTTATTTACATGTCCTTCATCGACACTAGCTTCTTCACATTTGCTAAAAACCCAGTCGGGACTTTGATCCCCCTCAGGAAAGTGCATATAGCTCTCTTCTCGTCTGGTGTTAGGTTGAAGCACACCGTGGGCAGAGTGTATTTTCCATTAGCCTCAGGTACCGGGTGAAGCTGTGGCATCACATTTAGCTGCACCATGTCTTTTCGTGCTTTTAGATCATCCTTTGACTTGCCTGTGTCCATCAAGGTAGCAATGAGACTCTCAAAGACATTCTTCTACACGTGCATAGCATCAATGGCATGGGGGACCTCCAAGTCTGGCCAATAAGGCAGATACTGAAAGAAGATCGATTGTTTCTTGAAAGGTACGCCTTCGACAGGAGGTGTGCTTCTATCTCTGTTCGTCCCATCTGGATTCTTCTTTCCATAGACGACGCGTATGTTTTTCACCATTCTGTACACATGTTCTCCATTATGACGTCTCTCCAGAGGGGGTTCAATCTCTGGGGCGTTGTCATAAAATCTAAAGAACAATTTGCTGCGGGTACTTGTGACTTGTCTTTAAGAAGCATCGGTTCCTTAGGTAAACTATCTTCTTGGATGCATCCAGGTACACCCATGTAGTACCATCCAAGCAAACCAAGCATCCCGTCTTCCCTTTGATCTGTCCAGATAAAGCAAACAACGCGGGGTAATCATTGGTAGTAACAAATATTATTGCTCTACATATGAAGTCCTTCTTCGGAACGCATCGTACATCTGCTCCCCATGCCTCCATAGCCTCTCCATTTCTTGCATCAAGGGCTCGAGGAACACATCTATATCAATGCCTGGTTGTTTAGGGCCAGAAATAAGAATAGTGAGGAGAAGGTACTTTCTCTTCTGACACAACCATGTTGGGATGTTGTACATGGTCAAGATCACTAGCCATGTGCTGTGGTTGCTCATTCTCTCGTTGAAGGGATTCATTCCATAGGTGCTTAGGCCAAACCGTACATTCCTTGGGTCATCGCTAAATTCTTTGTGCTTCTCATCAAACCTTTGCCACTAACTACAATCAGCCGGGTGTGCACTCTTATCATCATCCACCTTGCGCTCATCATCTCACCATGTCATGAGTGCGGCTTCTTTAGGGTTTAGGAACATACGTCTCAAGCGGTCGGTCACTGGCAGGGTACCACATTACCAGGGCAGGAATTCTTCTCTTCTTTGCATCGTTGCCTAATGGAGTGTCCTCTAGGGGCTGAGATTCTTGTACCACCTTTTTTGTACCCTTCTTATTCCTCTTTTTCCCCGTAGATGGTTCGTCTCCACCGTAAAGGTCATTGTTCTTGTACCGGCTGGCCCCACACCGGGGACATTTATCCAATGACTTGAACGTTTCGCCATGAAAAAGTATACAGTGGTTGGGGCATGCATGTATTTTTTCAACCCCCATTGTCAATGGACTTATGACCTTCTTCGCTTGGTATGTGTTGGCGGGGAACTGAGTTTGGTTTGTGGCAGCACCCATGACAGGAGATGCAATAGATCATTGAAACTACAGTCTGACCAGCCGTACTTAGCCTTCAGGATGAGCAGCTCAAGCATGAAACATAGCAATGTCCAATGTGTCGGACAGCCCTTTTCAACACCATATACAGTCTCCTTCGATGCTTTTGTCACTCTTTCCAAGGGTTCGAATCATGTCATCTAAATCATCTTCAACTCCGACACGTGCTCCACCATCATTATTGGCACCACCTTCGTCGTTACCATCCCAACCACCAGCATCACCACCTTGTTCATTGCCAAACTCGAAATCCATTCATGCATCAAGCTCTGCTGAATATTGGGACATGGATTCTATGGTTTCGTCGTCGTATTCCTCCTCATCCTCATCGTTAACAATAACCATTTCACCATGATGAATCCACACTGTGTAGTCCTCAACAAATCCTCGCATAATCAAATGTGATCTGATGATAGTCACATATGTCCATGCCATACGGTTCTTGCAATCTTTACAGGGGCAAATAATTGTATTCTTATTCTCTTTCAATGTCGTTGCATGCTTCGTTGCGGCTTCAATAAATTTATCCACCTCTTCACAGAAACCTGCCTTGAACCTTAACGAACCATACATCCAAGAGTTCCTGTACTCCATCTTTTACAACAACAACAAAACAAACATTAAAGGACTACTTATTCAGATATATATAAAAATGAATCAAAGTAATAATTATTTGAGAATAATTGTATGTACCTCATATATATATGAATATAAATCTAATATAATTACATGAAGCATACAAACACACCATGGTAGAGAAAAATTAATTAATGACCCATTTATCCATAAATAATTAAAATACATATTTATTGATTACAATAAACAATTTCAAAGACAACAATTAGCAATAATTATACTTTACCCAATATCTTTCATACAAACCCTAGTCCAATTTTATCAAACATAAATTTACAAAAACGAAATTAATAAAAAAATCAAACCCTAGATCTAGATCACATGACATGAAACATCCATAAACTAACTAATGGTTCACTAAAATCAAGAAACATGGACCAAATAAGGGTATGATCTTGTTCCCCTCCCTAATTTACCCCTAGTACATTTAAAAGCTGGGTCTAATTTGCTCATAAATAGCTCAAGCACCATAGAAGAGGGAGAAAAACAAAACTCTAATTACTCACTAACCAACCATTAAAACTTTAAAAAAAAGTGTGGAATAGCATTTTCTTACCTTCTACAACCTCTCCACCAAAGGATTTGAGACCAAAACCTTCCCTCCTTAGTAGAGCAATTTTTGGGAGGTGCCCAAGGCCTCCCCACCTTTCTTTCACGGGTTGGAGTGAGTGATCCGAGGAGGAAGAAGGTGCTGCTTTTGTTTTATATGGGGCCATTTGTAGGGGCGCCTGATGATTGAGCCGCCCCTACACATCGGAGCTATAAATACGGGGCCATTTTTTAGGGGCGGCTCAATCACCAGCCGCCCCAACAAATAGCATTTCCAGGGGCGGCTGGTGATTGAGCCGCCCCTACAAATCAGACTCCATTTGTAGGGGCGGCTCGTAACACCAGCCGCCCCTACTGTTCCATTTGTAGGGGCGGCTGGTGTCTGGGCACCCGAGCACGCCACTGTAGGGGCGACTCCATCACTGGCCGCCCCTAAAAAATTGAACCGTTGCTAAAAATCGTTTTCTACGTAGTGTATATCACAAGATGCTTCCTTAGCCTAAACTGTTCTAACGTTTTAGCTAACTATAAAATTTCTAACAGAGGGGCCCACTGAAAATAACATATTGTTTCCTATTAACTAGCATGCATGCCAAACGGTTTATTCTTTTTTATTCTATATATATATGCAGGGAGTGCTCAAATAAGCTGGAGGTTCCAACAAATGCTAAGTTAGCTCTTAGCACCCTTGGTCCAATATTTTTTTTCTTGATCACGTAAAAGGTTTGCGCGTCTTTATATTAAGGTAAAGAAAATGTTTAATACGACACGCCTTATTAGCGGCGCTCTTGGTCCAATATATTGCACCTCTTCTGTTTTACTCTCTGTCTTGTTTTCACCTCCTTATTAGATCACACGACGGAGCAGTCTTTTACTGCTTCAATATTGTACCTTTTGGTTTGTTAAGTCACGAAGCCATGCCACGAGACTATTGAGACGACGGACGATGACAGTGATATACCACTAAAACACTCCTTTGTACGTGTATAAGCTGAGTATACAGAACTTTTTTACTGCATTCAATGCCAGGACTCATATTAAAAGCTAGAATCAAATTGATACTTTGGCCTTTATTTGATCACCCAGCATGGTACACTAAGCACACATGTATGCAGTAGTCTCCCATGGTACATGCAGCTGAATGTCACATGCATGCGTTATACATAAAGTACTGGAGCCGAACTATTTCTTTAGATACAGGGAACCATACAGCTTCATCTCTTGACCAAGAGAATCAGACCAATTATAACACTAAATTTAGTAACAAGTCATGGCTGACTCATGTCTCAAACCTATTATTATTTGGTCATCCAAAGGAAACAAAGAAAGACATAGCAGCTGTCTCAAGCGCTCGGCAAACATGAGTGATGCATTCCTTGTTGTATTGGACTAGTTTGATATATTTGAAATCGTATATTGGAAATAAAGCATGACAATGACCACAAGATGCCAGTTGTATTGGTTACTCAAATGTGGGGACTGTGGGTGAGATCTTTATGCTTGATAGTATAGGAGATAAAGTGTTAACAACCCACTGGTAGAACACAATCATTGAATGGACTAACACGATCTCAGGTAACTGATACAGTAAGAGATGGAGTTCAGGGGAGTAGCAAGCAGGGGGAATGGGAGAGGATGAGGAGCAGGGGACAGGTACAGAGGAAGAGAGAGTTGGGGAAGAGGAACAGTAACCGGAGAAGAGATGATGAGTTGTATTCTGAATATTCGATGCCCTGCAGAAGTTACTCCTAGTTCCTTTTGTAGATGCTCTGGACAGCCTGTGTGTGGGCCCATATGGCAGTGTCCCTGACATTCCCCCCTCCTTGAATTGCGACTTGCCCTCAAGTTGCAGCACTGTTCATCGACGAGCTTGGATCGGCCGGAAAGACAACGCTGCCACCACGCTGCCGCTGGGCATGTAGCAGTAGACGAGGATGCTCTTGCCGGAGGTGGAGCAGGCTGCGGTGTTCGGTGAGGCTGATCAACTCCTCCCCCATGCCGAACAGGGCCACACAAGTGTCTGACCGCCGGCTCGACTCAATGAAGTGCGCGTGTAGGAGGTCGGCGAAGGTGACGTTGAGGAGGAAGCTTGAGTTCTCCTGCAGCTCAGTCTCCGCGCACGCCAGCAGCGCGTGTAGGAGCCGGATCGCAGCTGTTGCATCCTTTGCTCTTTCTGAAGCCGCTGTTGTCGACGCAGATGATGAATGTGCGGCCATGGGGAAGGCTGAGTGGGCGCAGTGCCACCATGGGGTTCGAAGACACAGTGCTCCAAACGTGCGGCAGTGTCGACGGAGGCGAGCACGTCTCAGTCGAGCTCGAGGGCGAAGCGCTCCACATCTGCGGCTGTGTCGACGCAGACGAGCATGTCCGGGTGGGGCTCGTGTACGTTCGGTGCCGGCCGTGCACATGTACACGAACTTCACCTCCTCTGGGGCACACTCGACACGGAAGCCACCAAGTGTCGAACACCTTGAGGGCTAGGTTGGAGGCAGGTCGCTGGCACGACCCAAGTAGTAGCATGGTCGATGGTGGCCCCCATGAGCATAGCGGAGAGGCTGTCAAGACCAGACGGAATCGTCTCGACGGGGCCGAGGTGGAAGACGGAGAAGGTGAGCATCATCGGGTCGGCGTTCTCCTCGCGGATCTTGGAGATGAGGAGCGTGCCCAAGCCAGAGCCGGTGCCGCCGTCGAGGGAGTGGCACACCTGGAAGCCTTGCAGGCAGTGGCAGTTCTCGGCTTGCTTCCGCACGACATCGAGCACTGAGTCGATGAGCTCGCCTCCCTCAGTGTGGTGGCCCTTGGCCCAGTTGTTCCAGACCCCAGCTAGGTCCATGAGCACAGTGCGGGGCACGAAGCAGCCACAGGAAGCCTCAATGTAGTAGACGTTGACATGCTCGAGCTGGAGGTCGGAATCATCGCCGTAGCGGCCGGTGGCGAGGCTTGATGTGCTCGTCCATGTAGCAGCAGGTGAGGCGGACGCAATAGAGCGGGTCCGGGTTCGCGGCGAGGACGGAGATGTCGTCAAGGACGATGTTGAACTCGCGGGCGCATTGGGTGAGCGATTCACGGATGAGCGCGGACACATGGAACTGGCCAGCGTTGAACTGCGCAGCGATGGCCTTGAGCGCCTCGGTTCCGGTGGAGGGAAGGACCTTCGCGTCGTACTCGGGGACAAGGGAGTGGCGGACGCGGCAGAGCGGTGCGCCGAGGAGGTCGGAGAAGAGGCAAAGCTTGCCGGTGCTGGGGCCGACCGCGCAGGCGTGCTCGAGCCGATCCACGGTGGTGCGGTCGCGTTCGCTGGTGACGAGCCCCCCACGGCACCCACGTGGTGATGAGCGCATCGTGGCTGCAATCCATCGTCGAGCACCCTATGGTCGAGTGCTTCTACAAGGAGGGTGATGGCAGACCAGCGGCCGGAGGCAGCGAGCGAGCCCTGCGGCCAGGTAGCGGCTGAACGTAACGGCGCAGGTTGGCGCGGGCGAAGCCGAGGCGGACGAGGGGAGGCATGCCATGGTCGGCGAAGCTGAGGCGGGCGCTAAGGAGCGCGCCGTGGTCTGCGAAGCTGAGGTGGGCGAGGGCGAGCACGCCGCGGTCGGTGAGGCCGAGGGAGGTGCAGAGGAGCACGCCGCGGTCGTCGCAGCAGAAGTGGGCACGGAGGAGCACGCCGCGATCGGCGGAGCCGAGGTAGACGCGGAAGGGTACGCCACGGTCGGAGAAGCGGAGGGACACGCCGTGGTCGACACAGCCGAAGTGGGCGCGGAGGAGCACGCCGCGGTTGGCGCAGCTGAGGTGGACGCAGTGGGGCACGCCGTAGTCGGAGCAGCGGAGGAGTAAGTCGTGGTCGATGCAGCCGAAGTTGGCACGGAGGAGCAGCCCTCTGACTTCTTCTCCACACACCACCCGCAGCCCCCACGGGAATCCACGAGATCGAGACCCTCGTGCGCTTCATGGTCGTCGCGAACGCAGAGGGAGGCACGGGCGTGGGCGTGGCCAAGGCGGAGGAGCAGGTGGAGAAGGCCATGGAGGCGTCAGAGGCGGGAATGTCCTCGATGTCGACGGGGCCGCACTGGACGAGCTTCTGGCCGGCGTCGAGCGGCGTGTGGGGGTCGGTGGAGGTGAAGCCATTCTCGATGCGGATCTGGTCGGAGACGATGAAGTCGTCATGGTACGGGGGTGGGTAGCTGAACCGGCGGCGGCGACGGCGTGGTAGTGATGGCGGTGGAGGCCGGCTCGATGAAGGACTGTCGGAGCCCAACAAACTGAGACTCCAACTCCTTGCGAATCGCACGAATCTCGGCCAGGAGCAACTGGTAGTCAAGAGGACCCATGGAGTAGTGGTGGTGGATTTCATGGTGTTGTAGGATTTGGCTCCGAGTACTAATTTGTTAACAACCCACTCATAGAACGCAATCACTGAATGGACTAACACAATCTCAGGTAACCGATACAGTAAGAGATGGAGTTCAGGGGAGTAGCAAGCAGGGGGAATGGGAGAGGATGAGGAGCAGGGGACGGGTACAGAGGAAGAGAGAGTTGGGGAAGAGGAAGAGTAACTGGGAGAAGAGAGGATGAGTTGTATTCTGAATATTCGATGCCCTGCAGAAGTTACTCCTGGTTACTTTGTAGATGCTCCGGACAGCCTGTGTGTGGGCCCATATGGCAGCGTCCCTGTCATAAAGCTAACTTAGTATATATGCTAATGATGCTGCAGGGGCACTGAAGTAAAATGTTCCTCATCCAGTACGAACATCACTGATAGCAGTAGATGTGTATCGTTTTGATTTTGAATGGTGTGCATACAACGAGACATGATCCGTATCATGTTCGGACTGTCCCACACAACGAAGCACTATATCATCAGCACCTCTAGTGAAGTATGTCATGGAGACGCGTACATCAACACTTAGTGGACGATCAACACTCAGTCCATGATCGAGAAGCATGTGATAGTTATGGCCATGAGCGGTGATTCGAATCCATTTGAGCCCATGTGATTATTGGTCTGATGTCCTGAGGGAGGCAGAGGCAACAATTATGAACTAAATCAAACCTATCTTCCTATCTAGCTTGGTCTTTCTCCTTGTCCGGCAACACATCTCCATCCAAAGCTATACCCGGTTTGCAGCCAGCAGGACTGTTATAGAGTGCTATATGCAGCACCTCCACAGGGGCAACGGTGGCGACAGCTTCGCTTACAGAATACAAACCACAGCAAGGATTCACATATCCACATCAGCTACCTCTCAGTGTGATTATCTTTGGATTGTTTCCTCTTCTGTGATACCCATTCTGCATAGCCCAGTTCCCGAAGCCTCTCAATATATACCTACACATGGAACAAATGCAAAGCCATCCAGCAATGCAGTTCTGTGTCATGGTGGTGACTGTATTTATATTGCCGAATGCCGATCGGCATTGTCCACAAATCAAAACGTGCAAGCCATCTAATAAAAAGGCACATCTACTGGAGTAATGGAGATTCATGATAGCTCCTGATTATGAGAACTCGATGCTGCCCCTGCCCCCTGGCCATCCTCCCTCCAAGCACTGGCCTGCTTTCAATAGACAGTACTGATTGCTCACAGAGTCACAATGGAAGTCACGCAAAACCTGCAGCATTCTCTATTTATTTTTACAATTTTATTTATTCGAGAAACCTTGATCTCTCGTTCGTAGTTTTGGGAATGGATTTTACAGTTGCATGCCCACAGAAAGTACAAGATGATTTCTTCCTACAGTAACTTCTCGTAGCATATGATTGAAGGTAATTCTGTCACATGGCCACGGTATCGATACCACTGAGCTTGCATGCGATCGGGATCCACAGCTATCAAAGCTATGAAACCGTTACTGAACATGAAGCCACGCCGTGCATTGGCATTGACGACACATAAATTTGCTGCAACAACAACATTTAACCAGATCTTTTTATTTAAACTCTGGCAAGTGATTTGCTGAGCAAATTATTAGAATGGAAAAAGTAAACCAGTTACATAAGGGCACTGCACAGTGCACACCAGTAGAGTACCAAGCAACCCAATTCCTTGTGTTTGATCCAAGGACACTAAAGAGTAACATATTGTTCCCATACAAGGTGAACATTTATGGCTGTAGGCTTCTTGAAGATGAAGAATGATATGCAGCATATACAGCGAGGAGGTCTGTGTTAGATGTGTAACATCTTGTCGTCACGTCACATGTGGGCTTGTCCCAGACGCTCAATCAGCACATCTACTAAATCGGCTAGTGCTCCTTCAGATCCAGGGCTGCACGCATCTGTTTCTATCATGTTCTCTTATACGCATTATTATTGTTTCATATACCAGCCTATCCGGCTAAACTCGATCAGTACGTGTGTTGCATCCAGGGATTCACCCTTCACTTCACTCCAACCAGGATCCCCGTTCCCGAAGCCTCTCATACCTAAACATAGAGCAAATGTAAGCTAAGACTACTAGTAGCTAGCTGGTCACACTACGCCAGATTTGCACATCACTGCCGGCATCATCTCCGTCAGATTTGTGAGAACCGGCAGTATTTTGGCAGCCACTCATCACTGCCGGTTTAAACCAAGAGCCGGCAGTGATTAGTCTCTATCTCTATCGGTTCTAGTCAAGAACCGACGGTGATAAGCCTACAACACAAAAAGGCTGCAGCCGTCCTCTCCTTCCTCCTCTTTTCCATCCCGAGAACAGAGGCACGCGTTTGGACCCTTCCCTCCATTGTTGAGGTTACTCTTCACCATGAAGCTAGTGCTTGGATTTTGAAGAATGACTTGATCTTTTTGCTTTAACGTTAGTAACAAACATCCACTCCTTTGATTTTGTTGCTTAATTAGCTTCGTTTTGATGGCCACATTGCTTGATTCTCATTCTAGTTCTTTCTCCATTCTAGAGAGCACTTTTCCAATTAGAAATTTGTACAAGGCTCAAATTGGGTGAATCCATCATTCAAATGGTTGGTGTCTATGAACACATTTAAATTCCTAGCTAATTATTCCATGGTGGTCAAGATCATCATTGTTAGTATGTGATGCTATAATTAGTTCTTAGAAGTAGACTAGAATAGATGTTCTTCATTATTGCGCAATAATTGTTTTTTACTACGATTTTCAATTTACAGGGCCAGGGCTACCAATTTTAATTTTCCAATAATTAGTGTACAATAATATTTTTCAAAAATGGTACTTTCGAGCTACAATTGTTGTTCATGAAGCTCGATTTCTTATTAATTCTTTGTAATTATTGTCTCAGCATTTTTTTATGCAGAAATGGATCGAGAGTGGATGCATCTGTCCCGAACGGACAAGCGGTACATGCATGGCGTCAGCCAGTTTATCAGCGATGCCAAAACCCATGCTGGGAATGAGAACCCTGTCTTCTGCCCATGCAAAGATTGCAAGAATCATATGAACTTTCATCAAATTGAGTCTATACGATCATACTTGATTCCAGGGGGTTCATGTCAAACTATACGATATGGACTATGCATGGCGAGGTTGGTGTGAATGTTCTACAGGAAAACGATGATGATGTGGACATGCCTGACGTAGCCATCCACGATGCTGACGAGGAACCCGGTGTCAATACGGAACTTATGGCCACAGTTAATAATGTGTTTAGGAACACGCTAGCTGATGACACCAAGGATAACAATGGCATTTCTCAGCTGCTAAGTAATGTAGAGACTGGATGTCTTAGTGAAAGACAGCTGAGAAAGCTAGAGAAAATGAGACAAGATGGCAAAACACCATTGTATAGGGATTGTCCAATGAGCAAATTGAAAGCCGACATCATGCTGTTAGAGTTCAAATCAAAAAACGAATTGAGCAATAAAGGCTTGGATCAGTTGTTAGGTATAATAAGGAAAATTCTTCCAGAAAAAAATGAGTTGCCAGAAAAGACATACTTGGCCAAGCAAATGATCTGCCACATCGGCCTCAAGGTTGAAAAAATCCACGCGTGTTCCAATGGTTGCATATTGTACCATGGAGAAAAATACAAAGACTTGGACAAGTGCCCCAAGTGTGAAGCTCCACGGTACAAGGAAGGACCATCAAATGAGGGTATCAAGACCAGAGGAGGTCCTGTAAAGGTCGTTTGGTATTTCCCTATAGTTCCTCGGGTGCATAGGCTGTTTGCATGTGCAAAGTCAGCCAAGCTGTTACGCTGGCATGGCGAAGAGCGTAAGAAAGATACAATGATGAGGCACCCTGCCGATGGGCATGATTGGAGGACTATCAATACTATGTTCTATAAGGACATCGGTGGAGATGTAAGGCACCTTTGGTTTGCTTTGAGCACAGATGGGATGAATCCTTTCGACCAGGTTAGAAGCAATCATAGCACCTAGCCAGTGACGCTCTGTATATACAACCTTCCACCTTGGGTCTGTATGAAGCGATCGTACATCTAGATATCACTACTGATCCAAGGGCCAAGACAACCTGGGAATGACATCGATGTGTTTCTGGAACCAGTGATTGATGAACTAGTGGAGATGTTTGAAAAGGGTGTGCCGGATGTTTGGGACGAGTACAAAAAGGAACATGTCACGATCAAGGGAGTACTTATCGCTACAATCACCGACCTGCCAGGTCGAGGTTCGTTGTCCGGAGAGAAGACAAAAGGCTATACTGGATGTGTCGAGTGCTTGGACGACATCGATGCGATAAATCTGCCAAATAACTCAAAGATAGTTTATATGGGATACCATAGGTTCCTACCTAAGGATCACCCTTACCGTAGAAACAGAAAAGATTTAAACGGTACTATTGAGAAACGCTTAGCTCCAAAATATCGAGATAGGCCTACGATACTTTGAGAACTTAACAAATTGAAGGTTGTTCTTGGGAAGGGGGACAATGCAGTTGCAGTGCCTGATGGGAGCGTTTGGAAGAAAAAATATGTATTCTGGAAACTACCTTACTGGCCATTTCTGAGTGTACGCCACTGTCTTGATCCCATGCACATCACTAAAAACGTGTGCGCTAACACTCTTAACACCTTGATGGACACCGGGGGGACATCAAAGGATTCACTAGCCACACGCCTGGACATGCAACACTTGAGAATCAGGAAGGAGCTGCATCCCATGGAGCTAGAGAATGACTAGTTTGAACTTCCGGTTGCATCATGGACATTGAAGAAGGAAGAAAAGCGTGCGCTTATTTCTTTCTTCAATGAACTCAAAGTCCCGACAGGCTACTGTGCAAACCCGAAGAGGCTAGTGAACATGAGAGAACTCAAGTTCAACTATGGCCTTATGAAGGCCCATAACTGTCATGTCGTTATGACTCAGCTGCTCCTTGTTGCCCTGTGTGGTATCCTCCCCCCAAAGGTCCGTGCCCCAATCATAAAGCTTTGCTTGTTCTTCAATGCGATCTCAAAAAAGGTCATTGATGTGTCCACGCTAAAGCAGCTGTAGTGGGACATAGCCAAAACTCTCGTTAGGCTTGAGATGCATTTCTCGCCGACTTACTTTGATATCTCATTGCATCTGCTCATTCATCTTGTTGACCAAATTAGAGCCCTTGGCCCAATGTACCTGCATCAGATGTTCCCTTTTGAAAGATTGATGAAAGTTTTCAGGAGGTATGTTAGGAACAGATTTAGGCCAGAAGGGGGCATGGTTGAAGGATGGTCAACGGAGGAGGCCACTGAGTTCTGCACATATTATCTAGACATCAAAAGGGTCGGAGTTCCAAAATCTCGTCATGAGCGAAGACTACATGGTAAAGGAACGATTGGGGAGAAATCTGTTACAATAGACGACCATGTTTCTTTCAGACAGGCACAATTCGCTATTCTCCAACAAGCTAAGGGTGTGATGCCATACATTGACGAGCACAGGCAATCGCTGCAAACGCTGTATCCGAGCAGGTCATAGGCTTGGCTGGATAGAAAACATAAGAAGGAATTTGTCAACTGGTTGCAACATCGCTTGCTTGGAATAAAGTTGGGTAATCAACTGGATGCCTTAGCCAAGGGACCTTCTGAAAGCTCTAGTTTGGTTTTGGTGAATTGATGAAACCCTAAGTGCTAACCTAGTTTATCTAGTGATCATGAGATAGGTAGCACATTCCAAGTTGTGAAGCAAATGAAGATCATGACATGATGATGGTGATGCCATGATGATGATCAAGTGCTTGGACTTGAAAAGAAGAAAGAGAAAAACAAAAGGCTAAAGGTAAAGGTATAAATGGTAGGAGCCATTTTTGGTAATCGAGACACTTGGTGAGTGTGATCACATTTAGGTTCGATAGTCGTACTATTAAGAGGGGTGAAACTCGTATCGGAATGTGGTTATCAAAGTGTCACTAGATGCTCTAACTCATTGCATATGCATTTAGGATCTAGTGAAGTGCTAACACCCTTGAAAATGTTTGTGAAAATATGCTAACACATGTGCACAAGGTGGTACACTTGGTGGTTGGCACATTTGAGCAAGGGTTAGGAACTTCACCGGTAGAGTGTCTACCCATAGAGTGCGGACAGTCCAATGGTGGCACTGGCGCCCTAGACAGAAAAGACGGAGGTCACTGTAAGTGACCGGACGCTGGTCTTGGTTGGACCGCGCGTCTGGTCAGTGGCAGCAGAGGGCGCGCAGCGTCGATCTCTGATCGACGCTGGGTCACTCAGTGACCGGACGCTGACAGGGTGCATCCGGTCCTACTAACGTGGCAGTGGACAGAGGAGTCGCCGAGTGACCAGACGCTGGGTGTGTCCGGTTAGCATGACTGGACGCGTTCGGTCATGAAAAGTCATCTCTGGATGCTTACTAGAAACGACCGGACGCTGGGGTTCAGCGTCCAGTCACTTTGAGCTGCTACATCCTGTCATCACTTGACCGTTGAGATCGGGCGATCAACATTTGAAGAGAGGAGACACGTGGCACGCATCGTGTGACCGGACGCTGAGGTCCAACATCCTGTCGATATGACCGGAGCGTTTGGTCACCCCGTATTGTGCCCAGTGAAGGGGTACAACGACTCTATTTCGTGGGGGCTTCTATTTAAGCCCCATAGCCGGCTCAAGCTCACTCTCTTGGCCATTTACATTGACATAACAACCTTGTGAGCTTAGCCAAAGCCCTCCCACTCATCTCCATCATTGATTCATCATCCTTGTGAGATTAGGAGAGAATCCAAGTGCATTGCTTGAGTGTTTGCATCTAGAGGCACTTGATGTTCATGTTTCGCTTCGGGATTCGCTTGTTACTCTTGGTGGTTGCCGCCACCTAGACGGCTTAGAGCAGCGAGGATCATCGAGCAGAGGTTGGTGATTGTCTCTGGCTCCAATCGTGGTGATTGTGAGGGGTTCTTGACCTTTCCTCGGTGGAGAGCCAAAAGGTACTCTAGTGGATTGCTCGTGGCTTGTGTGATCCTCATCTTATGTTGGTTGTGCGGCACCCTATTGAGGGTTTGGCGTGTGATGCCAATTAGCGCGTGAACCTCAAAGTGAGTGAATCGCCACAACGAGGAGTAGCTTGCCGGCAAGCAAGTGAACCTCGGTAAAAAATCATTGTGTTCATCATTTGATTCCGAGGTGATTGGTCTTCATTGGTATTCATTCTTGTGATTGATTGGCTCTTTCCTCGACACGGCGGTATAAACATATTGCTTACTCTCTTTACTTTACCACACACTAGTTGTCAAGCTCTTTAGTGTAGCTAGTTGTGAGAGCTTGTTAGTTTGGTTAGTGTGGCTCTTTAGTTAGCAATTGAGAGCACATTAACTTAGTGTAGTGTCATAGCTATTGTGTGGATAGAAACTATATAAACTAGAATTGTGGTAGGTGGCTTACATTTTTAGTAGGCTAGCGCAACACTTGCTTCGCCTCATAATTGTCTAACCAGATTGTTAAGTGTTGTTGTAGAATTTTTAATAGGCTATTCACCCCTCCTCTAGCCATTAGGACCTTTCACCTTCGAGTACATATGTTAGGTACCAAGGGTATGAGATCAATGGATTCACATTTTACACAAAAAAGGAAGATGGAAAGAGCACATACCAAAATTGTGGTGTTCGTTTTGATGCTCACGATGAAAACGACAACATGCAGGCGACATACTATGGTTTCATAGAGGAGATATGGGAGCTAGCTTATGGTCCATTGAAGGCAGCTCTTTTTCGCTGCCAGTGGGTCTGGCTCGAGGAAATCAACACTGACAGCGAAGGGTTCACTACCGTTGATCTCACTAAGACAGCATACAGAGACGCCCCCTTTGTCCTTGCAAGAGATGTTATGCAAGTCTTCTATGCAAGGGACAACAAGACAAAAGGAAGGCTAAAAGTAGTCCTAGAAGGGAAAAGGAAGATTGTCGGTATCGATGGAGTGACGAACGATGAAGACTACAGGGGCTATCAGGAAATGCCTCCATTTGGGGCGAATGTACCCCTACCTATCATTCAAGAGGGTGACGAACCTGCTTACGTACGACTTGATCACAATGAGGCCCTCATTGTTGATGCACCTAAAGATAGTTAGATTATTGTTAACTATATAATCATTATGCACATAATCGTGAAGGATGTTTGATCCTGATGAAACTCTCATCTCCTCTCTCCTCCTCATTAATACTCTGCCAGCTCAGCAAATATGCCGACATATCATTTCTAAACTTTACTCTCTGAATTTAAACACCAGCTAAATATAAATATAAATATATATGTCTAGACTTCCGATAGAAGGACATTGGGGCGGCCATTCTCTTCCGAGCTACTACTAGTAGTGAGGGATCCACAGCTCCTCGACGCCACTGGTCCCCAACCAGTTTGTTGTCCCTGCTCGCAATACTCGAAGGAGCCCAGCCCGATGCCGAGGAGCTGTGGATCCCTCACTACTAGTAGTAGCTCGGAAGAGAATTGCCCCCCAATGTCCTTCTATCGGAAGTCTAGACATATATATTATAAAATTGAAACAAAAAATTTAAAATTTGGGCCACCTGGGACTCGAACACGGGTCTCAGGGGCTAAGTTGCGGAGTCTTAACCGTTGAGGCAGTCGGAGGAATTCGAAAGGAAGGGAAAAGCTATACTACTTAACCCCTAACTGGTACAGCCACATCACTGCCGGTTTGAGGAATGGCCCGGCAGTGATGGTTCCTCATCATTGTCGGTTTAGAATTACAACCGGTAGTGATGAGCAATTTCTCAAAGTCATTTAATAATTTATAAAATTGAAACAAAAAATTTGGGCCACCTGGGACTCGAACATGGGTCTCGGGGGCTAAGCTGCGGAGTCTTAACCGTTGAGCCAGTGGGTGGTATTCAAAATAATTGGAAAAGTTATCCTACTTAACCCTTTACTGCTACACCCACGTCACTGCCGGTTTGATGATTCACCCGGCAGTGATAATTCCTCATCACTGTCGGTTTAGAGTTAAAAACCGACAGTGATAACTCCATTCATTGTCGATTTTTAAACTAAAACTGATAGTGATGTGTAGATGCTCCTCACACGCCAACAGTGCTCCCACTGACCACAACAGTTGGAACACTGCTCCCACCTACCCCGACAACTTTAGTTCAGAAATAAAAATGTACCACGATTGCTAGCCCCTATAAAATGGCCCTCGGCCAAGGGCTATCCTCTTCATGCATTTTGGTTTCAGCCAGGCCTTATCAGCCTTGATACAATGTTTTTCTCTCACAACAAACCACAGATATTGTTATGCATCGTAGTCCACCAAAATGGTGCACACAAGAGGTACTAGAAGAATGCTACTGAAGATAGAGCAACGCCGAAGATTGGAGATGCCACGAGGTTCATAGAGCCATCCGTTGCGGTGCGCATCTGGAAAAAGGCCATGTACAGACAAGGTGGATTCATCGATGCCACCTATCATCTCCAACCGGTATAGCTCGTAGACCACCTCGGTGCTACTGTTTGCCCCTAGTTGGTGCTAGAAGAATGCTACTGAGGTGGTTACATTATAATGTGTTGATACACATTGATTGTAACATTAACCTATATGCAAATAGGTCTTTGTTATTGTATATGGAATTTTAGTGTAAGGTCTTTGTTATCGTATATGTAATTTATTTCTAATATTTTTGTTATTTTTGATGTATTTTATTACTATCTAAATAAATATATCGTTGTTGTTAAAACTTTCCCACTGTACTATCTAAATAAATATATCCTTTACATATATGCACCTTCACTGTCGGTTCTACTTAAAAACTGGCAGTGATGTCTATGCCCCCCTATATAAAACAAACCACCGGCCACATACATCGATCCCACCCACCCACGAACTCTCATAGTCTCATTTCTCACATTTCACTCTCACTTCTCAAGAAATCAACTCTCTCTACGTGATTTGGTCATAGCTCTTGCATTTTTCAATTGATATGTTGTCTTCTCCAATATTCTATCTATATTCATTTGATCTATATTTATATTCATGTTTCTTTGCATTCTACATTTATATATATTCTTATTCCTTGCATTCGATCTATATTTAATTATGTTGCCACATTTTACTTGGAAGAATTTTTTGTGCATATATTTTATGTTCATATTTTTTTGGGTATTTTATCGATCAGGTGGTATAAACAACGGACCACCCCCACCACAAGAACCAGGTTTCCACCCTAGCGATGAGCCATTCGCTCCTAATGTGGCCATTCCATGGTTCCCTGTTCTAGCTATTGTATGAAATATTTTCCAACATCTTGTGTTTTTTGATGCTAACAAATAAGTGTAATTAGTTTAATATCATTGTTGCATACATATATGTCGCAGACTATATCCCTAATAGATTGGTTGCAAACAACACTTAGCTGGTTCTTTATCTCGGACATCATCGAGAACACGGCATCTAATGCAAGTGGTCGGCTATGGACGTGTGAACTTAGTTTTTCTATCCCTTTGAGGGGTGCAAATCATCGGAACCATATCCACGAGACGGGAAGACAGAGCCCAGACGTGATAAGCACCCAATTTAGTGCCATGCACATCTATTTAGAGGCACTTCAACGTGTTTGCTATAATGTGCCTGATTTCTCACACTTCAAGGCACATGCTTTGAATGCTGGTGATATCCCCGTCCCACAAGCAAGCGAATGGTTTGCGAGCTATAACCGTGCGGATGTGGTAAAATGGTCACTTATACCTGAGTCGTGGTTATTTGTTGTTTATTATTGTAATAACATTCTCTATTTTTTTCTTTTTCTCCACATGCAGATTGCGCTCCAGGACCTTACCTATGCTGCATGTGGCTTGTGGGCCGTTCTAGACCAAGCTACGGAGCAACTCAGGTACGATTGGGACTTCTACAATGGTAACCTCAGCCAGCTCACTGTAGAAGGATGCCAGTATTGCATAAGGATTACTAACAGGGGCAGTGGTCGTTCAGTAGGTTACATCTATGGCCGACCATTCTTTCGGTTTTGTGAGGCGTGAGATAGTGTACTCATACGGGCATTGGACTTTATCGATACAAGCAGATACATAATCCGTGACATCAATTACCATATATGGCTACAGAGGCATGTTAGTGTGCGTGGCCCGATCAAACTCGGCAGTGATTCTGATAGTAATTAATGTTTATTAGGTTGATTTCAAGGTCGTAGTTTAATTGGGTTCTAATTTTAATTTGTATGGCTTTGTGTGTTTAATTATTGTCATGCATGTAATTCGTGTAACATTTGTTGGGCAACTAGAAATATACATTCTGGTGTTGTATTCATCTCAACCTTTTTCTTAGGCTTCCACGTGCCACGTGTGAAGAAAACACCAAGTTTGGGATTATTCGGAGATGGTTTGCTACTTTCTGAGCTTTAATTGAATTTCCACGCGACGACACCGATTAATTATAGGTTGAACTGAGTCTACCCACGAAAAAAATCCAGAATGGTGCCAAACTTTTACATAGGCTCTAATGTGCCCTAGGGATAAGAATTTTGTGGAGGTGGATGACAAAATCTATTGGGTCAAAGATGAAAT